>NC_136699.1:13116275-14316275 GCF_947650265.1 Symphodus melops
TTAACTGAATGATTGACCCTGATACAAGATGACGACACAACCTTCTGATCCTGAGTGTTTTGCACTACAAGGACCAAAGACGGCAGAAGAAGTGATCCATAAAACTCCTCTGCTTGTAAGTATGTACATGTTTAATTGATTAGTGGTGGCTTTTGCTTAACTAGGGGAAAGCAAATGGATGACCGTGACGTGATTTGAACATGCAACCTTCTGATCTGGAGTCAGACGCGCTACCGTTGCGCCACAAGGTCTGAAATGTGCAAAAGAAGTATCCAATCATACACACAATATCGATCCTTTGGATGCATGTTGTACAGTTTGATTTGGATTGGTTTCTTTTTGGCTGATTTAACTGAATGATTGACCCTGATACAAGATTATGATCCAACCTGATCCTGAGTGTGTTGCACCACAAGGACCAAAGACTGCCAAAGAAGTGATCCAATAAGCTTTCTCTGCTTCTAACTATGTACATGTTTAATTGATTAGTCTTGGCTTTTGCTAAACTCGGGGCAAGCAAAGGGATGACCCTGACGTGATTTGAACACGCAACCTTCTGATCTGGAGTCAGACGCGCTACCGTTGCGCCACAAGGTCTGAAATGTGCGAAAGAAGTATCCAATCATACACACAATATCGATCCTTTGGACACATGTTGTACAGTTTGATTTGGATTGGTTTCTTTTTGGCTGATTTAACTGAATGATTGACCCTGATACAAGATTATGATCCAACCTGATCCTGAGTGTGTTGCACCACAAGGACCAAAGACTGCCAAAGAAGTGATCCAATAAGCTTTCTCTGCTTCTAACTATGTACATGTTTAATTGATTAGTCTTGGCTTTTGCTTAACTAGGGGAAAGCAAAGGGATGACCCTGACGTGATTTGAACACGTAACCTTCTGATCTGGAGTCAGACGCACTACCGTTGCGCCACAAGGTCTGAAATGTGCGAAAGAAGTATCCAATCATACACACAATATCGACCGTTTGGATGCATGTACAGTTTGATGTCTATGAGTTTCTTTTTGGCTGATTTAACTGAATGATTGACCCTGATACATGATGACGACACAACCTTCTGATCCTGAGTGTTTTGCACTACAAGGACCAAAGACGGCAGAAGAAGTGATCCATAAAACTCCTCTGCTTGTAAGTATGTACATGTTTAATTGATTAGTGGTGGCTTTTGCTGAACTAGGGGAAAGCAAAGGGATGACCCTGACGTGATTTGAACACGCAACCTTCTGATCTGGAGTCAGACGCGCTACCGTTGCGCCACAAGGTCTGTAATATATAAAAGAAGTATCCAATCATACACACAATATCGATCCTTTGGATGCATGTTGTACAGTTTGATGTGGATTGGTTTCTTGTTGACTGATTTAACTGAATGATTGACCCTGATACAAGATTATGATCCAACCTGATCCTGAGTGTGTTGCACCACAAGGACCACAGACTGCCGAAGAAGTGATCCATAAACTTTCTCTGCTTCTAACTATGTACATGTTTAATTGATTAGTGTTGGCTTTTGCTTAACTCGGGGCAAGCAAAGGGATGACCCTGACGTGATTTGAACACGCAACCTTCTGATCTGGAGTCAGACGCGCTACCATTGCGCCACAAGGTCTGAAATGTGCAATAGAAGTATCCAATCATACACACAATATCGATCCTTTGGATGCATGTACAGTTTGATGTTGATGAGTTTCTTTTTGGCTGATTTAACTGAATGATTGACCCTGATACAAGATTATGATCCAACCTGATCCTGAGTGTGTTGCACCACAAGGACCAAAGACTGCCGAAGAAGTGATCCAATAAGCTTTCTCTGCTTCTAACTATGTACATGTTTAATTGATTAGTCTTGGCTTTTGCTTGACTAGGGGAAAGCAAAGGGATGACCCTGACATGATTTGAACACGCAACCTTCTGATCTGGAGTCAGACGCGCTACCGTTGCGCCACAAGGTCTGAAATGTGCAAAAGAAGTATCCAATCATACACACAATATCGACCGTTTGGATGCATGTACAGTTTGATGTCTATGAGTTTCTTTTTGGCTGATTTAACTGAATGATTGACCCTGATACAAGATGACGACACAACCTTCTGATCCTGAGTGTTTTGCACTACAAGGACCAAAGACGGCAGAAGAAGTGATCCATAAAACTCCTCTGCTTGTAAGTATGTACATGTTTAATTGATTAGTGGTGGCTTTTGCTTAACTAGGGGAAAGCAAATGGATGACCCTGACGTGATTTGAACATGCAACCTTCTGATCTGGAGTCAGACGCGCTACCATTGCGCCACAAGGTCTGAAATGTGCAAAAGAAGTATCCAATCATACACACAATATCGATCCTTTGGATGCATGTACAGTTTGATTTGGATTGGTTTCTTTTTGGCTGATTTAACTGAATGATTGACCCTGATACAAGATTATGATCCAACCTGATCCTGAGTGTTTTGCACCACAAGGACCAAAGACTGCCGAAGAAGTGATCCATAAACTTTCTCTGCTTCTAACTATGTACATGTTTAATTGATTAGTGTTGGCTTTTGCTAAACTCGGGGCAAGCAAAGGGATGACCCTGACGTGATTTGAACACGCAACCTTCTGATCTGGAGTCAGACGCGCTACCGTTGCGCCACAAGGTCTGAAATGTACCAAAGAAGTATCCAATCATACACACAATATCGATCCTTTGGACGCATGTACAGTTTGATGTTTATGAGTTTCTTTTTGGCTGACTTAACTGAATGATTGACCCTGATACAAGATGACAACACTACCTTCCAATCCTGAGTGTTTTGCACTACAAGGACCAAAGACTGCCAAAGAAGTGAACCATAAACTTTCTCTGCTTCTAACTATGTACATGTTTAATTGATTAGTGTTGGCTTTTGCTTACCTCGGGGAAAGCAAAGGGATGACCCTGACGTGATTTGAACACGCAACCTTCTGATCTGGAGTCAGACGCGCTACCGTTGCGCCACAAGGTCTGACATGTGTTAATGAAGTATCCAATCATACACACAATATCGATCCTTTGGATGCATGTTGTACAGTTTGATTTGGATTGGTTTCTTTTTGGCTGATTTAACTGAATGATTGACCCTGATACAAGATGACGACACAACCTTCTGATCCTGAGTGTTTTGCACTACAAGGACCAAAGACGGCAGAAGAAGTCATCCAAAATACTCCTCTGCTTGTAAGTATGTACATGTTTAATTGATTAGTGTTGGCTTTTGCTTAACTAGGGGAAAGCAAAGGGATGCCCCTGACGTGATTTGAACACGCAACCTTCTGATCTGGAGTCAGACGCGCTACCGTTGCGCCACAAGGTCTGTAATATATAAAAGAAGTATCCAATCATACACACAATATAGATCCTTTGGATGCACGTACAGTCTGATTTGGATTGGTTTCTTTTTGGCTGATTTAACTGAATGATTGACCCTGATTCAAGATTATGATCCAACCTGATCCTGAGTGTGTTGCACCACAAGGACCACAGACTGCCGAAGAAGTGATCCATCAACTTTCTCTGCTTCTAACTATGTACATGTTTAATTGATTAGTGTTTGCTTTTGCTTAACTCGGGGAAAGCAAAGGGATGACCCTGACGTGATTTGAACACGCAACCTTCTGATCTGGAGTCAGACGCGCTACCGTTGCGCCACAAGGTCTGAAATGTGCGAAAGAAGTATCCAATCATACACACAATATCGACCGTTTGGATGCATGTACAGTTTGATGTCTATGAGTTTCTTTTTGGCTGATTTAACTGAATGATTGACCCTGATACAAGATGACGACACAACCTTCTGATCCAGAGTGTTTTGCACTACAAGGACCAAAGACGGCAGAAGAAGTGATCCATAAAACTCCTCTGCTTGTAAGTATGTACATGTTTAATTGATTAGTGTTGGCTTTTGCTGAACTAGGGGAAAGCAAAGGGATGACCCTGACGTGACTTGAACACGCAACCTTCTGATCTGGAGTCAGACGCGCTACCGTTGCGCCACAAGGTCTGAAATGTGCAAAAGAAGTATCCAATCATACACACAATATCGATCCTTTGGATGCATGTTGTACAGTTTGATTTGGATTGGTTTCTTTTTGGCTGATTTAACTGAATGATTGACCCTGATACAAGATTATGATCCAACCTGATCCTGAGTGTTTTGCACCACAAGGACCAAAGACTGCCGAAGAAGTGATCCATAAACTTTCTCTGCTTCTAACTATGTACATGTTTAATTGATTAGTGTTGGCTTTTGCTAAACTCGGGGCAAGCAAAGGGATGACCCTGACGTGATTTGAACACGTAACCTTCTGATCTGGAGTCAGACGCGCTACCGTTGCGCCACAAGGTCTGAAATGTGCGAAAGAAGTATCCAATCATACACACAATATCGACCGTTTGGATGCATGTACAGTTTGATGTCTATGAGTTTCTTTTTGGCTGATTTAACTGAATGATTGACCCTGATACAAGATGACGACACAACCTTCTGATCCTGAGTGTTTTGCACTACAAGGACCAAAGACGGCAGAAGAAGTGATCCATAAAACTCCTCTGCTTGTAAGTATGTACATGTTTAATTGATTAGTGTTGGCTTTTGCTGAACTAGGGGAAAGCAAAGGGATGACCCTGACGTGATTTGAACACGCAACCTTCTGATCTGGAATCAGACGCGCTACCATTGCGCCACAAGGTCTGAAATATATAAAGGAAGTATTCAATCATACACACAATATAGATCCTTTGGATGCACGTACAGTCTGATTTGGATTGGTTTCTTTTTGGCTGATTTAACTGAATGATTGACCCTGATTCAAGATTATGATCCAACCTGATCCTGAGTGTGTTGCACCACAAGGACCACAGACTGCCGAAGAAGTGATCCATAAACTTTCTCTGCTTCTAACTATGTACATGTTTAATTGATTAGTGTTGGCTTTTGCTTAACTCGGGGCAAGCAAAGGGATGACCCTGACGTGATTTGAACACGCAACCTTCTGATCTGGAGTCAGACGCGCTACCGTTGCGCCACAAGGTCTGAAATGTGCAAAAGAAGTATCCAATCATACACACAATATCGACCGTTTGGATGCATGTACAGTTTGATGTTTATGAGTTTCTTTTTGGCTGACTTAACTGAATGATTGACCCTGATACAAGATGACGACACAACCTTCCGATCCTGAGTGTTTTGCACTACAAGGACCACAGACTGCCAAAGAAGTGAACCATAAACTTTCTCTGCTTCTAATTATGTACATGTTTAATTGATTAGTGTTTGCTTTTGCTTAACTCGGGGAAAGCAAAGGGATGACCCTGACGTGATTCGAACACGCAACCTTCTGATCTGGAGTCAGACGCGCTACCATTGCGCCACAAGGTCTGAAATATATAAAGGAAGTATTCAATCATACACACAATATCGATCCTTTGGATACATGTAAAGTTTGATTTGAATTGGTTTCCTTTTGGCTGATTTAACTGAATGATTGACCCTGATACAAGATGATGACGCAACCTTCTCATCCTGAGTGTGTTGCACCACAAGGAAAAGATTACAGGAGAAGCGGTCCATTTGAATGAGGAACCTCAGCTTTTAAATATATAAATTTTTTAAATGATTATGGTTGGCTTTTTATGAACTAAGGTAAAGCAATGTGATTGATCCTGACATCATATGAACACACAACCTTCTGATTTGGAGTCATACACACTACCATCACGCCACAAGGCTTGAGGCCTGTAAAGGAAGTATCCAATCATAGACACAATATTGATCCTTTGGATGAATATCATACGGTTAGATTTTTATGAGGTTTTTTTGTTGTTTTTTTGCTGATTTACTGAGTGCTTGATCCCAAAACTGCTACACCACATGGAAAAAATACTGCAAAAGATGGGGTCAAGAACCTTCTGCTGCTTGTAAATATAGACATTTTTTAAATTTGATTAGTCCTGTCTTTTATTGTAGTTTTTGCTGTTTTTTGTTATTAAATTCATACACTTGGTCCTATGACAAGAAACTACAACATTATTTGCAAAACTGTCAGGAGATGCCATTTTGTCTTTAAAAATTAACCATGGCTTGTCTGATATTAATTATTTGACAGTCCCTGTCTTGGGGCTTTTTCTTGATCATTTGAAAACATTGAAGATTAAGGTTAAGGCGTTGCATTCTTTGTTTCTAAGGAAAATTATCATATACAGTTGTATCATCATGGAAGACATCCAAAGCACCCATTTTTGACAAACACTTCTTGTGAATTGTATTAAAATAATGATCATTCTTTATTGTAATACAACTTCAGAAATAGTCATTAGACAGTATGTTTTGTGGATATATTGTGATTAATGTCTTCTTTCTTACATTGATCTAACAAAACCACCAATAATGTGGTTTCAAACCTAATGTTTTCATATAAATGTATTAATCTCTGCACTTAATTATATATTTTTCTGAGTGAATAATATGATGAAACACAACTATTGTCTATTGCAATAGAATGTTCCAAGCATTTGAAGACATTGCATGCTTAGGTTTGAAAAATAAACTCATTCTCACAAGCAATTAAATGTTTTGAATCGTCACAGGATGGCGCCAAATGAGCGGACATATAACTTAATGTATTCATGGTAGTCCATGGCATTCCCTAACTATTTAAATTAAATTATTTAGCTATTTATTGATTTATTGGTGTCACCTACATTTAGACTATTTGTGCTACCAGTTTGTTTGTTAAACTTGGAGAATGATGAAGTGGCTGTGGTAATGTATAAATTAAGATCTGGACACACTCCCAGAAAAATAACTAAACTAAAATATGTGATAGACACAATTCCAAGTAGGAAGCTATGTTATAAACAGCCTGAACGGCTTGTTGGTTTTTCCATCCATTGAAGAAATGAATAGTCGATCAGAAGTAAAATCTACAACAATTACTGTAAGATCAGTCCATTATATTTATTTTCCCAACAGCAGGGGGTATGAAGGGCATTTTAACCTGGAGTAAACATTGTTAAAACGCAATTTGGAGCAGGAGCACAGATGGACTGAAAGCACCAACAACATGTGCGTCCTCCCCACATCTTTACATCTCATGGGAAGAGCATTGTATGTGGCTGTATGAGGTCATTGCATCACGAAAGAGTAAATGCCATGGAAAACTTCATATCCTTTCTAGACTGGACATAGATCAGATAGTTGTGTGATCCCATGCACAATTGAAAGTTGATCACATGACCATGGATATGGAAGACCGGTCAGTTTGGGGAGCAGTCACTCAGCTTCCCACAGCATGACCACAGGCGATTGCTTCACAGAGTCTTCTCCACAGATTAAACCCTGATCTGACGCATGAAGCTAGCAGCTTGGACTAATATTTAAGTGTAAAACCCAACTGGGCCACATTCAAACATGATTAATCAAACTTTAGCATGCTATACGTTTAAATTGCTGAGTTTCACCAATATAAAACGTGCACTCTCTCAATTCGAGCTTGTGGTAAATAAATTGTGTTTAATAAATGTACAGAGCTGTGCATATCTCATTTTCTGCAGTTTTTATCTGTACTGTGAACACATATTGACACAATTAAGACCCAGTTTACGCTCTCTTAACCATTAGGCTTGTAAAAAAAGGGCACCAGAAACCGGAATTCTGACCTAAACAGAACCTAAGGTCCTTAAAACTACATTTGGATGCAAACCCTCTGCAGTTTTTGATCTTTAGAGCTGACACGTTCAAGTCAGACTCGGCTAGACATATACTGCCAAACACACTTACTTGTTTGGGGATGGATATGAAGGATGTAATACACTAAAACCAAAATGGCTTCTCAACGCATGCAGCTTGCAGTTTGATTGTGTGTAAATGTGATTTAAATAGTTTTAGAAGGACAACTTGGCATCTTGAATTGCAGTATTTGCATCTGTGTGTAAAAGTGTGTTTGACAGGGTGACTGTCAGTGAAACTATGTCGTGTAAAGTGCTTTGCATGGACCAAAGACACATACAAAACATATGAAAAAAACATATGTGCAGTACATGTACCATTATTCATTTCCCAAGTGTTGAATATATTTTTCATCAAATACAGATGTGAACATCATCAATAAGAGTAATGCTGAAAATTAGAAATTGACCTCAACTTTACTTAAAGATAAACTTTGACAGTTGTGCAATATGGCAATAATCAGGTAATATGTGCTATGTCGTACAGGGGTAAGGATTCACTTAATTGTGATATTATGCTATATTGTTATCAAGGAGATACAGTCAGTATTGCAATATTTGAAGCCCAGTCTGAACCACTGACCCACTTTGCTTGAGTTCACATTGTGCCTACACCTTCTTTCCTGGCTACATAGGAGGGGGAGAGTACAGAAAGATTGCAAACTCACCATCTAGTGGTGAAGGGTTCCAAATCAATGAAAAAGAACAACTGCCAAAACAGTTGCATGCAATATAAAAAACCCATGAAGTGAATTAGAAAATCAGTGCTAAACATACAACAATCATTGAGATATTAAAGTGAATCCACATATAATAAATTCATTGTTTCAGATGGAACACATGGACAGTAGTATAGAACTGAAGCAACAGGGAATCCTTTCCTGCCTTAATTGCTGCACACACTGTATCCACATGTTGTCAATGAAGTGACTGTCATTGACAATATATCATTTCATTCAGTTCATTGACCAAAGTTGGGTACTTTTCTGGGACTGCAATTGGTTGCTCTTGAATTTACCACTTCCTTGTTGCTGGTGTGCGTTTAACCTTTTTGAGAAAACAGACATTGATTTCTTTCGTGTGAAAGTGGATGTGTTCATTCAATAGGTTAACTCAAGCAGCAGGTTTAAACTCATTCAGCATAGTATATTAGAAGTTTCTTACAAATCCACAAGTTTTACACAGGTACCATACACAACACACTATAACAAAACCGTATACGACCACTATACAACATGACATGCATATAAATACAGTAAGTGTTTTTAGGATAATCATATACTGTATCAGAAGAAATATTTAAGATTTCCCTTGCAAATGTTCTCTTAAGTCATGTGCAGCATTTCATCCGACATTTTTTCTCCTTGATGACTATTTTTAGAAAGAAGAAGTAGTGAATGAAATGGAGAAGGAGTGTCCCGTGGTTTCATCCTACAGTGTATTTCTGTATCATTTTATTAGTAATAAAAATGATGAAATCTGAGTGATAGTTATCCTGAGAGTTGCTGATGTTTGCACTTTTCTTGTTTGCCTGCTGGTTATTGAACAAAATTGCACATGCATTTACTGCCTTAAATGTTACTGTCAGCCCTTATTGCTAAATTATATATGTACCCTAAGTATGATTAAAAACAGAGTCTGATAACCTGAAAAGTGGGCAACCGCCCAAGACCCCAGACCTTTGAGATCACCCAAGATGAAGTTCAAATTTGTGAAAGGGATTTTCTCCAAGGGCATTTTTGTGCAATCCTGATTCAGATAAACAGTTTAACACTTTCCCAAATGGATTTCGATAATTTTGTCATCTGTCGAAAGTTTAGGAGTGAGACCACTCACATCTGTCTGCTAAACATAAGTGGGCTATATGACAACAACTGGTTAGCAGAGCTTAACCCAAAAGAGGATAAAGCTAGCTGGGCTGTGGTAACAAATACAACATCATTTGTTAACGCAACATTGATGTTACTTGATCTTTTAAAAAAGACAAAGTTGATAATGTATAGTCAATACTCAAAGCAAATGCATAGTCAAACATACTGTATAAGTTATGACTTACACTTAGTTTGAATGGATTAAAAATTAGACTCATTCAGTTTTACATGGGAGCCTTCATGGTATTTTAAGGTCTATTTGTCACCTTTTGAGAAAGCTGGCTGTTTACCTCTTTTCTACTTAAGGCTAGTTTAACTGTTAACTTGTTGAAATTGCACAATTATCTCACATGCATTAGAGTTGTATCAACCTTTTATACACATTATCACCATAAAGCAAATAAGTGTATTCCTAAAAATGTCAAACTATTCTTTTCAATCCTTAACCTTTTTGGCTTCTTATTGTACTTTGATATTCTGTAACATTGAGCCAATAAAAACAACTCCTGTAGAGGGAAATTTAACAGCTCATGAGAGATGTGCAGAAACAGAGGATTCATTTAGGCCGAACAATTCATTTTTTTCCCCCTAATCCAGCCAGACATATCGGGTATGTGCCCGGCCTTATAGGAAAATCAAACTTTATCGCTAAAACCTACATTTATCCTTTCAACAACCCTTTGAATTTAGCATTCTTAAAGAAGTCTTTGTTTGAATAGTTTTTCTCCTGTGTTTTGCCACTTATCATTTCACATACTTTGACTTTCATTCATAAATAAATAAATTGTGAGCACCTTAGCTGTACCATATGAGCTAGATTACTAAAGCAAAATACCTAAAGGAGGTGTACGGGGGCCTTGAAGTGCAAGCACAATGACAGATCAGAAAATACAACAAAAAACCCAGCAACAAATAAGAACACACAATGACTAATCACCACACACAACAAACATTGCCATTGTCCAATCAGTGACGATTATCGTCGACCACAGGTACCTACCTTTTTCGCTTTGATGTTCTTGTAATTTTTTTATATTTCTTGCTATATGTTTCTTTACAGACAGACAGACAGACAGACAGACAGACAGACAGACAGACAGACAGACAGACAGACAGACAGACATTAATCCCTCATGAAGGTTCCCACGGGGAAATTCAGACTCTCGCAGCAGGTTGCACCAAAGGACAGAGCAGCACACAGACATAAAATGAGGTGAAAATCAAGTTATATACAAATGTACTCTACAGAGTAGCAGCTGCAATAGACATGCTAAAAATATATACAGAGATGTATATATTAAAAATAGCAGCTGTAATAAATGTAAATTGGTAGTTGTGTTGTGTTTGTATTTGTCCCTTGTGTTCTAAACACATCAATAACATTAAATAATACAAGCTGTTAGATTATGTTGTGGTCAGACCTAATGTTTTCTGATCTGTCATTGTGCCTTGCACTTCAGGGCCACCATAAAGTTGAGAGGAATAATCTTTACTGGGTATTTGACAAACACTTTCCACTCAGTGTTTATTTGCTTACTCTGGAGCGTTTAACCATTTTGCACTCATCTTGTGTCCAAGATTTGCCAATGCAACAGTACAAAGGTTATTGGAATATACTGGAGGCTCAATGCACATTTTCTGGAGACTTTTTAATAACAAAGACATGCAATTGTGCCTGTATTATTATCTGTTAACTAAAGTCACTTTGCACTCTGATAAGAAAAAAGTCATATGGCTGAAGACCTTTTCTGAACTTCTTTTTTGTTGGTATCTCTGAACTGTTATACACACGCTTGGACACATGCAGGGGTGATGCCTGTGTAAACTTTGGGTCAGTGCTTTTAGGAAGTGCCTACGCTGGTTTGCGTGACAAGATGCGCAAGAGCTGTGTCTTGTGATCAGTTGATGATGGTGGTGAAACATCCATTCTGGTCTTTCATGAGTGGTTATAAATGCGAGGTAAGATTTGCAGAAATCATTTAAATCTGTAGCCTCTGCTGCCGGCAGCCTGCTGGATCATATAAATAAATAAATAAATAAATAAAATCAGTTGTGATTACTGAAATTGCAGCTGCAATTCTTAGATTGTATTCATAAGACTCCTCTTAAAGCTCCTCTGGGAAATTTGGAGCTTGTTATGAAAAAGACATTAAAAGAAATGAATATTGTTGTCCTTTATGATCTACAAAAGCAAAAAACTATCAGCGACGTATCAGCCAATCTATCTCAGGTCATTTTTAAAGTTACTACTGCCACATGGTATGTTTTAGATTATGTGATTAACAGCACGCTGCATTGACAGCTTTAGTTAATATTTTCAACAGCGAAGATTCACAGCCAGCGATACAGTCTGCAATTTGTTCAGACACGTGTACAATACTGCTACAAAGCTAGATAACACTGTCTTAATTGAGCATTACACATACTCTGTGCAATATCTGCAGTGTTAAACACAGCACATTTTGTTATATATTTGTAAATCTTGTTCATTTATTTAAATCACTGTGCTACATACATACATAGCTTATTATTTCATCAGATACCACTTGCTTTGATACTTATTGATTAATGTGTGTGTGTGTATATATATATATATATATATATATATATATATATATATATACATATAAATAGTCCTTCATTTCCTACTGTTTTTCGTGTTTAAGATAAATAAAGTAGTTCTGATTCCGATAATTTTGATGCTTGCTGTAGGAAGACCTCTTTGTGTCAGAATATATGGTTGATTTACCACTCTGTCCCCGGAGGGCGCGAAAACAACAGAGTCATTAGCTTTAAAGATGCTAAAATCAAAAATTGTTTTGTAAGTATGTTGAATCTTTGAAGGCTAAGTTGACCAGACATCTGATTAATGTGACCTTTCCGGTGCAGCTGGAAGTCAGACGTTTACTTTCTGTGTCTCAGTGAAATATGTTGAACTTCTCCAGAGATACAGAAGGCTAATAGTAAGTTTTTCATCTGGAGAAGCCTGTAGCATCACGAAATGTCATGAGTTCCTGTAGAATCCTTTGTTAGGATTGCCTGTCTACAAGTGATAAGACCAATCAAGGGTGCTTTGTTTATTTAGACTAAGAAATGACAGGCAGTATACACACAGCACTAACCAAGCTGTTTCCATGTGCAAGTCTCATGACCTTTCGGCCAAAAGGGTCTTGCCAGCCCTACCAGCATCCTCAACTGGGTGTATTAGGATGTCTCATGGTTTCGTTGGCACTGCTGGTTTTCTTTTTGGGAATGCAGGAGTGATCACTCCTCCCTCAGAGGAGAGAGATTTTCTGTGTTGCACATCAGAGACTGATTGACAAAGAGAAAAAAAAAACTTTGGGGAGGGCAGGAGGACAGGGAGGGAACTGGTGTGGAAGAGGAAGGAAGAGCCAGACTATATAAAAAAAACAGGAGTGGGGCAAGAGCAGAAAGGTGTGGTTTGTGGCATCATTTAGGGGGACTCTCAAAGACTGAACAGTGAGTATTGGAGAAAAGTAAAAGTAATGGATTTCATCTCTTTGTAGCATCATATAAGGTGTTTGTATCTATCTCTTTTTTAAATAGACCTATCATTATATCTTAATTAAAAACATTTAAAAAAAGTTTTGACCTTTTGATCTATGGATTCAACTCAAGAGGGTTTTGATTTTGTGCCCTGATGTTTTCAGTTACAGTTTATCATTATGTAGTGCATGCAATTTTTTTTTCATCCTTATGTTATTCCTTTTTTGTCTGCAGGTGCAGTCGCAGAATTCTCTTCTGTGCATGTGAGTGTGTATATGTCCATGCATTGGAAAAGATAGCGTTTGGGAACAGTCTGACTGTGTGGGACCATGGCGGGGCTGGGGAACAGCTTGGTGGTTAAACGTGGGCTGACGTTTGCAACTGGTCTTTTAGAGTGTCTGTGTTTTGCTGGAGCCGTGTTTGGGTGGGCTTCACTTGTGTTTGTCCTGAAGACAGAGGGCTACTTCAGCTACCTGTGCACCAACACAACAGGAGTCAATGCAACGCAGGTCCTAGGTCAGATTAAATCATCAACTCCAATACTTTAAAATCATCGTCTGTATACGTGATGTGATCATAGTTATGATAAGAAAATATATCTATACAGCTTGTCAAACTGCATTCTTCTAAAACTTGGTTCTTTTTTATTCATCTACAGATTGCAGTGGACAGGATGAACAATTTTCACTTGTTTTCACCATTGCCTCCTTCATGAACAATTTCCTGACGCTACCCAATGGCTTCCTCTTTGACCGCTTTGGTACTACAGTCGCTCGCATTTTTGGAATGTAAGTCCAAAAACACCTTATTACTTTACAATGCTTACACAGTACAGTAACAGATTTTTAATGTCATTTTTTTTCACCAAAACAGTTACTTAATTTAAAAAAGCCCAGACACTAGTTAGTTTAGAGAAAATAAATAACTCTCTTTAGAGAACCATTTCAGATGTTTATTATTTTTAATCAGAAGTTTTAGGTGCACTAATAACTTTTTCTTATAGCCTACTGAGATGGTGGTGTAGTTTTGGAATAAGATCAAATGCACAATCTTATTGATGATACACATTTTAGTTTTGCCATGATTTTAATAGATTTAAGAGATATTTGATGTTTTTTGACATGAGAAATGATCATAAATACCAATTAACATACAGTTCATAAACTAATCATATACAAAAAATTGGCTTAAATAGTATATTTTATGTTGACAGCTAACACTTTTAATTTAGCCAGTGGCTTGTTAAAATATTGCAGAAAACAATATAATATCATATTTTTATTTTATTTCTTTCCAATTTGGACAAAAAGGGAAATGATTCAATTCCATGCTGTTGCACTTTTTGTGTTGCATAACATGCACTTAGTGTGCTCCTGCGAGGACAAAGGGACCTGTAGAATAACGAGAACAAGGAAGAAAAATCATGCTAAAAGAGAGCTTTGAACAGATTTCTAGAGGGATGCTATAAAATAACTAAAGTCTCTAGAACCAAAATAACATATTTTTGTTGTGCAGATGCTCGAACCTGTGAGTTAAATGTCAGTTTTACAGCCTCATTGTTGATATCTATCATATAGAAAACGTTTTTCACACAAATCTGCTTAGTCTGTTACCACAGATGTATGTAAATCCACAATAGCAAACTGGCACAAAGTAGGTCCATATGGTTTAACTAAAAGAGGGTGTGGGAAAATAATGGCAAGGTTATGCAAATAGTTGGTCAATTTATGAGGGTGGAGGGCAAAGAAAAAGTTATCAATGGGGGCTTAAAGTTTCTAAACAGCAGAACCTGCCTTTGAACCTGAGTTTAAAAACAAACACTTTTTTTATTGCTGAAAGTTTGTTCTTTATTTTATTTTTACTGAATTTCATACTAATCTTTTTTTTCTATGGCTGGTATTGGGATTCTTCGAACCTTCTTTTAAAATGACATGATGAAACTTTATTTGTTCTTCCCAGCCTTCTTTACACTACGGGTTCCTTGATGATAGCTTTCTCGTCTTCAGGTAAAAAAAAATAAAAAAATCTTTATTGCCAAAAGAAATACTGCTCAGAAATAAGATGTTACGAGTGAAGATACTAATATTCTTGTCTTTCTTTTTCGTTACAGTTTTGTCCAACCTGCTCTTTCCAGCGCTCTCCCTCCTGGCAGTTGGCGGCATGTTGTTCCTAGTCACCAACATGCAGGTAATGAAGCAGTCATTCAATGTTGTGTCTGCATATATTCATAAAATGCAGACAACAGCCTGAAAAAATGACTGAAGCACTTAATAGCAAAGAAAAAGCAGTTTTTAATACATTTGGATAAATGAGTTAATTGCTTCTGCTTGGTTTTAAATTTTACATTTCAGAATCTGATGATTTTTGTTTTTTTATAGATAAAGATGAGGAAATTGCTACAAATAGCAAAACATATGAAAATTTGACCAGAAGAAAAGGGTCAGTTTTGGTCAGGCCATACATGGTAAAAAGAAGTTTGACCTGTGGCTCCCCACTCTCTTACCCCAGTTTTGTTCTCTTCCACTGTCCAAATAAAGGCACAAAGCCCAACAATTAACGTTTAAAAAATGAGTAAATACAAAAAGTCTCCCTCATAGTCTGTCTCCTGGCTGTAGAGCTTTTCTAACACGAGACTCATGATCTTGTTAAAAGTACATTAATGTCTCTGATTGAAAGTGTTTCATTTGAGAGCTGTATATGTGAGTGCTCACCACATCCTCTTACTTTAAAAGGCTCAATAATCTCAGCAATAACAAACTTTACAATCACTGACACAATGGTTGATGGAGAAGATTTTAAGAAATGCATCATGTTTTTGTTTTAAGGTTGGAAACCTGTTTGGCTCACATCGCTCTACTATTATCACTCTCTACAACGGGGCCTTTGACTCTTCCTCAGCACTCTTCCTCGTCATCAAAGTAAGAAACTTGACCACTTTTTTTTTTTTTCAAAAGTGAATAAACTCAACACACATACACACATGTATGTCTATATGTGTATGTGTGTATATTTATATATACATACACACCATCTGATGTGAATAATTATATCCCTCCTCCCCCGTCCTTCTCTCCCATTGCAGTTATTATATGAGGCTGGTGTCTCTCTGCGAGCCTCCTTCCTCTTTCTGTCTGCCTGTGGCATCATTCACCTGCTTAGGACCTTCTTCCTTCTTCCCAGAAAGTTTATTCCCCACCCGCTGCCTGATCACTACATATATGGGTACAACAACTCACATACACATGCATCAAGAAACAGGGCTCATAAATAAGATAAATGCTTCTTGATGAAAATATTTAAAACACGTAAAACACAACACTAATTCTGGATTTGACAGAACATAAAGTATGATTAAAAAAACAATAAAGAACAAAAGAAGTGCAACTTTTTTATCCTGCAGATGTCGCTCTTGAGCACCAGCAATAAATAACAAACTTGCAACCCTTCTACCCCCACATTCACGCAAAGGAGTTGTCAATTAGTATACACAATCATTAAGAACCAGTAAGAGCAAGTGGCAGACAAAATTGTTTGACTCATAAAAAGTGAAAAACCAAGCATCTTCATAAAGACCAATTATTTTCTTTATATTTTAAGCGAGCAGCAGAGTTTTTAATCTGATGTAGGCAGTGTCAGGAGATGAACAGCAGAGGGACTTGTGCTCTTTTAAGTAGGTTTTAGATCAGTTGGTGGCGGAGCCAGTCGAGCAGTGTTTTTGGATCATCCGCAGGGGTTTGATAGTGCATGTCGGAAGACCTGCAAGTAGGAAGGACCTCTCAGTTTATTTATTATATTGAACTGATGTTAAACAGGCACAGACCAAAATGTCTGATCATACCAATACAACGATTGGCTTTCTGGCTGCCAGGCTTGTTGTTCTCATCGTTTTCTTCCAATGAACTCGTGTTCAGTTCTTTATTACCAACACAGTAGAGACAAAAGTGTCATAATAGTCCATATCAATGTCAAACATCATGGTTTTTAAGAGAGGTGCCTTGATGTTGCTCACGCCCACTCCCTGTTTTACAAACAATTATCCTGTTAGGTGATTAGAATGGGACTTAAAACAATAATTAATAAGCGTTAGTCAGAAACTCCAAAATTGCATTCAGTCTGTTGCTGACCCATTGTACCCTTTGTCAGGATAACGTGTGGGAAATCAAAGAGCTCAGAGCCGCACACAATAAATGGTAACACACGGAGGACTATAGAGGAATCATCTCTCAGCAAGGACATCACTAAGAAACCAGGTGTGTTACTGCTCCAAAGATTGATAAATATTAAAGTATAACAGGTGATTTTGATGATGATGGGGTTTTCTTCCTGATCTTCTTTCAACTCTCTGTTCTCCCCCCCTCCTCAGTCTCAGAGAAGACTTTCCGTGAGTGTGTCCTGTCCAGGTTCTTTTTCTGGCACCTGCTTTGGTTGTCAGTGATGCAGCTCAGACACTACCTCTTTATCGGGACCCTCAACCCCATGTTGCAGCGGATGACAGCCGGAGAGCCTTCACTCGGTAAACACACACAAACAATACATTGTGTTGTCCCTCTATTAGAATAGATGGAAGTAGAGAAAGAATTAACTGCACACTGTTGTCCCTCTTTGGTATCTGATGTGTGCTTGTGTGTCCCTGCAGTGAGCCAGTACATCAATGCCTTTGCTATAACGCAGCTGTGTGGCGTGCTTTGTGCTCCCTGGAATGGCTTAATCATGGACAGACACAAGGGAAAACCTCTTGCTCCAGGTAACATAAAAAACCATCATAATCACTGGTGAACAGCACAGGCCACAGACACTTTCATTACTTAAATAAAAGAACAGAAACTTGTATCCGCAATACTAAGTAACAAGGAACAAGTACACACAGTTCTCTTAAGGAGATATCTAGCCTGGGATTGTGTGCAAATTTAACTGAACTTCATTTGACATTTTGAGGACATTTGTTAAATTCATAAACATCAAACTTGTCAGATGGATAAATAAAACCAAAGGGAATTCACCAGGGTCAGTTTAGCTTGAGGTCAGTTTTTAGTTTCCCACATGAGCATTACGCTCATCTTTGATCTGCCCTATTTGATTCTATAGAAGTTTGATGTTTGGATGTGATGGTGTAACTTGTAGTGTAAACTCTATTTGGTATAGATGCCTTCAGACCTTGCTGTGTTTTGCTCTCTGAAAACATTGGTTACTCCGTGGATAGACAGATGTGTGTGCATGTGTGTTTATAGGAGAGAGTGAGCAGGAGGCCGACCTGCGAGCCTCGGTGCTGTCTCTCTTCCTGACAGCGCTGCAGTGTCTGCTGTTCTCCATCTGTGCCTCAACCCCATACCTGCCGCTGCAGTACGTCACCTTTATTCTGCAGGTGCTCAACCGCTCCTTCCTCTACGGAGGAAATGCAGCCTTCATCAGTGTGGCGTGAGTAAGAAAGTCATGCAATATCACACATACATACAATTGATTGTAATATTTTTTAAGTAGCAAAAACAAACACATTTTATGAAATGCACTATTCACATAGTTTCATTTATATTTAGACATAAACTCTATATTTATTAGATTCCATAACAAAAGACTCAACAACAGATAAGGCTTTGTTTTCAAGCTCTTTTTTTATTTTGTTGATGAGCATCACATAATATCACAGACCACATACCTTAATAAACATTACACAATGAATAAACATTTCCTCCACTCTTAAGTGAGAAACAAAAACGTTTGTGTACTTTAATGAACATCAATTAATTAAGTGTATTAATGTGACGTTATGTTTACATGCTTCATATGAGTCAGTTGATGATGCATGAAGTGATGTTGGATTTTCATGACCTCCTGTTGCTCATCATTAACACATTTTTAAAGACCCAATAAATGACTCTGAGTCCCTTATAACAATTCATACAGACATTGTAATGTGATAAGATCATGGGGAGTCCAACACTTCAGACTAATTTGTCCATGCCTCCTTGCTATTCCATATAGATATTATAGACATAAGTACAGTTACGTGTCAAAACTTTGTTATAACTGAAATATTGTTAACATTTGTATTTTGATTAAGAAATTAAGTATTGTATTTCTTAGCAGGATGATTTACAAACTGTGAACTAATCATATTAGGTCTAACTGAAGTGATTATTTGTTTAGGATGAAAAGTACAAACTCATTATACATCTAGCATTAATTCATGCAATAAAACAAAACGGGTGATGCATTAGTCAGGCATTCCCAACATATTTGATTTGTTCCCTTATTGTGAAGGGTTTTCTATGCTCTATTCACCTTCTATTTCACCTATGTCATGCTATTTCATCAAACACTCTGTGTGTGTGTGTGTGTGTGTGTGTGTGTGTGTGTGTGTGTGTGTGTGTGTGTGTAGTTTCCCATCATGCCACTTTGGGAAGCTGTACGGTCTGGTCATGGCTCTGTCTGCAGTGTTTTCTGTGCTGCAGTATCCATGCTTTGCTCTGGTGAAAGGAGTTCTGGGTGGAGAACCTTTATATGTAAGTATATGACAAATAAATCCCGCCTTTTTAATCCGGTCAGAAGCACATCTACACTTTTACCTTGGAACTCTTCACTCTTATGCCTGCAGGTGAACATCGGCCTGACACTGCTCAGCCTGCTCGCCTTCATCCATCCCCTCTCTGTCTACCTGCACTGTCGCAGTCTCGCCTCACAGCGATCCAAGACTAAAGTCATCAATTAACGTCTCTGAAAGGAGAGCAATGACTCACATACAATACTTAGCTGTAACAAGGTTACCTCTTCAGTTAGTTAAATTTGAATTTCCCAATGGCCATGTTGTGTTTCCTCTTTTATCCTATCTAGAGAAAGACATAGTGATTTAATGTATTAGCAACACAATTACGCTTTGAAGCATGTTAAAGACAGATTCAATGTATCCATGATATTAAAGATCTCCTGGTGTGCTGTCCGCTGCCACTGAGCCTCCACATTATACGTATATTATGAGCTCTCCAAAAATGGGCTATTTTATTTTCACTGAAACGTAAGATTATCAGCTGTTGCTTGTGATAAGGCCTAAGGGGATTTTTATGAAACCCATAGCTTTCCCCAGCTGTTAATGTTCTCTGTGCTTATTACAGCTTACTGCTTTGACTCTATTATTCATGACTGTTATACATTGTTTGTTTCTTAAATTCTGTATTCCCATGTTAGACTTGTTCTCACACTTGTTTTATATTATTACATTGTTTCTGAATAAAGACAGCTCTTTTGAAAAGATAATCTTTGAATTATGTTTTCTTTTTTGTTGTCTAATTCAGATTTTACTACTATAGTGGTCGATACGATCCCTCTCATTTACAGCTGCAGAGACCCTCACCCACGCATTCATCACCTCCAGACTAGACTACTCCTCTACGGATCAACATCAAAATCACTCAAGGAACTTCAACACATTCAAAACTCTGCTACCTGCCTGCTCACACACTTCTGCACCGGAGACCACATCACCCCAGTCCTTCACAACCTCGCTGGCTCCCCATCCCCCAGAGTATTAACTTCAAAATGCTCGTGCTCACCTACTGAGCCCTCCATAACCTGGCTCCCCCCAACCTGTCTGAGCTCCTCCACTGGCATACCCCAACCTGCACCCTCAGGTCAGCCAATGCAAAACTCCTGGGAATTTAATACAAGTGCAAAACAATCTTTCATTTCTGTCTGAACATATCTTAAAAAACTGAAAATACCAAGATTATATTTTAAGAATATAGATAGATAGAGATGTTTAGTAAAATAATTTAGTGTAATTTAGGATGCTATTTACTGTTTAGGAGTGACTATGTGTTTCACTGGAACTTTGTTTTAAATTAAACAACAAATACAAAAACTGTTCATCATGGTCAAAAATAAAATGTTTATTCTGAATGAATTTTCATTTAAGATTTAGCTGATATGAAAGTTTTATAGTGAGAAGGCTGTAATCTACTGCTGTTCACTGACAGAAACAATTTATTTTCATTTTAAACCTTGTTGTTGTTTTTTATGTGGTTCACTGGTTTTTTTTAGCTGATGATTACTTTTGAAGGTTAAACCCAATAACATTTCAGCAAATCAAATAATATTTAACAGCACACAAAATTTTACAAATGACATTAACATTTTAAAAAACACAATATTTCACAAATAAAACATTTCTTATAACATTTGTATCATCAAACACAAAAATATTTTAAAAAGAACTCACCTTTTATGTTTTCTAAAATGTATAGAGGATCTTGTGGTTATCCAATCACTAGGTGGCACTGTTGCAACAAAAACAACAATTCTTGTTTCTGTAGTTCTAAAACCATTAGTATGAAGTGTGTTTTGTATTACTGTCCTTAAAAGTACATTTTAGATATGATACAATTTTACAAAATGGTAGGGAAACAGGAATTATTGTCAATAAAAAAAGTGAACAACGTTTAAAGCAGAGGACTGAAGCAAACTGGAGCTCTGCATTGCTTCAAACACAACATTTTCGAAAGGATTGCACAAATGTCAAATTAAATTGTAACTCTGATCAATCACTTCAAACCACTGAGGTGACACAGTAAGCACTGATCTGTAAACGTTAGGTTCAGACATTAAAAAACTTTACAGCATGGCTTTAAAAACAAGCGATCGTATGTATGAAGCTTCTTAGTTCTGCTTTACAAGAGCTTCCTGAGCCCACATTAACTGCTACAACCCAACTAAAGTGTTGACTGAACCGTTCACACCACAGTTTGGGTGGGTAAAGAAGGTAACATTTGTTGAGAAGAGGAAAGAACGCATGGCGTAAGAATATCTCTAATTGTCCAGTCCCTTCTTTAAAACCATTTCTATTACTTTATCACTGGACTACTTATCATTAAATCGATGTGAACTTTTATAAGCACTGATCTGATTCTATGAACAAAGTCAAAACATTTAGATGTTCCAGCAAGCTTAGAGGACAGTCTGGAGTCTCCAGATGTACTAGCACTCCTCATGTCTGGTATGAGTTATGTGACAGTAGCTGATAGTTTTCACACTGACATGAATCTTGAAGGGGGAAATTCTCTGGCAGGGTTTAAACCTGGATTAACAGGGACACTCCCCCACAACAGCCTCTCTCAAATTCTCTGTGCACCCACTCTGTGAGCACACTGAGCCCAGAAACAACATGATGTAACTCAAGTCTGTCAGATAAGACAGTGTGCGTGTGTGTGCATGGGCATGTGCATACTGACAACTTCTGTCCCGGCATCTGCGTCATCAATGATCGCAGCCTCGTTATCTCAGCAATGTAAAAATACAGAGCTGCACCAAACATGCATGACAGCAATCCTAGTGAAGGTGGGAGGAGTGAGGATAAAAATAAGCCAGTCTGTTAATGAGGTGATTTGTGTTGGATTTCATTCTGTGTGTATGGATCTGTTACAGCGACTGAAGATATGTGTATGACACATCTATCTGTCAGACTTACTCAAAATGTGCCACAGGGGGGAAAACTGCCTCATTTTGTCAGTGTGCTGTTTTCAGTCTGTTTTGAAATCATTTTTGTATCATTTTTTGGGTGCAAACTCATGTAAGCACATCCAACTGCTCAAATGGCAGTGACTATTAACTGAGCTGAACAAAAACACTTAGTTTTGTTATTGTAATTTTTGGCATGGCTTCAAACTGTTTACTGACTCTAGCTTCATTTATTATTTTGGAAAACAAAGTAAAGTTTGAAAATTGAGTTTTTACCAACAGTGTTCAAAAATCATCTCAAATGGGATGAATTCTATTCTGATCTTAATATGGTGTATCCATAGATTATTATTTCAGCCCCAAATACAAACTTTTATTAAATCAAAACAAGTAGTCTTGATTAAGTTTTGTACTTAAACTACTTTGTTGTGTTATACTAAGCATTAAAAGATATGTCAACTAAAACATCCATATCCCATTTAACTAAAGACTTTCTGGTACCAAAACAGGCATGTTTTCATTTTTGCAAATTTGAATCTTACACACAGAACCTTCTTTGCCAACACAGAAACGGAACAGCAAATGATTCATTGTTTTGATTCACTGCTTTACACTTTTCTATGTATTTCAACTCACGCTGCATTAAACAAGCTTGGATTTAAAACCTTTGAAATGTAATTACCAGCAAACGTTCTGATAACATACTGTTTTAACACATGACACTCGTCAGGTCATTAAAATGGGTCATTTCGACATGAAAATGTGAACTGGATGAGAAAGCCATTTACTGACAGAGAAAACTTCAAGATGGACATAAATGTGTGATAAAGCAATCAACAGTCAGTTTTTTTCTTCAGACTATCTAAACTCTTATTCTGGAGTTGTCTTGCTTAGGCTGTATACCCTGATGTTACCAGTAGGCAGAAACACACAAGTTCCTCAGCACTGTGTGTGTGTGTGTTTGCGTGCGTGCGTATGTGTGTGTGTGTGTGTGTGTGTGTTTGTGTGTGTGCGTGCGTGCGTGTGTGTGTGTGTGTGTGTGTGTGTGTGTGTGTGTGTGTGTGTGCGTGTGTGTGCGTAAGTGTTTTACATGAGTGGGGGTTAATGATGGAGTCAGCAACACATTTTGTTTTTAGGATCAGGACAGAACCTTTGAACATGCTGTGTTTACACCAGTTCAAATGCCAGTGTCCCCGTGATTCACTTTGACACAGCAGGAAAGTGTGAGGATGTACGGGAGGGGATGGGTGTGGAGATGTGTGTTCGTGCGCGTGTGAGGTGTTACATACGTTTATGCAGTTTTTTTTTGTTTTTTTTTCTTCTCATGTGTGACACAAACGCTCTCATGGCCCATGGTCTGCTTGGTGCGCTGCCCCTGGCCCCACAATGTAAATACACTACATGCATGCACATACAGACATGAAGCCTTTTCTGTCCACAAACTTCCTGTGAAGGCAACTAAATCCAAGAATTAAGAAACAATTTACACCTGTTACTGCACTCACAGCTTGTAGTTGGTGATGACCTTCCATTGAGCAGGTTTTGTGAGTGTGTGTGTGTGTGTGTGTGTGGGTGTGTGTGTGTGTGTGTGTGTGTGTGTGTTCACTTGAGAACAGATGATGTGCATCATGCAGAATTTGGCCTTGACCTTGCATGGGCTAAATGTCACAAAGGACAACTCACTAGAGAGTAAACTCAGCCTACCACATTCTCATCCCACCTTCCTGCTGCACCACCTTCTCAAACAAGCTGTTTTTACACTGATGCCAACATTTAATTAGACCCAAACTGTGACATATTTCATTGCAGTGTCCTTCACTCTCTGTGTCAGCGCACAGAGCAGAGTTCATCCTCAATAGACTAAAATCAAAATAAAGGCCATAACATTTTTAATTTATGTTTCTGGTTTTATGCATCAGCCTGTGTAAACATGCTGGATAAGCTTGCCCGGGGTTCTTCCATCTGTTCTTCTAGGCAGCTTTAAGGTGAGACACTACAGGTGAATGGGGATTTTTAAATAATAGATATATCCATAATCAGTTGATTACTTATGTAAAGATGAGAAGAAAAAACATTATTGTTAGTTTTTTTGTATTTTAATGTTTAAATATGCAAATTATGCATTATCTAACTAAATATGCTCACATTTGCATACATTTTGAAAAACAAAATCTGATCATGTGATAAAGCCAGGTTCAAAATTCCTTTTTCATTTTGTTGACATATTAGATGGAAAAAAAATCAAGAAAAAATCCATAAATCCAAAGGGATTTATGGGTATCTACTTTTGTTATCCTTTAAATCAGAATATACTGTCAATAGCCTTAAAAATTAGATTTTCGCCATGTTTTTTGGAATAAAATGTTACAGAAATTATGCTAGGAATAATATTTTCACAAACCCCTCTGTGAAAGTCTTCATACTTTAGCTAGGCACAAGACTGGAACGTTTGGTGAATATAGGTGCATCTGAAGTGGAGATTTCAGACTTTGAGTATGAGAGAAAACTCATTTTGAGAAAACGGCATTTAAAGATTTACATAGTAAAATTTCACACTTTTCTAAAGGAAATCATTGCTCAAAAGCAAAACATCTAGTCAGTCCAAAGATGATAACAATGCTAACTATGGACACATGGACACAAACAACATTGACATACAAGACATACAAGACCTTCAACTGTACACACAACCACAGAAAACCCCAAATACAGACACAATGATGAGCACCAGAAGTGCAGCTCTCGTCCGCTTTATGTCCATCAGAAGATTCATGTCCACACAGATCATAAAGGTAACCCATGAGTGTTTACAGGTATATTTAGGTCTTATGCACGCCCCTCACCCCTCACTTCAATGTCCTGGAAACAGACTCATGATAATGTTTTTTCCTTTGTTTTTGCCACCAAATAGAAAATCTGTAAAAGTAAAACTGACCAGCACAATGAATGAGGGCACTTTATTCATATAAAACAAAAACACTACTGTTTTGACAATGTCATAATATGTTACACAGAGTTTGGGGGCGAGGTGTGTGTGTGTGTGTGGGGGGGGGGGGGGTTACTTAATGGTTACTTAGTGGTTACTTAATGGTTACTTAGTGGTTACTTAATAGATACTTAGTGGTTACTTAATTGTTAATTAATGGTTTCTTAGTGGTTAGCTGGGACAGTTTCCCACAAACTTATCATGACCTACTCGAGAACATGTGATGAAGAAGTATTCACTATCACTTCTTTACTTAGTAGTTATCTAAACATTAGTTTGTTTCCCACTAACTATGCACAAAAAAACACAGTTTGAAAGCAAAGTCAGAGGGGTTTTTTGTACTCCCTCAGCCTCTTCCTGCATGTGGACTGTACTGCTGCCTTTGTTCCACTGATCAAAGCTGATCTTCAAACCCCTGACACTCATCAGTCATAAGGCTGTTTCAATGTTGCCCTCTCCTCTTTTTTTTCGCCAACATCTCTTACAGAACATCTTATCTTCAGAATATTTCTAGATGGTGTCCTGTAGTTTGTAGGAGCAACTAACATGTAAAGCCCATTTGTAAATAAAGAGAAGTGCTTTAGCATTACAGCGTGATGATTGTTTTTTTTAATGAGATCCCTGCCAAGAAAAAAAAAACATTCTGATGCAGTTCTGATTAAAGACTCTAGAGGGCTAAATTCATCATATCAACCCTCAAAAAAAGAAAATCCTAACAGACTGACAGTGGTGAGACTGAAAGGTGTAGTGGTGATTTCTGCAGTCCCGTTTACTTCGTCTCCCTTCACCATTCATATAGAGTTTGTGGGACCACATCGTGCTCTGTTGAAGGTGTCTTTCATTAATTTTTATTTTCTTATTTATTTTTTATATTTTATTAATCCCCAAGGGAGAAATTGTGGTTGTTGCTGTCATGTGCCATCTTCACTTTCCACGATGTCTGTGTCCGAGCCTGCAGCTTTTTGTCTCTTTAAATAATCAAATTTACCCGACTTTCTAAAACGATCAGAATTTGTCCTTGAGAGTCTCTGCGTTACTAACTACGGTTTGTAACAGTGAAATATTTGACCCTCAGAATTCTGTAATTGACCAATGAGAACCGAGTAATCGACACTAAACGTGCTACAGTCCATGATCACACATTATGGTACATTTCTTGAACTGCAATCCTTTTATGTCTCCCACTCAGAATGCGCGTATCAAAAGCGTGCATGTGCCATGTGCTGCTCTGAATCCGGCCCCCATCCCCTCCAAACACATGATGTAGCTTCTCTCCAACTGGCCTACACAAAACAAGATTTCTGGCTGTAATGCCAGTTTGATTTTTCGCCTCCTATCCTCCTCCTCAAAGTCCTCCATCCTCTAGCACGTGTTTTGGTGTGAGTGACCACACAGTCACTCTCACTATTGCTAAACAGTCGTCATGCTTTAAGTAGACTATTCCTACAAAATGTGTTGTATTGTCACAAAATACCAAAATCACATATTCTCTTTTCTCGGACTTTCTCTTACACTTTAAAATAAATAAATAAATAAATAAATAATAATAATAATAAAGACTCATCAAACATTACAAATTACATTTCTTCTAAGACTTAAAGTAGGCATCTTCTCCTTCAAAAAAAAAAAAAAAAGACAATACCTCAGTGTAGTTATTAGTAATATTGATAAACGTCTTTACTTCAGGCAGACGATCAATAGATGACGCCTCAGGAGAGGCTTGCCTGCTCGGCCGCTGCTGCCTTTCTTGTCTCTTCCTCCGGGGCCCCGCCCCCTTCTACCGGCGTGACGTAGTGAGAATCCTCCTCAACCCACGGCTGTGGGCGACTGATCGGCCGCGGGTTTAAAAAGCTTCCCGGGATCTCTTCACGTCACTGCTCGAAGCGGCAGCAACTCGTTCACCAGAGCTGAACCTCAGCAGAGATAGCACAGCAGGCACCTCCTCGCCGCGCAGGCTAACTCGCTTTCGGCTTTGGTTCGAGATGGAGACTCGTTGCACCGTGAGAGGCTTCAGCGCCCGAAACTTTAAGAGTGAGTAGACGACCTTTCCATGCTTTAAAGCATTGATATTTGTTTTGTGTATTAAAGCTTGTCATGTAAAAAGAACACTTTTAATTTACTTTTACGCACGGTCATTTGGCACAGCATGTGTTTTAAATAGCCCATCAATACGTTGCCTATCATTTAACATCAGTATAATTATGTGGCCCCGTTCGTGGAAGATGGGAAATTGTGAAGCATGAAGTGTGTAATGAATGCAGAGGGAGTCAGCGTGCGCACTGGAGAGGCATTTTTGCGCGCAGACTTGGCAGTAAAGCTCCTGTCGGAAATGCACGCTTATTTATACCGTAAATATCTGTGTTGTTGTTATGATTATCTTAAATCGACCTGCACAACTAAATGTGGATTTCTGTGTTGTTTCTCTTGCAAAGTTTACCAAAACTACGTAATACTATCTCTTGACGTTTCCTTCAAGCATTGAATGATCCCTAACTATATTATAACTAATCTCACGTCGACTTGGTGGCAAATAAACTAAAAGGCCTTCCAGACCAGTGTTATACACCACTGGAAATCTCCAGTACTGTGCAGCTAATTGCCATACCTGTTAAAAGGTCAAGATGTCAGCAACTGGAAAAACCTTGCGGACAGCATGAATGGGAAGTCCATTATTTTTTCATGTATGTAATTTTCCCGCGGTGGCCACCTTCGTGCACCGTTATCCGAGATGTGCCAAGTAGGCTAGCTGTTTCAATATAGATAAGAATCGTAACTGATCCGGGTCTGGTTGCCAGTCTTACGCGTGCAACAACGTAGCAAACCTCCTATGGAATCTCTCTATTGTTTACCTGAGAACCGGGAAACCAGGTTAATTGCGTGCACGTGGGATTCTAGTTTTTGTCTCTTTCATGTGTTTTTTTTCCTGTTAGATCCTCCGAGTAGATTTAACTTTTCATTAATTCGTTTACTAAAATCCAAAGTTATGTAACCTTGTCACAACAGCTTATGACACCCATGTAATATGATCAGGTGGATATGAATGGTTGAATGATTTCTATTGTAAGCTGCTAAATAATATATGAACCCTTATGTTCTGGGAGCCTTCAACAAGTCATGGTTGAGAGCACAGCAGTGCAATGAACAATCACTGATAACAACAACAGATTGACAGACAGACCAAAAAAAGAACTATGCTAAGAGCTGAAAAAATCCCTCAGTCGCTTGTTCTGTATTTCACACATAATCACACAATATTTCACAGATCTAACTAATTCGGTGTCTTGGTCTTTGTCCAGGTGGACTGACTCTGTGGTTGGTTCTTTGGCTGGTGGTGGTGAAGCCGGGCGGGGTGTCAGCATGTCCCAAGTTGTGTGTGTGTTACCCCACGCCCATGACGGTCAGCTGCCAGTCCCAGAACATCACCATAGTGCCGGCTGGTGTGCCGTATGACTCACAACGTGTTTTCCTGCAGAACAACCGCATTACAGAGCTTCGCGCAGACTCTTTTGGATTTGAGACTCAGGTAAAAAAAAAAACATCAGCGTGTTTTTTTAGTCTGTTTAATTTCTTTCTTCTTTATTGTCTTTCATTTCTCATTTGTCATCTCATATACTCTCCTTTCGCAGGTGCTTTGGTTGTATGGCAACAACATCACATGGATTGAGGCCGGGGCCTTCAGTAATCTCAGGGTGCTGGAGGAGCTGGATTTGGGCGATAACCCACTGCAGCGCCTGGAAGGTGGAGCATTCAGGGGTTTGGAGAAGCTGCAGAGCCTGCACATGCATCGCTGCAAGCTGGCTGCTCTCCCCCATGACCTCTTCCACAAACTGTACAGCATGCAGTTCCTCTATCTGCAAGTAAGGCCACTAAGCACACACACTTGCATACATCACAATTGGGAAAACATAGATACTTAAAACACATTTAGTTAACATGCATGAGTGCAAGTACACGTTATTTTCTGCAGGACTCAGCTCTTGTCCTTTGTTTATGGACAGTTCAGTCAATCACTAAGCTGCCAAAAAAGCAGGCAGCACACCCACAGACTCTTTTATAATGTGCATGTGTACCAGTTCAGTTAGCTCAATCCACACTCAGTAACACTAACAAACCCAGACATATATAGAAATAATGAAACCATCAAATTACCTGTACCATTTAGAACCATGCAATGTACATCCGTATGAACACTTTATTATGAAATATTGACTAGATTTATAGACATATATACAATTTATAGGGGGCAAAATCTCAACTCAACTCAAAGATCTTTTGATAGAGGACTCTTAATCCAGCCAAGATCAATTAATAGGGTTTACTCTCTTGTGAGTTGTCCTTTTGTGACATTTAGCCCAATCTAGGATTTGTTTTCAGCTCTTTTACAGTAGACTCTATCTCAGCGGATAGAGTAATATTAGATACAGTTTGATCTGTTTGACATCTCTGAGATCACTTCTTACTACGCACATGCCACTTTCAAGAAAGACTTCACAAACCACATCTACATACAGTATATGGTCAATGCAGAGGAAGTAAGGGGCTAATTTATCAGAGCTGATATAAATCACTTATACTACTGACAGAACAGAGCTGTTGGATTGACTTTTTCATACTTCATATTTATGGACAAGAGCTGATAGTTAATTATAGATAACAGACTCTGTCTAAGAAGTTAATGTAGCCACCATGATGTCAATGATTGGTTTGTCAACATTCATTTTGAATCACTTGCGTATGCTTCCCTTGTGAAACTATAAGGTCTTATACACTTGATAAATGGCATTTATGTTCTATGTATGCATGGCTTAAGATACAATATAAGCATTTATTTTAAAACTAAATGTATTTTAGGAAAATGTTGCCAACACCAGCCTAAAACCATAATTTCCCCACCTGCTTTTCCAAAGCACTTAATCTTGTTCTTATTTTGACTTTGCTCCAGGACAATCAGCTGCACTTTCTGCAGGATGACCTTTTCTCTGATCTGGTCAACCTCACCCATCTCTTCTTGCACGGAAACCGCATACGGGCCCTTTCAGAGAATGCTTTTAGGGGCCTGGTCAACCTAGACCGCCTCCTTCTCCATGACAACCGTATCAGACAAGTCAACCGTCGTGCTTTTCGTGACCTGGGCCGCCTGACGATCCTATACCTTTTCAACAACTCCTTGGCTGAGCTGCCAGGCCAGACCATGAAAGATACCCAAGGCATTCAGTTTCTCCGCCTTAACGGTAACCCCTGGTCCTGCGGCTGCGAGGCCCGTCCCCTCTGGGAGTGGTTTCGGGAGGCCCGCATCTCCTCCTCAGAGCTCATGTGCACTTCTCCATCCCAACGTCGTGGCCAGGACCTCAGATTCCTGCGAGAGCTCGACTTTGCCCTCTGCCCTCTGCCTGACCCCGGCTCTCTGGCTGGAACCACAACGACCACCTTCAGCAAAAAAACCCGCTGGTGGTTCTCCAAGCACAAGCCTGCATCCTCATCCAAGGCCCTGTACCAGAAGAGCAAAGAAACAGTTAAGGCGTTCCCATTCTCTGCTAGCAAGCCTCAGTACTTCCCTCAAACTCCTGCAGAAACCTTCCCCTCCAAGTACGAACTGTCTGCCGATGAGGCGGCACTCCCAAAACTGGACCAAGAAGAATACTGGGCCAACTACGGCAATGAAGACTCCTCCATCCGCTGCCTTGAGCTTGAGTGCCCTCCAGGCTATGACAACCATCTGTTCTCCTCCACCTCCTCACCTAGCACCACATCCCTCCTCCACCTCCTCTCCCTCTCCATAGTAACATTCTGCCTCCATTTCCTATTCGGCTGAACTTTTTTTCCCTATGCATCCCTTTTATCTCCCCTATTTTCTACCCCTACTCTTTCCAACTCTAACAAAAACCTGGATCTTGATCCTTTCAGTCAGCTCGTTGACCTCCAAGAGGTAAAATACTGATGCTGGAGACATTAAAGGTAGCAGGGAGCTGTTTTGCCGTAGAACAGGACAGGACTTCAAAGTTGAAGTAGCTGCTGCTTATTAGTTCAGGTTATACCAAGCAGGGACTTAAAAGTTATAGGTAACTTGTTATCAAAAAAACTATAATATGGATAACTTGAAAAGTCAGGGAGAGAAGTCAGCACATGGCGTCTCCAGATGTTTTTTGATAATACAGCTGTAATCAACGCTGGCGTTGTGACGCATCTACAGCTATTTTCTACATCAAAAAGTACTAACTTTCGCGAACATTATCACTCACTAGTTTCTATCTATCATGTGAAAAGTGGTGATTGGTGATAGGTTGTTGTGGACAAGCAGGACAGTACATCAACACATAAATTAAAAGGTTTGTCTGGAGAGAAAATTAAATGTAAAGTAGTAGTAAAAAGGAAATCAATTCAACATGAGAAGGGTGAGCTGAGGCAGAGGCACAGAAGTAAGAGAGGCTCGTCAGATTTGTAGCCATGACGAACTCTCCTCTTGCTTTCAATTTCAACTCGAATGCCAACAGAACACCACCCACACTTGTACAAACCGTCAACATCACTGTACATACACTCGTCACAAACCGATCTCTATTCACGACTAGCTTCATTTGTACCTTTCATTCTAGTACCATTTGGTTAAAGAAAGGTTGTTGTAATAGAAGAGATGTGTAGATTGTCATCAGAAGGTAAACACATGTCAACTCCTTGAACCCCTAATGTTCCTGTCATGTCAGTTTCTCTCTCAAATAGCCTAAAAACTTCTGTGTTAATCAGACTGAATGAAAAATCTAAAGAACCTCACTGAGATTAGACACAAATTCAATCATTTTTAACATGATACAGAAATAGATGCCTGCTACCAAATTTTGAAGTGTCGTGCTCATGATTGTTTGTGTGTTATTCAGTTTTTGTTGTGAGTGGTGTTTGTCTGTTCATCTAAGATCTAAGTCCTCGTAAAAAACAGTGTAGGTTTCTAAAGGGGTGTCTGTATGAATGTGTTTGGTTTTCCTTTACATTTGTTTGCCTTTATCAGTGTGCATAAAGATGTTTGTATTAATTAAATTATGAATTAAAAGTTAATTCAGAACTTTTTGCAAGGATGAATTTGCTCTTGAACGACCCAGTACAGATTTAGATTTGATTTCAGCGAACTTAGTGAATCAATTTTTTAAAATTTATAAAGTTGCTCATTGGGACAGTGTGCAGGTCTTTCTCTTTTTACTGAATTCATTTTTTCAGCAGATTTGGTAGACTTATTGTATTCCTTTAATGGCAATGATATGCTATAGTCTGTATATAAAAGAACTACTTTTAAAAGCGAGACTTCCCAGATCCAATGGGATGGGTCATCACTCTTTTAATTAGATGCCAATGAACCTTGTTGCAATATAAACAATTCATGGATGCCATGGTCCTTGTCATACCCTTACATCAAGGAGTCTACATAAATCAACCTGAAGAAGTGGGTTTCTGCAAAGAAAATGAACTGCTACAGTCTGCATTTTTCTGTGGAAAAACATGTTTTGAAAGTGCTTAGATTTAATAATAAAAAGAAACAATCAAAACAGAAGTGTGTGGGTATTTTTGTGACCCTTTCATCTTTCGTTGCTATGGATACCATAAAAGAACACAACAAAATGATTTAAAAAAAAAAGTCAGACGAAGCAATTTATTAATATAGCACATGTCAGCCTTAATGCGATTCAAAGTGCTTCATGTAATACATCAAAAGCATCATGAGAAAGGCCAAATAAACATTAATAAAAGGATACACAATCCATTGAAGGGTTGAATCAATCATACATGTTATATCAAATAATTGAGATGATGTTAGTCCAGCATAACAACAATTCTTCATGTAAACTTAAATAAATGAACAGATATTTAACATTTTATATCTAACGCTTAAAACAAAGAATCATTTAGCACTATTTTGAATGTAGCCAGTGTCATCTGATAACATTATCATCTTTGAAAAAAAAAGCAGTAGCATTATCAGGTCATCTCCATGTGTCAAATCCCTTAGAAATCAATTGTGGTATTTTTATGTATCTGTCAGTAAAGTGCAATAAAACCTTGTAAGAGTGTATACAGAGACATGGGGAAATTATCAGTGTGGTTTGTATGCACTTCCTGGGGGGTCGGGGTTGGGGGTGTTTGCTAAGCATAGATGCTAAGGTATGATTCAGATGAGGGGCAGAACGGGGAAAACGCCAGGATGATAATGTGGCAATGTGTCCCGGAATCAGCACGCCCCCTCAACAGATTAGCTCTCACCCGATGCAGGATGTGTAAGGTCACATGTAAATACGTTGTGCAAACATACACTAACACACAAATTACATAAAGTTCAGAGAAGTTTCTCTTCTTTTTTGTCTTTCAGCTCACAAAGTATTCATCACTTCCACACCTTACTTGCTCTCACATTTCCTTCTTCCTTTTTTCTCTCCTTTATTTTCTCCTCTCTGACGAAAGCTCCCTCTGTCATAGTTTACAGCAGATTAATCATCTCAACCCACATGCATTATTGTCTTGAACAGCCTCATTATTTAAGTACTTTTCACTTCTTACTTCTAAAACATCACACTGCCTTATCCACAGAGGGAAATTTAATACCACTGGTAGGCTAAAAACATCTACTACACCCATCCATCTTATTTAATGCAGAAGCCATTTTCTTTGATGTGGCATTTATGGTGGCCACCTCAAATTAATAATGAACGTTTTTTTCCCACCTATTTAACCTTTGCTATAATTGCTGCTTCAGGGTTACTCACCAGCTGAGGACAACTGATTTTGGGGTTGACAATGGAACATTATCAAACATCTGAAATATCAAATGTTATGGAGGACTTTTTGTGACGAGAAATAACTGAAATATCAAAGCTGTATCCTGAATGTTTGACAAATTTGGGCTTTGCTATTCAAGCTTTTGATGAAGAGTTACATTAGGATGGTGACGGATATTCGATTCTTAGGAGAATATTTGACATTATGACTGATACATTCCAATTGAATTAAAAAAAACCCCAGAGGTTTCTGTTGTATTTCAGTGTTTTGAGATCTGTTTTAGTGATTCTCTAGTGTTGCCTCTTATGTATGTTTCTTAGTTCAGTCTTTAGTGTTTCCTGCATTTAAGTTGCAGTTCTGGTCTTCAGTGTTGTCTGGTTTCCTGCCTCTCTATGTTTCCTACTGTCTGGATGACCCTGATTGTCCTCACCTGTCTGAGTCTCGCCTGTGTCTGATTACCCCTGTCTATTTAGTCTCTGTGTTTTCTTACCCTCTCGTCGGTTCATTGTCTTTTGTAGTCTGTTGGTGTGGTATGTGGTTTGTCTCCCTGCTCCTGTGGATTACCTTGTTGTTTCTCCTTGACGGTCTTTTGGACATTTGGATTTATTATTTTTATTGGGTGTTTCCCCGTGTTCTCTACTCCCTGGATTTACTTTGTTTTGTGCTTGTTTTTTTTTTTTTTCTTGTTTTGGATTTTGTTTTGACTAGTAAGTTTTTGTTGGTGTTTGACTTTTTTAGTTAAAATAAATAATTTTCTGCACTTGGGTCCTCCTCCCTGTTTTTCTGCCCTACCCGTAATAACTAAGACTTTCACTTTGGGTAATTTTTTAAACAAAAATATGCAGATGGCAGCATATGGATGTCAGTGGACTCGCAGCTTTTCCTGCAACTCTTTGATAATGCACTTTAGAAACTTTGATCGTGACAAATGTGATCACCCTCTCCTACTTCCGAGTTGCCTTTTTAAGGCAGAAGTGTAGGCGTTTTCCCTCTGTGCCTGAAAGCAGCTGCCTGGGTGGTCATGGGACATATTTACTGCTTTCGCACTGCAGGAACATAAGCAGGCCATTAGTACAGACAATGTCTCAGAAGTCGTCACACTTTGATGCTGTACGCTGATCACGCACTTCTCCCCCAATTCTATATCCTATTTTTATGCCTCTTTTTTCTTTCTTCCTTCCTTTTGTGCTTGTGTTTCATTCAAGCTGTCACTCAGTCATTATTTGAACCTCTTTCTCTATTCCTGGCACACATTTTCCACACATGGTCATGCTTGTCTTTGCCAAGCTTATCTTTTACGTTTGATCAAATGTGTTTGCGTGTTCACTTGTTTGCTGACGTTCACCATCACACATGGCTTATTTAGAGAACCAGGACTCGCATTTTAATGTCAAAGACTTGAAGAGTCTTTTTAGAAGACTTTAGAAGATAATATGCTTATAGAGTATGACGATACAGGGCTGCACTCAACTATTCATTCATAAATGATGACCTTCATTTGCAGTCCTGTTGCACGGACCAGCTCTTTGTCCGTCATGTGGAAACATGAGACTACAAGGTCGCAAACCAAACCGATCAGGACAAAAAATGAGCGAGACCACACACTCAAATGATTTGACAACCTGAATAACAGACTTTAAGGAAACATTGACTTCCACTGATCGAAACCAATGAGCAACAATGAGCCCCTGTTGTTTGTGTCACTGGATAAAGTGGTACTGACAGAATAATTAGGAAACCCCAAAAACGTTTTTTAAAGAATACCCAAAGAGGGAGTTAAGTTACATTACCTCCACCTCTCTATGCCCTCCGCCCGCCTCAGCACCATGGGGAGCAGAGCTTTCAGCCGCTCTGCTCCCCAACTCTGGAATTCTCTCCCATCAGACATCCGTAACATCGATTTTTTACCACAGTTCAAATCAAGACTCAAAACTCATCTGTTCCAATCTGCTTATTCACCGTAATTTTATCTCCTTTTGTTACTTGTCTGTTGTTTTTATTATTTGCATTTATTTGTATTGTGTTTTTGATCCAATGTAAAGCGTGCTTGGAAAGGCGCTGTGAAATAAAATGTATCATTATTATTATAAGTTATAAAAAGTTTATTGTGCAAATGATACCAAGCTAGAGAATGAAGACGCAGAGTTTGAGCAAGACTCATCAGTTTTGAGTCATTTGGTGGGTAAAACAGGAGAAAGGGGTGAAGACAGGGCACATCTGTCATCTTCAACAGTCTGTCAAGTCCTCTGAAGGTTTACGTACATGGCTAAAAATAAACTGCAAAAGCAGATGGTGACACAAAGAGCAGGATGGTGAGCCTTTGTGTCTGCTCTGTGTCACAAAGACGGACACACTGATTGAAAGAAATGCTCATATGGGAAGACATCAAGAGTTAGAATGATGGCAGAGCCAATATGAAGAGTGGGATGTTTGTTAACAAGAGAACAAATGAACTATGATTTGATGAGCTCGTGTGAGTCAGTCTCACCGCCTCGCTCTGAGAGGTTGTATAGCCCTTATTTGTTAGTACAGACACAGCTTGTGACGTCCGCAGACAATTTTCTTGGTTGGCCAAAAATGTGACCAGCATGTTTATTGTTTAAGATCCGGTAACACCATATTTGATCTTTGTATTGGTGTCCAAACAAATCCATTGGCTGCTCTGCAGGGATTCTCCTCTCACAGTTGTCTTGTTTGTTTTGGATGCTGTCTTTCAGCCATCCTTCAATAATCTACACTTTAGTAATATGCAAAAAGCCAGAGAATAAGGGAGCATGACTCTTGGACATTAAGTTGATTAAAAAGATATAATTGATTTTCTAATGTAATGTATATAGGGCTATATAGATGCAGGAAAAACTGCTAAGTCAAATAAAAGTGTAGCCTCCTGTAATATAGCTGAAGAATTGGGAATCAATCATTGGGTCATCAGTGAATCAGTTTTGATAACAGGTGTTCCTCCACTGCCACAACCAACAATTTATTTCTTCATATTGAAGAAATTACATAAAATCTGGAAAACTGTTAGGCCTAGGGTCATTTTAAAACTACATGAGAACAACAGCCATTTGACCAGATAGGTCCAGAAATCCTGATGATATGGTATGACTAACTATGAGGGTAAAATAATGTCAAGGCTGAGTTTTCTTCTTCTTTACTTTCTATTTACACCACAAACGTTTGCAGGTGATGAAGTATAAGAATATGCTGAGTAATGATTGTGATGTCTCATCCGATGCAAGATTTACCCCTCCAAAGCTCCAAAGCAGGAAGCTGTTCAGAGATCTGAGACCAGCTGGAGCAGCTTCATAATGCGCACCTTACACAACCAGGACAATGAAGATAAAAGAAGAAACTTTTGAAATATCTGCACAGAAGCCTACATGTCTACCATTGGTCTTTATGGTCTATATACGCGAATCTGGAAAAAAAACGTCCAAAATGAACAGTAGAGGGCAGCTGTACGCCCTCGATGCTTCGAGCCTACCGAAGAAAAAGAAGACTAATCACAGTCCTGATGCGAGGGAAACTTTGGTAACAATAATGGCGTCTTCTGCAGGTGGGTGTGCATGCTTACTAAAAACGTAAAACCTCGTTATTTAACAGCAGTATAGAATTTGAATGCATACTTTCGAGTTGGTCTACAACTATAGGGTGTTATAACCCATCATGCACAGATGTTGTCATCTGCCGTTGTTGCTGCCGCTGAGTTAACGTCAGTGTGCCAACAGGATGTCGAATCAAAATTATATCAGACACAAGAATTTCATCAGTAATTTTCAGAATCTCTCGGACACAACCGTTTAATAATTAAATAGACATATGAAATGAATGTTATGTTCAAACTAATCAGGTATTAAAACACGTGCTTTCAGGTTGTCGTGGGACAAAACGCAAAGCGGAGGTCCAAGCAGAGGAGGAGAAAGCATCTGTAGAGGAGAAGAAAGACAGGGGAGATGAGGAGGAGGTCCAGGAAGGTCAAAGGGTGGTCATTGAACACTGGTCAGTCAAGTGCTAATACATTACATTCACTAAGAATTAGAGATACTGGACATAGAGTTCCAGATCATTTGTAAGCAGGGGCCCCATGAAAAGATATGACATTGAGACCTACCACAGCCCAAGATAACCCTGGAGAATTTCTATAACCCCACCTCCATCACACAAATGACCCATTAAAACTGTAAAAAAAAAAGAAAGAAAAGAAACTATGCTTTTTCAGTGTTTACTCAGTGCTTCTTATAGTCCTTATAGTCAAGGCAGAGGGCGCGTATTGTTAAGGTGGCCACCTTCACGATAAAGTGCTTCGGTAAACATTGCCATCCCCCAATCTCTCTCCTGATATTTTCTGTTTCTGTAAAGATGTCAAAAAGGCCAAAAAAAGACGTTAAAGAAGTATTCCCAAAAAAAAGATGGGTGGGTGAACCTGATGGATGATGTGTGATTTCTTGCAGTAAGAGCTGACGAGTTTATGGGCGTAATGCTGAGGAGGTGAAGTCTGCCCTTCTAGCTGCCCACCCTGGACTTACTGTGGTCCTCAACCCAGTAAAACCTCGTAGGAACAGCTTCGAAATCTCTCTGCTCGATGGAGACAAAGGTGAGGAGGGCTTCCACAGACCTGGGTGTACCTGGGTGGCAGGAGTTGTGCCCTATGTATATTAGGGTCAGGTTTTATTTTCACATTACGATTGTATACACATGACGACTGTCATGGATTAGGATTAATCAGATTAGAATGGGTGTACCTTAGTCTCTTTACATTTCGTTGCTTTTCTTTCCTATTTTGCTATTAAACATGCTAAAATGTTCAGCAATTATTTTCCATGTGTGGGAAACAAACTATTTAATATGCCACAAAAAAGGTTTTAATCAACTTTGGACTTTCCATTTGTGCTTAAAAAAGGTTTCCTCTGTCTTATTTCTAAAGAAACATCACTTTGGACTGGGATCAAGAAAGGTCCGCCTCGTAAACTGAAGTTTCCACAACCTGATGTTGTTGTCGATGCTCTACAAGAAGCTTTGGAGGCCAAATAGGCACCTGGTGAAGGTTTGTCATGATTTAAGATTTGTAGTGTCTCACCTGTAGGCAAGTACCTTAAATTCTCTTATAATCAACATTTATATCAAGCAGTCATGCACAATTATATGCATCTCAGCAAACTGCATCTAAATATACTGATAAGCTGTGCCTTAGGGTAAGGAAATTACGGAGTTAGGGAAGCCATTTTGCAGTTAATGCAACAACAGCAAACACTTTTTAGGATTCAAGGGCGGACACTAGCAGAAACGTAGCTCCTTAAAAGTAACCAATAAAAACTAAACTGAACAGATCAGATGGTACAAAGGGGGCAGAGAACGTTCATCACCCAAAGCAAATGATATATTGTGTTGCACTCTTTGTTGAGGTTAATTCTCCAGCTGGAAACTCACTCCTTTTGGATTCTGTAAAGATGAATAAAAGCAACCTTTGGTCAATATAATTGGTCTCCTGAATCATGTCTCTGAAGAATATCATGCACATTTTAAGACACCAATAGGAACTTGAAGACAACGGCTAGACTTAGAGAATTGAAATGATGAAACCTTTAATTAGTCTGAACTCAGGTTTGATCTGGTCCCTGCCCGTTTTCGTGTTAGAAAAAAGACTCAATATAGTCGAGGTTTAAAAAGACGTTATTGTCTGTCACATCGTGACAGAGAATTAACTTTGGTTGGATGCTTGAAGAACATTAAAATTATTCACGCCCATTATACATGTAAGGCCTTCAAGGTTGACTTTTACTTTTAACTTATTCTCAGGTCTGTGTAATTATTAAAACACTGCATTTGCATTTTTTTTAAGGTGACATTGGTGTTCAATATTTGTCTGGATTCCATCACATATTTTTCCCCCCTCAATGCCAAGTGACATAACCTGCACTTGGCTCATGTCTTCACATTTAATGAGTCACCAGTGGAGGGGAGATGAAACTGGTCGTTAGTCTGAGCTCTGACGCACTGTCATCCTGCAACCGAGACATTAAAGCTAACAGCTTTCTATGTAACATTTCAATGGCAGAGTAAGACGTGTCAAAGTAGCAAGGGTGATAATTAAAGATTTTAATGACCTACTTGCAATCCACTTTGTTCAATTTAGCACTCATACTTTGAAGAAGTGTTGCGTATAAATAGGGCTGTAAGGATGACAGAGATGCTGCAGACTTTAACAAAAAATGTTTTTCTTTTGTGCAGCCAAATGTTCTGAGGATGTGGCCAGTGGAAGCAGAATGATGAGATGGGACCAACGGGATTTGTCTCTGTCCCTTTTCTGATGGTTGAAGCTCCAGCTGCTCACATTCTCTGGTCTAATGGTGACACCTAGTGGACAATCTTTCTGCCAACACATTTCCCGCATGCAGTTCCACTGGTTGATTTTCCCCTCTTTATCCAAACGTTTCTTGTCTCTTTGTGTCTGTTTTTCTTGAATAAAGAGTTTATTTCTAAATATTTTTTTACTAATTGTTTTTGCGGACTTGATGGTAAGAATATATTTATTTCATAAGTTTCAGAAACTATATCTTACATGTTTAAAAATGAAACTCAACAGAAAGTTTGCTCTGCATTTAGATGTTTCTAAGTACGGTATTCAAATAACTGATTTTGACATTGCAATGCACATTAAAAACTACTGATGGCATCTCGCTTTCCCACTGTCCAATCGTCCAGTGCATGAGTGATTCCCCGGTGAACACAACAATTAAAAGGCGCCACAGAGAGAGGGAGAGGAAAAAAAGGTAGAGCATAAATAACCAGGCTTTATTTACAGTCTGTTGAAAAAGTTAATTTGGAAACTACAGCTAATTCAGAACTCTACTGCAAGTCTGTAAACAAGATAATTGTTTGTCTGTTAAATGAAAAAATAAACCATTATTCATCCCACAGCAAAGACATTTAAATATAGGCCTATATTGAGTTTAATGTTTTATAGCTGTGAGTGATTAAAGTAAAATATGTAAACAAATTTTAGCCACGTAAAATCTTTACAAAGTGCTGTGCCATTAATGTTCAATCACAGGAGCCCTCGCAGCCTCTTCCAGGTGACGTCAATAAAGTCAGTAAGGGCTCAGGGTTTAGGGGGGAAAGGGTACGTTCTACAGAATACACCCCATCTAATCTGATCTAATCTAACCCGAACCCTATCTGGGGCGTCGTTTCTACTAGATAGGTAGGTAGGTAGGTAGGTAGATAGATAGATAGATAGATAGATAGATAGATAGATAGATAGATAGATAGATAGATAGATAGATAGATAGACATATCTATATGATTTGTACTGTTAGGGAGGACAAGACTAGATTCAGCCAATTTGAATGGGAAATTTACTTCCGGAACCAGAGCAATCGGAAAAGTAGGCGGTCACTTTTAAACTCGTTTGCTGCAACGAAGGTGACGTCATCTTCACGCGCCCTGGCAGGCGAACCACACAGTGTTGAGATCGTTCCACTATCAGCCGTCAATTAAGTCTGTAAGTTACTGCACTCGTAGACTAGACTGTATTTACCACTTCCTTTGTTTAAATTTGAAGCGATTGTAACCTTTCGTTTAAGCCTTTTATACAAAGATAGTAAGACTGATGAAGCGACAGCCTGCCTGCTGATCTCTGATCGATGAAATGTGTTTCCATACGATGCACTCTTTGATAAATTGAAGTGTTAGAGATAAAGATTATGTATGTTAAAACGCCAGATTAAGTTCATATCGTACGTCTTTTTGACTAATCTTTAAGGAGTTTGGTGCATGTATAAAGACGGTGCTTACTATTGAGAACATGTGATAAAGAACTAAATGTACTTGTTTTCAGTATAAAAGTATTTCCTGCTAACTTGTTAATTGTCTTGTCAGTCATGGCGACAGAAGGTGTGGAAAAGACGAGTGAGGAGGCGCCAGCCTCTGGGAAGGTCAGCACCAGGTTTGACCTGGAGAAGGAGACTGAACTTCGGTTTGAGGTGGAGGCAGGAGAGGCAGCAGAGCAAGTCGACCTGGAGCTCCTCACAGGGATGGCTGAGGTGTTTGGGTCCGAACTGAACCGCAACAAGAAGTACACCTTTGGACCAGGCTCGAAGATTGCAGTATTCACCTGGCAAGGCTGCAGTGTTAATCTTTATGGGAAACCTGAGGTGAGCACCAGTGTATGGATGTCAACAGTGTTTTCATTATTGTTCTATATGAGCTTACTGAAATATTTATTTTATCAGAAGTTGTATCACATTTAACATTTAATAAATGAGAAGATAAAATAACAAGCCTCTCTCACATTCCACAGGTGGCTTATGTTTCCAAGGATACTCCCATGTTGCTCTACCTGAATACACACGCTGCCTTGGAACAGATGAGAAAACAAGCAGAGCGAGACAATGAGAGGGGGCCACGGGTAGGTTTAACTAGAACCCTTGAAAGAGTCTTCATCTAAGCTAGTCAGGCCTTAATTTATCTATTGACATGAAATAATGACCCTCAGGTCATGGTGGTGGGACCTACAGATGTTGGAAAGTCAACAGTGTGTCGGCTGCTGTTAAGCTATGCTGTGAGGGTTGGGCGGAGGCCAACGCTGGTGGAATTGGATGTTGGACAGAGTGGGGTAAGATACATTCAAGACACAATATTAATGATGGATCCAGAGTTCATCTTTCATTTATGCAAAAAAAATAAATACTGAATCTGTTTTATAGACATCATACATATATATATATATATATATATATATATATAAAACCCCGACTTGTGTCTACTGTATTATATATGCTGCTCTTTTTTGCTTAAGATAGTCATTTCAGATTAAGAGCAACACATGCTTATAAAGCATGTTCTTGCATCAAATGCACACTATTTTTTCGATAGCAGACAATGTGAGTTGAATAGTGAACTCAACTTTTAACAGCAGTGAATACAAGGAGCTGAATAAATGAAAGCATATGATTTATTGTGAACATTTGTGACAAAATACAAGATAATCCATTGACAGTGAAGTTAACAATCAAAATCAGACCACACTTAAAATTAAATTCTACTCAGGTTTCTGTACCCGGTACGGTGTCTGCACTGTGCATTGAGCGTCCAGCCGATGTGGAGGAGGGCTTCTCAGTACAGGCGCCTTTGGTCTACCACTTTGGCTCTACGACCCCAGGGACCAACATCAAACTTTACAATAAGGTAAGAAAGGGGAAAATCTAAATTCTTCACAACAAAACAGTATGAAGCCAAAAGCCCACAATCAAACTACAGGTTCAAAATAATGTTATCTTTTTGCATTTGTCTCTCCCCATTTTTATCTATCCTATTTCTTCCCACGTGCAGCTGACCTCACGCCTTGCCGAGGTGTTTTCTCAGCGATGTGAGGTGAACCGAAAGGCCAGTGTAGGAGGCTGTATCATCAACACCTGCGGCTGGGTAAAAGGCTCTGGATACCAGGCTCTGGTCCACTGTGCCTCTGCCTTCGAGGTGGATGTGGTGCTGGTGTTGGACCATGAGAGGCTTTACAATGAACTCAAACGAGACCTCCCTCACTTTGTTAGGGTTGTGCTCCTACCCAAGTCCGGGGGAGTTGTGGAGCGCTCCAAGGAGTGTCGGCGGGACACCCGGGATGAGAAGATCCGCGAGTACTTCTACGGCTTTCGCGGAGTGTCTTTCTTCCCTTTTTCTTTTGAAGTTCGTTTCTCAGATGTCCGCATCTACAAGATCGGGGCACCATCCATCCCCGACTCGTGTCTACCCCTGGGAATGTCTCAGGATGACACACAGCTGAAGCTGGTGCCAGTTACACCAGGAAGAGACCTCACGTATCATGTGCTGAGTGTGAGCAGTGCAGAGGACGGAGAGGAGGGCTGTAAAAAGGGTATAGTGGAGAGTCCTGTGTGTGGCTTTATTGTGGTGACTTTTGTGGACACACAACTACAGGTGATGAAAGTGTTGTCTCCAGCACCAAGACCACTGCCTAAACACACTCTGCTGATAATGGACATCCGCTTCATGGACATGAAATGAGGTTACACTTCAGGGAATACACACATAAGAGAGCGTTAGGGAGGGTTTCTGAGCTTTGGGGGTTTTTTTCATAGGAACAGCTGGATTTAGTTTACTTGTGGCTTGTTTGTGGGTTTTAATGACAGAGAAAAATAAGAAGAACCTGCTTCTTGATGATAACCCATTGCACAGGAAATTGGACGATTTGTGAAAGTGATGTTTTAGTATTATATTCTTGATAATTTGTTTTCTAAAGAAGGGTTTTGTCTCATAATAAAATTTTACAAAATTTAAAAGTTCCTTGTTTTTTTGTTAATTGTAAATATTTTCCTATCCTAAATATACACTGTAAAATGTATTTTATAGAATGGTTCTTAAAGCTTTGTGTCTCTGTTAACAAAGTGAAGAATACTGGATAAATCCCATGGCTCTATCTGAGCTGTTAATTTTTTTTTTTAAAGTCTCCCCGACATTGCAGAGTTATAATGAATCTCCATGTAATATGGGACGCATGTTCTTCTTGATTTGTTGTATTTATCATGAAGTGTTAATATCTGCACAGACAAAGTGGGGCAAAGGACAAATAACTGCAGGCCATTTCCTGACTGACACTATTGCAGTAACTGTTTAGGGTAATGCAGTGTAAACTTGTTTATTGTTGCTATAAACACCTGCCAGCCCGTTCCAGAAAATCTGCATGCCTATAAACTGCTGCAATAATTCACAGGTCTCTGTAGGACTTATAAAGGCAAAAAAGACCATCTTCATAAATATTGTAGATTCAAAGTTATTTTTAATAAGTTTTAAGACAAAGTTATTGCCCGCTACAGAAACAGCCTTTAAAAAAATAATTCCTCAGCAGGGATTCTTTGTGAGTTTTGTAATTGACCCTTACAGACTTACACATGTACAGGAAAATAGAAACGATTTGTCCAGACGAGGTGCAAAAATCAACCTAAACGTAAAGTTACTCACAGCTGCTTATAATAATTTAAGATTGATTCCTTTATAAGTATAAACATCTCAGATTGAGACAACATATACTGTGGTACCTGACACTTAATAATATATTTGTGTCCTGATTTGAATTTGTGCCGTGTCTCCTTGTCTTGATTTCCTGTATGATTACTCTTTAGAAATTAAATATACAGCTTCATCGTAGGTGTGGCATTCATGGGGGTTTTGGTGAGGCCATCTGTTGTGAATCTTTGCAAAATTGTTCAACATGCTTCTGAAGCTTAGTAAAAACAAGTCTCCCATGTTGAACTCTTCAGTTAAAAGCACATATTGAAGTTTTAGCATTTCAACTCCAAACAAACCACTCGACTTGTGAAGTTAGTATGAGCTCTTTTAAAAAAGTAGATGTGCTTCACTAAATAAATTAAACAATTACAAACTTCAAGTATAGATAAACATAGCTCTCTACAAGTAGTCTGTAAAAAGTAAAAATATTAGTGTAATGAAGTATTAACTAGTTGCTGGGATTATATTTATAATGTTTTGAAATGTAGTATTTTAACTATATTCTTAAAGAGAAATTCAAAAATATGAAGGTCAACTATTTTCCTGATAATAAACACTTGGGCGCTTGCTGGAGACCACGCCCACTCCGTATCTCGGGGTTCTGATTGGCTCTTCGCCCCACCTGAGGGACGACGGACCAGTTCCGGGATTCCGATGTCGGCCTAGCGAGTGAACTAAGTGGTTTGCTAACTCAAGGAGGACCGTAACGACCCACACCCTGAAGACAAGACAGCTCTTATGTTCGACATAAGGTATGTCCTTCTTGTTTTACCTGCTAGTCATGGGGAGGAACAATACTATAATTAACTTAATGAAGCCTACGCCGTAACTATAAAGCGTAAATGCTAGCCAGGTAACGTATGCTAACTCTTTTAGCTGCGGTAAAGGACTGAGCAGTGTCGCAAAAAAACTTTCGTGGCTAAATAAGAGCTAACCAATTACAGCGCGTGGGGTAGGGTTAAATATGTTATAATTATATTTTGTATGTACATCAAATTAAAACACCAGAACGTCTTTAGCTTGTTAGTAATTAAACACGTGTTTGATAGTGAGGGGTTTGATGTGTGAGCAGAAAGTGGCATCGTAAGTTGTCCTGACTGTAAACCAGCTCTGTCCTGGCCTGTGGTGAACCGCCTCGCCTTTTTTACTACAAGATTTAAGAATAGTGAATGACATGAATGAGTACAGGAGATCATCCAATAACTGTCAGCATGTCACCATAGTGTGTAAATGTGATTAAATGTGGGCTCTTAAAGATGCATCTTGCTACCTGAAGATTGCTCGGTGACAGTCAAGTCTCCACACGGAGATTTTAGGATTAACAGCCATTATAGTCTGGGAAGGGGGGGGGGATTTGTTGTGGGTCAGATGAAATCATTAACAACAGGCATACTGACAATACTCCAGATCAGAGGCAGCTTCGTATTTGGTAACGATGATTGTTGAAAAGGAGGGGCGTGTCCAAACTATCAGGTTACATTACTCTGGATCTGTTTTCAGTGTGTACACACACACACACACGCATATCATCATCATCACCATCTGGAGATATTAGGCGTGTATGTGTCAAAGGCGTCCACCCTGATTGTTCAGATCAGATGGTTGTCTGCATTGTGTTTTGTGTTTCCAGTAGTGGGTGGTGTTTGATGTGACCACCTGAGGGCATAGAGGTATCAGCTGTCTGTTTAACAAGAGGCTGTTGAGCAACTTTCTCTCTGAGTAATGCTGAAACCTCAAAAGTAAACAGGGCAGTTAGCAAGATGGTTAGTCATCCTGATGCTTGTGAAATCTGAGTGAAAACTGCAACATGTTTAATCTTTACCCATTATTTCTTTGTCGTGTTTATTTTTCAAACAAGTTTGGAGATATGACATGTTCGCATATCCCTGATCTTTACCAGATAAGACTCCCACAATGCCAACCTTTATTTTCACTTGTTACCATGAAATCAAATGAGTTTTTATTCAACAGGTGATTTCTTCTTCCTAAAGCAGTTATGTTCAGTTCTTCAGGGGTTTTTTTACACATTACCAGTGTTAAACAATTATTAATAATTATATATTATATATATTTTTTATAGGGGCATCCTTGATTACCCAGGGAACCAGAGGGCGACAGAGGACCAGACGTCCACTTGAACAAAAGATTAAAATGCATCAGACTTCATAACAACACTGCTGCACATGGCTTCATTAAAGAGATGCAAAATGGAAAATGAGGTCTATCTGCAGAGAATTTGGAGGTGGGAGAGGTCTCTTCACCAAGACCTGGCCTACTGTGGCGACAACGCGGCGACACACACAGGGCTTCTCTTTGGAATGAGTTGATTCTTTCCTCATAAAGACTGAGGGCAGGGGTTTTAAAAGCCCAGAGGACTGTGCTGTGCTATTTGAGCAACTTGTAAAAGCAAGGCTCGACATTATTTTCAAACTTTTTTTTTTTTAGCAGATTTTTTAAAGAAAAATCCAGCTGGACTTTATAGTTTGATGTTAAGCAGCTGGTTCAGAAGTGACATTTGTTGGTTAAGTTCTTTTCAACTGTTGACTTAGTTTGAAACGCTGAAACTGCCCCTCCTGCAACCATCCTCAATTTCTTCCACCCACCCAGTGCCTAAATAAGCCCTCTTGGGACAATTACAGAAGTCATCAGCAGCTGCTGTACTCAATCCTCTGCCTGTTCTCCTCTTATGTGCTTCTGCTCTGGGCCTGCTGGCTTTCCACCCACTACCTCTTTCATTTTCTTGTCTTTTTTTTTTTCTTCTTTCAAATATTACATTTCTCTTAGGGGAGAAGTCACAAGTCAAGCACAGCGACAAGCATTACTGTAAACACTTGAGTTTGAGAAGTGGAAACTTCAGTTCTAGCTGAGTGTACGAGTGTCTACGCTTTAATGTGCATGCACAGCTGTGTAAAGGTTGAACGGGTGCAGGGAAGCAATTTAAAGTTAGATTTATTTATATTCTTGCACCAAAAATAGTTACAATAAGCCATACAAAAATATATATGAATTACCAACACATATTTTTGTATCACTTTGCTTTAGTATAGTTTTGCTTTTATAAACCTCTAATTAGAATGTGTATGAAGTGAGTATTGAAATCAAACTGTACACATGCAAGAAGAGCTGTTCATCTGTAAATCAGTAAATAATACTCTGTTTTGAGTGATTGTACTCGTGCTGTAAGTGGACACAGTCAATTTCTCATGTTTCTGCTGAGTTGCTGCTTTGCATAGTGTTGATTTTCTTTTCCAGTCTGCAGTCATGGCCCTTCCTAGAAAACAACCCACTCACCATTTTAACCTGTAGAGCACCCATAATAGTAGGTAGACCAGTAGATATCTACCTCTCTCTGTGTCTTCTTCCCCCCACTCTCTGTCTCTGATGCCGGGCTTCACTGGTGGGGGGGTTGGGGGAGGAGTGGGTGTCCCTGCTTCTGCTCCTCCCCGCCCATTTCGACCAAGCCGATATGTTCCCGTGTCGGCAGCCACCACGTTCCTTGTTGGATCCACCACCCTTTTTTTCTGCTTCACGTGAGTAACATTTTGATGTACAGAACACAAACTAAGTATGTGCCATACATGTATTTCCCTTCTTTTTTTAATTTGCATACACACATTTGCGTCTCAAAGTGTTCAGCACGTTTGCTACCTGCATGCATAAATATACCTGAGTTTATTATGTTTAACCAGAGACATCATTTTGTTTCTTTCCCTTTATTTTTTTTTTTTCAAGGTAAACCTTACTGAACAAACTTTCACTCCTTACATCAACACTTGCATTTACAGTTTCTTACACCTTAAGCTGAACTGCTGTATTTGAGTTCTTTCTCTCTATACATGTGTTGAAAAAGCAATATGTCTGTGATTTGTCGTTGATTTAAGCCTCTTTTTGATGAATTGTCTTGTCATTATGTGTCTTAAATAAACCAGAAATGTTTTGGAAATTACATGTAAGCCTTTTACCATGTTTCCTATTTTGCATTCCTCTAGGTGCCCATGGTTGTCAGAGTATTTCTCCTCTGTCATTCCCATATACATTGCTGTTATCTTCCTCTTCACCCTTGCCAATTTCTGCATGGCCACCTTCATGGACCCTGGAGTCTTCCCCAGAGGTAAACACACATGAGCTGTGTGTGTGTGTGCACTCGCCTTTTCTCCAGAGAGTTTTTAGGCACCAATGAAAAACTATTCCCAATCATTTATTTAATAGTAATCTAATACAGGAAGAAGCTATGATCAGGTTGTGTTGCGTCTTTGTAATCTCAGTGTCTGTTCTCTTCAGCGGAGGAGGATGAGGATAAAGAGGATGATTTCCGCGCTCCTCTCTATAAGACGGTGGAGATCAAAGGCATCCAGGTGCGCATGAAGTGGTGCTCGACTTGCCGCTTCTACCGCCCACCGCGCTGCTCGCACTGCTCTGTCTGTGACAACTGTGTAGAGGTAAACACACACACATTAACACACGCACATTAACGGACAAATACAATTTGATGGACAATCTGTAGTGTAATCCTGTTCTTTTGACACATGAGTGTGTTATCGTGGCCGTAACATCACTTTCATGAATTTATTGAATATCCGCTAAACATCCTCTGCTTTGTTGTTCATTAAACTTAGGTTTAACAATGACTGCCTCAAAGGCTTAACAGTGCTTAATCTGAAAATGGCAAAGTCAATTGTTAGTTTTCCATCTGTGAGCTTTTGACCCTGTGCCCTCTCAGGATTTTGACCATCACTGTCCATGGGTGAACAACTGCATTGGTCGGAGGAATTATCGTTACTTCTTCCTCTTCCTGCTTTCTCTCACCACCCATATCATAAACGTATTTGGCTTTGGCCTTGTGTACGTCCTGCACCACCGCCAGCAGCTGGACACTCCACATGCAGCTGTAACGTATCCTTCACTTAGCTCTTTGCAGCTCTAAAGACGTGAGATGTTCTTTTTTTCCCTTTTTTTTTTTTTAAGCAACTTGTGAGTTTTAGCCTGGTATTTTTTTTCCCAACTTGTTTTTTTTCTGGATTGTTTGTAACCTCCTTGACCCTCTCTCAGTATGGCTGTAATGTGTGTGGCCGGTCTGTTTTTTGTCCCAGTCGCTGGCCTGACTGGGTTCCACATGGTGTTAGTGGCACGCGGTAGGACCACAAATGAACAGGTTTGGACAAGAGCTGGCAGTTTGAATCCCATCTTACCTCATACTGTTCTTTAGCTTTTCTCGATATTTTCGATGTTCATGTGGACTTAAGCATTTTTCTGCCTTTTCTCCCTTTCGCTGCAGGTGACAGGGAAGTTTCGGGGAGGCGTTAACCCTTTCACCAACGGCTGCTTGAGGAACATTTCCTATGTGTTATGTAGCTCCCAGGCCCCGAGGTAAACCATTCTCCTCTCACTTTTACTCCCCTCTTTTAACACTTTGCTTCATGAATGTGAATATTTTCTCCCTCCCACCTTTCTCTTTTTTTCTCACTTTTCTGTTTTTATTATTGGAAAAGCAGAATTCCACGCCTCAGCTTCTTTTTTGTCCCTGAGTGTTTAATTTGAATGTCTGTGCGTGTCCCTGTCACAGATATATGGGCCGATGGCAGAGCCCCCAGTCAGTGGAAGTACAGCCGCCATTTCTAAGACCGGCTCTCACTGAGGCGCAGCTTGAGGCCAAGGTCCTGGACAACGGCATCCAGAATGACAGACACAGTACAAGGGTGGGTGACCCCAACAAACGCACTACAAAAACACGCCTACAACAAGGACGCTTTCATGTTGTTCAGAAATGTTTGACGGGTGATCAAGAAATAAGTCATGAGTTAAAAGAAAAACTCAGTTTGCGCTGCTTATAATATTGTACTTGTCTTTGGCTAGGTGTGAGAGTACTCAGGGAAACAGGAGACAATTAATAACAGGACGTTTATTCATTTATCATTCTTTCAGTACAGTACTTCTTGTTGTGTGTCCTTACAAGTGTAGCTTTTAAAGCCAGCTGGAAGCATGTTTGATAAGCATACTGGTCAGGCTGGTTTGAGTGTTAAAATAGATGTGCGAGTCCCGTCCAGACTGAGTGTAGAGATAACTAAAAGTATGTCCTGTTGTGCGTAACTGGTGTCCAAAACATGCAAGACAAGAAATTAAAATGTTTAAACCTCTTACGTTAGCTTCTCTGTGTGACTAACTGTGATAACAATTGACTTAAGAGTATTTGCTAAAGAGACTAAAATTAGTTAGGGGACATCAGAGAATTGATTTTTTTTTTTTTTTTTTTTTTTTTTTTTAAGATTTATTTTTGGGCCTTTTATGCCTTTATTATAGAGGGAGGACAGTGGATAGAGTCGGAAAGGGGGAGAGAGAGTGGGGAGAGACATGCGGGAAATGGGCCACAGGCCGGACGCGAACCCGGGCCGCCCGCGCGCGAGGACTATAGCCTCAATACATGGGATCGCACGCCCTGCCACTGCGCCACCGACGATCCCAGAGAATTGATTTTTAATTCTGTTATTTTCTCTCTCCTTTGAAAATGCTCTGACTCTTTTTGGTGGCGTTTCTTTTCCAGTCCAAGAGCAGCCTCGATCAGATGGAGAGTCAGTCAGCTGATGCAGAGCCTCCACCTCCTCCAAAGCCGGAGCTACGGTACCCTGGCCTGCCTCGAGCTGACACAGAGGGTAAGACACACACAGGTACAGATGAAACATTAGGTTAAGCAGATCCATCATGAAGATCTCACCTCTTTCAAATGTCCCGTTTGTTTTGTCAGAGAGTAGCTTGCTGACTGAAGCTCCGCTAACGCCGTCAATGTACAAATACCGACCACCTTACAGCAGCCCAGGAAGGAACCACTCTGCCATTACGCACCCAAACAAGGTACATGTCAATTTACACTTGTATGAACTGCAAAATATATATTAGAAACTATATTCATGAAAACCTTCAGATACTGTTAGTAATAAAGTGGCTTTAAGTGCATGGCTTTGCTTGATTGGAAGCACATTGAATCTGTATCTATTGTGTTGTAAATGCACACAGCCATGTTGAACATTAACACTGCATTCTTATTTTTAAAAAGATTAAGTGATGTTACTCTAAAAGGACTGAAGCAATCAGAACAAACAGTATCCCACAGATTACTAATTTCCTTTGTGGTTAATGCCATGCCCCTCTTTTTTTTGTTTGTTTTTATTTTGAATTGATCATTCAGTGGCCATCGGTTGATCAGTAAGTCTCAGCTAGTGTCATCTGTGTGTGTGTGTGTGTATCCCTTTGACTGTCTCTGTGTGTTTGAGTGGATCTATCCTTTCCCCTGAGACTGAACTGAGTGGATCGTGTAGTTTCTGTACTGTATGTATTTGTATTCCATGTATGTGTTGAAACACACAGTCTTTGACATGCAGTGTCAGTGCTTGTAAAGCCAGTCAATGTTTCCAATCCAGTAGTGTGATGATGGAGTAGAGCACCGGTCAAGCATCCAATTTCTCCCTACCACTTTTTTTTTTCTGTTGGAATCTGTAGACAACAGTTGTTGTTTTTTTGTTGTTGTTGTTCTATGTTATCCATTCCTGGGGTAACAAGGTGTTTCCATCTTCATCACATTGTTCCTCCCATTCTCTTCCTTTGGTCTGTGTCTCCTCTCTCTTCTCCTCAGATGATCCGTGGGGACAGTCTCGACTCTCCATCTCCCTCCATCCTCCAGTCCAGCCGCCAGCCAAGCTACCGCTCGGAGCCGAGCAGCCTGGATGGGGCCACAGTAGTGGGGGGAGGTGTAGGGGTCCGCAGAGGGGGAGGGGAGAGAGGTGAGGGCCCCGGGGGCCCTGTGGGGATGTCAGGGGGCATGTCTGGCCACTCTCTGACCGGACGCTCCTACACCTCTTACCCATCTTCTTTAGTTCTATCCACAGGCGGCTCCCACTCCTCCAGTCTGCGCTCAGCGCAAACGGCACATTACCCTTTGGCCACGCTCCAATCAGAGGGCACCACAGACACCAGCTATAAAAGTCTGGCTAATCAGACGCCTCGGAACGGCAGCTTGTCCTACGACAGCCTTCTGACACCTTCCGAGAGCCCAGAGTTTGAGTCGGCCGCTCATGAACTGTCCCCGCAGAAGCCTCGAGCTCTGTTTCCCTCAACGACTATAACAGGCCGGCCTGACGTGGTGTCACCCAGTAGCCCGCTGCAGGGCTACACGTCGCCCTTCCTCTCAGCTCAGATTGCCCAGCAGAGGGAGGGGCAGCTTCTCCAGGGCTCTGCCACTTTCTCCTCCCCCCACAGGGCCTACCTGCGCGCTGTGAGCCCACCCCCTCCCTCCTCCTCAGTGCCTCCTGAGAGTCAGCACCTGCTCCATTATAACCACGACCCCTCTTCCCGAGCTCCTCGAAACCCTTCCTCCTCATCCTCTTCCCCTGGGGCTCGCTCACTAGAGCCCCCTGTTTCCCCACCACCCCGCGGGCTCTCCCTTGGCAAGTCCTATTCTTACACTGGTGAGGCGGGGCCTCAGCACAAGCCTCAGACCACAAGAGGGGGCTCTGTGCTGGGTGGGGGAGGAGTCGGGGGAGGGCAACAGGCTCCACAGTGAGTAGTGAACCGCCGCCAGATCCATCAGCCTGCTACTCTTCCTTCTCCTTTCCCTCATAATCCTCTTCTTCTTCCTTCCTGGTTTGTGTCAGCCCTCCTCCCTGATCTGTGTGAGTCTTCCTTTTCCTCCTTTACAGTTTAGTCTTGCTTGTGTTACCGCTGGATGTGTGTAAGGAGGTTGTATTGGTGTAGTTGATGTAATGAGTGCACCAGTGTTTCAGCATGCTGCGACTTGATTAACTTGATAAGAGCATGTCTCACCATGCTGCTCTTTACTCCTCTTACTTCACCCGTCAAATGACCTGGTATAGAAACCAAATGCCTTACAAGATCAATGGTAGTGAAATACTTCTGCATTATGTGCTTGTTTATTGTCTTTGAAGTAGAACCACTCACCTCTACTTCCATTTATCCCCCTGTCCTCATCCCTAATCCCTCCACCCCCCCCCTTCCTTGTCCATCCCCAATGGCTGTCCAATCAGATCCACCTCTCGCCCAGTCTTGGCCAACCACACCACAGCCAAACCAGGGGGTGGGGTGAAGAAGGTGACAGGCGTCGGAGGGACCACTTACGAGATATCAGTTTGAGTGACAGACATCCTTCATCGACCAGGAGGAGAAAAAGCATCTGGACGACTTCCACTAACGTGAGCTGGATATTATTCACCACTGCAGGACCCTGAGGAATTACTCTTTTTCTGCGGCATGGGACCTCCTGCATCTCTACAAGGCCACTGGCCCGTCTTCTCTGTTAGCTTTTCAGATCTTAACAAAGAGTAAAAAGGGGACTCTGTTTTATTTTTCAAATGATAATTTGTCACCATTTTGCCACTTTGTGAGCCATAGACTGGTGTGACTGTATCGTGACTGGGTACAGATATGTCAATAGAACACTCATAGCTTTCCAATGATTTGCTGTTTTACTTTGGTACTTGGCACACCGAGTGCTGACTGCTGTGTTTGACACACTTAAGGAAAAGATGGCTTTTATCCAGTGGATGTAGAGATTTAGAGGGTGGATTCAGGACTGTTGACCAATAGAAATGTCTTCTTCTTCACTGTCTGAACGGACCACATGACCTGTTAATCGATATGAATCATGGAGAGCAGAGTCCGACCTATAAACACGGTATCATTTTAGTTTTATAAATCTTTTTTTAAATATTGTTTTATATAAATGTATGAAATCTTACAGATTATTATTATTGGGGGAAAATGTCAGGTATTGAAGATGACTATTGAGGAAGTTGGCAGTTTTACTGTGTGTAATTATTCATGAAAGCGATTTCAAATCAGTTGCCTGTTTATATTAAATGGCTGCATCAGCCACTTGTGAGCTCTTGTTGGAGTTGACATCGTCCAAAGAGAAAGATGACCCTTCAGTGGACAACTTTAGTGGCAAATAATTGAGGTTAACTTTTGAAAGCCACAAAGAAATTTCTGAACAGAGATTTCCGCACAAACATTTTTGTGGAATGTACGCTCGTAATGTTTAAACTAGAGACATTATGCAAAATCTATTTGTAGCTTTAAGATCATTGTTTGTCTTGTTGGTGTCTTTATTTTTATTTTTTTTCCTTCTTTTCTGTAATGTTTCGTCCGTCAGTCAGTCAAGATGCTAACAGAACCTCCTACATTCAAACAGATAGCCATCCAAATAGAGGCAGCGAGGGAAGGGCTTATTTATTTCACACGACCAGACAACTTTGTAGATATCAACACAATTTCAAACCAGTCTACCAGTTTGTTTTTTGAGAAAGTAAGGACATATTTAAAAAATAAAAAAAAGAAGCTGTATAAAGAAATTATAAATGTGATAAGCCACTAACTATCTTGTCAAACAGAGACTGGTTTGCAATGGATATTTTTCTGTCTGCCTCGAGGACATCGTGTGAAGCACATTTGAATATTTTTTTTAAATGTTTTTGTTTTTCTGGGGACAAATTGTCAGGCAGATAAAGTTGTATTGATCATCTTGCTCATTTATAGATACTTCCATAAAGGTACAAAAACAACCACTTTGAGAAAGTGTGGAGGGGTGTATGCAAGTTTGTGTCTTAAACGATCGGGCATTACAGTTGAGGTTTCTTATTTATTTTGATATTTAGTATTAAAGCAGTGTTTGCAGTAGAATGTTAAATCTGGCTGGACGTGACACGTCTTTGGGTGGAAGAACATGCTTGAAGCACACAAGTATCATTGTTTCAACCCAAACGACTACGTTATGAGTTTTTAACCCTCCCAGGCTTTGTCTTAGGTGTGCATGCAGTTTTGTTTGTCCTGCTGAACGCTTCACTGGCTATCATACATGTGAGAATATTGTCAAATGTCGACCCAGATCATGCGTGGGTGGAAAAGAATCATCATGAAGGGCACAAGCAGGCGTTGTAAGTAGAAAAAGAGAACCTGTGTCACTTTTTCCTGCTCCGGCTGATGATGGTGGCCACTGAACAATCTGATCCTTTGAGTATAGTAGGCATACTTGTGTGTGAGATAAAACATCGCTATTGTGGGCTGTGATGAATGGAACACGTTTCACAAATATCTGTAATGAGTACATGAAAGACATTTCCAAAATGGCCTTATAAAGAATTTTTAAAAGATGTCTTCTCAGAATAAAAAGGTCAAACTGATAAAAGTTCTGTCTTGTATCGTCACTGTAGACTTTGTTTTATTTCTGATTCATCTTTACCTTGAAGATATGAGATGTCAGATACTGGCATCAACAGTTTCCATGAAGTGTAGAGATATTGCTGAAAATACAGTCGTTACAAAAAGGCATTTGTTTTTAAATAACTTAAGGTTTGTATTTAAAAAAAAAAAAAATCATTGGGATGGCTGTATTCAAGAATCAGCACCACAAGGTGGCCTAGCTGTTATGGGTATTTATGTAACACAAAGATTGAGCTGGAGAGAACATGTTGAAGTAGATGAACCGTCTTTCGTGTCTAAATCCGTATTTGTACTTCTGCAGTGATGTAAGAAAACGTGTTGTGAAGGAGACCTCATGCAGCCCCTCTGAACTGTCCTCATGTCTCACTGGTCTTTCTTGCTCTCTGTGGGCTGTGGTGGGTTGTCAGTTTCGGTTTGGAGCTCATCACTGCTTTCGTCTTCGTTCTGATCCTCTTCCTTCAAACCCCGACTTTTGTTCAGCTTCTTGGACTTTTGGAAGAGTTCATTGAGGTTAAACTCTCGGATAATGTTCTCCTAATGAGGAAAGCAGTAGTCCGTATATTAGATACATGTGTGAATATGACATCCGTATATAGCCCTTCACATCTGAGCTGAGAATATGATTTACCTCATTAAAGATCCAAGATACAGCTCTCCCTTTGTGGTCCACCATTGGACGTCGAATCATTTCCCGCCCTCCTTGGAAAAGAATCAGTGAGGGAAGCTGCTTGGCCAGAGGAGACGTACTGACCCTGTACCTGTTCAGGAACAATTTATGGCAATTTTGCAGAAGCACAACATGACACAAAAAAAGGTATAGTGGAGGAATGACTGACTTTTCCGAAACCTCTCCATAGCGTCCGATGTCCACTTTCCCAAACCTGAGTCCAGCACAGTTATACCTGAAAGATGCACAAAACATTTAACCTTGTTCAAAATTAAAATATGTTCGAGTTGTTTGTTGAAAACACATTTTTTTCAATGTTATTGGAATTTTGGAGGAAAGATTTGGTTTTTCATATGACTTTTTTCCCCAATAAATCTTACCTCCAAAATAAAATATACAGAACAAAACATTTTGACTTCATGCGCCAACCTGAATCTCTTCTCTGTTTCACTGACAGACACCAGTGTCTGCTGGTTCTAAGAAAATAACATTGATTTTACATATTCAAGGAGCAACATGTAACTCTGACATCTAGTGTTTAAAATGGGTACTGCAGTCCAAAGTAAAAACAAAAGAGCGCAATATTGGTCTTTCTGCGTTTTATCCTTTCTCAATATTTTACAAGTAGCTCCAATATTTTTTCTAGTTTGACCATGTTTCTGGTCATGAAGCTTTTTAAATTACCACTCGTTTGCTCACTTTTATCGCTGCAACACCTGCTCAATGCTGGTTTGCATTTTGCCTGGCGAACCAAGGGGAGTCCAAAAGGCCATGTGGGGCAGCCACGAAACCATTCAGCACCAGAATTAAAACTTAAGAGGACATTCTGGCTGCTGCATTTTTGTCAGAGAAACAAGCACTTAAACAGAGAGGGTTTCCATGATATATGATATAGTTAGGGTCATTTTATGATTTAATTCTGTTTTATCTTACATATTACCAACACATGAAAGGCTATGATTAAACAGTAGATGCAGAACGTCCATCCAAAATCCATCAAAGTTAACAGTGTGGTGGTAAAGGTGTGACTGGTGGTTTGTAGTTTAGATGTTTTACTCTTTGTCTGATCATGACCACAGCAAAGCCAATCATTGACGTATTTGTTTCACCAATAATAACAAGATTACTGATACTGTGTCATACTCAGTGTCATGTTTTGTCTTTATTGTCTCTTACTTGAGAGAAAGTTCAGAGAAGACTGGAGCAAAGGACTGGCAGTCAGAAGACCAGTTGGCAAAAAATTCAACGATCCAGGTGACACGACTGTCTCTCTGCAGCTCCTCCTAATGATTCAATAAAACAAAACTACATGAGAACATACACTGTCATTCACAACCAACCACCTGTTGGACTAAGAAATCATCAGTGAAGTAGATCTAATATTCTAGTAAATACAATATATATAAAGACTGCTGTCGATCAGAACATATATAATATTACACATCAGTGTGATTATCAATGTCCTGTGGTCTTGCAGTACTTCCAAAATGTCTTTAAAGTCCACAAAGGAATTAAAAAAAAACATTTAAGCAACTGCAAATTCAGTATAATGTAAAGAGTAACACTCACATCTATGGTCTTGTCACTGAAGTACTTGATGTACTCGGGGCCCATGTAGAGAGGAGGCTTACAGGTCATCACGAAGGCTGGAGACAAAAAATGATGAACAGAAAACTTTTGCGGAAGTATATGTGACAGATTTCTGCACAAAAAAATATGAATGGAAGGTTAAACACTCCTTAGGAAGCATTAAGGGTAACGCTACAACTTTAAAATAATAGTTGGAAGTTAAGGCTTTATCAAATCGGTAAGGAAAGTTTTTGTGTGCATCCAACATATTACGTCTTAGAAATATGCCTTGCTACAAGAATCAAATAAATTAATTTGAAAGAGTGATGCCAACATACTGTGAGCCTCAGGGATACTGCAATTATAGACGCCTTTCATTTGAAATTTTTGTTAATCAATAATTGGCCACAATTTGTTTTTTATAAATGTTTTGTTCACTCCATGACCAAGTGTAAATGTGAAACCTAACAGAATATATTTATATTTTAACTGCTTCAGTTGTTGAGATGTAGGTGATTGGCTGATATCATGCTCCTTTTTAAAAAATACTACTATACACACATGACCTATTCCATTATCAAATACAGCCTGGATTTGGGGCAGCATTTGAAGTTAGAGGGCCACTGACCGACACACAAAGCGAAGTAGAAGATTCCAAGCCGGATGTCCAGCCTGAAGAAAAGGATGACGTTGGCCACCTTGCTGAATAAGAACAAGTTGCCTATGTGCTGCTCCAGTGTGACTGAGAGAGAGAGAGAGAGAGAGAGTAGAAACATTGAATGTAGCAGTGGAGAAAAAAACCTTCAAACTGTTGACACAAGGTCATAACTGAAAGTGCAACAGTGTGTTTACACAACAAAGCACAGTTGTAAGTGAAGCTCTTTAGATGTTGCTTTAAGCAGGGTCTGTCAGAGGGTCTTGAAGGCACACCATATGTCGCAAATACCTCATGTGTGTCTTATGGTTGGGTACGACGTTAACCCAGTGGCATAAATGTCTAGAGGAGAAAAATGGTTTCCAAACTGTGCATCATGGGCCACTTTTAATGATGTGACTGTTTAAATTGTAAACATACACTTGCCATTAGATGACATCATTGGTTTACACAATAATACAAATCTGTGTGCGTGTGTGTTGGGGGGAGGGGGGGGGGGGTTACTCACTCGCTCTTCTGTTCTTCATCATCACTATTGCAGTGAGAAACATTAGAATCTCCAATTCTCTCTGTAAAAAAAAGAAAGAAGAAAAAACATGAAACAATTTTGTGAAAAGTGGAAAACAGCTTACTCATCTCACAGGAGGACCCTCCATATTTAGAAGCTGGCAGACCCCCTCATGCTCCTCACCCAGTCAAAGTCGCAGGAGTTACCGTCCTCGCGCTGGGTCGCCAGGTGTTCACACAGCCCTGGAGCCTTTCTTACAAGCATAAAAGCAATTGTCATTAAAAATGACATGATATAATACGGCTTTAGAAGCCATTTGTAAATCTGAGGGAGGTGGTACAAGAAAGAGCAGAGTCCTGTGATGAGACCCATGCTTGTAGCCAGACACGACAGTCACCCGGGGCCACGAGAGGTTTGAGGAGGGCTGACAGCTGAAGTTACAGACAGGACCAGCCTGTTAGGTCGATGTGCGCATGCGCTACATAAAAACGATTCCATAGTTTCTGGGCGCAGCGACTCGCCGTACATTTGGCGGGCACTGGAAAACGTAAACAGAGGAGTTTGACAAATGGAGGAAAGCGAAGCAGCTACGAAAACCAACACTGTCGACTCATCTGAACACCAACTAAAACAAGCTTTGACTAATGATGCCACAGGAGATGTTTCCTCTAGTATGGCAAATTCAGGATCAGTTTGTAAGGCGTCCGAAGAGACGAAATACAACCGGCTGAAGTTATTCAACAAAGTGATGCAGAAGAGCCTCGAGAAGTTCATTGGATATGTCAGGTAAAATCTCACTTTTCTTTATTTTGGATAATCTCAAGAAACTACAAAGAAAGAAATACGTGTAGAGGTCCTCTTGTATTCTCTTTTAGTAAGGCCCCCCCCCCCCCCCCCCCCCCAAAAAAAAAAAAATCCCCCAAACAAGATTTAGCAGCCCCTATGTGATTAACAGTAAACATAGTTACAAGTTCAACCTGTGCAGTTAGCATTAGACTTAAACTTATATAGCATAATGTGCATAACCTGTGAAGGAGAGAAAAACATGTTCTGATTAAAAGAGACCTGTAAACAGTTAAAGAGCCTTAGAAACAAAGTGCTGACCTTCTAGAAACTAGGTACATGTGCATGTACAGAGGTGTTTGACAAGGTGTTGAAATAGTTAAAGACAGGGGAGTCTTTAACTTGGATTTAAAAGAGCTGAGAGATTACCTGCAGTAATTGCAGTATGATAACAAAACGGCACCTTGTGTTATGTTTAACATGAACTGAAGGTTAACACCATAAAAGGCTAAAATTATAAAGATGAGACACAACAATAGTTAATGTCACAGCTGGTATCATGATTACAGCATCCACTGACCTCATTCGATATATCTGTTTTAATTCATGTTGTTAAGTGTGATTAAAAACAAGAGAAACAGTGATTTACATGTTTTATAGATACAATCTCTTACAACACCTGCCTCTCCTGCCTTGTGTTCCTGGGTCTCTTATACATATCAACAAAAACTCAGTTTTGGGTGGTGAAGGGTGTTTCATTTGTTTTGTAAAACTAATGTGTCAGAACAAAACAAGTTTTATTTAGAAAGATGTAACGCAGAAAATACCCGTCTTTGCTTTACTTTTGGTGACATTGTGATCACTTACAGTTTTAACAGATTTGCCAGCACATTTCGTCCACTCTACCAGAAGAACCCTCAAAGGATGGAGAGCATTCACAAACAGTTCATAGAGGAGCTGCAAGGAGCTATAAAGGTGTGCAGGATATTATTTTAAGACTATGCATGAAAAATAAATGTACCCTTAAAATTGACACATTTGTTGTTGGTTTTTTTTGGGTGTGTAAGCATTATGAACTTATAAACCTGTTTTTGTCATCTGTTTTCATGACTGTCTGTGTTTGTGAAGGATGACATCAACAGGTTGATTGAAGAAGGCCAGTTAGAAATCAAACTGAATGAACTGGACAAACTGGAGAAGGCTGCAAAAAACAATCCAGACCCCGTATGGTTAGTGAACTGCATTAAAGTCTCTGTGGACAAGTGTTGAGAATTAGCATGTATGCTAAAACACTCCAACAATGCATCTGGTTTGTCCAATGTAATTGTGATGACCATGTTAAACAAAAATGTATTTGTCTCTTATTTTGAATAATTTACTAGTTACTCATCCTAATTTGGTTATATGTGATTACTTTATATATATATATATATATATATATATATATATATTCCCCTTGTTCCTTATATTGTCAGTGTTTTTGCAGCTTGAATGAAATCATACATTTAATCCTTCAATCTGTGCTATTGTTCTATCAGGCGGCCAAGTGGCCTTCCTGAGAAGGACTTCTGCAGCTTTTTGATGCCATACTATCAAAAACAAGAAGCCTACCTGCGACTGGAGCTGAAAAAGATTCAGGCAGAGAATGCAGCTCTTGTGCGGAGGGTTCAGACAGGTAGAGAGAGCATTACTCAGACTGAACATCAGATTTCTACCGCTGTTGAAGAATGGAAGGTGAGAGAGAATTATTGATGACTTCAAATCAGATTAAACATGTATATTTCTATGGGGTGCGGAAAGTCAAGTTTAATCCTAACTGAATTGATATAGCAAAGCTTTTTTACACCATGCATCTACACAATACTCTTGTAATTTGTATTTTACTCCCTCTAAAGTTGTATTTACTAATTTAGAAATGAATGCATCGAGAAAATGAAGAAGAAAATGCACGATATTTTCATCTGCACAGTTTAAAAGAAGCTATTTTTTTGTTCCCCTTTAGGCATCGGTCACAGAATTTGAAAAGATGGAATCTTCTCTCTGCCCTGCTGATGTCTTTGATTAACTTAATAACTACCTTTTATTGTAAATATTCCCTTTGTTTAGTGTCTGTTTTTCAGATCCTAAAAATGAAAATGTTTGAATAAATAAAATGTTTACTGCAAAAAAAAATTCTGTGTACCAACATAGACCATTCATTTCGGTAATGTGCGCATTATGACCTGTATTACTGTAGACAGTCTATGCTGTAGACTAGCAGTGAAGATGGTAATATGCGCGTTATGGCCTCAATTACGGTAGATTGTTAGTGAGGATGGTAATGTGCGCGTTATCGCCTGTATTACGGTAACGAAGATAATGCCACAAAGAAGTGAGGAGTCGAGTAGTTGACACTATCCTAACAGGGGATATTTCATACGCTTCAGATACCTGCTATTTTAACTGTACATACATGCTTTATCCAGTATAGTTATGACGGAAATGTTTTCAACTCTGTACGGGCAAAATGAAGCTCAGGGACCGCCCGGCTCGTCGTCTCTTGGTTTCGGACCAGGGAAACCTCCGCCTCCTCTGCCCCAGAATCAAGCCTCCATGGCGGGGCAGTTACCACCGCAGCTCGGGGATGAAGGGCCTGCACTGCGGAAGCCCGGAGCCATGAATGAACCCTTCTACTTATTGCGGGAGCTTCCTGGTACTGAGGGGGCAATCCTGCTGTGTATTTGTGTTTACTTAAATACAGAAACGACCTAATATCACGGACTGTTTTGCAGTCTGTTTACAATGCTAGCTAAAGTTAGCCAACGAGATGAGTTTACGGGAATACGTGAACACAGCATGTTTATGTTTCAAATTAAATGTTATTTAATTATGTTATATCATTAAAAAACCGAGTTATTTGCTGGAACTAGAAATCGACCGACATGTAGCTTACTATTAATCATATAATAAGCATCTGGCCTGATCGTTAGCTTTTAAATGGTTACCTGGTAATGTTTTTCCTGGTAGTATTTACCCTGCTAAATGAAATGTTTAATTGGTTACACTTCGCAGGGTAGTGTTGTTTATCATTCATATCTTGACTGTGTTTTAGTGGGAAACGAGTTAACAGGAAACACCAACCTCATCACACATTACAACCTGGAACATGCATACAACAAGTTCTGTGGGAAGAAGGTGAAGGAGAAACTCAGCAACTTCCTGCCAGAGTTACCAGGTTGGTATCTGATCAAGACACTGCAATGACCATGTGTCAGCTTCTGTTTGGGACTCAAAACCATTTACACTGTCCTCTGACTGCTGTCTGGTATACGAGATGCTAAGCTTGAACTACAATTTAAACAAACTACAGATCAAGGATTGACTCAGATGAATGAAATTCACTAGTGTCCCATCTGAGTTGTAATTTGTTAAAGACGTTTTGCTGTAGAAGTGTTGAATGAGGCATTTTGAAGTTGTGCCATAAACCTGAGCTTTACTTCTGGAGCAAATGCTCCTTTCATTCCTCCAGTAGAGGCTCAGATACCTACATGTAACTTAAACTGTCAAACTGGTCTGTGAGTCGTCATTGGGCTTTAAATCTGGTCTTGACTTTCCAACAATAGCAAATACACGTGCTTAATTAAACCCTAAATTTTTACAATATTATTGTACACCTTTTATCTGGTTTAGTGCTCAGCCTGATGTCTGTCTTCGCTGGTCTTTTGATGTCCATTAGTATTCCCCTCTCACTCCATTATGTTGCATCTGTTCTGTGCCGCAGGTATGATCGACTGTCCTGGTACTCAAGACGGCAGCTCGTTGCGCTCGCTCATCGATAAGCCTCCAGTTTGTGGGAACTCCTTCAGCCCCCTAACCGGCGCACTGCTCACAGGCTTCAGACTACACACAGGACCGGTACAAAGTGAACACACCACATGTTGATACAGATAGATACATGTAGTGACACAAACATGGAAAAGCCATTTTGTTAGGATATTCTGATGTGATTGAAATTTGTATTTTTATTATTGTTTAAAATACTAACATGCATTCATGTTATTTATATTTCACAGCTCCCAGAACAATACAGACTGATGCACATACAGCCTCCAAAGAAAAAGAGCAAACACAAGCACAAACACCACCGACCACAGGATCCATTACCACAAGGTATGACTGATCAATCGTAGTGCACGGTCCTTTGTAAGAAAACAGCAACAGATTGTCTCATGTTTTCAAGCTCTTGACCCTGTTTTTTTATTCCACAGAAACTCCATCAGACTCTGATCCCAAGAAGAAGAAGAAAAAGAGAGACGATGATCCCGACCGCAAGAAAAAGAAGAAAGACAAGAAGAAGAAGAAGGTAAACTAATCTACCTAATTATAATTATGGAGCCTAAGTGCAATCATGAAGAGCGATAATGACCATTACAGATCCTTAATCTGATTTCATAGTGATGAATCTCGTTTCTGAAAAATAATTATCATACACATCTGTTTAAGCTCCAAAACTATTGTGATGATAACAGACATAACTTAATATTGTTTAATTAAGTTATTTTTTTAACTTATTTATGATGGTTACAAACTTAAGGATCTGTGAGGTCTGTGGTAACACTTTGATCCGTTCGTGGTTCTGAGTACCTGGAAAATGTTAGTAAATGTTGACCATCTTTTTAGATCTAGTTCAGTCTTCTGTCTCTGAGCAAACTATCAGTGTTTTTTATTGTTCCTGTTTATCGTTTTACCAAACTAAACTGCTGCTGGTTTAAGAGAACAAGAGCTGCAGAGCTGTAAGATTTGGGGGTTTATCAAATGTTCCTTGTATAAAGACTTCCTTCACACCAGGTGTGGTTAGCACTTAATTCAGTGTTTAAATGGAAAATGTGGACTTACTAATTACCCACATAGGTTGAACACTCTGCCATAGTTTTGCACCATTCTGTCCCTTCTGAGAAATGTGTGGAAGGTTTCTGCTCCAAACTCGGGGCCGTATTCACAAAGCTTCTTCAATACTAAGGGTTAGAGTAGGAGTACTTTCTGTCAATTCAATCACAGAGAAACAAACATGTTTGCTAATGCTAATTTCATCGTGTTCATAATTACACAATGCCTGACTAGATTCTGATTTACTTTTTTCCTAAATTACATTTTGATTAACCAATCACAGCTTCTGAAAAATGAGTCATACGTAATAACAGGGTCGACCACGCCTCCTCACTAAGATAAAAGTTCATGTCCCTTCCTTGCTCGGAGTTGCTCGAAGAATGTTTCTAAATCCCTCCTGAACTTAAAACGTGTCTGTTTAAAGTTCAGGCTCACTGATTAACATGTTAAGTCTGATCACATTGAATTCACCTGTCCCCCTTTTTAGAACCGCCACAGCCCCGACCACCCTGGCCTCGCTGGATCACAACCCAACAGTAACAGCCTCAGATAGACGAGAGTCCATTGTGTGCACGCCTGAGATTGAATGTGTGTGTGGCTGTGTCTTTTGTAAAATGATGCGTTTTTTTTCTCCAGATAATTGTATTATTGGCAGAATGTTTATAAGAGAGGGCTTGATAGACATGATGCAAATGGATGTATGACGTGTAGGAGAGAGATGAGCAACAACACAATGAGTCGTTGCTCCTGATGTGTGATGATGTCAAATGTTACAGAATAGTGTACGAGGCAGAAAGCTGCTGCTGTTGAGCTGAGTGGTGTTACGAATGACTGAGCAGAGACTGTATGTCCTTCTTTGACTCTGTTGATATCTTTTGACCAGAATGCCAAAATCAAATAAACTTTGGTTATTATTATCTTTACTTGTCTCCTTCACTTGCAGGAGGTTTTTTTTGTTTGACATTAATAATTAGATACATGCCTAAAATGTCCTGCATCACTACCAAGGAATCACCTTGTGCTGCAGTGAGACACTGTTTGCATTCAAACATTTATTTATCAAATGCACGAGTGGGATATATTGATTGGAGGCAGGAAATAGAGATGTACATTGAGCATAATGTACAAACATTTTATCCTAAAGGGTAAAGAGTCATGACACAGGCTTAAAAACCAAGATGGAGCAAAAGAAGAGGATAATTCTGTTTGTGCACTCTGTCAGAGGCTTTGATTCCACTTTGAACTCTTAATATTTCAGCCAGTATGCTAACTAGCACTTGTCAGCTACCACAGAGGTTTACTAAAAGGCAACTCACAAAGAGGTCGTATGGTTGTTGCTGAATCACCAGATTAGTGAGTTACAATGTTACAAACAAGTCTGTGGCATGCGGAAAGGTACAACAAAAATATATGTTGAAGTGCGCCTTATAGTTCACAAACTAAACACGAGCAACAGGTGAAGAAGTCACCACCGAACTGAATCAACACCTTTGACGATGAACAAAAACCAAACTGCACTGTGAAAGAAGGCATTTCTGTGATACCTCTCCGGTTCGTTCTCCTGAGGAAAAGTGCCGCAGTATTGACTCTCCCAGTCTCTACACATGGCTTTGGTATACACACACAGACGTTTGGCAGATGCATTCATTTCACGTTAATATCTATCGCAAGAAAGCGGAGGCAGCAGCAAAGGTACAGGCTTTAAACTGGTCTTCAAAATGAGCGAGTGAAAAATTAAGAAGTTGGAAGACATTTATTGATGAAGAACTAGAAAGCAGCAAAGACCTACTTCCAGAAAGAAAGAAACAAGCCACTTCAGCTCTATTGATGACAAATAATTAGTCAAAAAAAATTAAAGATTACAACTGATTTTCATACATTCATTCATCTACAGGATACTGCTGTGTGCAGAACAAATGTGTAAAAAAACACTGTTGTAACTTGTTTACAAAAAAATTTAAAATTTAAATTTTTTCTGTTTTGATCTGCAGCTGTCTGAAATGTTTCATTGTGATCTGGGTGTTTAAGCAGAAAAACCACAAGCCAATTTAACCACATCTATCACTAAATGTATTTTAATATACTGTACACACCCATATATGGTAAAGCAAGCTTAGTATGTAATAAAATAAAGACACCTTGGTTCTATTTACAAAAAAACAATGGAGGTTTCTTTGCTCCATCAGAACATGATAAGAAAAAGCTGAATAAACAGTAAAATCACCAAAGCTTCATCACAAGCACACTACAAAATAACAGAAACAAATGCTTCCCTTTTTAATACTACTGCAGCTAGAGTATAAAAATACACTTAAATACATTTTTTATACACACACTAGTTCATTTCTGTGCATAAAGCAGTAAAGAGTGTTTCATTTCATCGACACGCTGTGTTAGAAGTTTTAAAAAGTCAGTCCTGTTTTCTTTGTTTAATTTCCATGAAAAACGTTTTTACTGAGGAAAAAAAAATCAGAAATGCAAGGGCCGAGGAATACGAATACACAGGGATAAACTCTGAATGGATATAATGTTTTGGCGGTGCTGAGGGGGGATTTTATACTAAAATTGAAAAAGATGGTGGACGGACTTGAGAGTCGGTTGTAGAGAGACAGTACAAAAAAGGATACAGTGGAGGTAGATGTGGTGTCTCTACAACCAGCCTGTGCGTGTACACGAGTGTCTTTGATTATCTGGATTCTGAAAGTATCCCAGAAGCTTCTTCAACTAGAAGTTTGGTATTTAGATATGCATATACTTTCTTTAATAGCTTCTATGCTTTAAATAGTGTTTTACATCTTAAGCAAAATGGATTACTACGGAAGCCAAGAGCTTTGAAATCTTCAGACTAAAATGAATATAGGTCATTTTAAGAAAACGAAAGGTATTATCTTTGATACACATGACCTGCAGAAAATTACTTTTTCCACAAGATCAGATGATACAGATGAAACAGATAACATTCTAGTTTGAGAAAATGACATTATGATAACAGCTATCCTGTCTTGATAAAAAAAGGCCTTTTTCCTCAGTTGCTCCCTAGTCTGATGAATTTGTCACAACGGTAAAAAATTAGCATTAATGGCTGTCCTTGGCTTCCGTAGCGTACAGTAGAAACAGCACAATAAACTCTGTTTGCTTACTTGAATAGAAAGTGTACCTTTCCTGATATATTTCAGCTGTTTTTTGGTGTTAGCAAGGATTGTCATGACTCGTCAGAAGTGTTTAAAAAACTATGATACAGTTTTTCAAGTACTAATACCCCAGGTCTGGCACACAAGCCAAGCCAGGGCGTGTGCATATGCCTTTCATGTGCATGTGAATGAAATCTATGGCTTAAAATCATACTAATTTGGCTTTTTGATCTAGACCAAAATAAATATACAGCAACAATGATGATGACACTGTTTTTCCATGTTTAGAGAAACTTGAAGTCTACATCTGCCTCATAACTAACATAGGGATTCTTATAGACTGTTATTTGGATTGTTGGGAGAGCAAAATGTGGACCAGCAATGACCAAATCAGAAACATAGAAATATCAAAACTGAATATTCATAACTGAGGAAACTGCTGGCACTCATTTTGAAGGCACATACAAAGATTGATCATTCGGCTCTACCAATTCAAGCCTCCACAGCAGAAAGGCCATTAGTATGTGGTTTGTAGCCGTTGGTCTCGGTGTGTTTGAGCGCCTGCATCTCCTGTTCAGCAGCTCGCTTGTCTCTGGCCGCTTTTTCCCTTATCAGGTGCCTACGATGGTAAAACAGGTAACCTGGCAACAGGAAGCCAGCCAATGAGAAGATCAGCAGGCCGAGGTTGATCTGAAGGAAGGAAGGATTGACAAAGGAGGAAAGTTACAGCTACAGCCATACAGATATTTTCATGCAATAATGGCAAGCAAAACGTTTATGTTTTCAAAAAAATGCAGAAACCAGTCAAAATACAGTTATGTTTTAATATTAGGTAAACAGGTTCAAACTACTTTAGAAACAGGGACATATTTTGAAAGTTCATAGTGCATTTTCTAAAGCAAATATACTGAATGCCTTAAGTGCATCCCAACCACCTTTTGCTAGCTTAAATGGACACAATGCTAAGAAAGGTGCAGGGGGCTAATGGGCTGTATTATTCATAGATGTGTTTTAGACACAACATGAATTAAATCCATCAATGTCATTTACTATTTACCAGATAGATACTTGAGTTTTTTATTATTTTTACATAGAAGGAAAATACTGCTCCATTCATTTTAGACCAGGTTTGATGGTCAGTGTCCAGTCCTTTCTGCTGCATGAAGATTAAACACAGCAGTATTGTTTCACAAATTAAACGCGATGGCATTAAATGTGGGATAAATGTGTATCCTCACCCAGTAGGGGTCTCCTTGCAGTGGTCCGACCATGGCAATGAAGAGTGGCTGCTGGAGCAGAGCAATCACAGCACTGATCATGGACTGGAGGCCTGTCAGGGTGCCGAAGTGGTTGGATGGGTAGCTGTGGGAGACAATCAATGTGTAATTACTAAAATATTACAAACAATATGAAATAAATTATCTAACAACTGTTATATGAGCACAAAAGAAGACAATGTTTTTTGGTTCTTTCAGCTTACACATCAAAAACCAACATGTGAGTGAGTAAAATCGTATGATTTTAGTATTTTTTTATGTTGATGGGATACAAGAGGGCACTAATCAGCCCATCACAGAGATTTAACACTCTCAGGGTTTGCAGCACTCACACAGCAGCGTAAAGGCCTCCGCAGCAGGAGTGGATGAAACCTCGGACCATAGTGTGCAGGACGAATGTCAAGATCTGAAGGAAACAAAGCAACACAACCAATGTGACTATTTAGTTATTTGTTTGATCATTACTTTTCAGCTTTGATGTGTGTGTGTGTGTGTTTGTGTGTGTGTGCGCTACCTGTAGGGGAAGGTTATCTATGAGACAGCAGCTTCCAAAAGCAAGCAGCAGCAGGTTGGTGAGGATGAAGGCTCTCATGGCGTTGGTCACTTTCTGGATCTTGCGGTCTCTCTTGAGTTCACTGGTTTGTCTGATGAAACACACACACACACACACACACACACACACACACACAAGTCAATAACATTCATCTCAATTTATTCTGTTTATACTGTAGATTAGACCCCAAACCTCCCATGTATTTACCCCTTCTCTGTAGTTGAGCCAACAGTCTTCTCATCTGCACATTCCTTCATTTTCCAATCCATGATGTAACCAATCAGAGGACACGTAGCCAGACACAGCAGCTGCAGCGTGCCGAAGATGGATGAGTAGAAACTCACTAAAAAATAAATTATTAAATTAAGAAGAAAAAAATCCCCAAACGTTAAAGAAGCTATACAATTTCTATTCCTTGAACTCACCTTTCTCCTCTGCCTCAATCACCAGCTGTTCAGTAGCTGAAATATAAAAACAACTCTTTCAGTATCTCTCTTTGAAAAGGTTAACTAAAGAAATAAAACAAATTGTCATTGTTTGGTGTGAACATTGCTACAGGCTTGACACTCACGATGCACTTCACCATGTGTGACCATAAACTCGAGCATCTTGTTCATGGCTCCCATGAAGAAGATGATCCTTAGCTGGGACATCCCCATGGTAACCAGACTCCACAGGAAGATGGGAGAGAAAACAGACCGCCGAAAGGGAACCGTATCTGAGGGAGAGAAGATGCAGTTTTATCTGTAGTGAACTTATTTGCTTTAATGTACATCCTATGTATGAAAGAAGTCTGACCTTAAGATGTGTCATGTAAAGTCACAATGACGTCACGTTGAGTATGTTTTTTTTACTCACTGTTTGCAGATTCACTTCCATTAGGAAGTTTCTCTATGGAGTGTCGAACATCTCCATTTTTCTCATTCAGTCTCTCTGCAGCATCCTTCTTGTCCAGAGATGGCAGCTCTTGCACTGTGAGGATCTTACTGTTATTTATAAACACAAACACACACTGTAGTTAGAGTGATATACATTTTTTGTACCTCTGGTTCTCTAAAAAACATGATTGTGACCGACAGGCAGCCAAACTCACCTGTAGTCGACCTCATCAGGTGTTGGGAAACCTTCAGCAGGCCAGTTGAGGAAGCAGTTACAAAACACAAACCCAGCAAGACCTGCCCACATCCACATGATCACCTGGAAGGAGACGCCTGCATCATAGATCAGCTGTGCAGGTGAGAAAGGGGAGAATGATTTGTTATATTCTTATTTATCTTTTGAAGTTGCCTTGATTATTTTTTTTTTGTCAAAGTTGTAAACAAGATTTATTTTTGCAAAAGAAGCAGTAATTGTTTACCTTGACTCCAGGGAAAGTTACAGCAGATGAGGCATAGGAGCCGATCATCAGAGACATGACAGTGGAGCTCAGAGAACCAAACATATTTGGGAGCTGAGGATGACAATGGAGGGGGAAAAAAAATCATTATACAGTTTTCACATTTAACAAACATGTTGCTCCAGATATGGGCAATGTGACGATGGTCTGAACACAGCTCGAAAATGTTTCCAGCTGTTGTTTGTGATTCTGACCAGCAGAGGGCAGTGTGATGCTTTGTTTATACAGTGTGGACCTGACTGATACAGTTCTTGTTAAAGATGAAGATTTTAAAAGTTATTCTGAAATCTCACAGCCAACATGTTAATGTCCACACTACTAAATTATGATTAACAGACTCATTACAGTCCAGCTGTGACCCCATCAGTCTTTATTTTTAGATTTCATTAACTGAACGCTATTGGGATGTTGATGGAATATTAGAAGGTATAAAAAAAATATACATCTAACACCTCTCTCTCTCTCTCTCTCTCTCTCTCTCTCTCTCTCTCTCTCTCTCTCTTGTTACGAGCACAGCAGACTCATTAATAAAATAGGAGTTTCGATGTCCTGAGGAAACTGAAAACTAAGTAACGACCTAGTTTGGCTTTGACACCAGAGTGCAAACCCAGTCTAAGCTACATTCAGGCTCATTTTCTCTATATTCCTGCTTCAGCATATTCTTTGAGTAAGGATTAAAAATTTCAAAGCTGATCTACAGAAAACTCCCGGTGAACTATGGGGCACTCAGTTGACCCAGCCTGGAGCAGGTCTGACACACCGAATAGGGGAAAGGTGGCGGGCACCAGGCACTAAAATATCATATATTAAGTCGACCTATTTACAGTAGTAAGAAGCTTGGCCAACATAACAATGACCTATTGTGCTGCCAGCACACTCAGTGTCCTTTGATTAGAGTTTTAAATGGGTCAATAACGATTATAAGATCACATGTTTGGGATTTAAGGAGTTCTGCGTTGCAAGCTCACTATTTTAGCCAAACACAGACCACAAAGCCAGTGTTCCCTAATTTCACTGTTGGGTCAGAGTTCACCCTGAATGTCAGTGAAAGTGCTTTTCTCCTTCTCCCTCAGTTGTGTTCACTTTTCACTCATCTCACTTCGGCTGGAACAAATGATGTCAAGTTAGAGAAATTAAATAAAGAAACCTGAACAAGAAAATATTCAGAACTTTTTCAGGCTGCCCAATAAAAAACAATAAGGGCCTCTTGAATTAGAGTTAAATGTGGAGTGCATATACAGTATGTGGTTGTATAGCAGCAGAAGGACAAAGGAGTTAATCATTTCAGTCAAAAATCTACAAAAACTCTTAGATTATCACAATGCAAGACTTGTTACCACAACAGCCAGCAATCGATGCAATTTCATTGTTATTGTGAGACGAGCATTTGCAATGAACACGTAGAAAGTTTGAAATGTAAATGTAAAAACCTTTTCTCAGCCAGCCTGTGTATATTTTACGTAGGATTTACCGGCCATGCATTTACACCTTTCAAATGCAGTCAGACTAAGCTAAAGCTACTGTAGGTACCATCTACACCCAGAATGATTGGTGCCAATTTAGTGACAAGGAAAACAGCTTATTGGATTTATTTTGGATTAAGGAGAGACCCACTGTTATACTCACAGGTACTTTGTAAAAGAACAAAGACACAAACTGTAAGCTACAGCTAATACGCACTTTTTAGTGTTTGTTTATTATTCACACTCAGTTTCGTAATTGCAACATTCAACAGTGTTATCACACAACACATATTCTCCTCTAATAGTTCAGGCCTACTAACCACTTAGTCCAGCTGTTAATATTGCATCATTCATCAAGTCATGGGGCCACCTGATTGGCCTTTATTTGGCTCATTAGTTGCTAAACCTACAGGTCTGCTGACTTTGTCTTCAGGTGCTTAACGGAGCATACATCCGGGGTTCGAGAGTTCTTGTTATAAACAGTAGTGTTGTTAGTAGGGAAACTTTGGGGTGATCATTAAGGTTTCCTTACTACAAGCGACAAATTTCACATCTTTGTTGTCTCTTTGAAGTAAACATGGCACTGTGTATTTAAACTTTTTTTTTTAATGGCTCGGGACTCCTTAGTAGGTCAGTGCCTCCCATGAACTCTTTCCAGGAAACTTTTTTTTTCCTGACTGGAAATTCCTTAAAGGGATACTTCACCCATTTGCATGAAGCTTTGTTTTTTCTCGTCTCAGGGCAAAATGAGGGTTGGATTCATGACCATTCAACACTACTACCATGTTTCTAAAGATACACAGCTTCATGTAAATGGGTGAAGTATCCCTTTAAGTTGATTATGGCTTTCAAGTCCAGCACTCATCAAAAGTTTTCCTATCTGGAGAATAGGCACGTAGAGATTGCCAACCAAAAGTGTATGTGTGTGTTTGTGTGTGTGCATGGTTGCATGAAGTAAAATTAGAGGGCTGACAAAACGACAACTTTAGAAGGTAAACAGGGAAAAAAAAGCTTTCCTGAGGATATAGCACAGAGCCCATGATTGAGCAGGGGGAGAAAAACATCCCAGAGAACACCCATCCTCTTTCAGAGCTTCTGAGAATTGAAATACTTCACGGTCGGTCTGTGGCCATGAGATGTACAGTGCCGCACTCTCTGACTTGTGGGGATTTATAGTATGTAGGCGAGAGGGCCCTCTGAACACACAGCAGACTTTGCATCGCTGACAAATGTTAAAGTAAAGTTATTCCAGTCATGTACGATGTAAGCTCACTGAAGTTTTCTTTTAAAACCGTGGAAGCAATAACTATGACGTGTTTCAATGATTTGTGCATGAAGCTGAAAGGGAGAAAATGTATGACATGTGGTTGTGTGCATGTGCCAGCAGCAGGCGTGTTTCCCACCCCTGTGTTCTGGCAGTTCTCATAAAATACATTTTTCACAAAAGAGCCGAGCAGCACATGTCCTGCATGCTAACATTGCCAACTGAATTTGAGGGGGGTATTGATAGGAACATGTGACTATGTAGAGAAACACGAGGGTCACCCGCTGTCAAAAAGTCATACACAAACAGGGCTTTGGCCTTTCACTTGTCACGACTAATCAGTCCAGGCTCTGCTCCTGCTGCGCTCATTCACTTGGGTACTGTAAAGCTTTGGCACAGAGTTTAATTAAGATCTTAACCGCAGTGAGAATGGGCCAAATTGCAGCATAATAAGTAGTGAAGTTTGATGCAGTTCTGAACATGTGGGAGACAGGTGAAAAATAGGAGGAGAAAGTGGGACAAAAGTGAATAAAAAAGAAGCCACACAGAGGGAGGTGTATGAAAATAATCAAGATTAGTCAAGATTGAAAAAGAGGTTGTGGGAGTAACATTTTTTAGATTTGACTGATCTCTCCAAGCCACAGCTGCAGCTTCTCTCTCTGTGGAGATCCCAGCAAGAAACACTAAACCACAGCTGATTAGCACCAGCTGATTCTGTTCACCTAACCTTTCTGCTGCCCTCTCTCACTTTAAAAAAAATAATTTCTTATCCTTCACAGTATGGGTAGAGTGCACTGCTGTCATAGCTACACAGAACTCATACAAAGCCCTTTTAGATTTCTTTGCATTTGGCATTGAGCACCTTATAGAAAGTCAAGCCCTTAAAGAAGCTCAGCTTCTGAAACCAAAGTTAGGACGTAGAAAACAATCAGCTCTTATCATTTCTTTGCTAGCATGTAATCAGACAGGCCTCTGCATGCAGCCAATTATATTGACTCATATTTGACTTAAAATACAAGCAGCCTGTGACACTGAAGCTTTCTGACATACTGTACATAGTTACCATACAACACTGATAGCCGTGAAGTTGGTGAGGAGCAGCATGTCCTGAAGATTGTGGGTTTCATGCAAAGAGGAGAGGACAAGGCATTCACTCAGTGCAATTTTATGAACTTCAAAACCACAAGTGTATGTTCACACATGTTAATGACACTACAGATCTGTTTAAAAGAGTTATTAGGGGAAAAAAACGGTCCGGTGCAAAGTCTCTTCATGGCTTTATTTTAACAGATCGGTTTTTAAAATGAATGCTGAGGAAAGACAATGCAGCCAAGTGGAGGTTCAGGAACTTTAACATTCATTTAAATTACAACTACCTTTTGTCACAGTTTAGGTACACAGTTTTTAATGTTTTGAACTTACACTTATTCTATTCCATGTATGATAACATAATATTTATAATTGCATCACATACACGAAAGAACAGAGACTATTTCCTGTTTTCTAATCTATTTTGAGGAATTATTATTATCCACCATGTGGTTTGAATCATGACACTGTGTGTTTGTCCTTCAGTCTTTGTGCTCTGCTGCCACTAACTCTTCAACACATCAACAACAGTGTGGAGGTCAGTCAATGTTGGTACACTCAGCCGTCCAATCACAGATACTCAGAAACACACAGGGGTGACACGGGGACGAGAAGTTACTTAAGTGTGTGATTAATAGAATACAAATAGCACGGTGCCTTGACTGTGGGTGTGTTTGTGGTGTCTGTAAGAATGCAAATAGAGCAAGTCGAATCATGCGTTATGAAGTTGATGGAATTCATTCCTCATTTTTATTGCTATGATCATCATTGATTCCCTCTCGATCGTCTATCACCTGGTTATGGCTCTTGATTTAAAACTGTTAAACAGTAAATGAGATGTATATATGAACCCAAATGATCAGAAAGCCCAGGTCTGGCTGTCGACGGAGACATGCTCTGAAAAAAATCTCATGTGAAGAATTTGTACCACCGAGAAGTGTTTGGCTTGCTCGAGGATTTCCCTTAGTGTGCGGTGAAGAGCTTCAAGATTGTGACTGTCCAGGGTGAACACCACATTTTTCAGTGGCTTTAAAAAAGATGTATAACTGACCACTAACAAGACACAATCTGCTGAGGGATTAAAACATGACATTAGTCATTTTACTGTGAGCATAAATAACCTAGAATAAATTGGAAATTAATCCTCCATACAAAGAAACTAACTACATGTTTTGTTTGTAAAATCTCGATGTCATCTGTTTTGTCAAATAGCCATCAGGTGACAGTGAGATTACTTACAGTAGCACAGGTGCAAAGGTGCAGAATATTTCATCTGAGCAGAGATTCCCAGACAGACGAGAGACTTTGGGATTTTTTTTTTTAACGGAGACGAACTTCAGTCAGGGAGAAGATCACAAGAGAGGGTCATCTGTCCAAACTCAGCTTGGGCTTTTATTATCTTAACATCTGTTTCATGTTGGACTCCCTGTGTGTACATAACCATGTACATGCATTTGCACATTGACATGTGTGCACACTCACTGAGCTTTAAGAAAAGAGGACCAGAGCAAGAGGAGGAAGAGAGGATGTGAGAGTGTAAAAAAATAGAGGAGGCCGGAGAAAGGTGAGTGGGCTGATCTTTCAGGGAGGGTGTGTGGACAACTGGAGGCCGTTATTGGTGGAAACACAAATGGAACGGTTGGAATATGGGAGAAGTCACATGCAGCTCAGACGGAAACATTTAACAAGTGGAACACGCGCTGTACTGACACACAACACCAACCTAAATAGTTGGCAGGACAAAGTGAGGAGGCAGTGGCAACAATAAAACACACTTGACAATGTTGGTACCAGCTGACACATCACACAGAAACACACATGCCTGGCGTGAATGCAAACAAACACAGCTCCCAGTCACAACACACACTGTTTCCTCAGCTGAGATAAAAAGAGACCCCGGCCCAGTGGGGCTCTCAGCTACCAAGACTTTTCTTCTCATTGTTTCCAGGAACACAACGCTACATCTTAGCGTCACACTTGTATAACCATAGAAGATGCCTCTTTTCTTCCACAACGAGGCAAATTTGGTGCACAATTATAACTCAAATGGCAACAATGATGACCCTATTTGTGAGGACAGCGTGCATGTTTAACATTGTATGAAGAGATAAGGTAGAAGGTGGAGGCTATGAAGTCTTGTTCAATTTCTCACATTCTTTAGATTAAATCTTTTTTTATCTTTCACACTGAGACAGAGCAAAGAATAAAAAAACAGGCTGAGAAACAGACTTGTATCGCTTAAAACATTTGTTTCAGTTGCCCGAAGATTGAAACAGATTCCTGTAAATAAAAAACTATAAATAACACACAAACACACACACACACACACACACACAGTTGGTCAGTGACTCTCATACAGCACAGAGTATGAAAGCATGTTGTGCTGCCAAAGACATTATGAGCATCTGATCAACAACACAAAAACAAGTACCAAACACTGCATTACAGAGGTGATGTTGCCCCCTTCATTCACTCTTTTCCTCCTCTGGTTTACAGGATGATAACAAACACAGTAGGCATTTAAGTACAGGAGTTTCTTAGAATGTGGACAGAACCAGAGCCACAAAAAAAACACAGGAAACTTGCAACAGAAACCGTGGCTTACTCCCTGAAGCATTTTAACTGAATTCAGATGGGGTTTTTTTTAAAGTGAACAAAGACACAATGATCATGATTCATCCCAATCAGAAGCTCGTTTTTTTCCCACGTTTAAAAAGGTCCTTACTGGATCTGTTTGTGTGAGAGGGTCGACTACTGTAACTATCAATGAAGGAACAAAAAGACCAGTTATTTGATCACCGACATGAACTGTCTTCTGAGTAAGTCTCACTTTCAAGCTTTCCATATATTCCCATCCACGAGTCAGTTACAATGTGTGTCTATTCATGTCTTACCGTGAGAGACGTGAAGGTCAGGCAGATTCCACCAAAGCCGTTCAGGGATAGAGCCAAGAAAATGAGAGCTGACAGAACTGCAGAGAAAAGACACAGATGAAGAGGAAACGTCGAAATCTGCACAGTCTTACCAAGAATGCAAGATGTATCTTCTGACTTAGGCTTTAACATTTTTAGACTTCAGAGAGACATACTGCATGCTGGAGTGTGTTCAATATTCAACACAATTCAATACAACACAAATCAATATTCAATAGCCACCACATATATAGAAAAAACTTGAGCAATAATTCTCCCCCCAAAAATTGCACTTATGTAAATCATTACTGATATCTGGGGAAAATGACACGCCCCCGTTTGTTACATGATGAATGAATTTTAATGCACATTTTGTCAACCGGCAGAATGCTGCAGCTCCAGAACCCTGTGATCTCATAGTAAACCTGTGGTGATTTGCGTTCAGCTGTCAATCAATTTAAGCAGCTGAACATTATAAGCGAACACCAATTATGCAACAGTTTGGAGCAGATTAATTCAAATTTAGTGTGCTGTAAAACTGTGTGCTTGTGTTTCCGTGTTATCACTCACCATGTGGGTCATATGCAGACACGGACATCATAGCACAAGACAGGGCGAAACATGAGCTGTAAAAAAATATGGGATCAGTTTAACGCCTTAAACACCAAATCACGAACTTGGATGCCAAACGTCACTTCAATCAGAGTTTATACAGATCCATCAACAGACGCTCTTAGATTGTCATGAAAGAGAAACCAAAGGTGACTCAGCAGCCTCTGTGTTTGTAAATGCCTGAATCACTCATCTGCAACATCAAACAGGTGAATTTTTAGACAGTGTTAGTCACAGCCAGCAGGTCATGACGTGCCTTCTCTTCTCAAATAGGACAGCACTTAAGAAGCATTAATCGTCTGACCAACACTGAAAGTGTGAGTGGTTTAACAGCATGAACATGTGCCAATGAAGATAAAGTCTTCTTCTTCTCTTTTAATCTAATATCATGGCTTCCCATATGGTGAATGGTGTTTGTTTGTGGGCCTTTTTAATATAACAGTGTATTTTCATAACACTGAAGATAAAGCTGGTAGTTTTTCTCTAATCTGGCAGAAGAGTGCTGTTTAATAGTATGAGAAAGTAAGTTAATATACACAACCTCATTACAAAGACTTTTACTACTTACTACCAAAACAATACTTACACCCAGCGTCACTGATCTTCTGCCCCAACTACATTCATTGATTCACAAAGAGATGACATTCCCACAATCACACTCCTACTGTGGGAATGTGATCCGTCTGCTTTTTACTATAAACTCACACTACGACTAACTGCTCTTTCCCCCCACATTGTCATGTTAATAGTATTTGTAAAACAAATTGGGTTCAACATTGGGTCAAGTAGCAATCTTAAAATAAAAGTGTATCTGTTTTTTTAACACTTAGCTGTTTTTTAACACTTTGACCCTTCAAGTGTGATGCATCTGTTGTTTGTCAAAACATTACCTGCCCATCAGGCGTATCGGGCGTGGCCCAAACTTGTCCATCAGGATACCAAGTGGAAGGGTGGTAGCACTTAGCAAGAAGGAACCAATGGTGAAGCCCAGATTCAACATTTCCTCCTGGTCCACACAACTGATCCACTCCTCCACCTCCCCGCTGGAAGAGTTACCCAAGTGAACGGCCACTGACTCGTTCACTGTGGGGAGGAATGAAAAATAAGACAAATGGTTGGATTTGTGCTTTAAGCCCAATCAAAAAAATTGCTGCGACAATGGATTCAGACACAAAGAGGATTTAGTTTTGTATATATTAACTATAACTATGTTATCCTACAAGGTGACACCTGGTAGTTAATCAGACAGAAAAAACTTTTAGGAAATCCAATAAACAAAAATTGATGAAACTGATCTCAGACCTGATAGTTATTCATCATAGATGCACTTAAATGAAAATGCTCGTTAGGGAATTTTATTGGCCAGTTTACAGCCAAAACAAAAGGCAGAACATCAATAGCCATACTCGTAAATTAGGCGCTTAAGTATTGTTAGGTCATTAAGTTTGTAACATTGTAGGTTTATGGATAATAAGAATTCAAAGAAATACAAACATTTGGATCAGCTAACGTTACTTATTTTACCTGAGCACAGGTGGGAGTAGAAGCCTTCCCTTTTCAGCATAATGAGTAGGGAGCCCCAGCCCAGGAGCACCGCTGAACACAGCAAGTTTTCAATCACAGCTGTCACTGCCATCCACCAGCGCCTCCTATAGGCCTGGATGAGAGAAGGCGCCATCTCTGCTGTTTAGGAGGTAGGAGAGACAAAGAGGGAAAGAGGTGGATAGAAAGAAGAGTCTATATTAAAGTTAGTCTGTATAACATCTTTTTATATAAGACTGTCATTTTAATCTTGCCTTCAGGAGAACTTGATTGATTTATTGTCCCTGTTGTACACATAGGACAATAAATCAATCGTGTACAACATGGACAATAAATCAATCAAGTTCTCCTGAAGACAATGTTTTTCCTACGCTAGTTTTTAGTAGTCTGCAACTAAGGAACACTTTTCGTTATCAAAAAATCTACCAAATTTTGAGGATCTGTGAAGAGGATGTGTGCCAGGTCTTTTAGAGACGATGGAAGACCAGGAAGGCTCCAGGGCCAGGGGGTGTCCGCCTCCTGCCTCTGTGCTGAACAGCTGGCCCCCATCTTCAATAGATCTCTGGCTGTGTGAAGTTCCCTCCTGCCTCAAATGCTCTGCCATCATCCCTGAGAAACCCTCAATAACTGTACTGAATGACTACAGGCCCGTCGCCCTGACGACTATGTTTAAAAAATCCATAGAGAGACTGGTGTTGAGCCACCTGAGGGACATTACAGGCTGCCTGCTGGACTCCTGAACTTTGCCTACAGATGAAACAGGTTGGTGGATTATGCAGTTAATGTGAGATTGCACTGGATCCTGCGTCCCCTAGACTCTCAGGGGAGAGAGGTTAGACTTCACACGACATTTAGCACCATCATCCCTTTAATCCTCCACCATAAACCCAACCAGCTCACAGTGCCAGCCTCCTTCTACAAGTCAGCAATCAACTTCTTTCTGTCAAACTCCTGATAATGCAGACAACACCACTCACAAAATACCAGTCAGGAGGAAGAGTTGTGCCACATTGTTGCTCATGAAATCTCAGGGTTGACCTTATGTTACCTCTCTCAGGTGGAGTCTCTGTGGTTTTTGTACTTTTCTCTCTCAACTTGTTTAATGAGTGCTGATGTGACCAGTCTTGCCGGTTGGGTACCTGACACCTCACACTGTTGCGTCCTCAGGAATCCTCCCACTGTGTTGACGACTGGGCTGCTATTTTAATCTTGATTTTGGACTACGGAAACAATACCGAGCCTGCTTTTGTTTTGGAAATACAGACAGCACTTTAAAAGGATGACATTTAAATCTGAAAGCATCACTACATCAGATTCGTGTTGTCCTTAAACAGCAGGAAAGCACAGGCTGGCTTTTTGTTCACAGGGACAAATAGGTCAAAAGTGAGCCGTGATGCAGCTTTTATGTAAACATAAACTAAACAGGCACTAATGACGTGCCTGACCAAACAAACGAGTCAGGTTAGTCATGACCGCCTGAAAAGGACACAGACACACAAGGTCACACATTGGTCACTTTAGCCTCTGACAATCGAAACAGGGGCAAACACACAGACAAACATTCTGAAAACAGCTAGTAGGAAACCAAGGGCCTGATATAACCAATTGTCCCAGCTTAAAAAAGAAGTTGTGAAAAGAAAAACAGGAGGTCTAGTCCACTCTGGGATGGGGGTATAAGGCCTCAAAGGAAACAATTTCAGCAGTGCCTAATGAGGGCATTTCTTCAGCATGCTTCTCTGTGTGTGCGTGTAGTGTGGGAGCTGGTGGACGGAGAACCTAATGGGGCTGATTGGTCTGTGCCTATGTGCACATGAGGCGCGTGTGTGTAACACGATTATCCATGGCCCAGTGAACTGGCTTTATGCTGAAAAGAGTTTGAAAGGGGAGGATTTCTGTGTAACCGACACTCCAGGCTGAAAACCCTTCAGTACGTATGTAACACACACACACACACCAACACGCACCCACACAACAAGAAGGTGTCAGAGCGAGACTGGGGGCATTTGCTCCATCCTGTAAATGTTTTACCCACAAATAAACGTGTTGATTGACTCACAGGAGCACATAGACGTTAACTTCTTGGCTGTGGTTGTCTGTAATCTGTTCGAAACTGTATCCAATGACAATATAATTAGGCTTGCAACCAGCCATTGTATTATTAATCCTATTTTCTCAAGTAATTGTTTGGCCGAAGAAATGTAAAAAACTAAAAAAATGCTCATTATGTAATAGAGGAGCTCAATATGACCGCATCAAATGCCAGTTTTACTCAACAAACATCTCTAGTCCAAAATATTGAACTACCAAGTAAGACCAAGAAAAGCAGTAGATATCTAAACATTTGCAAATTAACACTGCCAATCAGTTAAAAGATTACTTATCAAATATCTAATAAATAATTAAACTCACTGGTGTCTTCCGGTAGTTTAGTTTCTCCATCGCTCATGATTTTCTGTCATATGAAGGAAACCACTTTTGTAGGTTTGCTGTTGCTGTTACACTGACACATTTGTTCACTTCCATTTTGTACCAAAAACGCACATGGGGCACATTAAGGTACTTTATAGTTTTATGTTTTACAGACCCTAGTGTTCATATTTAATAGAAATTAGATAAACGGTTTCCGAGCAGCTGACTACAAAATAGCAAAGATGCTGACAAACATGTGCAGAAAAGCGATTCTGACATCTTGATTTAACATGTTTCATCCTATCTTTAAAATCTGGTTAGTATCAATACATAATTTCAACACATCTCTGACTTTGTGTCTTTGTTTGGCCTAGTTACACCATGGTTGAATGCAGAGTGCCATAATGATAAGCTAAAACCAAAAAAAACTTTGAGGGACTTTTTTTTTGCAAATGTCCCTTTTCAATCACCAATGTTTAAGATGTAGTTTTGTGTCTTTGTTCAATATTTTAGATAAAAGTTACCTGTACAACATGTCTGATAACTGCCAACATTGTAGGAAACAGAGCTAAAAGCTCAATAGTTTAGCATAATGGTTTTTTATTGGTGTGTTAGCAGTCAGCAGCCCCTCCAACAAGAACAAACATGTCCATTATAAGTCTAAGTATAGACCACTGTCACATGGATTGGATTTATGGTGCGATGGCTGCAACACAAATTTAACACACATTGCATTCACAATGCAAGTATTCATTTTTCAGGAGACAATCTTGTGAATGCAGCAGCTTTATCTCATGAACTCAGTGAGTTTTAAAAAAGGACATGGTTCTTGTCCTCAGTGTGTGTTCGAGCTGTCCACACGTTACAAGTGTAATATTTGCAGTCTGTGGTTACAAGCTAAGCTAAATTCAAGACACCCTTGTAGCCTTCTGTCTCCACTCCCTCTTTCTCTTATCAAACCTTGCCTTCACTTTCCCGCCTATTCTGAGATCGTTACAGAAGCGGTTACTTTGAAGCTGGCATGTTGTTGTTATGCAGAAGCAGTTACTACTACAAGGCCTTCTGGCACAACAAGGACTTTCAAACGTGTTAAAACAGAACAAGGATATGTGTTTACAGTCTGCGGACACTTGAAAATTCTTTTCACATCACTGCTATTGAGGATGTCTTGTTTCATCCACCATAAAAGGAGCCATTTTTCTGAGATGTCATTGTAAAATGTTTTTGCAGTGTTATAGGTTTAGGCAACTGGTATCATACTGATCCAAATTTATTACTATACTACTGTTGCATGTTCCATTTTAGGAGGGTTGTTGTATGTGACACGTTTGTTACATGCATATAAATATATTATACATGTCCTGATACATTTGAAATTCAATAAAAAAATATGTTTATGTAAAAAAAAAAAACAATGTAGCCTATAGTGAAAATCTGATGATGATAGATGGGCACAAATAAAGCTACTGTTGGGATACAGCAGTTCATGTTTATATTAGAGTTAGAAAAAGAAGGACTTGATGTAGTATTGCCAAAAGTGACGCAAGTGAGGGGACAGTGGCTGTGTGGGTCTGTGTGTAATTGGAAAGCAGGTGAAGACGCAGAGACGCACCAAATAAGGAAGCTGCTTCCTGAAATACCTGAGCACAAGCTGAATGATGCAATAAACAATTCGTTTATGTCAATGTGGAGTTGTATGATTTTACATACCAGTGTGGGGGTGGTTTCTCTGTTTTCTATGGATTTGTAACATGTTTAGTTACTGCTTCTGTATTTAAATTGTACTGGTCCATGATTTTATTCATCACGTGTCCTACTTTCTTTCAAGTGTTCCCAAGTGCTCCCATCCAGCCCTGCTCTTTTTTCCCCGCGGGGATGTTTCTGACCTTGACCAGTCGTGTTTATCAACCTCTGTCGGACATAAAGGACCGCAGGCCAAACTCTTTATCCTCACAAGTTTCCAAGAAAATAAACCTCTCGCCATAGGAATCCCTGTTTCCAGAGGACACAAAAAAAACGCAACCCTCGAGGCTGCCCGGCCGGCAAGCAGCTGTCTCTCCACGGGCATGACCTCACGGAGGGGTCCGGTTACTCGCTCTGAACGGCGACTGCTGAAAAGACCCAAGGGTCTACCGCTGCGTTCACGTGCTTTCTGAAATGTCGGAATTTCCCCCACTACAGCCATAAAAGACCATCAAAAAAAAGTGAACATACTGTGATATCACCTCTGCCTGCAGGTAACACAATGAAGGAAGGACGTAGGCATGATTTCAGTGAAACCGGTGGATTTAAAGCTCAGCTGGTGAAATTAGACTAATTTATCAGCCAATTAAGAACAGTGTTTGCCAACAATAAAAAAAAAAAACGAATAAACCATAATTTTCCAGGCTGAGCTTCTTAACTATTAGGACTTGTTCTTTTCCATTTCTATATTGACTCTGTACGTTTAATAAGGACGTAGACTACTTGTGTTTCTATTGATTGTTTAAAAATTTTAGAAGTAAGATGAAGAGGCCCAGACGTTGTGATAAGGTGAACTTTTTTTACAATCCTCCAACAAGATGAATAAAACAACAACAACCAGTTCATGTGTAATTAGACATTTTCTTATAACAAACTGTGAAAATAGGCATCTTTTGGGGTAATTAGGCTATGGTACATAATTTCAAGCAGACTCGCTGTTCTGTGCGCCTTTGTTTTGCCCCCCAGGGCAAATAAAGTTGTTTGTTGTTTTTTTTTAATTTAAATTAAATAACAGGAAGAAAAAACCCGACGTTTTCCCATGACTTTTTAACGTTGACATCAATTTTATATTGAAAAAAAAAGTGTTATAAATGTTCCCTCATTTACAAAGGTCTGATATTCCACTTCTGGTTGAAGCGGTGACAACATATACATTAGAGAGAGATTAAACCATAGCCTAATAGTAGCTTGTTTGCATCCAGATAAGCAGCACCACATTATTTAGGCTATAGCCCACATAATTTGGGCAACAAGAGTTTACCTTTAAATTATGGTTGAAATTACAGTTAAGGAAATAAGAGTCACTTTGAAACATCCACTCTGCCCCCTCACCCTATGATGTGGTTTCTACTCTCACTTTTTCCATCTCTGTGAAACATTGCGCTTTTATTACGTGTTGGCGTTTTTTTACACACTGCGTCAATGTTTATTTTGTAGGTAATGCAATACAACCGATGGGTTGTGAAGTGTTCTGCCACGTGTAGCCGGTTCATCTACATTTCTGCCGCCTCATGCTGCCACTTTACGCACGTTTGGATAACTACACATATATTAACAGTGGAAACATGGTCGCCTAAGCATTTAAGAGTAAACCTCATTAAGAATACTTACTTGAGTTGTATGCCTTCTGAGGGAGTAAAAATACTTGAAATGTTTCCTTTGCTGCTTGCTGAGCTTAAAATGTGGGATTAAAGCTGGTTGTTGTTCTTCTTAAATAGTTGCTGAGGCCCTGAATTCAACCTTTTCCTTTCTCTGCTTCCTTCCTTTCTTAGGTTGCGTGGATAGACCTCCACACTTCTTTCCTCTCTCCGGTTTCATTAGAGACTCCCCCTCTTTTACTCCTAATTTGACTTCTAATTCCCTCCCTCTTTCTGTGACTTTTCTCCACCCTGCTGCCTTTATCCGCCACTCAGCAGGACAGATCGCTCTACTCTGGCCACTCAATGCAAATGTACTCCACCGACACAGCATGTGTGCTTGCAGCTGTGGGCTCTGACAAATCACCTCCTGAGGAAAAAAGAGTTAGACTAACTGTCAAAAAAGAAGTTGGAGGTGAAATATTTCATCATATGAAATCATTTCACAACAAAATGACTCTTGTAGTCCATTTGTCTGATCAAATTACAGATCTACAATTTATAATTTGCATAACCTTTAATGCCACAGTATGAATCAGCATGTTTATAGGGTTTTATTTACTCCTGAACTAATAAAGATAACACCTACTTGTGTCAATAAAGATCTTGAAAAACTTGAAGGAAAGTAAATAAGCGTATTGAATCCGTCTGGAGAAAGATTATTCATAAAGGTACTCAGATGTTGAATGCTGTCTTTCCACAGTGTTTTTAATGCAATAAACACTCTCTTTATCTCGCGATTATCATATTCAAATAGTTAAACATATGCTGTTAGGCCCAATCTGACATTGATCATACAGAATAAATGTTTTAAAAGGTTTTTTACTGCAGGTGTAGCAGTGTTTCTGATGCTCAGCCTCAGCTAAAGCTCTAATCTGCAGTATAGATGTCTGCAGATGTCTGTTTCATTGTCAACATTTTAACCATCAGCTACTGGAAACAGAAGAAACACAAATGAAAGATCTGCAGACATGGAAACAAATATATATTTTTGGTCCTGTGTTATCCTTTCCCTGTCCCCTTGCGTTTACGTTTCTTCATGATGTTTGGATGTAATTTATCGTGCCAAACTTACTGTACAGCACTTATCGATGTATATTAATAATGTTGACTTGGCTTGTCTTAACTTAAACAGTTCCATTGGCTCATTTCTGTCTTATATTCTTTGGCAAAATCAATTTAAAGTCTTTGTTTTAAAAATGCGTTAAAGCATTTGCCTGACGTTTTTTTATGATAAAGTATTATGGCCCCATGCATCTCATAAAACACATGAAATCGTTTTTATACTGGTCAAAATTTCCTGAAGGTAGGTTACCTTAAAAGATCAATATGATAAACTTGCAGTGTATATAGAAAACTTAAGGTGAATTTTTAGAGATGGCTAAATTCAATGAAAAGTGTAACTAGAAAGAATTTGGGTAGTTACCATAAAAAATGGACTAAACACAAATACATGTATATACGCTCTCACAGTAGACCAGATATGCTATCTGCTCACAGCTGGTTCACTGGCAATTTGAAGCAAATAGACACAAAACATAATAACAGTCAAACTTGGATGAATGACTTATGGTAAAAATTGCTCCATGTCATGTTAAATGTGTGTATGTGCGTGTTGTGTTGGACGAGAGGACATTTGTATTTTGTGTTGAACTATAGCAACTAAGCTTTGCAGTCTACCTCTATATGTCAGAAGTTATGTTGCTCTTATAGCTCTTATATTTAAAACTGCTCTTGTTGACAAAGCAGATGGGGCTGACATGGATACTTGTATCGGTATCAGCCTCTGATGGAGACTGAAATGTGATATTCCTGCAAGTGCTCCAGGCAACACCGATGCGCTTCCCAAACCAATGTTGTAAATACTGAAAACTTTAAATTGACTTTGAGTGTCTTGCCTCCAAGCTTACCTATTCAAACACATTGGTCCAGCTGAGAAAAGGCACACATGATTGACACCATTTGTACTAAAACTCTAACAAATCTTGTTCTTCATATCAACAAGCAGAGCAAACATAGTTTGGGAACAAATAATGTATTATCAGTGAACATCACCTTGACTTCTTGTTCATTTTGAAATCTTTATTACTTCTGGGATTGACAGCAGAGCTCCAGTAATTCTTAATTAATTCTTCTTTCCATACAAAAGCAATGAACTTGCTAATGCTCTGCTCCCTGCTGGCCTCCACAGGGAAGTGACCAGTTTTCCATTTCAAAGATAAGGCTTTTCAACATTGGTTTCTGAGCATCACAGCTTTACAGTAGGCCATGAAACATTTGTTCCAGCCACGGGGGCAAACCTCGGAACTCAAGGCACAAATTTGTTAATAAAATAATCCTGTTGGAATTTCAGTGAGCGCCAACCAGCTGTGAACACCTGGAAATGTGACCTTTGATCCCACCTGTGCACCACAAAGTCCATGGGAACAGAGAAAAAAATTCAGGCACATTTGTACTCATGTCATGGTACACTAAACTCACTGGTTGTTAGAAGTATGTAGCTGAGTGATTAGACACGGAGTGAATAGTGCAGAAAAATGAATCCAGTGTTTTACAAAATAGACCTTGATTAATTACTACCTCTTAATGTCCTGTTTTTGTCTGAACTGGGGTATTAATTTATCACCATCCGATGTAGATCCACATGGATCAATCTGAGCATTTCCTTGGGTACCCTCCACATGAAATTCTTTTTATGTCTGTACTCGTGTCAGTGTTGGATTTATAAAGAGCTAACCTGTGTGCTGAACTGGCAGGGCTCTCTGCCTGACACACTCACCAGCTTTCATCCTAATTTGGTTCTCCAGACTGCTCTAACTACAAAGATAACCGTAAACAGAAAACCCTTCTAATCCAGGCTTGAGCGTAAACTTTAAAAAAACATAAGCAACATAACCATGTTTTTCAATTCAACTATGTTTTTAAGACCTCTTGAAGAGATAGGCTATTTTCAATTACATTATTCTGTTAAGATTTCATCGTTATTTTGTCCACAGTTCTAAAGCATTTGTTGTATGTGTGTTTGTTATTTTTTGATGTTTAGATTATTGTTTGTTTCAGATAGTATTTAATTCATTGTTGACAGCATACATTGTCCTTTAAATAAAATACAGCCCCCAAATGACTCCCTTATTCATTGCAGCCTGCATACAGAATAGAGATCATGAGACTCAGGGAAAATATACATTTCCCTGACTAACCCAAAAATAAAGAAAAATATCTTGTAGTTTAGACGTCTTCATGTTGATTTGTTGTAAATTAAGTTAAAAAAAATTACGTTTTTTAAATGTAAGTTTGTGATTTGGAAATAAAAAACAGTTTCTAGCATCATAGATTGACTTTCTACAACTACAGGTTTTTTTTCATTAAGTTCAGCGCCCCATGCAAAACTTCAAAATGACTGTTCAAATAGAGGGCTCCACCTTCTGGAGATTCAGTACTACTTAATTATTTCAGCATCTAGGATTACAAAACAAGAGCGATGTTTTTTGTTTTTTTCACAAGTTAACCATGTATCTGTTTCCAGAGACATAAAAACACATACAAATATGAGTCAAAATGTGTTTTATTTACAGCATTATTATGTTTTTGAGGTCATGAGTTTTTATTGTCTGCATTACATGAGGGTGAAAGGTCAGATAAGCTTCAACATGCTATCTGATTGGATTTAAGGATGGATGTAATAAATTTGTCAGTTTAACACATTTGAAATGAGTATAGATACATTAGTGAACAGAAATATATATTGATGAAGCTTCGCTATGAAGCCAAATGTCATTAACTTTGAGAAACATTCAAACTGTTCAGTGTGTCACTCAAAAGCTGTGTCTTATGAAATGACACTGACAGTGAAATTTTAGACCTCTAGCAGATTATTAAATCCACTTGAAGGCATCACAGTTGACTAAAGACTCAAAAGATACGAGAACCTGTAAAGTATTTAAGTTCTCTTTATGACAGGTAAGATGGCTAAGTATTGCAAAGAATGACTTAGATAATTGACAATTAATTTAAAAAAAACAACTGAATGAAAAAGAAATTATTGAAGAATAAAAATGATTACATATTGTTGGTCACATATACCAATAATGCATCTTGGTGGTTGGTTACACTTCCACAATCAATAATCAAGAAATGATACATATAGGATATAGTGCATGGTGTTAGTTTTACACGAAACTGTACATTTTTGCTATTACAGGCTTTTCATTTTTTTATGTGCATGAAGTAAATTATGTGTTACACCCGCCATAATGTCCCTCTGTGAAATACGCCTGTTATTGTCGGAGATGAGCTGTTTTTTCTTCAAACAGATTGCAACAACGTTCATTCGCCCTGCAGAGAGGATTATTGGCTGTGGATCCTTCATGACTGGGGCGCACAGGTACAATCTGCCAGCTTCATTGATATGAGCCCTGCCCCATACCTCCAACCCAGTACTGGAGTCACTTCACATTATATTCATGTTAAGGCTCTTTATTAGACTTTTTAGTTTGCTACATTTATGCTCAATGGACATAATATGCATGTTAATCAGCACATGTTCTTTGAATGTATACTGTGATAGATTCCCACTGGTATATAAAGTTCTTTGTTTTTTGCACCACAAACACCAGAACAAATTATGTGTATGTGTAAACATACTTGACTATAAACCTGATTTGACTAATAAGTAACAAAATCAATTCCAACAGTCATTGCTTTCACAAGATAATTAAAAAAACAACAACATGATAAATCCAGATGACATGCAGCGCGACAACTAAAATGTGTTACTTTAACTATGTTTGAATATCTTTATGCATGCAACATTTGTTTTTTCCAGCACAACCAACTGTTTGCCAAAAGATTCAACTTCAGAGACCATCTAGGTGCTTTTTTTTTTGAAAACTCCAAGCTATCATTGAATTTCTTCCTACTCAGCAGTGGTTTCTGTCTTGGCACTTGCAATAATTGTTATTATTCTCCAGCTACTTTTTGATGATGAACTCTGACTGAAGCCAAAGACATAGAAGCCTGCAGATCCCTGGATGTGGAAACCTGGTTCTTCTTGACTTCCTGTAGGATATTAATACTTTGCTCTTGGAGTGAATTTGGCAGTGCAAAAACTTCTTGGAAGATCCAATTCTGTCCCAGGGTTTCTCCACTTGTACAGCATGCAGTTGGCCGGGATTCAGTGGAGCCCCGGAGCTTTTGGAATGACTTTGGAAGAATTTCCAGACTGACAGGCGTCAGCAACGCCCCTCTGGAGATGCTGAGGGATTGCATTTGATCGTGACTTGACATGATTCTGAAACTTGTTTGCTGATATCTTTTTTTCACTCATAGAACAGGCCAACATTTCTCACATGTTACAATCAACTGTGCAAATCAAGCTGTATGGCTGGCTAAAAGAGGAACAAACATTTAGCTTGTAGCTTGGCATTAAGACTGTTATATTTCATAATATCTCCTCAATAAAACTCACAAAAGAAAAGAATATGATAAAAAAAGTTATGTGATCTTTTGATGAAAGTGCAGCACCTTCCTGGATCCGTTTTGATTTACAGTTGATCAAGTAAGGAGCTTTTCTCAAGTATTAGCCCATTGACTTAATTTGCATGTAGCATGTATAACATTTCTCATTTGTTCCATAAAATATGTTCATTTAAAAGCATTTTTGTAACAGCAGTAACCGCAGCATTGAATAAAGAGGGGCCTCATATTACCTTCTATGCATGTATGTATTAGTGTGTGTGGTTCTAATTGACCTGAAGCCCCTTTAAAAGCAGCAGTGATGCGTCTGCTGTTTGACATAGTTAGGGAAATTCTATCTTATTAGAGCTAATTATCATTCTTCAATCTGTTTCTACTTAAAACGGTCCAGACACCAACAGTGAACGCACACACACACACTCAAACTCAATGTGGTCTTAATTAAATTAATGTAGGGACTGTTGGTGGGTTGGCAGAGTCTCACGGTACCTGAAACATTAAACATATCTAATCCCATGACTCTATTAGCAGAACAGCATAACACATAAGTCTCATCAGCTCAAAACTACACGCAGGTGGTCGAACACACTCAGCTCCTGAGAAGTCATGAACCGCTAATGGTAACGATCCCAGCTCACCACAGGAGGGCAACAGAGGCTTATAAAAGCAGCATGAAGCTCCTTTTTACAAGAGAAGTCTATTTAACCTCATTAACTACTGTCCAATTGGTTAGGAAACAGTACTGTGGACTGAAACGAAACAGTTTCCAATGAGCTTATTTACCCCCTGGCATCATTTGGAGCAGCGGCTTTCTCCCTAATATAATCCAGTGCTCTCATAAAACAAAAACAAAATCAAAGCATGAATATATCTTTTTGACACTTCTCCTTGGTTCCAGCTTCTTGTTCCCTCAAGGAACTTGGAGGCTTTTCTTCTATTTCTCAGCTCTTTAGTCATATAACTCTTGTCTGTCTTACTTGGAATGTATTTTGCCATTATTCTTCATTATACCGATTCTGCCGCATGTCTCATCAGTTGCTTCACTGCAGAGCTGCAAACATCTTCCTTATGTGGGTACGTCCATCAAAAGGATAAGATTAATAGACCGGCGAAAAGCATCAATCCAAAAAGCTACACTCGGTTTTCAACACGCACACCTGCATCTTGTTTTAGTTATTGAGTTAATAATGGCAAAAGACAAAACAACTGGCTGAAGCTGAGATTAATTCAAATTGAAACAAAAGTTATATGAGGCTCCAATTGTATTTTTATTGTTAAGCAATGAGTAACCCCTGCTGTTCAATTTTATTATGAAGATGGGGACGTTTAAAGTTTACTCATTTTTCCAGAACTCACTGTAACCCCTTTATCATCACGCGACTCAGGGTACTAACAATGTTGTCCCACTTCACTTACCCATTCTGTGTACATAACTTAATTTAGCTTTTCATTTCAATAGCAGCCATGAAGAACAAGACTTTGCAACACCCACATCTATATTTAACCTGCAAGGCTCAGGTACGCCTCTGTAATATGAAATAATTATTCTAATACAGCAAATTTAGGTGATTTTAAAGGGCCTATACATTATTTATATCTGGATAAACCTCCTGAAGAACACACATTCATAGAGTGATTTAAATCACAGGTAAACTTAGGCTCCTGAGTGCTATGATTGTAAGGCTATCTGGAGAGCTAAATTTGAACATCTCCATATCAAAGACAGACAGCTTAGACTTCTTCCTTTGACATTATAACAGTCAAACACTTTCTATGTGTTCAAATAAAATGAAGAATATTGTAATATTTGGTGGGAATCAGACAAACTGAGAAGCTGGAAAATTGCAATATTGTTTCACAAAAAGCTTTTTAAAAAATGATGTTTAGTCAAACTGTAACTTTTGAATGATCCACAGGTCGAGCAGGACTAGGGAGCTTAGAGATCTGTTTTTTTTATAACAAGGAGCCAGGCATGCTGGCAAGAAAGATATACTGAGATTTAACATGACCAAATAAGACTTTGGTCAAAATTGAATAAAGATGTGAAAACTGAGTCCAACATGGCCTGAGTTAGTCTACTGGGGGGGTGATATTTGGACCCTAAGGGCATTGAATGTAGCTGTGATTATCCTCCCTGCTGTTTCTCTGCACGCTCCTGCTCTGAAGCTCAATGGGCAGAGCATGGCACCAGCCGTGCTGTGGTTTAGGATTTGATTCCCGCACTGGCTCTTTAAATTGAAACTGTGTGTTTGCAGCACTGAAAGATAAATAATAAAATGTATCCCCCAGATTGCTTATGTTATATTTGTTCCCTTTGAGGTCAGGAGGTGTCTAAAACTAATGATCACATTCATCATTTCCTTTTCTCCTCTGAGACCACTGCTGACAGAAAATGCAGGCCTATGCTTTAAGCAGTGTAAAATCAAAAAGATCCCACTGTGCTGTTGAGCCTGTTGGCCAATCAAACATCTCCCTGGCTTGAGTTATGACATACAGCTTTTTAATCCAGGAGTATGGAGTCAAAGGAACCCTGAGTGTGCATTAAACCCAGGCAGCTCTTACAGGACAGGCATATTCACATAAATATGAGATAATTACATGACAGCGTCACAACCGCCGGCGACAGCACATGATGGATGAGCCAGGGAAAGAGAACATGAACAAGGCGAGTGGAGGAATAGACAAGGCTGCCGGTGTAACACAAACTGTGGTCGGAGGGATGGGGCTGAAAAGCAAAACAAAAGATGGACTGTCGGAGGAGGAGAGAATAGCAAAGGTCTGAGTGTCTCAGGCCTCAAGTATTACCCTTCTCCTCTCGCCCTTCTTCTATTTCTGCCTTTTAAGGAACTCCATAACTTCAAGTAGATAATGAGTGCCTTCAAGCAGGCAGGAGTAAATCAGGCGGAGAACAACGGAGGGAGAAAAAGAAGGTGTGTGTGTGAGAGAGAGAGAGAGAGAGAGGACTGAGCACTGCTGTGGAAAACGGTGGAAGGAAGAAGAAGATTAGAAGTGATAACAAATGAAGCGAGAGAGGAGCTGAGCTGAGAGGAGACGCACGATAAGATCTTGCATTAACTTAAAAGCATACTTTAATAAAACTCTACAAAGAGCTTTTGAGGAGAGGCAAGGGTAGGTCCCATGCAGGTTAACAAAATACATGTTCATTTTAGATGTTTTCATGACTTGTGTTTAGACATGAATCTCCTTTCACAAACAGTCTGAACAGCCATAAGATTTACTTCTTTTATGCTTTATCATATTTTAGGACTCAAAACATGTTTTTTTCGTGTAACATCAAAAAAGCTTTGAAAGGACACAGGAGCTTCAGTGAGACTTTGACCATTGATTAAGTGAACTTTAGCATTTGACCCTTATTGGAATCATATGATTCATAATTAAGGGCCTCAGTATGCTCCAAATAAATGCTTGCCAGGCTGTATGTTGTTGTTCTTAATGAAACCTTTTGAAAAGTCAGGTTCAATCAAAAGCTCAACATCAGGATTTTAAAAAGTCACCTGAAGGGAATATTGACAGCGCACCATCACTTATCAGTAAACATATACAAATAACTCCACCACTAAAATCATTTTACAGGAAAAAAAGCAAAATCTTCTTTTCAGCTGTTGTATGAGTCACTGCACATTTACCTGGGCAAAACACGACACAAAAAAGAGGCTGCAGAAATCCAACATGGCTGAGCTCAACACTAAAGTGACTAAGTTTTTGTTGCCTTTATGTAAATGGTACTTGTGTATTTAAAGTATCAACAAGTAGGAAAGACTACAGTTGTTAGCAAAGAGAGTAAGGAGTAGCTTCTGTTTTGTTTGAGTTTCTTCAGGGGAAAATTGTGCTTCACACTCGCACCTATTTTAGAGACATGCTTCTCACACACAAACAGGAACTGTGGACATGCATTAATGGAGAGATGTCAGAGTGTGGCGGCTGCCCCCACTGGAAGCGCACCATGAGCTGGAGGGAGTTCGCTGCCTTGCTCAAAATCACCTCAGCAGTGCTCAAGCATCTCTCCAGACCAACTTCCATATTTTTTGGTCCGCATCGCGACTTGAGCCTGCGACCCTCCAGTTCCCAACCCAAGTCCATAGGGACTGAGCTACTGCCACCCCCAAAGATGTGATATCAACATCATCAAGACTTTTCTCATCAGATGTATTTGAAAGGTACTTTGTATCACCTAGTTTATTTTAACCAAACTAACTAACTTTGCCTTAACTTTCACTCCACTATATGGTATAGTTTTGTCAATGTTTTGACTCACTGTCTTTGCTCTTGTGAGGATTTTTTACTTGTGACGGCCCTTTCGGCTACAGCAGCCACGGTTAATATAATAAAGACAAAAACAACAACTTAGTGTTCTACCATCCAGAAAAAGACATACAGCCTTCGAAAGTAGCTGCTGCAATTGTGAAACTTTGACATCCTTTTAGACTTGTTCAGGAGTTGTTGGAGACCAAAACAAAGACAAATGGACAGTGAATATTGACTCGAATGAGTCAACACCAAAATAATTGTTTGCTGGAGGTGGGCAGAAAACTCTCACTAAGATGTCTCCAAAGACACTTTAGAGGGTGATGATATGCTAATATGTTTTGTGCTGCCTCCAAATGACATGCCCAATATCCTAAAACAATGAGAACGTTTGCAAAATTAGCCTCTGTCAACTCGGCTGACTGTGGACACAAACACATAGTATCTGAGCATCTTTGTGGTACATTCAATTTCCTTCCTTTCAGTCACTCTTCAGAGTCAACAATGACAACAGGCTGTCTAATAAAAACCAAATAGCACCCGAGGTCCAAACAAAATTATTAAGTGACATCAATGACAAAAAAGGAATCCTTTTCTGTCCCCACCTCAAGCTCTGTCTCTGTTTTACTCGGTTCCTCTGTATTTTGCTTTGCCATTCTTTCACTTCTCTGTCACTAAACCACAACAGTCAGGGGAAATCAGTCCCAGATGTCAGCACTTTGATTTAATAGTAGAATGTGTCAATCAAGCCAGGTCACGTTGTCCAAAATCTTATTCTAGTCACTCGTTATTTCAGCTCCCACTGAGCTCTTTGGTGATGGATTAACTCTGTTATAGAGAACGAAAAGGACCAAGGGCGAAACTGACCAGCTTGTTCCACGTACCAAGCAAAACCTAACATGAAAGCACAAATTTATTGAAAACAACTTGTCCTGGATCACTTTGAATGTTCTTGCTCCAAGCAGAAAATACTTGCTTGGCAGCTGTGAGATTATTCTTTATTTTGTTCAAGATGTAAAAGCTTTCTGGATGCAAACTGCCAGCTTAAAGACAGACTCAGCTATTTTCAACAGTGTGGGAATCTTGATTGACTGAATATCTACATGTGGTGATGCTCTGTCAAACATCAAACTGCTTTCACAAAAAGGATGCAAATCAAAAAGACTCAGATTTATTTATCTGTCTGAGAAAACAAAATCAGTAAAATCCAGACTCTCTGTTTACCTCTAGCCTTTACTTACTTTTTCAACCCTGTTCGTACTTCCAGGCAGACACAGGCATGCCTCGATCAAGTTTGTTTAGGTCCAGTCCTGCCTATTTGTGCTCAAATAATGAAAGCCCAAGAAAGAGTTTAAAAAAAGAAGAAGAAAGAAACACAGACAGCGTGACGGAATGAAGGAATAGCATCACATTACTGTGGGGATTTTAAGAGGACAGTAAAAAGATACGCATTGTGTATTTTCCAGGCTTGGAATGGGAAATTGTTTGGTTCTGCTTTTCCTACACTTTTGAAATAGTGCATTGTTGGAGAGGAAAAGAAAATGGTCCAGATCCAAATAATTGTGTGTCTCCGCAATCTTTTGTAGTATGCAGGTGTGCATATGAAACTTCTGTTGGGGTGTGAGAATGAAGGGGCGGTAAACGTCCAAGTTATGTTGTGAGGAAAAAACACAGGATATTAACAAGTTTTGAGCTAAAGTTTGAACGTTTAAAATTCAAAATTCAAGAATTGGGCCTATGAGCATCAGCAGGTTTGGACTAAAATGATCAAAACTAAGACCATATATTGAAATTATGTTATGGTAACTCATCGGTTAATCGTTCTAAAACAGAGAAGAAGAAGAAGTTTTGGAACATGAACAGAGCGAGCCCCCTTTGCCTAATACAGTGTATTGGATAGAAGTTTGTCTGTTTGTTTGAGCTTTTATGGCCACGTTTCATGATGACCTGACCAATTATTCACATGAATTGGAGATGGCCGACATTGAATGTTAAATTATTCAGAATTCATTAAAATGCTAAAAAAAAAATTGGGCTAAGACTCAATAAAACAATGGACAGTGTAGCGGCTACCCAGAAGTGGAGCTTAAACATTTGTTTGAAGCTGCCCATGTTGACAAGCTGCATTTTAAGTTTTAAGTGTTGCCTCCTCCATGTTAACTGACTGAACATGGGTCCAACAAAAAAATGAAAAACACCTGTCAAATATTTTTTTTTTCGAAAACATTTTTAAAAAATTATAGATAATCCTGATCATGTTGAAAAAGCATAAGCTTTCATAAATCTGACACATTAATTTAAAGTATGTATTAATGTGTATGCTTTAAAAAGGGTGTTAAGGGCAATGATTGACAACTGGATAATAATTTCCTGGAGTGCTGTGTGCACGAGATTTGCAGAACAGAGCAGGAACAGCAAGAAGAAACATAACAAACAGTTACACAGGAGTTCTTGCATTATTCCATAACTGTTAAACATTGTGGACAACCTGAAGGATCTATACTGTTTTTCCAGTAAGTAAAATAGCCAAAGGAGTGAGGAGTTGAGACCGCACAGCTTTTACAGCCCAACCCTACTGTCCAGACCCGGCTTCAAAAACGCAGGATGTTAGTTCTCGTCATAGGGTTATTTTGGACATACTTTTTTTTTTTTTTTTACAACCGGAGGAGCCAGAGATGTGCAAGCCATCTTTATTATAGAGTAAACGTTAGAAGCACACTAACTTTCTAACAAAACCCTGAAATGTCCAGGGTGAGCTGCATGTGTGACTGCAAACAACTGGATTTGGCACACCTATATTCCCAGCCTGCCATATTAAATTTTCTGTGTGAAGTTGGGATGAGCTGAAATGAGAATGCATCAGGAAATATTCTGGAAAATTTAGCGCGAGCAAGCGGCAGGGGGCGTTGAAGTTTATATTCTTTGACTGTACATGACCATAGAATGCATGCATGCGACTGATGGGCTCTCCATGCACGTTCTGAAACTGCTTCATTATGTTTTCTGTTCACCAGTATGTTTTCCTCTGATTTTAAAAATGCAATAAAGAACATATGACATGTTTTTATTACCATTAAAAAAGAGATCTTAGCATTTAAAGAGTAAGTTAAATAAGGCTGACTAAACACACAATGCCTCTCATAAGGTTAAATGTTTGTTTAATAGACTTAAACTAGAAGTTGAGGTGAGACTATGAAATGGAGCCGTTAGGGTTAACATTGGGAAAGGTCTCAGTTGAATGAATTTAAGTGAATGCTCCTAAGTGAGAAAAACAACTGTTCAACTGTGTGTGTGTGTGTGTGTGTGTGTGTCTGTGTGTGTGTGTGTGTGTGTGTGTGTGTGTGTGTGTGTGTGCGTGCGTGTGTGTGTGTGTGTGTGTGTGTGCAAGGGGATCTGTAGTTCTTCCATAATCTCCTGCCTTTGTGTCTCATGCAGACAGTTTAAAAGCTTTGTATTTACCTTTCACACCATTCTCCCATCTTCAGGTTGCAGAGCGGGATGGATGTGTGTGTATCTGTGTGTATGTGTTAAAGAGGAAGACTGATAGAGAGAAAAAAAGCGAGAGACAGTGTTAGTTCTCTATGTGGATGGACAGCTGGGCCAAAACAGGCGTTTTAGTCTTTAACAAACCGTGACACGTCAAACATTTAAGGTAGACCACGACACGGCAACACGTTAAATGCCTCATTGACTCTAACACAAGGCCTCAGGGAAAAGAAAAGAGAAAAAAAACTTTTTCTCATAAAGAAATGCAACCATGAATCTTGTATTAAACTTTACGAGCGATGGGTAGAAATATGATTGACATAAAATGAGCTAAACAAATGCACAGGGGGAAGTCCCCACTGCTGAAATCACCTCAGGATAGCTTGGCTCGAAGAACAAAGGTATAAATAAACCCTGTGTTTGCATGTGTGTTTACGTTTTTGCTATCCTCAGAACTGCTGCGTCTCCCTCTGTTTTAAATGTATGATTCTGTACTTTTGCCAGAGAGCGTGTCAGTTATCAGACTCATAGCTGCTCTCATATGTTGTGTCTTTGTTCATTTACTAGCTTTGCTTTCTCATTACTTCAAGTAGCTCTTGTTGGTTTTCTCCTTTCATCACTCTTTCAACACATCCAAAGAGAAATATACATTACAAGCACACACTGTCAAAGCATGTAGAACAAAAAAAAAAAAAAGGAGACAGAACAGTACTGTAGCGGTACAGTGAAAATAGAAACCTGAATACAAACACACATTACTTTTCATTCTTCAGTTTAGCTGGATTTTATGGAGTGTCAACTCTTCTACAAACATCATGACACGTCATTGTTTTCTATCCAGGAATTGAACTTTAATCCAAATGTGACAATTTTATTATGTCAAATGTTTACATTACAGAAGGCTAAGGGCTGTACTATGAAGAAAGTTTAACATATTCAGCCTTCTTTGAGGGAGCTGGTTACAAAAAACCTACACAGCCCCATTTAGAAATAATTTTTGTAAATGATTTGAGCCACTGCTCAAACATCTCAACATCTTCGACAAGAGATTGTTATGTAACCTTCAGTCGCTCTGCTTTTGGGCAATCAGCTTTCTGTGTGAAAGCACTCAGTGGAACGCTCTACCACATGAAGAACTGTCTCTCAATCAGCGGCTTTAAACACAAACTGAAAAATCTTCTAAAAGACACTCAATTCTGTGACCACTGATTTTGATTCATACATACATACAAGTGTGTGTGTGTGTGTGTGTGTGTGGGGGGGGGGGGGGGGTGTAGATAGTGTTACAGAGATATTTTAAATTTAGTATTTGTATGTGATGTTTTAATTGTAACAGAGGGACTGCATATGTAAACTAGCTCTGAGCTAACTGGTGCAATACATCAAATGGCAACATTTATGTTTAATATTGTAAACAAAAAATGAGTAAAAACCCAGATTCCTTAAGCCCACCAGAAAGAAAAGCTGCTTCATCTTTAGTATTATTCTGCATGTTTTAGACATGGGTTATTGAGCAGACACCTTAGAAAACAATCTCAGAAAAAAATAAAAAAGGTATGCACATTCTTTCACTTCAAAAGTTTTGAGTTTCTGATTGAATTTTCTAAAGGCATGGTGATGACAAACGGGTAAAAGGTAATTGTCATATAATAATGGTGTTTTTTTTAATTAACACATGTATGTCTATTTAAACATAAATGTCTCTGGATTCCCCCAAACAACACACACATTACATCAGTTGTATAGTTTTTGGTGTAAGAAGACATTTCTCCAAGATGCAACATGACAAACACCTTGTAAATAATAATGTGAAAACCCAGTCAGCAAGAATGCTTAATGGCGATGATGTGAGCTGCAACATACATCACACTGTTTGGTATCTTGCAATAACTATTAGCACTGAAGTAGCTAACACAGACAGCGTAGCACAGTGTGGTTAACGAGAAGGACAGAATCATGTTAAATCCAGGGAGGGCATAACATAGACTTAGAATTGTAATTGTTTTGAAAATAACCATTTCTATTTGTGTTGCTTTCTCAAAATGGTGCCAGCAACCTGTTCCAAAAAAAAGTTAGGACAGGGTCATGTTCACCACTCTGTCACACAACTTTTTCTTTAAACAACAGGAGACCGATTTTTCTGTCCTTTTAAAAGTGGAAATGTTTAATGAATGAAATGTCTGAACTGTAGAAAGGCCACTTTATCACCAAGATCCATGTGCTAATTAGTCATGCTGTTGTTATAGATTCAGCATTCATGGTGCCTTCATAAATGTTCAGGTTGCCTTGTCTTCAGCCCAGAGAACAGGGCATCCAAGTATGTACACATAAAGTCCAATCTTGGCTGGTCAGACATCAGGACAGTTTTCCACTTTCGGATAAAGTTCCAAAATTTGTAACAAAATCGGTTCTTGACCAGGTTTGGAGAGCAGAGAGACATGCCCTAGTGGCCCTGAAAGCCATCACAAAAGCACATCATAAGCCTTGTTTCTGTTGCACATTTACCATATATACATTGGTGTTATGTCATTATTTTTCATGGTCAGTTTAGTTTTCTGTAAAATCTGAACACCCAAACGATTACACTTGAACATCCAGACACATAACACAAGACATTTAACCATCGGGTGAATGAACACCCACAGTCTCCCTAATTGCTTTTGAAAACATGTCAAGCAGCTGAGCAACACAGGGGATGACAGCTCACAGTGTTTTCCTCAGGGACTAAGTCAACAAGCACAGACAGTGACATGAAAGCGCTCACACACCTCTGCGGTTTTGCTCACTCACACGGACGACCGATTGATTAACTCGTAAATCAACCTCATCCCAGGCCCCAGGCCCTGCCCCCCCCACGCCCCCATTAACCCAACAACAGGGGATAGGAGCTGCGGCCCAACCCTGCACCCTCCAGCTAAGAAAGAGGAGGCAGGATCCAACTCATGGCAGAAACCCAGCAAGAGGGAGAGGCCAGGTGAGGCAGGTATAGTGGGTGCTATGGAGAATTTAAAAAAAAGAAAAAGAAAAGGGTTAGGTCATGGAAACGACAGGTAAAGGATTAGTGTGTTTTTTTAACGACAGGGAGGGATGGAGAAAGAAAACACAAAGGGGATATAAACGCGTTAAAAAGACAAAGGAGCCGATAGGCTGAGGCAAACACTGTGTAGTTCTGCCAAAAGTGAGAGAAACAAGGGGGAGACAGATATGGAGAGAAAGAGGGAGAGAAAACATGGAGGAATGCAGTAAATCCTTAAGCGACTGAACAATCCTCTGGAGAAAGAAAGAGGAATTTTTATGTGCTGCAGGTGAGCAGAACAGAGGGAGGGAGAGGGAGAAGAGTAGACAGGGAGAAGAAGAGCAAAGGAGAGAGACAGATGGGAAAAAAAAAGAGGGAGAGAACAAACGCGGGGGTGGCCAAGGGAATTTGAGGAAAGTGTAAAAGGGTTTGATTGTAGCAGGGAAAAGGGGACACGTGGAGTGAAAATAAAGCAAACATTTCACAAAATTACACAAAATGGCTACTTGCGCAGTCACAAAGGTTGGCGTTAAGATGGACATTATGAAGGAAGGCCAAAAGAAAGGCCGGCAAAGTGTGACCAAACGAATAGACAGAGCGAACATGGCACAGACAAATACTGGGAGGTGTGTGTCTGTGTGACTAATTGCTCAGCCCGAATAATATCAAACACAAGATTACAGTTTCAAAAAACACCTGACAGCTATAAGTAGACCTCCTTTAATACACAATAGCGTTTTTGGATGTTTTATATAAATGTCCTTTTTTTCAAAATACATTTCGTTGTAAGTTTATGTACTTGGTTGAATAAATTGTATTTGGATGAGGTTACAGCAAGTTGTTTTCCACCAGTTAAAGACATGGTGTTAAAAGAAATGTAATACATACATTTAAAAGTAACGTAAGACAAAACAAAACTTTCAACCTGAGAATTAAAGTCAGTTTGGTAACTTTAAATATGATTATACAATCAGCACAATGTAGAACATGCAGAGCTGTAACAAAATAACATTTTAAAAAACTGTATTTTGCAAAAAAGCAATAAACTTCAGTTTCTAAATGCATCTGATATCGATTAAATGGAGTGCTCAATTCATGAGATTGTCATTGTCATAACTTAACTGTGGACTATTTATTCACACTACTGCTCTCATCTGTATCAATTGAGTCTCTCCACTCATGAAGTTCAATGCAGGGAGCTAATCTCTATATAATTCATTCTTTATATTCAATTCAGAATGGGATATCCCATTTATTATTTCATACATTATGTGTTTATTACTTTGTTATGTTTCTATTTATTTTCTTCTTTTATTATATCTAAACAACAAAAGGGTAATCTAGAAAAGCTGATTGGAGAGAGTAAGACTTTTAGAAGTAATGTTCTGTTAAGGAAACTTGCTACAACTTAAAGTATGTTTATGTTCTAGATATGTAAGCCTTTTTTGGTCCTGCAGATGGTTTGTCAGTATCATACACTGTATCAGGATATTACCACATCTCTGACCAAACTGTCGATGGTGCCTTTGTTTTCCCAAGAGGAAGGGAAAAAATCCTTTTTGTGAGGGAGTATTCATACTCCTTTGACTTTAAAACATTTAGCATTGTTATAACCTGGAACTTGGATACACTTATTTGCCCATCTTTCATCTTAATTAAGAGCAAGTACATAAAAAAATCAGACGTGTCGGATGCACGTTTTTATCTCTGTTCGAGGTTTTACTGTAAATCAATAAAAGCTATTATTTCATATTTTAATACTTAATAATGTTAACAAATATGTGGCACTTCCTCCTCTCACTTCAAAGTTATGGACTAATTAATGTTGCCCCTTTGATACAAGCCCAATAAAATCATTTTGAATTTGCAGTTGTAAAACGAAAACATATTGGCAATTTATGGGGCAATGATGTTGACGTAGTAAAAGACAAGTAAAATAATATCATCCTATTCAACATAATGTATAAAACAAGGCATGTATCACTCGATCTCCATAAGGGAAATTTTCTTTAAGGTATGAAAAGAAGAACTCTGAAAGACAACAGAAGATTTGCTTTCAGTGCTAATAAAAGTTATTCAATAAGCTGATCTGCACATCATCTCCTCTGTAGGCCATAAGTCTCAGATCATGTCCCTCCAATCAGAAAGACAAGCCTATAATGTCAATGCCTTGTCACTCACAGTATCTGTTTGCGTTGAAGGACTCGGCAGCTGAGTCATACTCCGCAAGGCTCAGTTACTCTGTTACGTATTAGTTACAGCAATTTGTCTCTGCTCGGCTGACGGAGAGTGAAGGAAAACAGTGAGTGATGGCTGTTAGATAGCTATGCATGACAAGCCTCATTCCAACAAAGCTCTGACACATACAGATAATGATTCACACACGTGCTGCACTCAAGCAAGCCCACACACGGCAAACAATATGCACACGCACGGATATAAACGCACACACACAGACATAGGCCTCACAAGGATGCCTTTGTTGACTTCTGGCAGCCGCTCAGTTGCACACAGCTTCTTGTGTGTGTGTGTGTGTGTGTGTGTGTGTGTGTGTCTATATACTGTATGTATGTATGTGCTTGAACAGAATACAAGTGTGTCATGCCTTTGTCTGGGATAACCCTTTCCCCTCTTAGCGAGGTGTGCGAGTATGTGATGATGTGTAAGCGATGACACAATCGACCCTCCCTGTAAGTCATTTCCTGCTCAGCTAATGCTGCGCTAACTCGGTCCACTTTAATGTGACTGTGTGTGTTTGTGTGTTTCAGGGCAGGTGTGTGGTGTTGTTAGCAGGTGTGTACCTCGGAGGTGATGGAAGGGAGATTCTCACTGATCCTTTAATATCTGGCCTGAGGCGAGGAGAGAGAAAGCCAGCGAGCTGCTTACATGTGGGGAATAGGGCATTAGAGAGCAATACAGCCAAACATGAAAGAAAGGATGAAAAATGCAGGTGAGGAAGGGATAAAAGAGCAACTATAGAAGACAAGGGAAGTGGCACAAAAAACCATAACAGGCTGTGACGGTGACAGAGACAGGAAGAGCAACCTTCATTGAAACACAGACACAACAAGAGAAAACAAGGAGGTTGGTGGGATTATAAGGGGTGTGTTTGTACCTGTGCCTGTTTGTGCTCATGTAAATCCCTCACTGTCACAGGTCAGAGGGATGTTTTAGGGGGAAGAGGAGCTTCGTGAGATAATGTGATGAGAAGAGAAAGAAAAGAAAGTGGGAGGAGGGAAGAGAGAAAGATGAAAGGAAAGAAAGAGATCGTAAATTTTCACCCGGACAGACAAATAAAAACTCTCTCATACCCCGCCTCTGTCCCGTTCTATTTTTTGTCATGAATGTAAGATGGCCTTTGTTTTCCAGAAAACGCCTCGACCCCAAACTCCTCTCCCCTTCTGCCAATCACCCGAAACCAGTCCTATAAAACTTAAACCATTACAGACACAAATCCCATATGCATTTCTTTTTTGTCTTTCCTCCCAATGGACTCCTAAATGACCAATTACACCAAGCTCTGTACAAAAGCAAGTATTTATTCTCTCATGAGTCACTAGACAGTATTTTCAAACAGTAGAAAATAAATAAACATTGTGTTCAATAAATATTATACAAATATGATCAAAACCCCTTAGCCCCATCATGTAAGGCACAATACATTGAGAAAAACAATGGTTTTATCATTAAAAAAAAAAAGATTAAGCCATCTATGTATTGCAAAAGGGAAAAAGGGACTGGATTTCATGTCATGAACAGCACGAAAAAGTCACCATGGCTTAAATTGTCAGATATCTCCCCTTTCTTTCCCTCTGACAGCTCGATGAAAGAGATGACTTAACAGAAGCTGCTAAGTTTAACTCAGTGACCTGCTGGATTAATGGTCAAACAAGTCCTGATATTTTGTGAGTTACCAAACTCAGTCCAAAGATAATCTTACTCCCTGATGGCTCCATCTTTACATTTATTGTACAACAGCAGTATAGCTGTCAGAGAGAAGAAAGCAAACTCATGTCCCAGACTTATTTCATTATAAAACAGTTCAAAAGAAAAAAATATATGAATTAAGGTGAATAGTTTAAAACTCCCAATAACGGTATGTGTGGGCATGTGTCTGTCAGGATGTGTAGCCCTGTTGTTACTGAGTTACTGTAACTGACTGATTGACTTCTGATTACTCAGCAGTACCCCTCTGCCCGCTATTCCCCGCACTCATTCCCTGACTCATGCCTGCTCTGCATCTTCCTCTTCTTGTCTAGTCCTCGACCTCATCCCTCCAGCTATTTCCTCAACTTCTTTTGTCTTTTGACCATTCAGAAAAATCGTCCCTTCCTTTAGAGAAAATGAATGTTTTCTGATTCACACATCTGTGGTCACTGAACTAGCGTTCACTCAATGGCTACACTGTCTGTCTCCATGCCTGTCATTCTGTCTGACCACGTGTGTGTCTGTGGTGTGTGTGTGTATAACCACCTACAGTGGTGATTCTGTTGATCTATGAGCTGTGAAGTCCGGTAACTCGGCCCTGTCTCAAAATCTTGCTGAATGAGCTGTTATGTTCCCCATTGTGTGTGTTTTATTCCATTAACACTTCTGGTGACCTGCCAAATAGTCCTTCATTCATGTATTCCAGTAGAGTATGAATGAATTTGTTAACCATGCAAGTGCTTTTGTCAGTCAAAACACAAAATTGATTTCATTTTACCGCACCCTAACAGCGGCCTTGTTCCTGTGACATCACATTCAGGGTGGAAAGTTCAAATGCAGTTATAGAGTAATACTGCCGTAAAGCAAGTTGTTCCTTACAGAAATGTGGGATAGGCCTATAGCATATGACAATCCTCCTTTCCTGTATGTCATTCCCACCTATTTCTGTCCTTGATTTCCAACTCACAGTCCTATTGCTACAATAAAAGCACGAAAAGCCCAAAAACAAACATTAAAAAAAAAGAAAAGACATGTCAATGCTTTTAGATTAAAAATAAAACACAACATGGAAAACAAAATATATTTGACAATAACTAAGGTAGACATTCAGACACTTGTTAGCTAGCAACATGCCAGTTAAAGCCCTGTTTCCACCAAGAGGTTCAGTTTGGTTCGTCTAAAAGCAGGAAAGAGCGGTAGGCTATACCGTCCTACTTTTTGAGAACCTTACGTTGGGGTGCCAAGCACATCGATCTTAACTTAAAAGGTAGGGCTAAATACTGCAGTCCGTTGATTGGTTGAAAGAATTGTTCCTTTCCGGCGACAGCGACAAACACAACCCCGCCATGTTTAAATACACAGTCAATTGTTTATTCGACTGTATTTCTCCTCGCGGCCCAAACAGCGTTCTCTGAAACAAAGCTTGATTGTGTTTTGTAATAAAGAGCCACATCCCAATGACAAAGTAGATGAACTGCTGGATGTCTTCCATTGTTGAGTTTGTTTACTGTATTTCGTTTTTCTCCTTTGTTGAATTTATTAGAGGGGTATCTGTTACCGATTAGCTGCTCTCATGTGACGCTATTACGTACACTGTAATTATGTAATTACACGCCACCTACCAAATATGGCACAATTGGCTATGGAAACCTTAACAGGATCGGGCTTTACTGAACCAAACCAAACCAAACTACTGATCCATACCGGGCTGCTGTGTGGAAAGGGGACTTTAGAAGTGTCTGAATGCTAACTCTAGCAACATGCTAGCAGGGAAACATTTCTTATCTCGATACAACATTACGTAAGCCAGGAAATATATTTCGAGCCAACATAACAGAGGCTACGAAACACATTTCCAGGCAACATTAGGTTAGCTAGAGATGTAGGTATGTATGGTGTTACACTAACAAGGGAGTAGCAACCATATCCTGTCAAATGACTTTGTACGGATGCTAAAGATGCTATGTGCTAATTTTAGCAGTTGTCTGACTATAACTAATGGGTTTTGCTGCATTAACTTTAAATATGACCAGATTTTGCTCTGAAATTTTGGAATAAATTTGCTGTTCAATAGAAAAGCTGTTTAATAATTAGATTTGTCAATGCAACTTAAAGTGAATTACACATGAAATACAGAAGTTTAAACAATATTTGAGCTTCTCACCCCTAGCATTGCAGAGTTCATGGTTTCTCCCAGAAAAAGGTAAATTGTATTTTTACAATACATTTTCAATATTCTTTCTTAACATGTCTGTTTGTTGTCTGTCAACCTCGAAGTCTCTTCTTAAGGCGGTTAAAGTCTTTCGCCGACCGCCACAGCCAACTTTGCAGCTCTCGCAAAATCCAAAATCCTTCCACCTTTCTCGCAAAGTCGTTCATTGTTGGCCGCACCGACAGCAGTGAAGATGAGGAGGAAGAAAGGAGTGGAGTCAGAGGAGGCGAAAGGAGGGAGGTGCCCCTCTGTAGAGATAGAGGGACGGGTTGAGAGAGGAGCGTGTGCTCCTCACCCACTCCGAACTGGTAGAGAAGCGATAGGGTGGACAGAGGAGGATGGAGGGTGGGGGAGAGGAGGGAACGGGGAGTCCGACGCTGATGATGGATAGATGACAAGGAGGCGATAGCCTCCATTACAGTTTGCCGTTCTTCGTCCATTGTTAATTCTCTTATTTTGTTTACAATAAATCTGTCTTCTTCTCTCATTGTGTCCGGATGGAGTGAGTTCAACTTATAGCTGTACTGATTGTCATTGTTTGTTTGGGTGGTTGGCTGCTGAAGGAATGTGGGGCCTTCTTTACCATTAATAAAGACCTCTTCTCCTTGTTCAGTCAGCCTTTCCTTCTCCTGGCCATCCTCACTGATACTCAACAACCTTCTTCTTGTATCCCATCTCTCCACCTCTCCCTCACGATCCAGGTCTTCTTCCTCATAAACTCTCTCTTCAGGCCATTTTGCTTTCTCAGACGCCTCCCTCCTCACTCTGCTACCTCTTTCTCCTCTTCCCTTCTCCCTCACTCCACCATTCCTTGCTCCTGCTGATGCTCTCCTCCCCTCTTTCCCTCTCTTTTTTTCCATCAGGTCCATGCCATCCTCCCTCTCACCCCTGACCACCCTTGTCCCACTTCTTCTTTCGTTGAGTCGCTGACCAGACTCAGTCCTCTTCCCTGCTCTGGACTTGTAAAGGCTCTGGCTCATGAGTGGAGCAGGTCGGACACCCCCTATCCCCCTGTGACTGTACTGCAGCTGCCCAACGTTACTTCTGATGTTCACTGATGATGGGGGTAGTGAGTAACCTAGGGTAGTCATCAGTGCAGATATTGAGCCCAGCAAGCCATCCAGGCCTGTGCAGAAGTGCAGAAGGGAGGTCTTGAGGGAGGGGCAGAGGGTAGAACGGGCAAGTTCCCTGACAGCAGCCAGCAGAACAGAGTAGGCCTTCTGGTTCTGTGCGAGCCGGGCCTGGTTTTCAAGTCCGTGCCACAGCTCAAGGCGGGTAGCTGCACTTGGCAGGGCCAGAGCTGTGCTGTTGGGACGTGGAGGAGAGAAGTCTTTCTCATTAAATGGCGGGCCCAGGTAGGTCAGCTGGAGGAGTTAAATGAGAATGAGAAGGGTGAGAACATTCATTCGTGTTTATTATGGACAGTCATCATTTAGCCAATCACAGAATAACAATTTTTCTAAGAATCAGTTGTCAAACAGGTTGTAATCAATCCACTTATTTCACCACTTAATTGGCTTTTTGAATTGATGTTCGTATATTGACCGTCACCGCTCTCACCACTCTCCAGGAACTTAACATGGTGAGTACAATGTTACCAGTAAACATTAGAGAATGGCAAAACTACCCTAATCCTCTAGATGGTTGAGCAAAACAATATTGGCATTTCTTATCAGAATAAATTGAATTTTGTATGTTCTTAGTAAAATAGCAAGCAATATGAGCCCATTTGCAAGTCTTTTGATTATGTTCCCACTGCAGCAGTTGAAGAGCAACACAATTCAGGTAATAATAACTTGCCTTTGACAATAGTTAAAGCTGCTTTTATGGAAATTAATTAAATGTTTTGATTACATTAGTTCAGAAGAGAGCTCTTCACCACCAAATGAGTAAAGTACAAGACAGTAAGTCCTGAAACAAACCACAATTACTCACATAAATGTCCTTGATTTCCTTCAGCTGATACTCCAGGTATTTGGTAAGCTCATACGTGCTTTCTATCGAGCTCCTCTCACTGGCAAGGTTGTGAGAAGGATCCAAAGCTGTTGCCATGGCAGCTGCCAACAGCAAGAAGAGCTGGTGTTGATGGACTGATGGCAAGATAATAATAAAAAAAGGTTAAAACTAAGACAGACATTGTGTGATGTTACTTTAAAAACAAGTCATTCAAGGGTGTCCAGGTGATAATGAAGGCTCTCTGCAGAGATATTTACTATCATAACAATGAGGAGAAATTGATCTCAGCCCTCATTTTCTCAGACATTTTTGTGGTTATTTAACCAAAGACATTTTGAGAACTTAAAAAATCCTCGCGCATAAGTTTCAAAGCTTTGCTACTTCCTCAGTCAACGTTAATAGGATTTTTTTTTATAGTACTCTGTACTTGTGGTTTTGTCTGTTTCCTTATTTTCAATCAATAGACATCAGACATTGCCTAAAAAAGTTTTATCAATTCTTATCTAATTTTAGGAGTTTTCTTGCTGTGATATATTTACTCTGGCTTCAAATAAAGCCTTTCTTAATAACCTCAGACACTCAGACTAATGGCTCCTATGCTCAATGCAACGGCTTGTCAGGCAAACAGCAGCTTACACACACACACACACACACACACACACACACACACACACACACACACACACACACACACACACACGTTCATTCCTGACTGACATCCCCAAAAACAAAGGCATGTGTCTCTCTGCACAATCATAAACATTAATGTGTTTGAATAAGTTGTATGTGGACTAGTTGTTTAGATTCCACAGTCTTTGTGTGGGTGTTTTTTATTACAGTGTGAGTGTTTTTGAGAATGTTTGTTGCAGTTCTTGTACATGTACAGTAGATTAATTTCACTTCAGTGTGGCGTGTAGAATGACTTTGGGACTGTGTGTTTGGGAGTCTGTGTGAGAGAAGGACAGAGAGAGGATGCAGTTCTAACAATGCAACCCTTTTAGTGGCTGCGTTTCTGGTTTCAAACTGAGAAAATTGAAGCTGAAAGATGGTTTTCAGTATTAAGGAACGTCATGTTCACTCTTTTCTCTTCACCCCATGCTTTCAGTATTTTCACAGTCTCTTCCTTTGCTTTTTATCTCTCCCAGCACTTCCTTCACCCTCCTCTAGAAATTTCTTTTTTTACCTATCTGCCGTCCGTCCTCCTTTTTTGATCCTTTTTCATCCTTCTGATACCCACAGTTGGCATCAGTGGCTCATGCTTGTAAATATGGGAAAAACATACTTCACCATTTAACAGGTGAAATATGTATTGCACAATGTGTATCTCCGTGACAGCTTTCTGTCTTTCTCTGTCTTTTTCTGACTCACCTCCGGCAATTCCCATTGCTTCATCAATTTAAATCCCCTTTAACAGGTCGCACCACACTCAAACTTTCCTCTTCCCTCCCTCCCTTGGCTCAACTCTCTCATCTCTTTTTTGCCTCAGGTCAAAATAACAGCAGCCAATTAACCCCGATTAGCTCTCCTACTTTGCCTCTATTGCCTCTTATTCTTATTCTTTCATCTATCGACAGCGACGGGCCCCATAGGAGAAGTGTTTTGGGCAATTCGCTTCATCACTTGCTAAATATTTATCTTCTACATGTTTTCAGTGGTGCTAAGAAAAGAAGTTCTGACTTAAAACAGTCAACACCTTTTTTGAGTGAACTGCTTACATTTGACGTATTGTATACAATTCCACAGGGTTTGCAACATAATGATAATTTATAGTATATACAGCTTGATGTAAAAGAAAGGTCTGCTTTGAAATTTAAAATAAGAGTGTGTTATAGTTGCAGTAAGCAAGACATTTGTGTGTACAAAAGGTAAGGAAAATATGGTTTCCAGATGAGAAATGTGGCAAAATGTGTTGGAATTTTTTTTCTTCCACTTTGACTTAGCCAAACATGTCATGTGAAGATGAAAGACAAAGCAAATCATTAAAACACATTCCAAAGTAATGATTCCCTGTTTTATTTTGATTCACTAAAATGATGACATGACAAGTAAACGTTACAATACAGCCTAACAAGCTCAAGCTTCCATAAAACAAGCTGTGCTTTTGATGAGAGATTGAACGACAGATAAGGAAACTACCTGTTTTAAATTAAAGTGTGTGCTTGTCAAAGATGACGTGAAAATGAGTGACGTGGACGAAAATTGTACAAAAGCTCAGCAGATTGACCTCCTTTAGAACCTATTATCCCTCTACCTGAGTTCTCGGCAACATCAAAGCACCCTCACAGGTTATTATCTAAAACACAGTGGTTTGGCCCGGTAACTCCCACACGCTCCCACACACACCTTGAAATCAGTCAACTATAGGACAGCCCTGTCAGCCAATCCTTCTCCGATCTCCTCGACCGCAAAAGCCTCATCACTTGTCAGAAGCAATAAGCATCTTTCAGCGATGCCTGAACATTTGGAGCTCATCAAGCCACGGGCCCTTCCCATCAAACATCCTCCATTAGCATCAAAACAGTCTGCAATCAAGGCAACATTGTTGACTCTGAAAGTAAACAGCCATGAGGGACAAGTGTGTAGTGTACATATAATAGTGTGCAAAAAAAAAAAGAATCCCATTAAGAGGAATAAATAGGTACCCCAAAAAAGAAAAGTCCTCCTTTGGCAAAAATCTACCCAAACTGTTTCAAAGTGTTTCCTTTTGTGTGCAGCCATATGCTCCGAGATGATTGCCAGACGTGAAAGTCTCCTGTTGTTTTGATTGAGCGCTGACATGTCTGAAAGCATCCTGCGCTGTGGCTTTAAAACAACTGCTCTTTAGTACGGGTAAACTGAGATAACTTATACCCAGAGCTGAGTTGTTGTTATATAATAATACATTGAGTGACTATGCGAAAGTCGGCATATAGACAAACTTCAAGGGGAGCCCTCCAGGCTTGAGGCTGTGTCTGTGTACCTGGCAGTGGAAGCACACTCCGCAGGGCAGGGTTGAAACCAGAACATTCTCAGTGGGAGGATTGCATTACAGCAACACAGGGGTTCCCTACGTTGGCCGACCATGACCTGCCTCTGTGCACTTGTGTGTATGGGACTCTTTACATTTTGGCTCTCATACCTATTAGGGTTACACATGCACACATGCATGGCTACATTATTCACAGCAGATCATATTTTTATCTATGGTTTATCTGCTCATGTAAAGTAAGATAGGGCACTGTGAGCCTGGCTGCCATCTGTAAATACAGAACAGAGCTCGAAGATCAGGCGCCAGAGCCTCTGAGATACACTTAGGTTAGAGTAAAAGTTAGAATAAAGTACCATCTCAGGGTCAGGGTTCAGGGTTGAATTTAGCAGCGTTAGGTTCTGTTCAGAGGCAAGAATAGTCTCGTAACATGCTTGACATTTTACACTGCTGACTGTGTTTTGGTAAACCAGTGACCCAGTGTTTGTGGGCGATGTACCGCTTCCAATCCTAGAGGACTAATATTTCATCTTTCCCACCATATACCACCATTTGAGGTTTTAAACAAGCACTAAAACAGAATTTGGTATTGTGGGAAATCCATTTGCAAGTTAATCTCTCCAGTCTGGTCCAGGAAAAACTAGCTCCATTGCCAAAAGAGGTTGCCCTCCATTGCTCAAACCACTTGAAAGAGGCCTTAAACAGAAAGAAACGTCAGTGTGTAGAAGATGTTATAAATCTAGCCCAAATGAGATGTTTGTAATTTCCATTGTAACTTTGATTTAATGACCACCATTGTATTTGTGTTGCATACTTTTGATTGTATTCATTGTTAAATGTTGATATGATCTAGCATTAATTAAGCTTGGTTTTAGGGAAAAGGGTTCATTTGCGGTGTCTTTTTGGGATGCAAAAATCCTGTTATTATTAATGCACTTTGAAGAACTCCCCTGCAACACCAGAGGACTATAACTGACATCAGAAAATAACAACGTCATTATATTATATAATTTATAGCCAAATCTTTGTAATTCCTTTTGAATAGTATGCAACAAAGTATAAATCTAACTTAATTAAAACATGTTTTTACATGCTTTTTTTTCTTATCTTGGCTTTGTGAAAGATGTTTGATAATCTGGAAACAAACATTTTTTTGTTGGGGCTGCAACGTTGGCAACAATTCACTTCAGAACATGAGTAAATTTCAAAACTGCTTGAAGAATCAAAAATGGAAAAGGTGATTGAAGTACGTAGTTAAAGGTTCAAGTCATCATTTAGGTTTTGTTTTCCGCAACATTGTTGAAAATGTGTCCCTGTCTGTCTTTTAGGTGTCATACTGTAAGTAGGATCACAACTGCAACACACTTCATGTGTTACATTCGATGTCACCTCAGAAATTGAACTTGACTTGCTTGTTACTATAATTGTCATTGCATTTATGTGTTGGAGAGTTTCAGGCTCTCTGGGGCAGAACTGATGACAGAAAAGACCTATCAGAGTTAACCTCAGGGGAGAGGTTTTTTTTCCCATTTGCATTTTTGCTTTTGTTTTTGTTCTGCCCCTGAACTGTATCTGGTGACAGTTTTTCCATCTGTCATAACGCCTACAGTAAACATAAACACACCTGTGCATAATGCCAGGGAAACAAACATGCACGTATCATCAGACAGATGATAATGTCACAACAGCAGTGGAAGCGGACAGAGACACACACTGGTCAGCCAGGTGGGTGGGTGAGGTGAGTGAGGGTGAGGAAAAGCTGTGGTGTTTGACAGTCAAAGGTCAAGGTCAGTGTTGTGTGTCTTTGTACAGTTAAAGGCCAGATTTATGTGCAATCTGTACTCAATCAAATGTGCATTCCTTCTCTAACTCAACACACATACATGTGCACACACATCCAGATTATGCAGTGGAGCGTAGAGCCATGTATGCACTGACCTTACACTGAATAAATACTCATAAACAAACCAAAAGAACAAACACATACACACTTTTCCCATCACTCCTCCCATGAGATTCCCTTCTTCTGGAGTTTGTTCAGATCAAACTTAAAACTGATCCTCTTGGCACTGGACATACACTCGGGTTGCCAAACAACATCAATGACCCAAAAACAATGGTAAAAGAAAACACACATAAAAAAAAAAATCCAATAAAAATTGTGTTTATGCAAAGAAACTTTGTGTGTAGCTATTTCTTCGAGTCGTAAAATCCATATCCTGTTTAGCTCCCTTTCATACACTGATGTCTGCCTCCCTTCTTCACCTTATAAAGCCAGTCCATCCCTGTCTTTTTTTAAATCAGTGGATTCCAGTCGCTCCAGACTTTATCGCCATGTTTGGTTTCAATTTCGTTGTCGCTTAATCTGTCCCCCTTCTCTCCCTAAATCTTCCCGAAAATTTCAAAGTTCCATTTTAAAGTTTCCTTCCTTTCTCTCCCTAATTACCGCTCCCCTCTCTTCCTTTCACTAATTGGCTCCACTGGTTCCCCGCAACATCTTTCATTCCCTGCCCCCTCTTTTTTCAGACCCTTAGCTTTTAATGTGCTTCTCAACACCACCCCTTCTCCATCTCAGTGTTTTCTCTCTTAAAAACACCTTAAACAAGATTAAGGCAATGACGTGCTGCTGATCTGATCTGCTTTAAGAGAGAATAAGTAGTGAGTGATGTACTGATGTAAAGCTCTGACACCTTTGAGTTTCCCTCCTTCTGAGAATACTTCTTTTTAGGATTGTTAAAGCCGACTCTATTTATATGTACTGTGGTTAACATTTTCTCTGAAAAAATGATTCTTTGCCAGGGTAAGGGTCTTGTTTGATAGTTAAAACATGTTATTCAAAGTCTTTAAGTTGAACAAAAAAAGTAATATAAAGTTTCTGTATATTTGAGTTTTATGAAAATCTTGGATACAATCTAATATTTATTCATGTTCTGACTCTTTGGACCAAAGCTTCACTAATCAATGGATTGTGAAGATAATTGGTAGTTTGGTTGCTAGAAGTTGTTTGTTCTTTGCTGCCACATTGTAGGTTGTACTTTTATTTGTGTTTCTTTGAGTGTGAATGTTATGGTAGTACAGCTTCACATGATCTGATGAATGTACTCTGATTGCAACAAGAGCAATACATTCCTACATAATAATAATAATAATAATAATAATAATAATAATAATAATAATAATAATAATAATAATAATAGTTTTTAATACTGATGATGTACTTTTTCTTCAATAACATTTTTTATGTGGAACTTTTTACAGTTAAAACCTTTTTTGCAATTTGGTATTACTACTGTAATTAATCTTAATCTGGATCTGAGATTGAGGAGAGATATTTCAGGGTCTTGAAGGATCAAGACAGAGAGGAGGTGGAGAAGGAAGAGGGGATTTGAAAAAGAAGAAGGGAGAGGAAAAGGAGTTGGTGGAGGGGAGAGAGCAGGGGAGAGTTTTCTGAAGCGAGGGGCCATGTTAATTTGGGAAAAATGTAAACAGCATGTGTAACTGTTCAAAGCGTGACCGACTCATTTTATATCATTCCCCCTTCCCTCTTTCTCTGTCTCTCTCTCTCTCTTTCCCTCTGGGTGCTGCTAACTTCTGTCAATCGTGAATCTGCACTGCATTAACCCCTCTACCACCAGTTTCTCTCTCTCTTTCTCTGTTTACTTTTATCTACCTCTACCTCTCTTTACTCGCTCACTCACCCCAACACACACAACCCCCGCCTCTACACATCCTCCTGACATGCGTATATATATGTACCATGAACAATTGAGGATGGCGCTGAGCAAATCAAAAGATGTGAAAGGTTCAATTTTACTCTCTTTTACACTTCCCCTGCTCTCTCACTCCCCCTCTCTCTGTCCTTCACTCTTCCTTTGTTTCCTCCTGTTGTGTGTTTTAGCTCACTGGTCCAACACACACTAACGCTTTTATCTGAAACACACCGACACTAATTCAACCCTCCCAGCAATAACATGCCTTGTCTGTGTGTGTGTGTGTGTGTGTGTGTGTGTGTGTGTAGTGTCTTTCTGTGTGTAGGTGCGTATCGTGCCACCATGTGTGCATGTGTATTTGATGAGGGACAGAGGGAGACAGAGAGAAGTGCAAAAGTAGGAAGATACATTTTTGCATGATTGCATGTGTGTGAGTGATCATGATTTTGTGTCTTCATGAGGACCTCAGTTACACAGTCACACAGTTAGGACTACCTACGTATAATGGGAGTATAGTGGTAGTAACCATTATGTACACATTTTTATGGATAAGACTAAAGTCAGGTTAACTCCACAGTAAAGGTAAAGTCATCAGGAAACATGACGTTGTGTATTTATACTATTTAAAGCCAATCACTTAATTATTTGAGCGTCAGAAAGTTTTTCCTGCAATCCTTTATTTTAATTGTTCTTATAAAGTTTTTAGCAATTTGCTGATGGTCAGCAGTGTTGTATCATGTGAGTGACCATCCTTATGAATTATCCGAGGGTGACAGGAGGAGAGGATGATCTATTGTGTGACATATCATTTCTTTACACGTCCTTTATTTTACTTTTTTCCCGTATTTGTTTCACCTCCCTTTCCTTCCTTGCCTGGACACAGAGCAGCAGCCGCAACAGGATTTCCCAGGGGGAAAAGTGTGTGTAGTGTGTGTCTGCTTGAGTGTAAGTGTGTCTACTCACACCCTGACTAACGTGAATCATGTACTTTCTCATATCAGTGACAGCTAACTAGACAGGGGCTTTAGCTGCCTGTGACCCCCTCAAACCCCTGTCATTTTTTATGTGAATAAGAGCCCCCCACACGCCCCTCTTTCTTTCTTTCACACAGACACACAGACACTTTTTTCGCCTCCCTCTTCTCCTGGTGTATAAATTGCTGACCTTCTTTCCAATTTTCATAGAAAATCTCAAAAACATATATCACCTATACTGATCCTTTGAAAATGCTTAGTTCTGCCCATGTGCTACCACAGCTGTAGCTCCAACATACATAATTTGATGCAAATCAATTATTTGCACAACCCACCTTCCAACTAATTTTAGATTGTGTTAAACAGAAATAAATCCAATACGATCTTTACATTGTTACAAAACAGACTGAAAGAAAAGAGCTTTAGTGTTTCATTAATTAGAGTTTTTTGTTTGTTTGTTTTAGCACTAACATTTCAAAAACATTATTTAAAATCAGACAGCATTCACATTAACATACTTGGACCAACTTTTAAGACTTCCCCAACTTATTACATCATTTTCATGATAATAATAATATCCTCACTATTATAGTATCATAGAGGAATGTTGTCTTTTTCATGACAGCAAAGTGTCTGCTATTATAAAACTATTTAAAAAAAGTAGGCTATAACGTCATTGTAAAGTAGGCTACTCACCTCCAGAATTTTTCATTTTCTCCAAATTCTTTTATTCCTTTCAGTGCGCTCCCTCACATTTATCCACCGGTTGATTTGATCAGCAGAAATAAACCGAGGATGATGTCTCCTCTCTCTCTCTAAAAGAATCGCAAACTTTCCATTAATTACACTCTGCTTCCCAAGCAGCCTACAACTCTGGAGATGACGAAAGACAGCGCAGGTGGTGACGCTTTTAATCCTACAAAAGGTGAATTATTTTGTTTAAGGTAATTATATTATTTTAGAGAGGATGGATGACGGTCCGCTGACTTGGTGCGTGTGGTCCGTATGACAGACTGAATGACGGCGGAGCCTTTTTGTAGGCTATACCTCCTCCTCCTCCTTCTCTCTTTCAACCCGTTTCTCCTTTTCCTCCCCTCCTTTCCATCTCGGGCTCTCCTTCTTTCGCCATCCTCCTCCTCAGTTGCGGGTGATTCACTGAACTGACGCATCGCAGCTCCGCTTTGACAGAGCCGCAGGACCACGGGACTTGTCACAACTCATATCTGTCTCTCTCCGCTTGTCATCCTCCTGAACGCAATCTGACTGCAACCGTCTGATCTTTAATCTGCCGGATTTAAATAAAGTGCGAGTCCTGCTGGGTCAGCACCCTGCAGGCCACGAGGACCCGCAACCCTGAGACCCACAAATACTCGAGGAAACAATCACACCGGTTCTCTCTTAATCTCTTTGAACTTGTCCAGCAAAGTTTTTTTTTTTTAAAAAGACATTTAAAAAAAATGCTACGTTTTATATAAAAACACATTTTTAGGCTATTTTTTTTTTTGATTTAGATTTAATCATGCAGTGCCTTCTCTAAATAAAATTAGTAATTTGAAAATAATTAGTATTATTAATAATTATTTCCCCCTCAATATCAGCAGGCCTCTATGGAAACATGGGCGATAAAGTGATAAATGTATAATGTAAACCTTTTTAAATTGGCCTTCTGACAAAAACAACTGAAAAGTATCAAATGAACTTCGAAAAGGTGAGATTTTATTGAGCAGCTTGTGACGTTTATATTTTTGGACAGTAATATAAGGACACCGGGGTCTATAAATGAAAGGGCCTCGTATAAACTCTCTCAAAGTTGCAACACATTTTATCAATGGACCATGTAAATCTGCAGTCTAGTCCCCGTTTTGGGAATATGCTGTCTGTTTTTCTTTCAGTTTTTAGGGTGAAGACAAGGGTGCGTCTGCTTCTCTGTTTTCCTCTGGCTTCAGTGCTAAAGATTTCGTTTTTACTGGCAGTGGGATTACGGTGATCTTCCTCACCTTCAGCTGTCACTCACTGGACGATTACGAGCATGCATGTTTACGAGCATGCATGGATTGACTGAAGAATCTTTTTGTAGGCCTATTACGAAATGGCCAAAATTAAATCAGTTTTATCAAACATGGCCCTTTGCCTCTTAAACACAGAAACCATGGTCTGCTTGCATCGCGTCCAGATACAAATGGGCCACATTACAAGGAACGACGATGATAGCAGGAGGTCCCTCAAACCTAAAGGGTAATTTATGTGCCAACTGGATTTGTCAGAATTAATTAGGATATTGTAAGAAATCATAAACCAATAGGCTACACCGCAACATGCCCTAAGTGAAAATGATTTAATATATTGCTGTCCTGTCTTCGGGATAAACTTTTTGATCATTTTGATTCATCGATTGAACTTTGCTACGTTGTCGGAATGTCTATTTGTAAATAAATAAATAATAATAAAAAACTAGGAGTAAGAAGAAAACTAATCTATATAAGCTTCTATACTGCAAGGGAAGTGTGGCTAACAAGGGTTTCAATTGATATAACCTAATATCCTAAGGACAGAGCTCCACGGCTACATCATTTGTGTCCGGTGAAATTTATTTGATTTCTTTTCTTTGCTCTTCCCACAGTCACGTCAACTCTTCTCTTTATCAAGTCAAAAACAAAGTTACTGCTTTAATTAAGCTGTTTGTTAGACTACATTGTGATGTGATGTTTTTTGGTTTGCTCTCAGTTCTGCACAGTGTAAGCTGCTGAATACAGTGTTGAACATAACAGGGGAAATACAAATAAAAAGTCAAGAAAAGAAAGTGTGAAAAGCTTAGTGAAAAAAGACTAGAAGCTGGTATTTAATCAGATGTTTTGGGTGCCACCCCGTGGTTATACGTTGTCACTGCACCCTGTCCGCCCGCGTGCAAAAAAAGAAAGAAGGAAGTTTCTGTTTTCTGACAGAAGTTCATGCCGAGCTACGGTACCGTGTATACGTCTGGATCCATAAACAGTCAAAAGCTTTTGAGTTTCATGTGCTCATTGAACGTGGTTCATTGCTAAAAAGAAACCACCAAAACCGGAAGTAAATAAACGCATCCCTGTTTCTTCCGGTGACGTAGTGCTAGCTCTCGATGCTACACGCGGGAAACAGGCGGAGGTGCACACTACATTGACAGTAAGCCTTTAAGTTTTCTAAACTCGATACTTTTAGCTTGTTATTGGTCACTTTTTTCCTCATAAATGTTTCTTGCACGCAATGATATTCTACTTGTTCATATATATTTAATTATTAAGTGGATAAGTGTGTTCTGAACATCATTTCATTTCTTCACACCGGCCTACCTCTGCTGTAGCGCTCGTTTTGATGTACACCGCGCCTCTGCGAAGCGGTGCAGCTGCGCTTGTTGTGAGTGAGTGACCGTCCGATGTAGAAGTCGGCACGTCACCGTGCTATAAAAGAAGCGCTCCCGCGGCTGTTTAACGTAGCCTAGCTATTTAGAGTGGTGCAACGCGGACAAAAAACCCCACTTAATGTTAAATAACAGTGAGATTAAAATGATGTTTTAACCTTTATCTATAGATGTATATCTAAAGGATTAACAGTCAACATGTAGGTTAAAGTCTGCAGTTTTTTAAAATTATTTTTAACAGTCGACGATATGAACTGTGTGCTATCTCTGCTAGCTGTAAACCAAACAGGGTTCTTCAATTGCTGATTTTTGTTTCAATAAATGTCAAAAGTTCAATTAAAAAACACGTTCAGGGTGTCTGCGCCGCTACAGAGTGCTTTGTCTCATCATGACAGAACAAAAGGTCTGTCTCTCCCTTTCATTCAGCAGCCTGACTCAGTGTCTGAATGTTTTCAACAAAGATCTCCACAAATCAGCTGCTAAGCTAAAGAAAATGATAATTTGGGAAACCAGAGATGCATTTAATGCTTGACATGTGGTGTCTGAATGTTTATATTCATATTAAATGCACTGTCTTCTGTCTCTTCAGAGCATCAGCAGCTGAGATGGGAGACACTCTGGAGTTCAACGAGATTTATCAGGAAGTCAAAGGCTCCTGGGTCAGTGTCCCCATCATTGACCTTAATGGGGTTTCAGCTCTTATGGGGGAAAGATGAGCTAAAGTCTTGCTGTAATATGTTCTGGTGTTTGGTAGTTGTGCATCACAGTGTATGTTAATTGCTAGTTTGTTCACTTTATGGTATACTCTTTAAAGTCGTGATACCAGTTCAGTACCGTAGTATTATTAAGAGAATAGGTGCTTTATAAAAGTGTAACAGTCTGGAGAGAGAGAAAGGGTTTCTTCTCACTGTACAATTAGTGAAACATTGTATTGAATAGTTGAAGCAAAAAACAAATGTTATCTAAATAAGAGCTGATCTATATAGCATCTACTCTAACTCCTAAAATGCAGAACTTAAGATTGGTGAGACAGCAGTTACTGTAACTTGGTATCAGCCAATACTCAAGACTATGTAACTCCAATGAACGCCTGGAAGAAAAAAACATGAATCAGAACGTTTCTTTTTAAACGAGACATGAATTTACTGGGATTAACCATAATGATATGTATATCAAGATGAATTCAAATTTATAGCTGTGTTGAATTAATAACCTAGAAGGGGTTCAGCTCTACAGAACAGCTATGGTTGATGGTTGATGGTCTTTGATCTTCAGATTGAGAGTTATACTGAGGTTATAACCTAAACTAAGTCAGAAACGTACAGTTACCCATATTCACTTTTCATCAGCTCAACGTGCCGTTAAGTCGTCTTGTAGTCTGTGAAATGTAAGGTCGAGGAAAATTACAAGAGCCCAAGTTGTCTGCTTTAAATTGTTTGTTATGTCTGAAACTCAAACATTAGCTTAGTGTCATGACTCAGAAAACCAAAAAATGTTGACGTGGAAAGCACTGGAACATGGGACAGTTTCACCTCAAAAATAACTCAAACAATGACTCTGTTGAGGAAAGGGATTGTAAAATGCTGTCATAAGTGAGTACTCTCTGTTCTCAGCTTTCAGCAAACTTTAAGGGAATTCATCTACCTTGTTTTTCACTCAAGCCCTGTACCTGCTCTGTCTTTGCAGAATGATGGACGGCTGCGTTTCAGCAAACAAAATGTGGTTTATAAGAGCAGCAAGACGGGGAAGGTGGACAGCATCCCAGCAGGCGAGCTTAACTATGCTCAGTGGAGACGAGTGTGTTTAGGTCACGGCATCAAGCTGAGCACCAGCACAGGACATGTCTACAAATACGACGGCTTCAGGGACACAGTGAGTGGAGTTTTTATGTTTCTGACATACATACAGCAGTCTGCTTTTTCTTTGTGCAATCAAGCAGTGTTTTTACTGGGTTTTTTTTTTAAGGTTCATAACTGAGCGGGCTCTAATTATCAATCTCATGTTGTTCTCATTTTCTTGTTTTCAAATGTCTATAGACTCCAAATTTTCCCCCCTGGTTGTGTTTTTCTGTTTCTGGGAAATGATTGTTACCTTACTCCGAGGCGGACAAAGCAACTGTGGAATATTACAGACGGACACACACTGCTGGTTTCTTCAGCGCTCTGTTTATATCAAGTAATGTAAAAAAAAAAAAAAAAAAAAAAGGAAAGGAACAGGGCCACCCCAGATGACCAACCTCCGTCATATATCAAATATTTTCACTGAGTTAAACACTATCATCTTGCGAAAAGGCCACCACTTAAGTGTGGTGTATGTGGGTGTGTGTGTTGCTAACAAAAGTATGTGAATGAGTCGGCTCTTCTCTCCAGAGCTCCTAATGGGATTAATGAGGGAAACCAGCGCTAGCATGTGTGTTCCATAAACAGTGTAATCATCGGCTCATGTGAGTCAGTGTTTATGTCAATCCACTGAAACAATTTGGCTCAGAGGACAGACAAGAAAGGGGGAAAAAACTGCGGTTGTGTTTGTTTTTTATCACTGTTTTTTTTTCTTTCTTTGCCCTCCTGCTCTGAGTGTGAGGAGATTGTCAGCACACAAGTTAAAAACTGGGACGGAGGAGCGGGTAAAACCTGGACCCCCGAGTGGCTGCGTCTCCTGGGGTTAATCAGCATATTTTTGAAGGGGAGGGGGAGATGGATCCTCCTGTCCCGGAGCGCAGGGTGTGATGTCATTGTTTATCATCCCACAGCCAGTGTCAGTAATCGGAAGTTGGCGGAAGGTTTAGCTGCTGGCGAGCCGTACAGAAGCTTTGATGCATCTGTCCCAATGAAGCGTCCTTGAGCAAGATGTTGACGCTTTGCCAGAGTCAGAGAGTGGGTTTTGTTGCAGGCCTGTAACTGTCAGCTGGAGGAGCAGGCGCTGAAGAGGCGCGCGTGTTCACATGTGTATTGTACAGTTTTCTGGGCACTGGCGTTTTAAACATTGCCTTTGTTATTTTAACTTATTAGTTGATGGTCTGGTCAATAACCACTTTTTTTTTTCTTCCAAAGAATGTATTTTCTCACTTTCACATGCAAGAAAGATTGAAACCACAATTTTTTTTTAAATTTTTTTTCACCTCTAGCCTGAAGTTTTTAATATATCTCATCCATAAATCACTGCTTCACTCTCTTCAGCTGAATTCCCCTGAATAAATGATCAGTTACAGACCTCTGTGTCGCACTGACTCCGAGAACAGAATTTTGTAGTTTGTGTGAGACTTTATCATGTGTTAATATCAATATGAATCTATAATATGTGTCTCACATCATGTCAAACTTTATAACAACGGGCTCAAGTACTAGCAGGACCACCACCACAGGGTCGCAGGCGACGTAGGAGTGAAACGCCGTCTTGTCGGGTGCCAGAATAGAAGCTTCAGTTCAGCGCCTGTCTCAACTACTACTACTTTTTATTATTTTCAGAATTTCAGATTTGTGTTTAAATAAGCTCAACAGTAAAGCTGTAATGAGGAGGTGGGAAACCCTCGACAGCGGGCCTGATGAGGACACACTCGTACACTTACATTCACACTTTTCTTTTTATTTATACAAATGGACACAAACAGGCACTTCAGCATATTTTTTATGAATTCTCACATCTGGTCACACATGCTTTCAAATCTAAATCACATCTTAATCCAGGCTCACAAACATCCTAATGAACTGTATTGAAAACACACACTAGCTCTGCGCTCTAATTGGCTGTAATAACCTTACGGACAGGCAGATATCCAGGTGCCTGAACTCTCTTTCCCACAGAATCTCATTCTTTCGTCTGCGCACACACACACACTGCAATTACTTCCACATGTGTATGTATGTGTGCGTGTTCTACTAAGACATCGCCTGTGTGTGTGTGTGTGTGTGTGTGATTAAGCATGTGTTTGTCGCTGTGTGTGAGTGTGTGTCCTCTCCAGTCTTAAGCAGGCCTGCAGGATAAATAAACAGGCTGATTGTCAGTGGCGGTGTGGAGGGGAGGAGGATAGACGGGGCGGATGGATTACATTCACCTCCAATGTTCCCAAGTGGCCTCAGCGGCGGGCGCGGTTCTAATTGCGTAGTGATTAATTAGCCCTCCTCTCACTCCTTTTGCCACGCTGTTTGTCTTGGTTTTGACCCATGTGCTGCCAGGATAACACTGCCTTAGTTACCTGCCTGTTTTTTAATTTCTTACGTTTCATCCTTTCCTCTTTTGACAACTTCATTTTCTGTTTTACCTCGTGTCCCCCCCCCTCTGTTCTCGCTGCGTCCTTTTTCCCCATCAGGACTTTGAGAAGATTTCCGAGTTTTTCAAGACTAATTACAAGGTGGAGCTGACGGAGAAAGACATGTGTGTAAAAGGGTGGAACTGGGGAACAGCCAAGTTCTCGGGTAAAAACAAACGAACATGCACACTCACCAACCTGAGCAGTAATTATTCTGACACATGAGATAAGACATCTTTATTATCACCGTACAAGTATAACAAAATACTGCAATCCAGTTGATGCCAGATGAAAAATCTACAAAACACTATAACCAAATGTACAGATAAGAATATGGATCAATAGTATAAATGGACAGTATGCAGTTCAAATGAACAATGAGTTGAAAGTGAATGTGCTGAATAAATATATAAACATGATTAATGACTAATGCTGACCTGAAAACTAAGAGCAGTGTGAAAATAAGCTCTGACAATATATCAGTGATTTCTCAAAGATTCAACTTGTGTTTTTATCCATCAAGACTTCCTCGAGAACCGTGAAGGAACTTGAAAGCTTTTTATGTAACGCTTTACTGACGTCCAGCTAACCTGAGTTTGACTAAAAGTCACCTGAAACGTCTCGTGTTTGTTGCATCTCTTTAAAAAGGTCAAACATTTCCATCTGACACCAGCTGCTTCTCTCTTTGTTCCTCTGCAGGGCCGCTGTTATCGTTCGACGTGAATGACAATTCGGCGTTTGAGATCCCGCTGTCCAACGTATCGCAGTGCGCCACGGGGAAGAACGAAGTCACTCTGGAGTTTCACCAGAATGACGACACGGAGGTCTCCCTCATGGAGGTCCGATTCTACGTCCCACCCAGCCAGACTGATGAAAGGCAAGACCCTGTCGAGGTAAAGAAGGACGGCCTAACTTCCTTTTTCCAGAAGCGTTTCTCCCAGTTTGGAAATCTCCTTTGACATGTATGGATGTGTGTTTTCTCCAGGCGTTTGCCCAGAGTGTGTTGTCGAAGGCTGATGTGATCCAGGCCACAGGAGATGCTGTGTGTATCTTCAAAGAGCTGCAGTGTCTCACACCCAGAGGAAGGTAAGAAAAAAAAAAAAGTCATTCCTTGAAATATTCTTCTTTCAAGCTTCATTTCCCTGAGATGTCTGTAGCATGTTTCACTAGAAGCCACATGGGTCGCTGCTCTTGGCTACTCATCACTCTTTGTCTCTTCACACAGATATGATATCCGTATATATCCGACTTTCCTTCACCTCCATGGTAAGACCTTTGACTACAAGATTCCCTACACCACCGTCCTCCGTCTGTTCTTGCTGCCTCACAAGGATCAGAGGCAGATGTTCTTTGTTGTAAGTAGACTTTTTTTTTTTTCTGGATACACATTTTCCCTGCTCCTGATCCTTTCTCACACTCTTCAATACTCTTTATTTGTTTTTGTTTTTGTAGATCAGTCTGGATCCTCCAATCAAGCAAGGTCAGACGCGTTATCACTTTCTCATCCTGCTCTTCTCCAAGGAAGAGGACCTGAGCCTCACCCTCAACATGAGCGAGTGAGTTTTTCAGAGTAAAAGACAGCAGGATTTTAAGGGCCGTCGTGGGTAAACCCTCTTTATGGACAAACTGTATCGGAGATGCTCTTTCTGCTGTTGTGAAGCACGAGTCCACTAGAGAGAGCCAGAGTTCTGAAGGTGTTATTACTCTGTGTTATTGTTTCAGAGGGGGGGGGGGCATCCTCTCTCCTTTGTATTGCTTCTCAGAAAGCTGTCAAAGTGTGACTTCTTAAGACAGTGAACCTTTCCTTTCCTGTGTGTGTCCATCAGAGAGGATGTGGAGCGCCGCTACGAGGGCAAACTGAGTAAAAACATGTCTGGATCTCTGTATGAAATGGTCAGCAGAGTGATGAAGGCTCTCGTCAACCGAAAGATCACAGTGCCCGGAAACTTCCAGGGGTAATCATCTCGTAGAAGCATTGAAAACACATTTCCTTTGATATGTTGTTTGTATCTCTGTTTAAATCCTTCTTAAAAAAAAAAAATGCCCCCGTTTGTTTTTCAGTCATTCTGGGACTCAGTGCATCACCTGCTCCTACAAGGCGTCCTCAGGCCTCCTCTACCCCCTGGAGAGGGGCTTCATCTATGTCCACAAGCCCCCCGTCCACCTGCGCTTCGAGGAGATCTCCTGCGTCAACTTTGCCCGAGGCACCACAACAACGCGATCCTTTGACTTCGAGATCGAGACAAAGCAAGGAAATCAGTACACCTTCAGCAGCATTGAGAGGTGAGGAGTGTGTAAGCACACACACACACACACACACACACACACACACACATCCTGTATTTTATCTAGATGATAAAATCATTTATACTAATATTTAACTTTTTCCATGCTTAATTCATAAAGACGTTTCTCTTAATCCCTTTTCCACATTGTTTTAATTTAAAAAATCGATGAAAATGATGAGTAGAAAAATAAAAAACAGACATTGAACAGCAACTTGGATTAATTGATAAGTCAGTGTCCTTATTTAATACATCAGAAATGTCTTTCTGTACTCTAATGAACATATATTTTTGGGTGAAAACAGCCAAAACTTTCAACTAAAATCCATCCTATGAATAATTTTGCTGGCTGGTATATTATTACACCCTCTCTGAAGCCGGCACCATGAGAAACAGACCCCAACATAACACAACAGATCCTGCTCGACTCTGAAATAATCCCGTCCTTCTTCGTTTCTCGTAGGGAAGAGTACGGCAAACTGTTTGACTTTGTTAACGCCAAGAAGCTCAACATCAAGAACCGAGGATTCAAAGAGGTAATTCTTTTCGTCCTGTCGATTTCCTCCAGCGAGAAAGAAACGATTCATGATACGACTTCTGCAAAGCTTCCATCCCAGATATTAAAGTTTGTTGCCCTTCTTCTGTGTGTCTGTCCGTGTACCCTGTAGAAGAAGGTGGGTATGGTAACGGGCGTCATGTGTGGACAAGGCTCTTTTTATTTGTTTGGACTGATCTCTGCTTGCATGGTGTGTGTGCGTGTGTGTGCGTGCGTGTGTGTGTTACACAGATGTTGTTGAATCTGATCAAATCTGGGTGATTTATGTCTAATCAGGGGACCTGGTGTTGAAGGAGCGTTGGACTGTAATAACTGAGTGTTGAGGTGTGTGTGCGGGTTTGTTTGCATCGTGCTGGCTAATGTGTGGCCTTGGGGCTTTTGCTGTGCTTTAACACTCGACTCAGCCGTCATCATGACCACTGCCTGAACTCGGGCAGCGCTGATTGCTTTACCCTCAATGCAGTCTGTTGACACGTACCACTTCCTGGTCTGTGTGACAACAAAATGACCACCAAATTGGTCTTTACGCTAAAATGGCCATCTGTTGCCATGGTGACACGTTCGGCAGAGTAGCTTCAATCAAAATGAATGGGCCTGCTCTCCATTTCCTGTTTGTGTTTAAAAAAAAAAAAAAAAAACAGCTTTAATGATCGGTATGTCCTGAGGCATACACGGGGCTTCACGCTCAAATCCAATACGACCAGCCGACGCATGACAGAGGTGTTACACTGAACACGTCGAGCCTCATCCAACCAACCTGTTCTGAAGTGACATCTTCCTTTGACTTCGGGGAGCTGCTGAGCCTGAAGTCATCATTTGGTTGCTGCATTATTCTTTTTGTCAAATCTCGCCTTCCTGGGAACATCAGACGCCTTCCATCACACATCTTTGGGTTATTTATCAAATCTTTGTCACACTTAAGAGAGTTTGCTGACTTGGACATTAAGTGATTGATCCAAAATGGGCTTCAAGAGCAGTACTTAAAATACAAAACATGTTTTTATATGTAATTACAGCAGGAAAAAAAAAGCTCCGCACACTGTTCAGCTCCCGAACGTTTCGATCCCAAAGAGCATTTTTGTACATAACTTTGTCAGCATGTTTTGATGTCTAATGATTCATCGCGGTTGTGTGCAGGAATAGATCCCCATGTCAGTGCTGTGTTCTGACAGAGCAGTCTACTTTCAGGGCATGAAGGGCAAAATTGACGAGTACAGTGACTCAGACGAAGACCAGCATGACGCCTACCTGGAGAGGATGAAGGCTGAGGGCAAGATCCGAGAGGAGGGCAACGACAGCGACGATTCAGGAGGTGAAAGTGGTGAGTAAGAGTCGCCGTCACACACAAGTACCGTAAATTCCGGACTATTGAGCGCACCTGGATATAAGCCGCACCTGCTAAAAATAAGTAAAAATATGTATTTGTACATATATAAGCCGCACTTGATTATAAGCCGCAGGTGTCCACGTTATAACAAGAGCTATTTGCACAGAAATACGTGACATAAAAACATTGTTTTAACTTTTAATTAAATACGTAGGCTACCGGTAACATCCGCAAATACGAAGCCTACTGTAAATCCTTTATCAAACAGTGTCTGTAACACGGCTGATGAAAAAGATTACCGTAATACATTTCACAGGAAAAAGTCCATCCATTCACTGCCTCAGAATGACTTCATTACTCACTTCCTCAGTCTCTGTTGTCGCTATCAGTGTCATCTTAACGTGCAGCAGCTCTGTTAGCTTCTTTGACAGCCAGCTCGATCGCCTTTAACTTGAAAGCTGCATCATATGTATTTCTCCGTGCGTTTTCCATGATGAGGGTGCGTGCATGAAGCGCAAAATGACTGATATTAAGATCCGATGTGACGAAGTCAAATGTTATTGCGGCACAAGCTCATTCCGCATAAGCCGCATCGTTTTAAAAGCCGCAGTGTTAAAAACGTGACAAAAAAGTAGCGGCTTATAGTCCGGAATTTACGGTAGATCAAACATGGAGTTTAAGAGATGCAAGCATTTGATCGGGCTTCTCTGTCCCTTTTCTCTGTATAGATGAGTCGTTCAACCCCGGAGAAGAGGATGATGACATCGCAGAAGAGTGAGTGACTTTGTCCTTTGATTTCAATATTTATTACTCCCGAGGTCAGACTGTTGGTTTGATCAGCTTTTCTTCGTCATCTTTGCCTCTGTCTTTAAGCTTCAACCTAAGTCTTTAAGCCTTTTCTGTCTACCTCAATCAGGTACGACAGCAACGCCTCGGCAAGTGACAGCAGCGACGAAGGGGACGACAGTGAAGACGAGAGCGCGAAGAAGAAGAAGGCGAAGGTCAAAAAAGTCAAAGTTGTGAAGGAGAAAAAAGAGAGGAAACCGCGCAAAGAGGTAGAGAGCAGTGGGGATGGGGAAGACATGAGCGATACATTTGATGAGCGTCTCACACATGTCTCACTGTTTCCGTCCATTCTTCACTGAGAGCAGAAGAAGCAGAAAGACACCGGCGGCCCTAAAAGACCGATGAGCGCCTACATGCTGTGGCTCAACTCCAGTCGTGAGCGAATCAAGTCGGAGAACCCAGGAATCTCCGTCACTGAGATTTCCAAGAAGGCCGGAGAAATGTGGAGACAAATCGGCAAAGAAGAGAAGGAGGTGAGATCTTCCAAATGTCTTTATTCATGAATGTGCGTCAGCTACAGACCTTTACTCTCACATCTCTAGATCTTTCACTTTGAAAGTATGAGTTTGTATTTTATTCTCGTTCTAATGATGTAAAAGAATCCGGCCCGTCAGCATAGTGTAAAAATATAAATGTATTAAAGATGCATAAAAACGTTGGTTAATGTTTCAAATTCAAACTCTACTTCAGCTTATTGAAGAGCTTTCAGTTTTAGTCATTGTAATGGATTATGAGTTTTCTGAAATAAGGCCAGTAATCAAAGCTTTCTTCATATAGTTTCTGTCACATGCTCCCAAAGGACTTTGTCTGAATTCATAGCAGAGTGAAGCCTGTGAACGAGCCGTCAGACCTGTGTGCTTGTTCTTTTTTCTCTTTACATCATAAGAATATTTCCATTTCGGACCGATCATTTACAACTTTACTAAGGATGTGAAATAAAGAGCAAAGTGTTGGTGAAAACGCAGCTCAGGTAGAGCGAAGGAGGTGAAAACACCGTAACACATCGCTTCACAGACTCAGTTATACAAAAGAATAAAAAAAACTGCAAACTCCAAGTTAGCGACTGCTTTTTCAACTAACCTGACAATGTATGACTTGATCAATGTAAATATTCACAAAATCAGTTTTTGCTGACAAAAGCTCCCAGATGTTTTCTCTTTAAATATTCCTTCATTGATGTCCTACTCGTGTGCTACGCCAGATCAATTTTGCAGTCTGCAAACGAACGCATCAAGCTTCTATTTTTGCCGGAGCATGACGCATCAATTCAGCAGAGAGAAAAACAGGAAGTCAGACACCGATACAACATTAAAACATCTGGTTCATTTTTAGATTAGAACCGTCCGTTTTGACGATTCAGAGAATGACCGTGTACGTGTTTGTGTTGATGAGGATTACATTGAGTTTTATATCGCATCGTATTATGTTACTCGTCTGTGTTCTCTCTTTAGGAGTGGGAAGGCAAGGCTGGAGAGGCCAAGAGGCAGTACGACAAAGCAAAGAAAGAGTACGCAGAGAGCGGCGGCGGAGGCGGATCAACCTCTGCTTCAAAGAAGTAAGATGTCCAAACACCTGAAACTCATGTCTGGATTAGTCACAACCAGTTCAAACCAGTTCAACAGTTGTTTTTTTTCTCCTCATCCTTTAAGGGAGAGTAAAAAGTCCGGAGGCAAGAAGGAGGAGAAGAAGAGGAAATCTGCCGGGGGAGATAAGGAGAAGGAGCGGGGAGGAGGCAACGACAGCTTCAAGAGTAAAGAATTTATCGAGACCAGCGAGAGTTCATCAGACTCTGACCACAAGAGCAAGTCCAAGAGGAAGAAGGTAAAACCAGTAATGATGTCACACTGATAATGGTTCCAGCAGAATGAACCGTTATGAGATTGATCCTCGTGGACGTGTCCTCTGTTGCACCACAACATTCAGACATGATTTGCTCCAGTCGCCCACTTAGATATGTGTATCAGTTTTATCGTATCATCTGTGCATTAAGCTATAACCACTTAGTGATACAGTTAATGCTAAGTACTCCTCTGTTATTGGACAATTAGACCCGACACACACACACACAGTGTGACACAGTTATGTATTCTCTCTAGATTCATTGACAGAAGAAGAACAGAACGTATATGTGATTTTAAAACAGATTGGAAGCTGCTCATGGACCAGGGTGTTTCTACCAAACTGTGTTTTAGCTAAATGCTTCTGGATATCTAAATGGGCTGAAATGGACATTTGAGCGGTGAAGAGACAGACAGGAAATGGAGGGGAGAGAGTAGAAGATGACGTGCAACAAAGGTCGCAGTTCTAAATGGAATTTTCTGCGTTGTGGTTCTGCTGCATGCTCTTTGCTTACAAAGTAACTCCAACAGAGGACTTGTGAAATAATTGTATCCGAGTGGATGTTGACGCACTGATCAATGGACGGCTACAGAGAAAATCAACAGTAAGACTGTGAGAGCACAGTCATAGCAACACACGTTAGTATGTCTGTAAATGAAACAGACGTATATCGTGAGTCCAGCGACACGGCCTGAAAATGAGCCAGGATTATTAACTCCAAATCCAGCTCTGTGAAACAGGCTTTTTACTGTCTCACTCATTATTATTGTGTTCCTAACTGTTGTCATTTTAACACTGAAGATCCATGAACTACCTCTTGAAACAGAAACGTGTCTTTGTTGCACACTTCACACTCTCACCATACTGTTGTTACCCTTTTCTTTTTTTTAGAAGGAATCTGACGATGAGGAGGAGGAGGCTGTATCCACACCTGCCAGCTCAGAGGAAGAGTCAGACTGAACACACACAGTTAAACATGTACACACATGAACACACAAACACCAAGGACCAAGCATTCATCCAATGTGTGCGGATTCACCCAACAGACTGACAGATCCACCAACAGAAGATATTTGTTTGTTTTCTTCTGCGTGTCTTTTATAAGTTCAGATACAGCTAGTGAGTCTTCAAGCTTCATTTAGTATTTGTTTGTTAATTCCTGTGGAAAAAATCTGTGAAACGGAGGAATACTTGTGTACTGCTTTGCCCCAAAATTCTTCAATGGTTTCACCATTTTACCCATAGGGAGGGCGTTTTGTAGTGTTTTTTTTTGGTTTAGCACTGAGGAGTGTAGGAGTCATCTGTTGAATTCATGTAGAAAGGACGAAAGGAGCACACGCTAAACAATTTTGTTACTCGTGTGTCGAGCATTTAAAAATTGAGCTTAACGGCTTATGTTTTGAAATGTTTTTTTTTTCATGCTCAATTAAATAAATGGCTCTTTTTTAATAATAACAAATACTGGCATTGCTTTTTTTCATGACTCCACAGCTCCAACATCTAGTGAAAGAGGCTTTGTTATCAGGACTGCTTGGAAACATCTTTACAGACTCACTGGTTATGTTTGATCCAAATGTTGGGGTTATTGTTACCTCAGTACTGACCCACTGAATGTGATAGCTGTTTATTTGGACCACTTTTGTATCACACTCATTTTGAATGAAAACAAGCCGCTGTTACACAAATGTAAATATAAAAGTACTTTTCAAAGCTGCTAGTTTAAACGGTAACTAGAACAAGGTGAAACAGAAAATCCCCAGCTACAGTTACCAGTAAACTGAAATTAAAAGTTTGCGACTGAATTAGAGGACGCTGAAGTTGTAGGACTGTAATTCTTATGGAGTTACACAAACGAGGACTATTCTGTAAAAAGCCTGAATGCACCATGTTACATGAGACAACAGATGAATACAAAACTCTGGCAAACCTTCCAAACGTACTCTGAAAGGACCTAGCAATAATTTATAATCTGAGGTCATTGTCACCAGCTGAGTCATGAGGGCTGGCGATCATTTTTTTTTATAGAATTCATATCCACACTGGTGGTGTACATCAGGCCCATTTAACCAGGCACGGCGGTTTTGGAGTGTGCGTTGTCAAGGCAGGTTTGATGGCGACCCTGGTCACTGTTGAAGAGACGGTGGTTTCTAACAGGAGGCTGAGGCCTAAGTACACTGGTTTGTAAAAGGCCTTTCACATCACGGTCGAAGAGAGGGGTTTTTAAGAGCTCAACACTCCCGGATGTGTGGTGCAGTCCCACTTGGACAGTTTGCTGGTGAAACCTCTTCACAAAGTAATACTGACCAGAGGTCCTGAAAGTGACCCCTCATTACTTGAAGGGGTGGACAGGGCAGCTAAAATGTCACCTTAAAAAAAATGTATGTGACAATTAAGTAGCTGCAGTCAGAAAATGGCTGGTCAGTTACTCCTGCTGTTTGTGTTAAATGCTGCTGGAAGAGTAGCGTGAATACTAAACTAATGATGCTTGGGAGCTAAAGTGTTGGTTGCAAACTAACCCATAAAAGTACATTTTGACATGTTTGTTTGTGTTGTACAAACTTTATAGAAATACATATTGATAATATTTGACAAACATTTCAGTTTGCATCATGATGATAAACCTGCCATCATTGGCACAAAAAAAAAAAAAACAGGCTTAAAATAAATGAGGGCGACTGTGAATCTCTCCTTCATGTGCTGTGATTATGTGTGAGGATTTGTTCACGTGATTGTGGGATGTTCTTGTGCTGGCATGTTCTAAATGTAGCTGTCTGGGACGGATCGGGTGTAAATGTGTTTACAAAGAATACTTCCTGTGACATGATGATCACTTTCAGGAGGGTTTCCTCTTTCACTATGAAATCCATATTACGGTCCTCTCTCTCCTTCCCTGCAATCAGACAAATAGTATCTCATATCTGTACATGTATTGGTTTCATATTCTCAGGAACCATTACAGGAAAGCTTTCAATATATCGGTGTGATAAACATTACAGTCGTATGCAGCCTGGAAGCACATCCAAGGCATGCATGTGTGCCCATGTGTCTTGTCTTGTATTAGATTACCATTAATTGACCACAAACATTATGGACCCACTTAAGAAATGACAAAGTCTCCAAGGCACATACATCTACACACACACACACACACACACACACACACACACACATACACACACTGTCACATCATTACATTATCTCTCTGATGTGAGAGGCAATAATGCTGTCAGTGCTTGTGAGTGTATTGAGAAGTGGTCGTATCACATGTCATATTATTGCACAGTTGTCAATAATGCCACAGTTTGTCGTTTATTACAGCACATTTAGACTCAGCCCTCTTATAGAAGCCTGTAAGTGTAGAATCGGATTATTTTTTTGTACTGTTTCAGTAAAAAAAAAAAAAAGTCTGAAATTATAATGTGCACTGACTTCATAACAGCACAAACACTTACTCGGTCCAGTGTGAATTTTGTCTGGAGTAATAAAAGCAAAGATATTTTGAGTTTAACTCTTCTCTTTGAACAGCTAAATATTGTCGATCTTTACTCAACTTCATTTAATTAGGTATTCAAATTCCGGTAATTGTTACAATGTATGATCAATCAATAAATGATCATTAATTTAAATAGACAAAATTAAAGAAAATTACATGGTTAATCAGCAATTAATGAGCTATTAAAATGAGTTCCATCTTAAAGTACACATGAAGGCATGATAGAAAAACAACAGTGTATTGTTTGTGTTTCTAAAATTAACCTTAACTCTACTTTGATGCTCAAATGTGCTCTTTTTCTCATGTAAAGATTTGAAAGCAGGATTTTAACCTCTATGAGCACATTGTGGTAATGCTTTAGTTTTACCCAAGCAAACAATCTGAGACGTTTTTCGAGCTGCACTTTGTGTATTTCAAAACCGCTGAAAGAACAGTTTTGGGTTTGTGTTTAAACCATTGAATTTGACAATAAAATGAAATGTCACATCCTTAAAACGAAAAAGCTCAATCTGAGATGACAATCTTATAAAGGACAACAAATGTAGCAGTAAACTAAAATACTTTTTAAGAAAACTGAGTGACAAAAAAAAGTATCATTTTCTTTTCCCCATTAATAGTGAAGCCTTGTAAAGATGGCCTCCCTGTGACTAGTAAACAAACACAAACGTAGTAGTCATCTCTATATAGCTTTCAGTCATTAAACATCCTTAGAGATGTTGGCCATGTTTGGAGTTTAAAACAAAGCATGCCAGAAATGAAAGAAACCCCGCTGAAAGGATGTTTGATGAAAGTGGAAGCATCATGAATTCACTCTGAATAGTTAAGTACACAGTCACACTAAGCCGAAGAGAGAGACAAGAGGTATGGGTGATGGGGATTTGTGGTCAGGACAGAAAGATAAAAGGGGGATGGAATGGACGGACAGTTTCACGTATTCCCCTCGCTAATTTGAATACAGGAAGAGGAGGTCCAGTTAGTGACATAGACCAATGAAACAAAGACAGTGTGGGACGGGAGAGAGGCAAATAAAACATGCAATAAGGCAGATGAACACAGAACACAAAGAGTGAAAGACAGGACCAGTGTGACGCTTCAGATAATATTCTCTCTCTTTAGAATCAGGAGCGTCGCCTCCATTCAAACACTTTGATCCTCAGTCAGGAAGAACCTGCGGAGGCTCAACAGGAGCTCTACTTTTCTCCAGATTCAGGAGGACCTGACCCACACTGACAAGAAGACATGAGCTCCATGGTGTGGGGCTTTATTACTGACTTCTTCACCTATGAGACTACCAAGTCTGTGGTGGTCAAGAGCTGGTCTGTGGGAATCATCAACCGGGTCGTACAGCTGCTCATCATCACATATTTTGTCGGGTCAGTGTAACTTGTTTGGTATTTCTACCAATCTGGTATTCTGTGTATATACATTTGAATATAGACTTTCTTACCATTGACTTCTAGCCATGCTGATTGTTTGTGATTCACTAACACAGGATATGAGAAATCTTCTCTTGAGGTTACTGCAGCCACACCATAAAAATAAAAGAGAAGAAGACTGCATCTTTAAAAAAATCAATATGTGTCTACATTTTCATAAGTGTCCCCAGTTTTACAGTCGACTACTTGAAGAAGAACATATTTTCATGTGAAATGGCTAACTCCAACCTGTAGAAAAAAGAAGCAAAAACAGGAGTGCTTCTGGTTAGTTCAGAGATGTTCCTTAGATTGGGGTAAATGAACTCATAAATCACAAGAAAAACAACAAGAAAATCCTCTGAACTAAAAAAGTGAGTGCTAGGAAGAGATCATTTCTTTACAGTTGTATATCCCCCATGTCTTACATTTTCAAATATTCGCCATTTCCTGCTTCAAATTTGAGACGAGAGTCAAAGTGAGAACCTCACCTCATGCTCAAGATCCCACGTCTTAATCAGGACTTTGCTATTTAGAACATTTATCAACAGCAAGTCTAAGACAAGTAATTGTCCAGTTTTTCCGAGTTTTGCGAAACATCTAGTTCTCAGTTCTGTGAATAAGACATTTTCGTAATATGTAATATGGGAAAGAAAGACACCCTAGTTCAACCTAAAATAACTATGCCGTGATTTGTTACTGATTATCTATCTTGCCGTCTCAGAAATAAAATGTGGAGTTTAATTTGATCTGAAAATTAAATCAAAACAATTTTAATCTTTAAGTGCTGTTAAATTATGTGTCATCCATCCTGCAGCTGGGTCTTCATCTACGAGAAAGCTTATCAGGTGACTGACACCGGTATCGAGTCCTCCGTGATGACCAAAGTGAAAGGCTTTGGGTACCAAAACGGCCAAGTGATGGATGTGGCCGACTATGTTCTCCCACCACAGGTGTGTGACCCTGATGATATGTGTTTAAAGCCACCCAGGTAGACTTATGACCATTGACTTTTGGTGCACGTACATGGCTTTGGAATAACTATTTCCTTGAACAATAACATCATCTTTGAGGTTCCCTCTCAGACGGGCTTTACTGTCATTATCAAGAATATTTTTTTAAATCAATACAAAACAATTGCAGGATCAGGTTCCTGCAATTACTGTATCTCAGAGCACCATTCAAATAATAAGAAATAATGTATCTCTCTGATCTAAAACCGTCATTTACAACCTGGCTATATCACAGCTTCTTTTTCAATCAATTGTATAATAAAAAGGTGTCTGTCAGTTTACAAGTTTATCGTTTTTCCTATATGCCATGTCCAGCTCAGTTTAATCATTGTATCCTATCACACAAGAGTTAAGTACACAGTTTATAATATTTCCTGCTGTATTACAGGGAGCAGATGTGTTCTGCATAATAACGAAACTCATCCTCACCGAAAACCAGTTCCAAGGAAGATGTTCAGAGGTGAGTGCACATTCAAATCACTGATCACTTATTTATCTTAGTGTTTTGGTTTGACGTATCCCTCACTAGGCACCTGATAGTATTTCTCTCAGCTGTATTTTTTTTAAATTGTTGGTCCCTTTTACGCTGATTGTGTTTGACAAACAGTTGACGTTCTCGTGACACTTTTTTGTCATGTTAATGAGTAAATGTGACTTACATTTTCAATCACTTCCTAATACCCTGTTTAGTTCCATTTTTTTTTTTTACTTGTTTCAGTTTTTACAATAATGTTTAAAGTATTATTTGGCTATCGAGGACAGATTGGAAAAGCAGCAGCTTCAAAACAAACTTAAATTACTGCACAAATAAAAATTCTTATATTTCTGTGTTTTAGACCGGTAAGAGGTTTAAATGTACAACAAATGAGGACTGCCAACAACATGTGGGTTCTATCCTCTCCAATGGTGAGTTTAACCCATGTATAGGAGGTTGATGGAGGGTATTATGTGGAAAAGTTACATAAAAGCGGTAAATAACTAGTTTGGGCAAAAATTTTAATATTTTCAGTCTGCACTCTGATGGCTGTCATTTTTTTAGCTGAAGATTATTAAAAAAAAAAACAACAACAACAGATTTGAAGTATATCAAAATCAGTTTTTTTTGTGTTACACATCAGGTGTTATCACAGGTGTTTGCCTGAAATCCTCCAACGACTCCAATGGCATGTGTGAGATTGAAGGATGGTGTCCGGCTGAGAACGACAACGTCATTGTGTAAGATTTACACACAGAGAATATATACACAGATAAATCAGAACTGTTTTTTTCTTATTTAATCCTGCACTGCTATCCTCACACCTGCTTTCTTCTCAACGTTTTCCTCAGCCCATCGATGGTGGATGTGAACAACTTTACCATCTTCATCAAAAACAGTATTCGATTTCCGCAATTCAATGTCACCAGGTAGGTAATGCACAGGAAGGCACACAGATATTCTTATGTTTCAGCCTCAAATGTCTTGGAAACTGGATGGTGACAAACATTACATGAACAATTTAAATGTCCCATAATTTTTTTTTCTTTTTTCTGAAAATTCTCTATTAGAGGCAACTTTCCTTCCACCATGACGTCTGACGAGATCAAAAAGTGCAAATACCACGCTATAACGAACCCTTTCTGCCCCATCTTTCGTGTGGGGGACGTGCTGAACTCCACTGGACAGGATATAGAAAAACTGGCTAATCAGGTCGTGTCTGTTCTCCTTCTTCCTCCATTCTTTCTTTAAACTATCCATAACTCTTCATCTTAAATGAATGTTTTATTCCTGCTCAGGACGAGACACAAAGAGAGGTTTTGCTGCATTGAAGGTTAAACTCACTTTACGTAATGACAGAGTAACTAACTACATTATACACATGAGAAAATAACAAGGACATGCACTATCACTAGCCTGTTTGTGCACTTTGCTCTGACTGCCTTTTTGTCAGTAAACACCTTTAAACATGAAAAAAGCTTTTGTAGCGTTTAGCTGTCTTACACTATTCATGCTCCCCAACAACAAGAATGGTTTGAGTGAAGTCGAGACAAAAATCTTATTTTTAATTAACTTTGTAAATCGAAACGAACATGCTAATAGGTGTACTTACTGTAACACTGAGTTGAGAATAGTGAATACAAGTTCCAGTGGTGCTTCGTCTCCTTCTTTTCTTAAGGTTCAAGGTTCAAGGTTCAAGGTTCTTTATTGTCAATTCCAAAATATGTCAGACATACAGTGAAATTACCTTTCCCCCCTCCCCATGGTGCAATGTAGATAAAAAAGGTTCGGTAAATAAAATAAAACAAGGTAAAAAAGATAAATAATATTTACATTAATAAAACTAAATGTGCAAAAAGTACAAAGTTAAATAAAATGGAGTATAAAACAAGATTATAAGAAAAGTGAAACTTGTGCATGCGTGCAATGTGCAATAAGTGACTAGGGTGTGGTTAATATGCACCACCTCAAAATCATCCGCTCTCATGGTTTCTCATACCATTGCTATGCTGTCGATACCCAGCTCTTACTGTCATTCCACCAGATGACATTATAGTTTCTGCAAAAATGTTGATGTTGATGAATGAACGCCACCTTCAACTCAACTTAACAAAGACTGAGCTCCTTGTTATCCCAACCACTCCCTGAGTGCAACCACAGATCAGTACCCAGCTTGGAACAACCAAAGTCATGCCAACAAAGTCTACCAAGATGTCATGATGGATAATAAGCTGACATTTAACACTCACAGGACCTCGATTGCCCAGTCTTGTCAATTTCCCTTATACAGCAGTCGGAAGATCCAACTTCTGAAACTCGACTGGCATGCTCAGGCAGCTCCTCCCAGGTCTTCCTGCATGCATCCAAATGCAGCAGCATGCGGGTTAATCCAATCCAAAACAGCACATTTCACTACGCTGTTAATATCGCTCCACCGTTTATGTGCTTGTGCAGCGCCTCAAGGTGTGCTCAGTTTTTCCTAATCATTCTCTTTCAGGGTGGAGAAATAGGAATAAACATTGAGTGGAAGTGTAACCTGGACCTAAATATTGATTATTGTGTGCCTAAGTACTCTTTCACTCGACTGGATGAACCATTTGCAAAGAATGCCGTCTCTAAAGGCTACAACTTCAGGTAGTGAGGCAGTTTTTTTTTTAATCTCTCAACATCTACTCACTATTTTAATAACTTTTCACTAATGCTCACTTTTTTCTTCCAATCTTTGTCTCTTTGAATGCAGATTTGCCAAATATTTCAAGACAGAGAATGGGACTGAATTTCGGACCCTTCACAAAGCATTTGCTATCCGCTTTGATGTAATGGTCACCGGCAATGTAAGTCATGTGAATTTTTTATTTTAACAAAGAAACATTTTAGAAATCGCTCTTGAAAAAAGTGTCAGTGAGGCAAAAAAATGTTTGCTGTTGAAGTTCTTAAAAATGTCCATAATGCTATTAAGATGTGTCGAGAATATGCCTCTTAAAAGGAAAGCTCTACAATTTGGGGAAATACATTGATTTTCTTTATTGCAGAGTTGTGGATGAGAACTTGATTATTACATTCAAAATACTATCTGTGGGTTTCTGTGAGGAATATTCTTTAAAGTTTAGTGTATTTAACATTTTCATACTTGAATTGTTCGGTATCAAACCGACTTCATTTCTGGATGTTTGTCTCTTCCAGGCAGGAAAATTTGACACAATCCCAACACTGATCAATGTGGTTGCTGCCTTCACTTCTATTGGACTGGTAAAAAAAATAATAACTCTGATCAGAAAAATATATTGAACATGTATATTTCTTGTTGCTGTCAGCTTTATTTTTATTTAACCTTTATTTATCCCATTGAGATTTTTTTACATTTTTCTTTTGTTTTTACAGGGTGCGGTTCTCTGTGATCTTATCCTGCTGAATTTCTTGAAAGGGGCGAAGCAGTACAAAGCCAAGAAGTTTGAAGAAGTATTGAATTTACTCTTATATTGATTGAACAGTGACTTTGATTGCAATATCCAATCCACTTTCACCTTTCTGTTAAGTGTCGCTGATATTTCTTCACTATTTTGTCCCTCCAGGTGTCGGACGCTCAGATAGAAGCGTCCCTTGCTCAGAGTCCCGGCAGCCCACTGTCACTGAAAGGAGGCATGAAGAGCTCCTATGACTCCGGAGCCGTTTCCCTCTACGCCTCTGACCAACAACTTTGACTGACAAAAACAACAACAAACTGAAGACATGAACTCTCCTCCTATTTCTGTTTTTCTGTATCCTGCTGTTATTTTCAGCTTGGTAAGTCAATAAACTGTGAAAACATGTTTTCATTTCTTTAACTGGAAGTATTAGATGAAAGGAAGATGCAGAATAACCTTTACACTGTGTTCTCCTTGTGTTTTACATTTAATCAAAGTTCCCCTGAGAAAGACTTACAATGACTCCTAATCACTTAGATTACGCTTATTTACATTAATACTCCGAAAAGAAAGTAGTTATAAAGCATCCGTTAATTGAATGCAAGGACTTTAATGTTAATGTATTTTAACTGATTATTTGCATTTCACTGTTTGTACGATCTTAAAGCTGACTAAATCTTCTTCTCATACCGACAAAGCAATTATTAAAGTTTTAAGGAAAAAGCACATGTTCAACATCCACAATGAAAACAATTAACTGTGTAAGATTTGAGAGAATTTTTCTTCCTTGTCATGTTCACTTACAAACTGAACTCCCTGTCCATCCTGTACTAATAAAGACACAAAAGCGTCTCCCATTGGTGTAAAGACATGGGTAATGACAGTGTGTGTTTGTTTTTAGAGAGAGCTGGCGCAGGATGTATGTGTGTGGCTTGTGGTTTATGAATTATTCCACTTCTGGGCGATGACGTATAGTAAAATAAGTTAATGTTCAGACTAATGGACTCATGTATTTCCTATTGTAATATAGTCCAGACTATTACAAATGATCCCAAATATTTTCTATTTACTCTCATGTTTACTTTCTCTTTCTAGATCAGACATAAACAGTTCTCGGTTTCTTTATCCCTCTGTTGTACATGTTACCTCCTTCTTCTCCTCCTCTCTATGCTCACCCTTGTTATGCTGTAAACTGTGACCAGGGCACTAAAAGACAAACTAAAGAGCCTCTTAATGGCTCTGACAGTGATTTACCAGAGATGATAGCTGTAAAGGGAGGCCACAGAGGAATTGACAGCAGTTAGCCACAGAGTTTGATGAACTAATTTAATCACACTAATCGATACAAGCCTGTAATGGAAATATCAGCATACGATAAACAGAGCACGAAAGTTCTCCATCTCTCTGAATGAAGCCTCTGGTCACTCTCTTGTCTGGGCAGACTGAAAAGGAACAGGAAACGAGGCTCCCCTAGAGTTGTCCTCACCCACATGAAAAATGTAGAAGGTACACCAGACGTAGGTTATATACATATTCCAGCACTGCTAGAGGACAACAATATGGAGGATAATGACTGTAAGGATAATGACTTTAAATAAAAGGGATAAAAGGAAACCACTTATGTTTGATAAATATGGAACTTAAACTCAGCCTACAGCTGGGTTTCAGCTTTAGTCCAAATATATAAGGATTTTTTAAAAGTCTGCAAAGTAACTGGCCCCTATAACAAAACATAACAGAAGTAAAGTAAACAATATTCCTGTATCAAAAGTAGTATTCCTTAAAGTTCAAAGTAGCATGACCAGAAATTTGTGTCTATCTTCAGCCTACCTTTATGTGTGTGTGTGTGTATATATATATATATATATATATATATATATATATATATATATACACACAGTCTCATCTTTTTCCTCCTCTGGGGTTAATTTCCTGGACAAATGGACAAGGAGCCATTAAGAGGAGACAGAGCGACTATGTGTCACAGATAGCAGAACAGAGAGGAGTCTGAATATGAAGAAAGAGGAAATGTTTCATTTCTGCTAGAAACTTTACTCAAGACAACAAGTGGACTCATCATTTGTTTGAGAATATACAACACTACTGGTATATAATACATTTTAGAGGGAGTGAGCAGAAGCAATGGACAGAAAAACTAGAAAGAGTAAAAAATCATCAAAGTCCTTGTGAGATGAGACGTTTTATCGTGGGGTCGGTTGAGCCTCTCGTTAGAAAGTCATGTTGCAAGAAAAAGTCTGACATGCCTCTCTCATATCTTTTCTTTATAACTTCACAAAGCAGCACTAGGAGCTGGTCACAGTTGGTGGTAAGGGCAAGACAATAAGTTGCACAGAGGTGCTTATATCGACCAGACAGAAATCCAAAAAACTCCTGAGATGCATGTATTTATATGTTGTATTGCTGAATAATTGTTAAACTGTCCAAAGGGTCTTTTTGTGAAACATCTTTAAACCAGATGAAACAACCTTTAAGTGTCTGTTTTGTTGAGCCTTGACTATCTGGGCTTCCTCCCAGTGTTCCTCCTCTTCAGAGCCAGAATCCAGGCAGGCAGAGCAGGCCGACGAGCCGGTGCCACCTCCTCCATAGTTTCCTGCTCCACTTCAAAGTCTTGCTCGATGACAGAGTCCTCTTCTGTATCAGAGTCATCCTCTGAGTCCAAATCTTCCAGATCCAGGTCTGGAGGTGGTATGGTCTGCACCTCCTCTGAAAAGCGAACACGACGGTTCTCCTCAACTCGCCTCTGGTATAAACAAAAGAAGACAACAGTTAAAACAAACATCTTATATAGTAGAATCAGTTTGAAGTGGTTTTATTTGTCTATGTAACATGGGTTAATCAATATTGCTGTAGATGTGACTATGAGTCGTATATTTCTGAACAATGTAGTTATAAACAAACTATGTAATTAACCATAAAATTCACCATTTACAGTATGAACAAAAACTATGAACACTCTTTTTGAATGAGTTTAACTTAAGCAGTGTGCCAATATCTCATTTCCTTGTTATCATCACTTAAAATGTCATTGAAAAGATCATTTGAAATGAGTTAGGAAATTCGTTGAGGTCTGACCAAAATGAAAAGTTTAAATTTGCCCACATACAAAAGAACAAACATACGAACTTTCTCCACCAAACAATGTAATTTCACTTAAAAAGATATCAACACAATATGCGCATTTCTGACACACACAAAAACAATGTATGCATAATCAATTTGGAAACCTCTTTCTTGAACATATAATCTAAGGAAACCTAAAAAAAATGTTTTATTCCAAGTTATGAAAAAAAAAAACATGTTACTAATTTAAAACAATGTTATTTTTTTTTCTTTGCCTGCCTTGATTTAACATGTATTGATGTGGGACACAGTCCTGATCTGCCATTTTTGTGCCACAAGGAGGCGATGCCTTCTCAACTTTTCTGTTTTGTGACGTACCCTTTTTGTCTGCACTTCCATTGAGAACTCTGAATCTTGGGAAATGGAGTGTTTGAGGACACCCTTTGGGGGAGCAGACGAAGAAGGAGAGAGAGGTTGAGGAGAGTTTAGGATGTATGAAGGCAGAACAGCACGTCGTGACTCCTCTCCTGTCTCCTTCATCATTTCGCTGCTTGAAGATATGGACCCCTCTATTAGACGAGACACAAAAAAACTTTTTAGAGAACATCATTTCAGCAACAAGACAACATCTCTTTTCATCAAGTTCACCTGTGTAAACTATACCCAGAATATTAAATTATTCTGACCTCTGCCTACTGTAATCCCATCCCGTATTTTCTGTCTTTGAAGCCTCTCATCTCTTCTCTCAGCTGACTGATGCTGCCTCTTTCTGTGGAGTTGGACTCTGCTCTTCAACGCTGAGTTGTCAAGGAGATCAGCAGGCTAGGGCGGGAAGTACACAGTTAAAATTAAAACTTAAATACACAAAATGGAAGAAAAAGAAAATGGACTCATGCATGTTTTTGATTTTGTTTTCTTGGACCAAAGTAAGAACAAGTAAGTAAATTATTGTATTATGGTAGAAAAAACTGACTCTAAGAAAGGTAGCTTTTTGTAGCTGGCCACCCTCTGCTGACTGTAGATCTGATTGGTTGTTCCCATGCTCCATTGGTTCTGATTGGTCAGCCTCAGAAGGCAGGACACCTTCTGATGATGTTTGTGCCATGCTGAAATCTGAGGTAGGTATTGACCACTGCTTATTCTGACCTCCAGGCTGGCTCAAAATCAGGCTACAGTGAGGATTTTGTTCTTCAGAAGGTCTCTGATTGGCTGAGGTGGCTGAGAGTTGTGGTTTTAGGAACTTTTCCCACTCTTGACCTGTTACAATCTCCTCCAGTAGACTGAATGAGCCGAGGCCCAACTCAAAGTCCCCTGATGACCTACCAGGAGAGAGTTCAAATTAGTTCTAATCATTGTATTTATATGAACATTTCATACTCAGACAATATAAATGTGATTAAAAAGAAAAAAAAGAAAAAGATAAAAAACAACAACAAAAAACTATTTAATTCAAAAACTTGTGTTTAACGTTAAAATATTCATTTAGAAAATAACCTTGGCTTGCACCACTTTCATATTTATACCGAGGTTCCTAGTCCCTTACTGACCCAATCAATTCTAGAAACAACAATGATTATCTTACCAACAATCATTGCAAGGGTCTCATAGCCTCTTCTCCTGGAAAGAATAGCCCCTGTATTGTTGATTTTTTTTGAACCCACCAACAACTATAGCCTCTGAACATGGGACACGTGACATAGCGGCTATCCTGAGGTTCTTACAGAAATGAGATGAAACGAATTGTGTACAGGTGGATATTTAGTGAGATATATATGTTGTTGTGTGCAGCCCTTCAGATTGGATGTTGTTGTATATAAATATTGGGTGGGGGTGTTGCCTGTCCCTGCACAATTAAGGATTGCACTGCTGTTTTTTGGGTACAGGTACTGTACTGTAGACTTTAAGACGAGTAGCTTGTGTTCAAATAGTCTCAACAACAGTAAGTCACTCCTTCTTGAACGGTTTTACTTATGTTTTATGTTTGTGCTCTTCATGGATATACAGCACTTTGTCACAGCCATGGCTGTTTAAAGCGCTTTATAAATAAAGTTGAGTTGAGTTGAGTTGAGAGTTGAGGTACTATCAGTGAAATGTACCGAACACATTAAAGCAGTCATATTGATATGAAGTATGATCTAACAACACTGGCAAACGTCATCCTTTGTGACTTCAGGTACATTTTTCGGACATGTTTGAAACATCTCCTGGGACTGTTCTTCATGCTGAAGTGTGTCATATATGGTGTGACAGAGGTGTGTTTGGCACATTAGAGGGAAAAAACACAAAACCAAAACTGATATCACAGCTGTGCTTTGAGACATCTCAGAAATACTTCACATATCTCGATCATGTTGCTTTTGGCCCGAGAGACGAAACACCAAAACCAGACTGAGAACTATAAGCATGTGTCACCCTTTGGTAAACTAAGGGCTGTTTCTTTTTCTTTTGTACAGGAACTGTGAGTAGATTACCTCATGTATCCGTCACTGATGCCATCCTCTGTTAGTTCAGGAGTGGTTTTACTGGGGTCACTGCTGTCCAGTGAAGGGGCTGTTTTTTCAACGTCCTTATTTGGCTGGTTTTGACGTAAAATCTGTGCAATAAACAAACTTCAGTATCACTTACATGTTTCCCTTTTAAGTTTTAACAATTAAAAAAAAACTTTACTCACTCCAGTTTCTTGCTCTCTCTTCTGGTCTTCTTCTAATCCTTCCTCTTTTCCCCTTTTGCCAAAACTGCCCTGCCTGTCTCTCCATTTCTCCTTAATTTTCTGAGTCCATCTTCTCGTTTTATTCTCAGCTGATCGCTGTTGTCTTCTGGACATGCTGTTTGTTTTCCCCGTTGATCCGACCAGCATATCTTTAGCTCCAAATCCTCCGTTCCCCATGTGCAACAGTTTGTCCTCTTTACTTTCTGTGTGAATATTTTCATCTGTTGGCTTCAAAGACCACATGTAAACTTTGGGTGTGAAACCCAGACCCTTTCCTGTACTTGTTGCGGTATCTTTATCATCAGGGTTGTGGCTTATCATTGCAGAACTGACAGAATTTCCCCCAACTGTTCTCTCAGAGGGAGAGATATCCACGTCTTTGAGTGATTTAGCAGGAAACAGCTGCTCCTTAGTTGGGATATGTGTGTTCTGCCTCATCACCCTGTGCTCAGCCGTGTCACTGTCAGTGTTTTCTTTGTGGGAGGGGAAGGAAGTAAGACCCCGGTCCACTTCACCGACGTGACCTGGTTGATGTATCTCCACAGAGGAGATCCTCCCAAACTCAAAGCCATTACCGGGCCCACAGTTTTCTCCCTGGAAGTCAGAGGCTCCTCTCTTTTCATCCCGCACCCATGTGTGAACAGCTGTGTTGGGTGCAGGTGCATTCAGGTACACCTGGCCCTCTCTCCCCGGCTGGAGCTTCAGTCTCTGCAGCATGGACTGCAGCAAAGCCTGAGTGTCTTTCGAATTAGGCGACTGAGACATCTAGGAAGAGATCTGCTGCGTATTTAATCCAGAAGAGCATGACAATGATGACTGTGTTAAAACATAACAATACAGTCCTCTAAACAGTGGTGGAAAAAAGAAATGACCTGTGTGTACATAACATCACCATTTTGTCCGTTTGTTGTTTATTTCCCTGTGGTGGATGTTCCCTTCTTTTTTGTTTCTCCAATCTTCTGTCATGATTCTTTCAATAGTTTCTTCCTGTAAATATCAAGACAGATCCATCTCTTAAGGTTTATATTCCTCCGTTTCTTCTTTTTCTCTGTGTTGGATGGATGTTTCACTCTCACTCTTCTTCCTCTCCTCAATAACCGTAAAAGATTCTGCAGCAGTCTCTCTATTCGTGGTTTAAGTGCAAAAAGATCGTTTGAGTCACTCCTCTTCTGTAACAGACATTTCTATCAATGGTGAAGGGAGGAGAGACGCTGTGACGTTCCTCAGATCTTACACCCTGAAGCAAACCAACGAGAAAGACCAGTGAGGTGAGATAATTGTCTACTGAGGAGTGACTCTCACTGTCTGCCCATTTTTCTTTTTGCCCTCCCTTCCTTCCCATTTCTCTCTCTCCATCTCACTGACTTACACATGTGCACACACGCCCTTTTTCTTCCCACCATGACCCATGACTGGTAATTACTGGGCATTTTTAGTGCACAGCTTCTATATATGTCCCTAGAATGAAAGATAGATGAAAACCTAAGGGATGACCTTTGAAACAAGTCTTTTAGGGTTTTATGTATGAACGGGTCTTTATCACTGCCATAGGAATACAATATGGTTAACTTAGAGTAGTATTACTGTTCTGGAAACTGAATAATACTTCCTTAGCAGTTATTTTTAATCAATATTTTCTGATCTTTAGCTTTGTTGTTTCCAAATACAACTCTATTTTTAAAGAAATACAATATTATTTTATCATTATTAGTCTATACAAAACAAAACTTCGACTTGCACAACTTATAATAAAAACATAGATTTTTATTATGATGACAACAACTGATCCATCCAGTATCAGACAGATATCAGATGAAAAGTAGCAGAATTTGTCCATCATGCAGCTCTTAACAGTTTACGCTTTAAACATAGCAACGTAAGAGGCCACCGCGCATGCGTTGAGTAAAGGCCACGCCCCTTTGTGTTTCTGACCCTCTGATTCGTCAGCAAGGCGGAAGCGGGTTATGGCGGCGTAAACAACGCTACGATTCGGACTAGAGTCGTCTGTCGAGCTGCTGTAGAAATGAAAACTAAAATACACATTCAACTGAGACAAAAACAAATTTTGTTGAAGAATGATCTCTCGGAGTGTAAAGAATTAAATTCCCTGGTTTTCTAACTTTACTAACGTATTAGAAGAAATGGATTGCATCGTCACGGGAGGAAACGTAAAAGGTATCTCAATGTGTCTACAACAAGAACCGGAGTATGAAAATGCTGTTAATATTTATAAGGTTGTTTATATTTGTGTACGTACCGTCCAGTGCTGGCCAAAGCCATCCAGTCTCTGTCCAGGATCGGTGATGAGCTGTATGTGGAGCCTCAGGAGGATGAGGGGGTGAGCTCACATTTTCTCCTGTCATGTATGCAGACTTGTTGCTTCCTGTGTCGGTTCAGACTTTGCGTCAATCATAAATACTCTTTTTGTGGGTTTTTTTTCTCTTGTAGCTGGCCCTGCGGTCTGTGAATTCGTCTCGGTCTGCATATGCATGCTTCCTGTTTGCACCTCTCTTCTTCAGCAGGTGCGAAGTGTGTGCATGTGTTTGTGTGTGTGTGTGTGTGTGTGTGTGTGTGTGTGTGTGTGTGTGTGTGTGTGTGTGTGCGTGTGTGTGTGTGCGTGTGTGTGCGTGTGTGTGTGCGTGCGTGTGCCTGTTGTGTGTGTGCGTGTGTGCGTGTGTGTGTGTGTGCGTGCGTGTGCCTGTTGTGTGTGTGCCTGTAGTGTGTCAAGTAGAAAGTGTTTCAACTCTGTTTTGCTTGCTTGTCGAGCTGAAACTCAACTTGGTCTGCTGTTTCTTCTGCAGGTTCTCTGTCCCAAGTGGGCCTGCCTTCCGCTGCAAGATGGCAATAAAGGTGTGTTAATATAACATGAACATATCTGTAGTTTATGTCTCATACTCAGTGCATGGACATACAAATGAATAAGCTGTCAGAAAAAAATACATACATTATTACAACATGTTCTGTATTATTTACTATTTGATGATATAATATAAGGTTAACAACTTAATCAAATCAAGAGGCAGGTTTATGGTTACATTGTATTTATAATAAATTATCATGTTTTTGTGTTTTGTTTTTGAAGAACATGTTGTACTTAGTCATAATTAGAGCACTTTTATAATTACCTGTAAATGAAACTAAGAGAGTTTAGTATTTTGAAGGATACAAATACTTACATCTGTGATAAGTGTTTTTCCTCATAGATTTTTTGTAGTATATTAGCCAAATACTTAGTGGAGATATGTTTTTAATGCATGCATTAAAAACATATTTCCACTAACCACAAAGACTATAACTATGTTGATATGCATATCAACATAGTTATAGTCTGTGTTTTTTTTCTCTCTTCCCGTGTTCTTCTTTGTGTGAGTCAGAGTGTGCAGGCCGTCTTCAGGTCTCTGGCATCTCTCGAGAAAACAGTGGACAAGTGTCACATCGAGCTGGATGCGCAGAAGAACCGTCTCACCTTCACTCTGCACTGCAAACATGGTCTCACTTCCTTTCTAGAATGTTTTACAAGAGGATAACATTTTTCTAAAATGACACACTTTATTTTAATGTCGCACATTCATTGCATTTCATTCTATGTGCTTGAGTGTTGGTATTTTCTCTGCAGGTCTCTTGAAGACACATAACCTGTCTTTCCAGGACAGTGAAAGCTTACAAGCAGTGTTTGATAAAGACAGCTATGCCAATGAATTCAGGTCCCATCCCAGGTCTGTAAATCATTCTTCATTCTATGTTAAAAGAGAGATACAGCCTCCTCTCAACCTTGATCTCTCATGAAAGTGTGTACTTGTTGCTATTGTCATGTTGAAAAAGTGATTTTTATGACTTATACAGATATTTTGGACAACAGTGTGTTCATTGGATGAAGGAAGAAAGGCTGTTAAAAGCAACATGTAGCTGGTGTTGTAAAAGAGGATAATGCACTTAGGCCAGTGTTGACTCACAACTTTGGTAAACTGTTCTGTTGTCCGCCCACCACAAGTACAACTTCTTCTTGGCTTGACTTGGTTCTGTCCTTCCTCTCTTCCACTTTTCATTTTCCTTTGCTCTCAGGCTGCTGGTGGACACGGTCGTTCATTTCCCTCAGTCTGTGGATGAAGTGACTATGTCAGTGAACGATGAACGTATGTGGGTCAGGAACCATGTGGAGGAAGAAGCAGGTGAGTAGTAGTCTGTGATTTTCACAGTGACACAGTCAGTTGTTCTTTCAGTTCTGAATGCAAATGCAAAAACTTTTTATTCATACAAATCTTAATCAAGTGAGCAATATTCAAGTCATTTAGACCGACAATAGTCACTTATTAAAGGTAACAAAACATACACAGTTCTTTATTCAACAGCCCAGACTTTTAACATTTTTATAACAAAAGTAAAGTTGTGTGAAAATAAAAATGTAAAAAGTCTGCCTTAAATACACAATAATGTTATCACTGTTGTTAAAATATAGAAGAAGTCAAACCCAAACTCAAACCCTGCATGCTAGCAGCCATGGAATTTAGAAAAGATGTTTAAAAACTCAAGTTGACACCTGTCTTTGTTTTCTTCCTGTGTCGCTCTCAGAACAGTCCAGGGCCATGCTGACAGAGCTGTGTCTGGCTTCAGACGAGTTTGACCATTTCGCTGTTAAAGCTCACAACAGCGTCACCTTTTGTCTGAAGGAGTTGCGGGTAAGACAGACAATGAAGGGAGGGAGAACCGGACAACAGCAACCACAAGATCTATAGAAGAAGGGGAAGAGGGCTCATTATTATTTGAGGGGAAAGACTGCATGCTGCATGCAGTAAAATTGTTTTGAGTTTTTTTAGAACAAAAAAAAATCTTGCTTTGAAACACACAACATGAAGGTTTGACAAATGATTTCATATTGTCATTTCCCTCTTAGGGTTTGTTGGTGTTTGCAGAGTCTACTGGTCTCCCTATTTCTATGTACTTTGATGAACCAGGCAGGTAAGCAAGCCTTTGTGTCAGGTCATCACATGCTTAATTCAATATAGGGCGGCAAATAACAGTTATTTTCACTATACACGAATCTTCAAACGATGCTCAAGATTAATTAAATATACAAAAAAAAAAAAAAACAGTTATGATGACTTGAGCCTAAAGCAGCATCCTTAGATTCCCCCTATTGTCCAACCAACTGCTAAAACCGCTCAAAAAAGCGAGCAAGTATTTTACATCTCTGATTGAAAAATGACAAACAATATATAGATTTATTATGGAAATGTGTGATAATTGTGTGTGTTTGTGTGTGTGTCAGCCCTGTGGTGCTTTCAGTAACAGACAGCGTCCTCGAGGGAAACTTTGTGCTGGCGACACTTTCTGAGGACTCCAACCACCATAAAAACAACACCAGACGGTAACACTCAAACACGATTCTCGGCGTAAACAGTGTCATAAGCTGACATTTGCTTTATGTGGTATGGTGTTTAAGTATTTATTTTTGGGTCAGTTGTCAGCCAGACTTTAATAAGAGCACAGGCAAAGCAAAACAAAAGTATTTCATCTTCCATTCATTGAGGTTTATTCACTTCTCGTGGCTTAACACAGGAAACCCCAATCATTTTCACAGCAGCGAGGCCACCTGGTGGACAAAATCCTGTTGACGTCCTCAGAGTGGAAAGTCAGCTGGTTGGAAGGTGCAGGACTACTTGGGAAATGGCCTAAATAAAGTTTACTTGATCTAACAATGATGTAGTTCTCAAAAATGATAAGAAGCAAAGTTTTCAGCACTTTTTCAATCTTCACTTTTCATTAATGCAGCACAGGTTCAGGCAGTAATGCTGGTAAAACGGGCTGCAAACCTCCTTTGGTAAAAGTCTTCACAGCAACGCAGTGTTTTTTAAATGATCCCTAAAATACAGTACTAATATTATAATGCAATAAATTTAGGAGATTTGTTATAATCTGATGCTATACAACGAAAGATGGATTAACCTTCAACATTTCCAATCATCATAACTCTTTTGATGATAATGTTGAATGTTTTAAAGTCACAGTAGCTCTGATATTGAAATCAAATTGGCGAGAGGCAGTGGAGGGTTTGTGTGTGCTGTCAGTGTCAGTCACTCATCACGCAGGCAGAGAGACATGTTTCACCTTCCCCTTCCTCATTCTTGTCACATCTTTGTTCCAACTATCTGTGCCACTCCTCAGAGCGCACACACAGCCGCCGCCCCCTCCTGACGACTTCATGAACGATGACATGGACTCGTATATCATCGCCATGGATACCAGCGTGGCACCAGGTCCCTCAACTACATGTCCCCCCGCTGCCCCCTTCGACAGGCCCACATGTTCAAGACAGCTGGCTGTAGCTAACCACAGGCCGAGACGACACAGTGAGGAAGAGGAGGAGGAAGATGAAACAGATTTAGACAGACCGCCAAATAAGAAGGTAAAGTTAACATTGTCTCAAATTCGATTTCCAGATTAACATCTATCAGCAGCATCACATGCCATTTATTTATTTTTAACAAGTTTCAAATCTTTATTAACTAAGAGGATTATTAATCCTCTGTTCAAATTATAAAACACCTGACCATGATGTTTAAAAAAAAACGTACACAAGGCATACTGATCAAAAGACAAGTCCATGTGAGATCTGTGACAAAAGTGAACGATCGCATTATGTATCAAAAACACACGACACCCGAGAAGTCACTGTGCTTATAGGAGTGTTTCTCCACGCTTCGTTTCCTGTTTTGATCAGAATAGAAACTACACATATCCCCATGAAGATTCACCTCCACGGCTGTTAAACTACAACTGCATCCTGCGTTTGCATGCGATCAAGTAGACTTGCCAACGGTCAGCCCCATTGTCACCAATACTTATTTGAACTGACAATACTAGTTTCACTAGTCGTGGTCAACACATCACAAATATCAACGTTCTGATCAGCTCAGATCATTTATGTCGTGGGTTGGATAGTTTTCTGATTTGACCAAAATATTCTTTAGATTATATACGGTTTTGATACAGATTGTTACACCTCCAATAATTACAACAAGATGATAAACGCTTTTTGAAGGTTTGAGTAGTCTGTTATATAAAAAGTGTTCAATAACAGTAATTGTTAAAAATATCTTCTCACTCTTTTCTCTTACAGTTCTGTTCCCTGTTCTTTGGATCGGTGCTTCCCCCGTCTTCTCAGATGACGACTCAACCAGTGACGAGTCAGGAAGTGTTAGCCAGTGACAGTGAAGATGACTCTCATGCAGAGTGACAGTGGACTAATGAATGAGAGAGAGATGGACGAGTGTTTAAAAAAAAGAGTGAATGTGTTCATATCTGCAGCACGAGGAAGGAAAAGGACATCCTAAAGCATTATTTCCCATCTTTACTGGCCTGTTCAAACGAGTGCAGGGCTTTTGTTCTTTTACATAAATCACAGCAGAAAAAAGGGAAATTCACCGCTTTTGTTTTCAAACTTTTTAATGGACTATAATGTTTCAGGTGGATTATGTTAAACTGGAATTGAAGCACTTCCTGTTTATTTTCATTTAGAGTTTGTTCAGAAGTGACCAAGGTGCCTCTTACAAATAAAGAGAAAACATAACTTTCAAAGTTTTAAAAAGTATTTCTTTATTTACATGTCAAGAAGTTCAAGTATCAAAGAATTAGGATGAGGAATCTCTGAACATTAACCAATATGTGGTCTAGACTGTTACAGACGAAAACCGCCTCGTCACTTCAGATTTTAAAAATGTCCCGTCAAAAGTAAGACTCGGCGTAAGGAGCAGTACATCTGAGCGTCTGCGATCCAGTCTTTGCAGCTTGAGCTTCGTCAACGCTCCCTTTTTTTCTCTGCTCCTGGAAACTTTTTCCTCTCGTCTGTGGTTTCCTCCTCTCTCGCTCCCTCTCTTTTTCCAGCTCCCTCTCTTTCTTCTTTCTCAGCCTCTCCTCCTCTTTCTCCTTCCTTTCTTGCTCCCTCCGCCGCCTCCTCCTTTCCCTGGAGCTTTGTTTCTCCTGCTCCTCCTCTTTAACCACTTTACCCATCCCTGTACCATCGCTAAAGTCCTGAATAAGGATTTTGGGCACTTGCATTTTTGGTGTCCCTTTTGCCTTGGCCTTGTTTGGTTGCTCTCCTTTAAGTCTGCGGAAGAGACCAAAACGTTTATGGGGGTCAGACAGCTGCCGTCCCGCCTGGGGGTAAGTCCCCTTAGTCACTTCTGCAGGCAGTGACGAGTTGACTTGGGGTTTTGATTCAGTGGGTTTGACTTCTTGGTGATTGGGGATGGATTGTGACTGGTCGGTTTTCTGTGGCATGATGAAGAGATCTTCAGAAAGCCTACGCCCCAACCAGGACCTACGTGAGCTCGATGACGATATGTTTAAATCACCGGAGGACTTCCTGTTGAGGCGCTCACAGGCTTGTGTCTGGATGTTGTGACTCGGCTCAGTCTCGTCTTCGGCAACAGGGGGGTCTCGGTCTTGGATTTGAAGGTTCCTCTCAGGTTTCACAGAGTCTGTGGAATCAAAGACATCGTCCCCTCCCGCTGTGCTTTCCTCAACATTTTCTATACTTTCGACCTCCACAGAGACACAGACCCATGGCTCTCCGGGCGCAGTTTCCTCTGAGGTTTTCTCGTCCAATGGGGTTGTTTTCTCATCAACCTCAACTGTGTGATGAACCGTTTCAGGTCTTACAAAGTCAGCAGTCTCCTCATTCATTCCACTGTCTGCCGTCGTTTCCTCTGCTTGTGTTTGATTGTTATCAAGCTTTTCCTCCGATTCTGAAGCGGAAATTTCTTCTTGTGTATTTTCACATGCGACAGTGTCGCCCTCTTCCTCTGAACTATCAGCAAACGCTTCACCTGTGTCTGTCACTCTGTCATTTTGAGCTGCTATTTGCTCTTCAGTGTCTGGATTAGCCTCTACCTCAGTGCCTTCTTTGGAATCGATGTGTTCAGGTAAACACACAATTATTGACACTGTTTCTAAAACTATAGGTTCTGAATTCGTTGTTTCTACTCCTTCTGGATTATTTTCAAGCGCACCAGTCTCTGTCTCTGCATGAATGCAGGACTCTTCTTTTTCATCTTCTTCTGCTAATACCTCAGTGCAGTGGTGTTTCCCTTTCAATGTGTCTTCCTGTGAGCTGTTTTCTTTCTCTGTGATCCCCTCTTCTTCTTCTTCTTCTTCTTCTTCATGTTTCTCCCTCTCCAAAACAGGATCTTTTACAGTTTCAGCTTCGTCTCCACTGTCAGTCGCCGAGCCTGTGCTTGTCTCATTTGTTTTTTCGGAGACTTCTGTGACTGTTCCCACCTTCGTCTGTTGCACGTCTTCGGTTTCTGAGCTCTCCTCTGGTTTCACGTCAGTCTGAATGATCTCTTCTTCATTTAGATCTGCAATATCTCCTGAATCCACTTCTGTGTTTGACTCTGCATCATCATCATCATCATCATCATCCCTTTGTGTCTCAGTCTCATTTTCCTCCTCAGCAGCTGGTTGCTCACTTTCTGCTGCTTGTTTTGCCGTCTCGTTGTTTTCCTCTTTTATTTCAGCGTCTTGGTGGGTGCTTCTGAGACACTGCTGATGTTGGGGCCTGTCCTCGGAAGGGTTCAGAATATTTCCAGCGCTCTGTCTTTGCTCGGCCTCTTTGAGGTGATTTTTCTCAGGTTCATTGATTGTCTTTCCCAAGTGTTCGGCCTCATCTTTAAGTATCACTGTTTCCTCTTCATGCTCTGCTGGTATGCTTTGAATTATGTCCATTTTGGCGGGTACTTCCACAAGTTCTTTTTGTGCACTGTGTCCTCTTAGATTGGACTCACTTTGTGTTTTGCATTCGGCTGAAACGATGTCCTCCTCCTCCTCCTCCTCCTCCTCCTGAACCTCTTTCACCTTCTTGAAATGGAACTCAGTCCTGCAGTCCTCCTTTGCTCCCATCGAGAGATGCCTCACAACTTTACCCCCGCCTTCCCACTCTCTCGCGTTGACTTTCCCCCCTTTCCTCCACCTCTGAAGCAAGGAAGGAGACAGGGAGAGCGTGGAGGCCGAGCGAGCAAGAGGGACAGACAGGTTCCCTTTCTCTCTCGCTCTCTTGTCCTGTTCTTCCTCTGTGTACTGAGCCCGTGCCCACGCCATGCGGTATCCGTGGCAGCGACCCCTGGGGTCAAAGGAGGATGAGGGTCTGTCTTTCCTCCACTTATCTAACTGCTTCTCGGTTTGTTTCTCCAGATCTTTTGCGGACAGCTGCACCGAGCACACCTGAGAAGGGAAGAAAATGTCACTTAAGTTATATAAAAAAACATTTTCACCCCTCACACATTTAAGTTATTCCTATTTGTCTAGTCAGGGTCCAGTAAAAAACACAATTTGTATTGTTTGATCTGGATTATTATTTTTTATTTTTTTTAAAGTGACGATATCTGTCATATAAACATCAAAGAAAAGTTTAATTGTTGTGGACGGAATTAAAAATATCTACTTCGCCTGCATGTTAACAGAATAATCTCCATAACAGCAACTACTGAAGTCTGGTAGGATTTAATGTTTAGACACAAACAGTAAGTAAACCATAAATAATCATGTTTTAAAAAAAACTGTTTGTATATCCTTAGTAACATGAGGAAAGATGTTTGTCCTGAAGTAACAGGTAGCTAGCGAGTTACATTCTTACCTCGGCTATAAAGGTGTCATCTTCCTCCTGGATCTGATCCCTGACTCCCCTCAGCCTCTCCAGAGTCTCCATCTGGCCCTCACATTGCCTTCTCTGCTCAGCCCGGCCCAGCACCCGACGCACTAGCACCACCGCCACTTGGAGCAGAACCCGCACGCCTGCAAAGACCAGGAGACCATGTGTGTAATAATCGCTTCTATCAAATAACTCAATTCTCTTAAATTACACTTAAATATGCAATTGTTGTTTCTCTGTTTTTAGGGAAATATAACAGTGAGATACCAAAGCAGAAAAAGAGGTCCCAAACTCGCAGCAGTGTGTTGAAGGGCAGGTGGCGTGTGAAGAGACACATCAGCCAGTCTGTGGCGAACATGAGCGGCTCCACGCCGTGCTGCTGCAGGTGTTTGTGTGCAGCTGGACACGTCCTTTTCAAGACCCAGGTTAACATGGCAGCGTCAAACAGGACTCCCTCCTAAAGGACGCAAATGTCAAAAAACACAGCTTCAGACAATATTGTGCATCACTGCTCTCTCGTTTTCTAATAAATGAAGTTTCCTTTAAGAAATGATATACGGCGATCTGGCAACTGAGACGGGATAAACAGGCCTTTTTTGACTGATGTATGATGTTTATTTTTAGAAGCTTTATTCTGCATTGACTCTGACTTAAATATACTGATTTTAAAGAGCTTATTTTCTTAATCATGTTATGAATAAAATACATTGAAATTGTGAAATTGGCCTGTTTCAGAGGATGATCCTTTTTGCCTTAAGGCAAGCTCTTGGTAAAATTAATATCACAACTTAAAAGATACTAGGTTCCAATGTCAAGCCTACATGTATATAATCTGAGTGTGACAGGGGTACTCATACTGTATACACGTGCTACGTCATCTACATTGTGTCTGCATTCTACATACAGTATGTGTGGGTCCTCACCAGCAGCGGGCTGTAGTACCCCGGCAGGTACCGCTCACTGATCTGCACCAAACACCAGAATGCTTCCTGTCAGGGTCACATGGGGCGAGATGAACCACAAATTGACACTTGGTCATCAACAACAACAACAACAGTTCATTCATTTTTCAGATATAAAATCATGCTGTCAGTTAAAAAAAAGTTTGTGGAAAAATATTTTGAGATGGGGTTTTAGCTTTTTCATTGGACAGAAAGCTGCACTGTGTAATTGGTCTGTACCTCAGCTGGCATGTTCATCAGCAGCACTGCAGCCACCGGCCCCTGTGCCTGGCAGTAACCCTCCTCTGGTTGGTACTGAGTGTAAGCTTTCAACACCCGAAATAATCCACGCTGCCTGCAGACACACAAACCACAAGTGTAAGAGGGTAAGAATATGACGATGTAGTGGCTGATGTAAAGTAAAGTGTAAAAAAGCATCAGGACTTTTCTGTGGCCATCAGATGATTGAAGAAAGAACAAGGTCCAAAGTGGTGTTTCCTACCCATGTCCATCCTTAGAGAGGAACATTTCATGGAAAGGAAACTGTCGGTCCAGGTCTCTCTCGATCACATCCACCCAGCTCTGCAGAGCAGGCTGTGAGTCCAGAGACTAACACAGGCCCAAAACAAGGTTAATGTCAGTTATATGCAGCTTTCTCATAAACTATTGGTGCTAGTATTAATAATCTACTCTATCATATTGCACAAAGATAAGCTGTTTTAGGCTTAGTGCTTCAAATATTCAGAATTTAATTTCATTATAGTTTAGACAGGAAGTTTGTACACAGTAAAAGGTTTTTAAAAAAAAGCTAAAAATAAAACAAAACTATCCACAGTGTTTAAGCTTGAGCAAATTGTTAATCAGTTTTACTTGACACCTGAGACATCAAATTGATTGAGAACAAGAGAACAAGATACCAGTGACACATTTCTTTACACTGAGTGAGATGATGAAGCCGTACAGTCTATCGTTGGACTCCACCTCTGTGGTTGTAAGTTGCTGATCTGAAAACATTCACCACAGTGACAGTGTGCAGGTTTCTTGCCTGGTAGAGAGTTTGGTTTTGTTTCATCGTGTCAGTTGCTCCACACAGCAGAGGCCAGCACTTTGCTCGGAGAGAGGCTGGGATGCCTTTCTGACACTGCACTCTGACCTGATGTGATGTCGTTAACACAGACACAGAATCATGTCAAAATGTCTTCCATGAAGATGTACACACTGAATCCTTCATGTCGCTTAAATGTTTATTTCTACTTAAACTCCCCCACCTTTTTAGTCTTCTTCAACAAGATACGATCCCATTGGCTGATGATGCTTATCCATTTGGCCTCCCTCTGCCTGACCAGCCCGGGAGCTGGGCCCACACACCTGATACATAAAACAACAATGAAGACACCAGGTTAGTTTAAAAAGAAGAACAATCTGTGTTCAGTGGACATTGATTGTTCAGTACATAACAGCGGTTAAAGTCCCTCAAGTTGCCATGCAGAGTTGCTACATGCACATTTGTGTGTTTTCATTCGACAACGCAGTGCTCTGAAATTCTAGACAGGAAACAGGAAAACCACACGCGAGCAGTTCAGTCTCCATGGCAACAGGTCAGGATGTTATCAATGGGGAGATGTTAAAGGCAGGTAGAAGCAAGTGTTGCTGGTCTGAATATCAGTCCATTTATGTATTTAACTGCCCTTTTGGTATCATTGATGATAAATAATATTCATAAATAAATAATAGTCATTTTTGTGTTTGAGCTTTACTACATAATTATAATTCATTATTATTGGGACTTTACTCCGCCTTAACAGTGCCTTAAGCTCTTTCTCATTCTTTATTTAGATCCATTCACAAAGAATATCTCTTTCCAGCAGAGAAGTAGTTAATGTAAGGATACTTTAAAAACTGAATATCTCTACATGTTAGTTTACTTTATGCACATGGTTTAATGAGATGTTGTTCACGGTTACCTCATTTAAGCTCTAACTCTGAAGTACAAATATTACTTTCTTTGCAAACAAAGTTTTCTTGTTTACTATGTTTCTCTTGTTTTTACCATGCGGTCGATTTAAACTGTGTCATTTATTCTCAAATGGTTTGGAAGCTGCAGCAAATGTCTTATTTGCTTGACTGTCTTTGGACTGTAATTTGTTATCTGCCAAGATCTTTTTCGGGCTCATCATATCAAATTCTTCTCTTAATAACAACTGGTATGTATTCCTTTTAAAAATGCCGGATTTATTTTTTATTTCCGTTTTGTTTTTAATGAACTCACTTTGGCTAATATGCTCATGTCATCTCTAAGACTGTGATGTTAGGTGATAAGGACTCACAAACTTATGGGGTCAGAAGCCATACAAAAAAAAAATCTTTACACAATACAATCACATGTAGGCTTAATATTGACAAAGATGTGTAAATGTACAACTTTATAATGTATGAAGACTAATAGGACTTGTGTTTTACTGTCACTATAATATGTGTTTGTAAAGACAGTGCCAAGTTCAAGAACGGACCAAAAACCATTCACAAGCATGAAGTGGAACTGCTCACCCAGCTGCGGATCCATTGGTCAAAATGAATCCAAACCGGTCTGTCTCAGGTTCCAGGCCAACCTCTGATCCTTCATCAGATTCAGAGCTGGCCTCTTCACTGATCTTCTGTGTTGGACTCGATGGACTCAACATCTTACTAAAAGAGAGGAGGAAGGGGTTTGTTTGATCTGCCATTATGATGTTGAGCATACATTTAGTCCTTCTCCGGTAGGCTTTACAAAAGATCAGCTCAAATTGAAGCATGTAAAATGATGGTAAAGTATTTCTACTAAATAAATACGTCAATACTGCTGAATAAAAAACATCTTTGTCATCATCATTATCAATATAAAGTAGCCTGCTATGTCTTTGAGTGAGGTCAAGTTTGTTGGCTTTTAAAAAAAACCATTAGAGTGCCAATATATCCAACCAGAAACAAAAACAGGACCGTTTTTCAATATGTTAAAACTTAAGTTAAAATTGAGTTAGGCCTACCTTTTACATTTCCGTCATCTTTGATCGCTGGCTGCGTGGTGAACTGTGTGATCTACACTGTACAGCAATGAACTTCCTCTCTCTCTCTCTCTCTCTCTCTCTCTCTCTCTCTCTCTCTCTCTCTCTCTCTCTCTCTCTCTCACTCACTCGCTCTCTTTCTTTCTCTCTCTAAATATGATTAATCAGAGATACATGCCATCACAGAGGGTGACAAATATCCGCTCGTTTGTCTTTAAAGGTTGTTTTTTGCTCTTGCCTGGACAATGTGCATAATGTTTAAGATTAGGCTACTCTTTGTAACGATATGTCTCCAGATACCATTTAAATTCATTTTTAAACAAAGAAAGACTAAGAGTGTTTTTTTCTGTTTTCTGACGTTGCAAATTACGAGCAGCACTTGAACGGGATATAAATTCAATTGCGCATTGGGACCGCTGTCTGTGTGTTTTGTCAGTCTGTGGTTGATGCCCATCAGAGCCTTTGAAAGAGGTAAGTGAGCTGTTTACAGAGGTGAACTCAGTAAAGTTATTAATAATAAATGAGAGAGAGAGAGAGAGAGAGAGAGAGAGAGAGAGAGAGAGAGAGAGAGAGAGAGAGACTCTTGTCAGGTGTTAGGGCTGAATTGGAAAGGGTTTCTTAGGATAACTTCGCCATCTTCGGGAAAAAAAATCAAATAGCCTAGTGTTTTCTGTAAATTATTATAAGATTTCGCATATAACAATTTAGCCAAAGTAAATTGAGTTTAGGCTGTATTACTGTAAAGTAAACTGTCCACATTGTTAACTTTTTGCGTAAAAGTTCGTGAGCGACGTAGACATAGTTCATCACATGGTTATAGGAGTCACACATTGTTAATTTGATGATAAATCTTTCTATTAATAGTAATAACACAATGACGTTCAGCATAACACTTGACAGAACAAATCCACATTTTACTGAGTTATTTTCATTTATCCAGAGGGGTTTACGTGGTATCTGAAAAATCGTAAATATAGGTTAACATGCCAAATTGTCTTTAAACCGGTTACCGTTTTTCAAGGAAACACCCGTTTCTTCAGTTTATTGGCTATTTTACTCTTGCTTTATATGTAGGCTACACTTTGTCTAAATGTAATATAATGCAAGCTACTTGTTTGGTCCAAACTGAGTGTAATCCCGTTTTTCGGATTCTGCCGGCATACCCTGAATGCAGCAAACCGCTGACGTCAAAGAGATTTAGGGCACACTGGATACAGGTGCCAGGTCAGCTGCCACCTCCTTAATTCCACACTTGTTTCAGTGATGAGAGGTTTATGTGTAACAACAATGGAGACTCCTTCTTACTTCTGTATGCGTTTCATTACCTCAAAGTATTAGCGATATGTTCCAATACCTTTTATTCTCCTCCCTGCTCAGATGTCTGCTGCGCTGAGTCTGCGTTTTCTCCACTGCCACTCAAATCCAGGTACTCTTGAAGCAGATATCACACAATACTTTCATATACACAACATGACGATTTGTCAGTTCATGGTTGATTTTTTTTTTTTTCAGGCACTGTTGGATATGGTCCTGGAATCATGAGGTCTTTCAGTGTCAGTGTGCAAAAACATGGTTACAGTAAGTTTCTGCTTTAAAACTATTCAGTGATGTTCATATGAGGCATCCTCAGTAGATAAAGCACATGCTTTAAATTGTCTAAGTATTGACTCCTCTCTTTTGCTCCCCTTGCAGAGTATGTCAATGCCCAGGAGTTGCCAACAGATCTGAAATCCATCACTGACAGGGCTGCAACAACCCTCCTCTGGACTGAACTCTTTAGAGGTCACACATCGCACACATACATATGATATCATTTGTTGTTGTTGTAAACAAATCTGATGAAAAGACAGAAGGCAGCTTATTACATAATATTTATGTAAATTTATTTTGTTCACGGACCAAACAATACAATTAAATACAAACATCAAATCTTAAAAGAAAAGAGGCAGAAAGAGGAGTCATCATAATCTTCCCCACTGTCATCACTTAACAAAACACATCATTCAAAATCAATTCATAAAACAATTAAAACAAAGAGAAGAAATAAAATAAATTGGCTGCAGCCCCTTAAAAGGTCCTGGTTAACAATTCACTTTATAAACTGCTAAATGTACTTTACAAATGAGTGTTATCTGTGTATTCACAGGCTGATATGGCTCACTTAAAATTAAAACAATAAGCATTTGTCATACTTAGTTTAATATGAGAGGGAGGAAATCAAATAGCATCAGACTAACACTTTCTGTTCTGGGCTTTTTTGTGAAAAGAGAGAAAAGATTCAAATTTCGTGCTGATCAAATAGCCGCAGCAAAATATAAAAAAGCCGGTGCATTAAATAATTACATTATAAATACTACCTCAGTATTTTCCCCCAAAAAAGTTAAAAGTCTATGCTCTATGCTCAAGTTACACCTAAACGTGTTACTAGTTACAATAGGAAAGGGTTAAATTCCTAGCTCATGGTATTATTAGCTTTAAATAATCTCGGACCACACCTGGACCACAGCTGAGACGTTAGTAAAACAATCACTGTGATATGTTGAATAAGACAGCTGTTGTCTTCAAAGTGAGTCTTCGGCTCTGTGAAAACACCTTCCTGCAGGTTTGGGGATGACATTAAGCTACCTGTTCCGTGAACCTGCCACTATCAACTACCCGTTTGAGAAGGGTCCTCTGTCTCCTCGCTTCCGTGGAGAGCATGCCCTCCGTCGTTACCCCAGCGGGGAGGAGCGCTGCATTGCCTGTAAGCTGTGTGAGGCCATCTGCCCTGCTCAGGTAAACAAAGACTGACATGTTTCAATAATGATGAAGCCTTTGTTGATGGTAATCAGACTGGTTTTGTCTTTATCGATACAGCTAAGACGTTATCATTATTCAAATGGAGACATGTATTTTACAGTGGTATAAAGTAGTTGTATCTGTCCTCTGACTCCTCTAAATCAGGCCATTACAATTGAAGCTGAGACTCGTGCTGATGGCAGCAGGAGAACTACACGCTATGACATCGATATGACCAAATGTATTTACTGTGGCTACTGCCAGGAGGCCTGTCCAGTTGATGCCATAGTTCAGGTAATTCTACATATTAAACAGGGGAACCCCCTGTGGAGCTGAAAAATATGTAAATTAATAAAAGTCAGCATGTTTTTCTTTCAATTTCATAGCAAATACAAATGGTTGATCAGAAGATTGCTCACCTCAATTTAATTTCCTATCTTTTCATAACGGAAATTGCCCCATTGAGACTTACAAATGGGCATTCTGCACTTTGCATGCTATTAAATCTGAAATGTGGAGCAAATGTTATATTGTATATCACCTATGAGGATTTAGACCTATAGCTAAATGTGTGCATTTCCAAATCCCCCCCTCAGGGTCCAAACTTCGAATTTTCCACAGAGACTCACGAGGAGCTGCTGTACAACAAAGAGAAGTTGCTCAACAATGGAGACAGCTGGGAGGCTGAGATAGCAGCCAACATACAGGCAGACTACCTGTACAGATAGAGTCACAGGTTTATGTGTACACTGCCACCAAAGATGCGTCATACAGTAGATATATTTTATCATGCTATCTATTAAAGAGGTTGTTTGTAGATTGAAGGATATTCAAGAGACTTGCTTATGAAAAGTGAAACGCACAATTTTAACTTCTTCTGGAGTAAAAATAAACAATGTTGACCTTACAGACTGTAAACCCATAAAGCAAATGCACTGTATGTTGTGATGTATTTTCAGCTGCACTTTAAAAGCCTGTTATATCTTGATGTAGTATTTAGGAATTCAATAAATGTGCATAATGTAATGCAGCAAAGGCATCTAAAATACTATAATAAAGGATTTCTTGAAACCTTCAAAGTTCAATTTGTTGTTAGTGAAGTTTAACAAGTTGCTGCTTAATTTATTAATAAACTTTAAACTCATTTATCAAGCAAAACTGATCATTTTCTTCTGTTTCACTAAATATGGCCCTTGAGGATTTATCATGATTTTTTGTTGTGAAGTCTATCTAAAATTAATGCATTTGTCCCAAAAGAAAATGCACATTTGTCTATGATTTAAAAAAAATCCGTTTAATGATTTATTTTGCCCTATTTTAATACACTTTCGCACATCGTGTTATGTGACTGTGTAATTAATGGATATGTTGTGTTTCTTATAATGTTTTATGTATTTAATGACGTTGTTCGTATTATGCACACATGCTGAATCATGTCCTCTGAAGCAGCTCTGATGAAGGCTTTAGTTCGCTGACATAAATTGCATTTTTACCGCTGCGGTGATCACGTGATAAGGGCGGAAACTGACTCATAGGCCACGCTGAATCTCCCGCGAACGCAGCCATTTACTTCTTTCCTCTCGTCGCAGCAGCACCGGTGAGTTGTCTTTATTATTCAGTCTCGGCGGGTCATCCGTTTCCGTAGGTCTTGGTTTTTTGGAGCAATCCGTAAAAACTAAGATAAGACGCAGCATTAAGGTAACGTTAAAAAACACATTTGGTGGGTCACAATAACGGGAAGGTTGATCAAAATGATCTGGCCTACGAGCTCTCTATGCTAACCACCAGCTAGCTTAGCATTAGCTCTGTGAAGAGAGTTGCGTCCATGCCGTGTTAGCTAACAGGTTAGCATTCACGGCGCTCCTTCTTCCACTGCTTTGTTCTCTCGATACTCTGATATTTTTCTAACTAGAGGAGTGATGTTGTTCAATGAAATGTTTTAAACGTGTGAAGTGTGCTTGATTCGTGCAACAGCGGATTGGATTAACGGTCATAATAGCACCTGATGGAACACAGTGAACGTTCTATAAGAACGATCGTTACATTCGAACAAGAAAAAGTGCGCTCGCGCGGAGTATGGCGCACTTACGTTGCTTACGTTAATGGCTCGTTAGCTAGCTAGCAGTCATTCGCTCTGAAAAGGAGTTACAAATCAAACGCTTATCAATAAAAACCTATGATGTCCACGTTAGGTGGGATACATGAGCGTTCTGGCGTACATTTGTGATAAATACATTCAGGGGAGAATACGCACTTAAAGGGAGCGTCCACTGTTTCAAACGCTGTTTGATAGAAAATGCTAGAAATATGGTTCTTGAAAACGAGCAGCGGAGTTATTCTGTTGTCTGCTGAACCTCTTGGGGACTTCTGCTAGCTTGTACTTGACTGGTGCCTGTATAACAATCCTAACTGTTCTCTCTGGTTGTTTTAAACGCAGGTAAATCATGACTGAACAAGCGTGGGTGGCTCAGTTCAAAGTAAGTATTGAACGTGGATTGAAATGTGTCGTCAGAGTTACCATGGAGTAGTTTAAATGTACTACCGACGCTAAGTTGTGCTAATGATTGGTGTGTTCAACCAGTATCAACCAGTTCAATCTAACTCGTCTTTCTTACAGCTGGTGTTGGTCGGAGATGGAGGCACCGGCAAAACAACTTTTGTGAAGAGGCACATTACAGGAGAGTTTGAGAAGAAATATGTTGGTGAGTATGTCTGACTGACTCGTAGGTGTGACTAAAAGTAATTAAATCTGATGTTTAATTAACCAGAACATCAATGAGCTGAGCAAACCTGCAGATACAACTCATCTTGTGTATTGTACTGGTAGGGATATATTCATCACCATCAGACACTTGATTTCTTTAAATGCAATGGCCATTAGGTAAAAACATTAAATTACTGAATGGCAAACTAGGTTTTGTACTTATTTAGAAGTGTATTGTATTATACCCCCACCCAAATAAATAAACAAGATTGAGTTCATATAGTAAATGCAGTAAGTGTGATTGAAAATAAATTTGACTTACTGTTCGTGTAAGGTTTTATTTATCCATTTAAGATGTATTGTTGCCTTTAAACAAGATAATTTCAAGAGAGAGAAATGAAAGGAGCTAATCTGTTATAACAAATGGGATTTGATTGATCTGCAATATCTTCTTTAAACACTTTGTCTTTTGTCTTTGCCTGTACTTCCAGCTACTCTTGGTGTAGAGGTGCATCCACTGGTCTTCCATACCAACAGAGGAGCTGTCAAGTACAATGTTTGGGACACAGCTGGACAGGAGAAGTTTGGAGGGCTGAGAGATGGCTACTACATTCAAGGTGCAGTTCTGAATGATAAACATTCTACATTTTCCCCCCTTCCAAACCTTAAGTTTCATCGAACGCTACATATATTTTTAATCTTCTGCCCTTTAAAATTGTATGAAATCTTTCCTCCACAGCTCAGTGTGCTATCATCATGTTTGACGTCACCTCAAGAGTCACGTATAAGAACGTACCTAACTGGCATCGTGACCTGGTCCGTGTCTGTGAGAACATTCCTATTGTCCTTTGCGGAAACAAAGTTGACATCAAAGACAGAAAAGTCAAAGCCAAGAGCATTGTGTTTCACCGCAAAAAGAACCTGCAGGTAACCACTGTGCTGTTTCCAGCCAAAGTTGTAGAAAGCACTTGTAGTCTGCATTTCTAATTCTTGTTTTGCTGCTCGGTCCCCAGTACTATGACATTTCTGCAAAGAGTAACTACAACTTCGAGAAGCCATTCCTGTGGCTCGCAAGGAAGTTGGTTGGTGATCCTAATCTGGAGTTTGTGGCAATGCCCGCACTTGCTCCCCCAGAGGTCCAAATGGACCCTGTTCTTGTTGCAAGATATGAGGAAGAACTTCATGTGAGTATGACAAATGGTGTACTTTTTTTTTTTTTTTTTTTTAGTTAGTGGGGTTCTAATTTGCATTGGGACAGACATGACCTTTTTGTTTTGTCGTCATAGGTTGCAGCACAAACAGCGCTCCCTGATGAAGAAGATGACCTTTAACCTGTTACTTGCATTGTCCCTCTATCCCTCAACCGTGGACAGGAAGCTGTTGGAATTTTGCCCCTTTACTGTAAAATCCCTTTTCAGATTTTTTTATTTGACATTTTTTTTGTTTTAAGGCTAAGAAAAAAAAACTTGGTGAAATGGTTGTTGTTCTAATTTCACTGTTTAAGACACACCCACCCTAGTGTTGTCGTTGGCATGGCAACGTGCTACTCTCCATCGTCAAGCAACCACCACTGCACTTACCCAGCTCACATATTGCTGTTGTATGGTGTAATGGAGGCACTAAGTGAAGAAAACTTTGAATAAAAACATTCTCAATTTAAAATGTCCTGGGGTTTTTTTTTTTATTTTTTTATTTTTTTTTTTTTTATTGTGTGGTGCGGAGGCAAGTACTTGTCCCCAGTTCTGGTCTGTCCTGTTGCTCCTTACCTGCATGTCTTGCTGCACACATCTCTAACTATCCACTAAATAATAAATGTACTTAAAAAATGCCTTTTTTTCCTGTGGATTACACTACAGATCCTGAAACCGTGGAAGCTAAATCATGGCCTCGGACCCAGTGTCTGTCAGTTTTTTGTTCATGTCCATATGTAGTTCTGTTTCAACAAATGAATCATAATTGCTGTCTTCTATGCCCCAATGTTCCTTTTTTATTATATCTCGAACTGGCAAATAAAATGCGAAAGAGTCGCTCACAGTAAAGCTCTGTAATGTGCCCTGTACCAGCAGCACCACTCTGTAGATGGCAGACGAGGATTATCCTAAAGGATCAACAGGAGTCTTGCTATAAAATGTCTTGCATGAAATCCTGGGGTTTACCACCAGATGTCAGTCATGTTCTATTCAAAGCGTTGTAGACATGGCAGCAACATTAGATACTTTATTGATTCTAAATCAAATTCTACTTCTGTAACTGTTTTATTCTGCACATTCTTTGTCTACTACTTTGTAAACCATTGGCAGGCAGTTTTAACAAGGAGATATACATTGCACATTAAATTCTTACAAGTTGAAATGAGCATAATATCTGAAATTAATGTTTCAGATTTCTGTAACTCAAATGTTCCTCATATTAGGCCTACACTACTTATATTTATACTTTACAAATGGTAGTCAAAGCCAACTTAAATGTGCAAATTAAAAAATCCAGCTCCATAATGTCATTGAATATAATATGACATGGTGATTAGTCAAAATATATTAATGGGTATCAATGTTGTGGTATGACCAGGGACAGCTGAATTTTAGATATCTAGGCCTCCAATTAGAATTATCCCTTGAAATAATCCAATTGAGGCTAAATCGTATTTGTGAATAGCGTTACCAACAGAATCCGTACACTTCTCCGACTTTCACATTTCTTTACCAAAATTAAATGAGGCACTTCAAGGTATTACTTCATCAGTCCAAGTTAATTTTGGATTAAAGATGTATGTAAATCGTATTGGGGTTTTAATTTCAGATATCCACAAAGTCATTCTCTCCTGAATGAGCATTGTTGGATATCTGGTATAGAATACGAAATTCTATTCTATATGAGGAAAAAAGTCCATCTATCCATAATGTAGCCTCATTTTGAAAATACATGGTGATTAGCTGTCACCACTCACTACCATTAAGGCTATCAGGCCAAGACAGTCAAGGTATAGCAATTCCATCTCAGATATCCAAAAAAGCATTGTAGTGTATATGTATCTGTTTGGTTTTATTATTATTATCATTATTATTATTTTTTTTATTTTTTTTTTACATAAAATATATAATTGACTATTAGCTATTCTAGGCTATTTTATACATGCATGAGAGTGTTTTTCCTGGTTAAAATGATGTCTATGTTAGCATTTCTCATAGTCAAACCTGTATTCTCTGCAGTAACAATTTTACTTGTGATGTCACTTTTTAAAATAATTGTGCATGGGTCTTTTTATTTCAGATATCTGCAATTGTGCTATTATGAGAAATAATTATTGTTTCAAATATCAACAGTCCAATTGCTACTACGATGTTATTTTAATTAACTGTTAATAGGCTGATACATGGATATATTTAAACTCACATTAAGAATACCAGGACTCATTTTTCTTTTGGACTTCTAAAACGGTAATTATGACTGGTAGAAATTGGGCGGAAGATATTTGATATGAGCACTGATGTTTCTATCTTTTTTTTTTTTAAATCAAGAGTTGAAAACAACACATGAAGAGAAGACAGTTAAAGCTGCTAATGTGGATCCTTAGGTCATTTTTAAAGCTCTAATAGATGATGTACTCCTGTCTCTTGCTCTTCCAGTACCTTAGCAGGTCACTGTCAACATCGTTTGAGTAAGTTTAGTAGTTAAATGGTTGTTATTCCTACAAACACCTGAATGCATCACTAGTGCAGGTGGCACAGGCGTGGCTTCACCTCAGTGGAGAAGGACTCGTCTGCGCATGCGTGAGGCAGAAAAGTGCGTTTTAGAATGATTACTGGTGGCCAGCGGAGAGACAGATTATACAGCTCTACACAACTGTTGTTTTAATCCCCCGGGCGAGGAGATTTAGCAAAGAAAAAAAAACACTGGTTTTAAACCCAGCAGCCATATTGCCCGTAAAAAACGACGGAAAGATTCATCTATTCAGAAAAAAATCGTTTTCTCGGACATCTCTGTCAGGACTTTTGGGAAGTTAAATTCTTAGTTTTTTACTGGCTGTCTGTTTGCACCGGACAGCGAGCCTGCCAGCTGGCTGACGAATTCAGGGATTTGAGCTGCTTTTTTTTTCTATTTTGCACATTATTGTAGTGATCAGTCTTTGTTTAAAGGTGTCAAACTAACAGTGTAAACGATGAAGGACCGATTGGAGCAGCTTAAAGCGGTGAGTAGTCTCCAGGAAATGTGAAATAACTGAACCTTACAGTCTGTTTTTCTTCACTATGGTTTAAATGGACACTGTAAATGCCCTCTGCAAACGTTTTAAAATGCCAATGAAAGATTATGAGAATTGCAAACACTTTGTAATATAGTTGAGACGTATTAATCAAAGCACTGTGTATCATGTGATGGATGGATATACTCAGCAGGTTAGAAAATGATTAAACATGGGGCCGTAAGGTCAAAGTGGTTCAGCAATTCAGACACAATTCACCTTTTCCATTCGTGTCAGAGATGGAGGCCGCAGTAAACATAAATGGGTTTTTTTTATTAACTCTTTTATATAAACAGTTTAACATTACATGTAAAAAAAAAAAAGAGAGAAGCCTATTAATAAAGTTCTGGATTAGTCTAATATGATGTTTCCTTAATAGCCTCCTCAGTGGGACATTTTAAACATCGATCCTGTTTTTAATTTCCCTGACTTTCCTTCTTGTATGAATTTAAAACTGTAATGTGTTTTTTTTTAATCTTTGGTTCTCTGATCCGGTTTAATTTTTTTGTAGAAGAAAATATTTTTCGTTTGTAGGAGGCTTGTAAAAACACACTGTCATTAAAAGTATAGGCATCCTAAATGTAAAAAAAGAAAAAAAGATTCAGTATCGACAGCTTGGATATATATCCACCCAGTAGTCCCCTCTAATGTTGTGTACTGACTCAATGACAAAACCACAATAACAAAGTGGCTTACACATCTTATTCATAAAAAATGAATAGGCTACTCAAACTGGGGTATCACTTATATTCAGTTGAAACCTGGATGTGTTGCCATAGCTCCCTGAAACTGCTGGCCAAATATTTGCTGTTTAAAGTTGCTGAACTGCAGTAGGATTTCCTTCAGGCGTCTGTACTGTATGTCACACAGCTGGCCTCTTTTCAGGGAGAGGAAGTAAGGCCTACATAAAGACGCTGAGCCGGGCAGGTCATTTGTTGTGAAGTTGAAGGTCCACAGGATGTAAACACCTGTCAAAACTAGATTTTCTTGTCCTGTTTGCCTCCTTCTGAATTTCATTTCTCCTTCTTTACCCCTTTAAATCCACACTTGTGTCTCCTTTATTGTCCTCCTCAGGGTTTCCTATCTAATGTTTAACTTTCTGTCAGTTGTGTTGGCTGTGTTTTAGTTTGTATGTTCAGTCTTGGGTTCTTTCATCTTTCACGCTTTCCATATTTCGGTCTGAATAGCGCAGGTATTAATTCACAGCATGTAGAAAAGTCTAACAGAGCTACCAGCTTCATCTGCTTTACTGGCATATGGAGTTTTTTTTAAATCCCCTGTCATATTTTAGCATTGATCGTGAAGGGAGTATTTGGCTTGTGTTAGCATGTTGCTGCAACATTTGACCCCCAGGTCTGCACCCTGCTGGTGTTGGAGCTATAGCTGCTAATTTTAACATGCAGTGTGAAAATGTGGCGCACAAAGTCATACCTTAGCCAAAGACGATCTCAATGCGTTTCTTGTACTGTCCTTCCAGTTTATTAACATTCAGTCATATGACAAATAAAAGCAGTTAATCCTTCAAAAATGTGTGCATGAAATAAAAAGAGCTTGGTGTTATATAAAAACAAAAAACGATTAGGACTTGTTCTTTCATCTCTATTAGCTTTAAAAAAAAATAAGTTAATTTTACGCTCCAGAGTTCATTCACCATTGCCAACCGTTTACTGATGTGTTTATTGTGGGCTATGGTTTTTTCCCTGTGGCCCTTGGAGACAAAGTCTAACAGTAAATCACCTCCTTCTTTTAGGTGTCAGGTTTATGGATGAGGAAGGGGGACATGAACAATCTCTGTCTCACCAGCAGTCTCTGAACAAACTCGCTGTTTTTGTCTGTTTTACTTTATTTTTTAAATGATTTATTTTGTGCCATAGTCAAGTTTTTTTTTTATGTGGCAGTGGGTTTGATCACTCTTAAATGTATTGCATATTTAAGCTGGACTCTAACGAAACTGTGTGTTAAGAGCTCGTCAGTGAGAGAGGCTGAGGATCTCTGCTAGCCATTGCCTTGTGACTTATGCAACTTGACATATGGTGCTTTGCATGCAGAGCTAGAGTAAGAGGCTGATTTGAATAAAGAGAACAAACCAGCATACATGCTAACATATCAATCAGATGTGTACCAATGTCCAGAGTGTGTGCTGTTATTCTCTATGGTTGATGTCCAGCTGTTCTCTGGTGTGTAATCTTAAATCCTAACAATCTTCATGTAGCATGGGATAACTATTTCATTTTTTGATTTGGATAAAAAAAAAAAGAGAGGAAATCTAATTTGCTGCTTCATGGTATTCTCTGCTAGTCAACATTAAGTGTGTGTGTGTGTGTGTGTGTGTGTGTGTGTGTGTGTGTGTGTGTGTGTGTGTGTGTGTGTGTGTGTGTGTGTGTGTGTGTGTGTGTGTGTGTGTGTGTGTGTGTGTGTGTGTGTGTGTGTGTGTGTGTGTGTGTGTGTGTGTGTGTGTGTGTGTGTGTGTGTGTGTGTGTGTGTGTGTGTTTGGCCTTTTGTCTGGTTGTTACTCCCATCAGTCCCTTACAAACCATTTTTGCTGAACATGAGACATTGGAAGGAAGTGAGTGTCTGTTCTTATCTCGCTGCTTCAGAAGTGTTGTTAGAGGGAGCGTATGGACGGCTCCAGCTGTGAGTTCAGTGAATTATTCACAGAGGTGTAAAAAATAACAAGCAATGTGTCAGTGTTTCCAAGAAACTCTGTTTTCAAACCTGTTGTTAGTTACAGTTGCCTGAACTACTTTTGCAATTCAAATTTGGGATGGGAAAGAATAAAGTGAGAGTGCTTAAAGTATTTAAAAAGACCTTAGGGCCTTTGCTGCAGATGTAAGTTCTCAGTAGGGCTTACACTGGTGTTTCTCATTTATTATAAAACTTTGACAATTAAATGTTTGCAAAAACTAATATTTGTACACCTCAAAGGTCATGAATAATCATGGATCTGTGTAGCACGAAAAAAAAGAAAACCTCTTACTACCAAATGTTACCAAGAAAGGGAAAACAAAAAAATAAAATCTAATTATATACACTGGAAGAGCCCAATGTTTGTCAGTTTTAATTCATACCAGAGTCAGACTCACTCCTTTAATCAATATGGTTAAATATTCTGAAATATTTCTTCCCGATTAATGGATTAATTCCAGCAGCTTAGAATAAAAAAAACCCAACTACGTTTAAATAACCCAACAACACACCAGATAATAAGACTGTATTTGGGAAACTTTAGAGCTCTTGTAAAAGAGCCGTGATGATGATGATGTTAATTGAGACTACTGGTTCAGAGATAGAGGCTGTGTCAGGTGATAAGAGGAAACTGGTATGTTACAGGTGTGTTGAGTAATATTTTGACTTTTGTCCTGACCCGACGTTTGTAAAGTCTTCTGGCTTCACTCCTCAGGTGCTTAATGTACCGACTGTGTCAGTGAATTAGAGATGTCATTAAAAAAAAGGAGGAAATGAAGTCTCTCCGAACACCGGCCCCGTGATATCTGTTTACACACGGAGCACGTTTAGCTGTGGTTTCTTGTAGACAGTTTGGAACAGGTTGAGTTCCTGGAGCCTGGCCCTCGTCCCTCACCGTGTAAATATTCACCGGCAGCTCTGAAGTCTTTGTGGCCGACCTGAGGCACAGCGCTGTGTTTACCGAGTGTCCCGTGTGACGTACTTATGACTTCAGAGCTGTGAAGCTTCCTGATGGAAATGTTATGGGTGTGGACTGAGAGGACTGGGTCGATCACACACTCGCATGTCACAGCATGCTGATAACTATAAACCAATTTTTATGACTTTGTGTTTGTTGATTTTCTATGCGTTTCCACCAGGTTTCAGATGCAGATGAGACAATAAATCATCAAACAATATATCGTCATCCTGGCTCATGTGATACAATTATCCAATTGCTTGCAAATATTGACATTTATGATGAAAAGATAACAGTGGCTGGTTCATTGGCCTTTGATATTGTGAATTATTGCGGGATATTTGACTCACCATTTGTGTGTAATGTGTAACGCACAGAGGTGCTGTTGTCTTCTGCCTCTGATCCAATAATGTAGGTATCAGAGAGGTCATTGAGTGAAGATGATGGCAATCTGTGAAAGAGGTGGGGAAAATAATCGATTTATGTGAAAATCGAGATTTTTCTCTTGTAGGATCTTAAGTGGATTAATAACTTTAAAAAATTGTTTTTAAAAAAAAAAAAAAGAATTTATTTGGGCTGATCAGTCACTTCCTGTGTAGTGCTAAAGCTAGCTCTTAACTCAGTAGAATGCCAAATAGAGCCGCAAGAAATTCAGCCAGTCTCACAGATGACTGGAGGAGATCCTGAATTACAGTATGTACTCATTTCTAAATAGACTTTGAATCAATGGATCCGTGAATCCAGAATTCAAAAATCGATTCTGAGTCAAGTTGCTCGATTCTGAATCAAGTTGGGACCCCAGGAATTGAAATCGAATCGTGAGACACCCAGAGATTCCCAGCCCTTATGTGTAAAGTCTGATTCAGCAAGGCGGAACAGTGCGTTGTGTGTATGCACGTGTGAGACTGTGCGTATGTGAAGCATGCCTCTTGTGCTTCCGAAGACACCACAATCATGAAATCACACACTCAGACACTCAAATTCCATGGATGCAATATGTAAGTGCAAAGGCAAAATGATGTCATGATGACGGCGGCACTTTGTTACGGTGCTCTTGCAAAATAGTAACGTGTAAAGGTCATGACTGACTGAGAAATCAGTTATCATGATTCATCATTATTATAGCATTGCACTGCAATATTCCAATTAACCCTTTGTTGACTCTCTGATTGGTCAGTTGCTGTACCAATTCCGCTAGTCATTTTTTTCTCCCCTGCTGATTTATGATTTGATTTTCTCATGTCTGTTTGATAAATACAAAGCCCTGCTGGAGAGCACATGTTGGCTGTAAGAATGAACACAGTGAGGAAACAAATAGCCATAGGTGACCTAGGTCACTGTGTCCACCAGCATCTTTAGAGCTTTTCATTTTTTCTTTTTTTTTTTGTTTCACAAAAAGGATAAAGTGAAAACTAAAGGTTGTTGTTTCACAGGTAGAAGTTTAGATTAGTAGTTTTAGATTATGGGATAGATCCTATGTTTCTGTCAAGATATTGTTAATTTGTTTGTAGATCACTATTTAACAGACTTTATTGTTTTTTTTAATCAAATGAACTCGATTAACATCTGAATGATCTTTGAACCCTGATGTGTTGATGCTTTACTTTGAGCTTTTTAAAAACATATGTTACTCTTCACACGACCACTGAGCATAGCCTGACCTGCTCGTGCTCCTTTGACACCGCCTTTGCTTTTGTCCTGTTAGACGTGTGATCAAGATGATGACGAGGTGGAGATCGCTGTGGACAACGCAGCCTTCATGGACGAGTTCTTCTCTCAGGTCAGCACCACGATCAGTGCATTACGGCTCCTGTCTTTCACCAGGGAATACACGCGACAATATTGGCGATTGCCATTTTGAAACCGATGAGGTGTATGGTTTGTGTGTTTGTTTCAGATCGAGGACATCAGGAACAGTATTGATAAAATTGACCAGAATGTCGCTGAAGTCAAGAAGCTTTACTCCGTCATCCTGTCTGCTCCCACATCAGATCAGAGTAAGATGCTTAATCACTTCCTGCTTTTGTATCATGACCTACAGTACATAGAGAAACATGTAAAGCATGACTTTGAAATCTGTGACTTAAAGCAGCTACATGTTTAAAAAGGCAAATCTACGTCTGCTTCTGTCAGACGACGTCTATATTTGAGGTATCAGGTTGTTGTTGTTTTGTTCATTCCCATGTGTCTGTCTTCTCAGAAACACAGGATGACTTGGAAGCAATCACCAATGACATAAAGAAGATGGCCAACAATGCAAGAAACAAACTCAAGAGTGAGTCCACCTGCCAGTGTCCCGCAAAAAAAACCAACAACACACTTTAACTTGTGTGTCATTTGCACTTGGTTTGGAGCTGAATATTAAATCTTTGATTTTGATTTTCTCCCCAGCCATCGAGAGGAATTTGGAGTCTGAGGAGCAGGAGAGGGTGTCTGCTGACATGCGGATACGTAAATCACAGGTAAATATTATTAGCTTGACGTTTCAGGTTCCCTTCTGTTCGTCCGCTTTCATGAGTAACCTTTTTAAAGGAGAGTGAGTGTGCGCTCTCATCAGTTATGATTCTGGGAAAACGCTTTCCTGAAGCTCAAAGTTCAGTGTTCACTGGAAAGATCATGTTCTGTTTTAAACATTTCTTTATCACTCCAGGTTGTATTTTAGTCTTTTTGACAGTCTTTTAAAAGTGTGTTCATAACCCTACCAGGATCCAGTCTGGATTAGCTCTGTGCTAATTTGTTCTCTTCTGTTTTTCCCCCCAGCATGCAGTGCTATCTAGGAAGTTTGTGGAGGTAATGACAAAGTATAATGAAGCCCAGGTGGACTTCAGAGAGAGGAGTAAAGGACGTATTCAGAGACAGCTAGAAATCAGTGAGTGACCTCTTCACACACATGTGACTAGAGAGTCTCACGCTCAAGTCATTAACACTATACATTCCCTTTCCTTTCCGTATACAGCTGGGAAAGCAACAACAGATGATGAACTTGAGGAGATGTTGGAGAGTGGCAATGCAGCAGTGTTTACTGCAGGGGTAAGTGTGTGTGTGTGTGTGTGTGTGCGTGTAATAGTTGGTTGCTCAGTAAAAGTTCAAACTCCTCCTCGTCACAGCTGCTTAAATATTAGCCGTGTTCAGGGTTTAGCCTGATGAGCTGGAAGTCAGTTGGCTGTTTTCACCAGCTGCCACCACTGGAAGCGTTCCCTGAGCTGGTGGGGGTTCGGTATCTTCCTCAAGGGCACCTTGGCAATGCTCGGGAAGTGGTCTGGCACCTCTTCAGCTACCAGACCAATTTCCATGTTTTTGTTACACATCGGGTCAAAACCCAACGGCGACACTCCGGTTCCCAACCCAAGTCTCTACCGACTGAGCTACTGCCGCCATCTTAACCGTCTCTTGACAGTCTATCTGATAAACAATGAGACATTCAAACTGGCAGGAAACCCTCACTGTGCGTTGCTGATTGTTTCTATTTTCCAAACTTGAGAAAATTCCTCGCTCACATGCTTTGCATAAAGATAAAAATGTTTGCGTCATACTAATTTCACATGTGTGGAGGTTGTTGATTGAAGCATTTCCATGAAGAGAAATTGAAAAGCAAATAATGAAAATGCTTATGTTTCATGTCTATGAGATGTGTTGAGTTTCAGAACAGTTTCCATTTCCTCTTTTTGAAGGTCATTGATTCACTTTTTAAAATATAAACAACAAGTAATAAAACAGTACGACGCAACAATCAAACACAGGCCCAACAAATTACATTACAATGTGAAGATTTGACCTTCAGTCACTTAAGTGACTGAAACCTTTCACACCTTTGTTACCATGCATTGGTGTTTTTCAGTTCTGACATGAAGTGTGATACCTGACAGTTGGGAGAAGTTTGAGCCTGTTTCAACTGCCAACCAAAACCATGACCTTCCTCTTTTATCCAAAGTGGTTTTTGCTCAGCAGGCTAACAGTGGTTGCAATGTTTTATGAACTTTTGTTTACTGTTGAAGAAGCAGTAGCAGAGATCTTGACGCATGTTTTTGTTTCTCTTGAAGTTATATGAAATATGACCCGGCCCACAGACGGATTTTGATCTACAAACAGATATTTGACTTTGCTGCTTGTTTGGGTTTCAATAAACATCTCCTGTTCACAGATTGTCGACTCTGGCATCTCTAAACAAGCCCTAAGTGAGATTGAAGCCAGACACAAAGACATCGTCCGCCTGGAGAGTAGCATCAAGGAGCTCCATGATATGTTTGTAGACATTGCCATGCTTGTGGAGAGCCAGGTACAGTGATTTACATCCACCTGCCTTTTACTTCTCATTCTCATTCCCATGAACTTTGATCTTCTCTCTTCATTTCTCCATTCCTTTCATTTATTCTCAACCGCTGTTCTTTTCTACCTGCATTCACCTTTGTCTTTCTCGCTCGTTTGTCTTCCTGTCTTCTGTTGTGCTTTGACCGTGAATCTGCATCCATCTGTTTCCTCTTTTTCAGCTCCATGCCTTTCTTTCTCCTCTCTTCACACTCCTTTGCTACAGCCACCTCCATCTCATTACCCAACACGGTTGAACCATCGTGAAAGAGTTCAGTAAGATGTACGCTTTAGAGCTAACTTGCCACACACTTAGGAATAAAGTCTAACCACATGTTTCTTGCTGCTTGCACCATGCTTTCTGAGGGGAACGTGTGTTTGAGGTAAGGGCAGCACTCCTGCTACGTATGTGTGTTATTTGATTATCCCAGGACGCCTGTTTTTCTTTTTCTGTTCTTAGTTTGAAGTAACAAAAAATATTCAGCAGGATCATAAATGTGAAACCCAATCGGACACTGAGAGCAAAACACGACCACACAACCTCCTGAAGTTTTGCTCTTTTAATTTTCATCACATCTTAACCTGTTGTAATATTTTTACGGTAACGTCTTTTGCTCTGTATCTTATTATTGTTTGTGTTGTTTTTCAGGGAGAAATAGTAGACAACATAGAGCAGAATGTATCCAAGTCAGAAGACCATATAACAGTGGCAAAGGAACAGACCAAAAAAGCTGTAAGGTACCAGACCAAAGCACGAAAGGTAATGTTAGTGAACCGACGGCTGCACCCGTCTGCGCTTGACCTCTTCCTTTATTTTTCTGCCTACTTCCTACACACATTGTTTTCACAGTTTGTCACATTTGAGCCACACAGTTACAGATAACGCTCCCTCCCAAAGCGGACACAATGCCAGTCACTGTCAACTGTTGCATTCTGAGTGATTCGCTCTGTCTTTCTTCTCTCCATGCTGTTTCATGTATTTTTATTTTTTTTAACTTCCTTCAACAACATCACAATCCATCGTTAGGGTGGAATGATTGAAAGGATTGAGAGCAACATGGACCAATCGGTGGGCTTTGTGGAGCGAGCTGTAGCGGACACTAAGAAAGCTGCAAAGTTTCAGCAGGAGGCTCGCCGTGTGAGTGAACACAGGAGGGAAACTAGCAGGCCCTTTTCCCAAAAGCAACAGGAATAGTTGCGGTATAGTTTACTGAAACAAACAGTGATGACGTTGAGATGGATACTATTCAAATTTACATTCAGATTGTGTTAGGATGAAGAGGTGGTACAAAGATGGTTCACACGCAGGGCAAGGACTGAGTAAGACTCAAGGTCACACATTTGACACAGTGTATCATAAAGTTGAACAATCCATGTGGATAAGTCTTTGCCACAACACACTGTGGCATATTAGAGAAGGCAATGTGTTAGCTGAGCTAGTTCATGCTGGCACACTTTTCAAGTTGATCATTTTGCAACACAGAAGCCCAAACTAAATTATGACAGGAAAAGATAAAATGATTGTCTGTTTAAGAGTTGTGAAACTCTGCCCCGCTTTGAAACATTGTAGCATCTAATCAGCCTTCAAATTCATGAATCTGTCACTCAACCTAACCTTGCTAGGTTGCATTAGCTAATTTCACCGAAAGCACAGTGTCCACCCTTGTTTGTTAAAGGTGGGGAAAAAATTGCTTTTGGGAAACTTGCCTGACAACAAGAAGAATGTTAACATCATCAAAAGCCTGAACATCCCCACGTGGCCCCAAATCCCTCTTGGCCCCTCTGTTCATGAGTGTTGTCCACTCTGTGGCCGGTCTGATCCCCGTGCTTTAAAACCCTCTGACCCGCCCGGCACCATCACCACAACCTCTCCTACTGATGTACACTTAGACATACACACACGACAGCATCCACACACTCTTTTTCTCTCTGCCTCTTCTCCTCTGTCTTAACTTTGTTTTTTTTTTCACAGCTAGCTCATGACGACTGCATATTTATTTTTTCGTGTGTGTTTGACAATATTGCAGGTTCGCTTACGTCTATGACTTTTCTGTCTTCAGATTGGCAGCCTTACTGAATTGTTACTTCATTGAAATAATGAAATACTGAGTGTCTGTTGTTACCAAGCCACCAAACTAATTTGTGATATTTGATATAGCCATTGTTTTTGTATGTTGCACGTTCCCTTATACCAAACTACTTATGTGCCATGCCGTACTTGACTCGATAATGAGCAACTTTCGATTTTTTTTTTTTTTTTTTCTTCATGTTTCCTGTCAACAATGACCCTGAACAAGCTGTGTGCACTTTGTTGTTCCCAACAGAAAACTGTGATAATAGTGGTGATTGTGGTGATCTCACTGGCCATACTAGCTCTCATTATCGGGTTGTCAGTGGGATTAAAGTGAAGCGGATGAGCTATAGGAACAAGAAGAGAGCTAAGGGTGAGTAACTCTGGTGTAAATAATCTCTGTAAAGCAACAATGGGTGGGTCTGGGTGTGAAGCTTGCTTTGGAAACAGCTTTGCATGCTCTTTATCTCCAGGCTCTGAATGTTTGTGTGTCTTCTTCTTGTCCTGCGTGCTCAAGAGAGGTGTGTTTAGTGTATTTGAAGTTCTTAGGCGTGTGTGTTTTTTTTGTCCTATTCTCCATCTCTTGTCTCTGGTTACTGCTGGACAAACAAAGCAGTTCTAGTGGTGAGTTAGTGGTACAAATGTTTAACTGGTCGTTGGTTTGCGGGCTCATTTTAATTCTCATGTTCCTCATCCTCATTTTCACCTTTCTCCCCACACCTGTCTCTCTCTGTCTCTCTGTTTAGAAGAAGCTCATTATTGGAGAATCCTGTGTTTTGGATATCCACATCATCTTCATTCCCATCATCCTCACCCAGACTCAGTTAGTTCGTCATCCTGTCATCCATCAGCCAGCTGACCAAAAAGAAAACAAATGATACTGATCTCTTCATTCTGGAGGTCTAAGGCTTCATATGACCTCTACGGTAACAGAATACCTCCAAGGCCTGACTCGGCTTTCAAACGTTTTGACCTTTGTCCAATCAGAACAGACCTTTGTGGTCTGTGAGTGTCTGTTTGACTCCCTCACGTGGCTCAGACAGTTTGAGGATTCTCTGCTGCAGAAGAGAAAATGAGAGTGAAGCTGACATGAGGTACAAACAACCCCAATTGTATCTCTGAGGAGGGAAAAGGGAATTGAAAATTACTGAATGTCACTCCACTGTCTGTAAACATTTTATTGTCCAAGAACCTCCTTCATCTTCATTTCACGCCTTGATGAGCCTTGAAACATTGTGATTGAAAAGCTAGCTACTGTAAGTTCACTGTATCTGGACATTGTTGGATTTGTTCGCGTTCACATTTCGAAATACATCTTAATCCTGTAATTATGTTCAGATTATCATGTAAATTATGAAACAATTTTATGTGATTTATCAGTTTTTAAACTTGAAGAGTATCACCGTGCTCACGTTTTCTTCTTAGTTAGGGTTCGATTCCAAAATGTGAATCATGGGAACGTTTCATGGACAGGTGGAGCAAAATCGCACAGAATTCAGGCGTGGGTGGACAAACATTCATTCCTCGCGCTATGATTTATCTGACCTCTACATCATCTGAGATAAATGCCAGAATTTCCATTTGTGTAGCTTTTCTCATGTTCTATAATATCAACCATCTGAACTTTTTACACATAAAAGACTAAAAACAGTTCTAAATCCAGATGGTGTAAAGTAACTCTCAACTTTTAGTGTTAAGATTAGTCTTTGTATTTATTTAACTGCTGATGACGTGTTGCTAATAAAGGTGTGCACACAGTAATAAGTGTAAATGGACATTCACACATACAGCAAGGTCTTCCAATGCTCTTATAGACTTTAGTCCTGCCTTATTTTGACCTCATACAATGAGGACTACAATAGAATTGGCTGGCATTAAATCTGTATGTTCTTGAAGGTTATTAAGTTCCTTTTTTGTTTGAACTGCTGTGGAGATGTTGGCAACACTTTATGGACATTTTAGAGGCAGCTGTTTGTGACACTTTTGAATTATGTTGCATAGTCATAAAGAGGTGTATCAAAATAGTTTTGCATCACTTACACTAATAAACAGATGATGGAAACAATGTTCCCACAGAAATTAAAAAAGAAAAGTTTAACCCCCCCAGAAAAACAAAAAAAACCATAAAGTTGAAACAACACTTCTAAATAGTTTGAACATAATAACCATCTCTGATGAAGTCAGACAGGTTCTATCATGTACGTCAATTAACTACAGCACACCAGACAGAAGTGATGTATGGTGAGGCTTTTGTTCCGGATTGGAAATGCAAAGCGGTTCATTTAGGTTGATCAACTTGTACTCTCACAGTCCATTATTATCAATCGAGAAGGGGTTAAATGATTTGCACCTCTACTGAGAGAAGTCTTTGTTTCAGTCAGATCCCAGTCTGAATGGGCCTTTTAATGCTGGTTGTTTGGGGAGCTCTTGAAAGTGAGAGGCCTCCCTCAGCTTGCTCCTTTGACCACACAGTCTGCTCTTTTGGCTCCTTTTCTTATCCAGTCAGTATCTGTACACTCCTTTTTTTTTTCTTCAAACCACTTCAGCAGTGAGCACATGCTGCTCAAAACACAATGAGAAGCTGAAGATGTACAGTGTAAATGTTAAATTAAGATGGTTTTAAAGGAAAATAAAAATGTTATGTTTTTTAACTACTGGCTTGTAGGCTACTTGTTTATGCATGTCTGTGTTGCTACTGACAAATTCTAAATGTGTATCTACATGTCTACACTGTTGATGACTGCTTGTTAAGGAAGAACTGTGTGACTGCTTTGATGGGATGCTTGTAGCTGTTGTCAGCAGATTGTTGATGCCGCTTGTTAACCTCTGTGTTACAAAGTACAGTTTTTAAAGAGCTTTCACAAGTGTCAAAGGAGGTAGGTTTGTCTTTTCTCTTTACACACAAATAAACACATATCCTAACATTTGTCACCCACCTCTCCTAATCTATTCCCTTACAAAGTGATTGATAAATGTGAGTTGGTACATTTCCTGCTTTGTGTGAATTAAAGTCTTTTCTGTGGCTGCTTTCTGATAACAGTTTTTTTTCTTCATCAAACCAACAGAAAAAGATGATGATTACATTGTGCTGTGCCATCATTGGCATCGTTGGGTTCTCCTATCTCTACAGCTTCTTCTCATAAAAGGTTTTACACAGGTAACAACACCTGCATCATCTTATTAACTCTATGAACTTTCATCTCTCACAGAATATTATGATTTATGACTCGCTTTTTCTTTTCATCGTGTTGTTTCTAGGAAAACTGGTCTCAAAAAAAGAGAACATTCCCTGAGGTGCTTCCCCTATTTTATTACCCTAACCATTTTTGAATCTGCAATAAAATCTTAAAAGTATTTTTAAAAAAAGAACCATTATCAATCCTGTAATCCCCTACGTGTAATCACTTAAATTTGATTAATTTGCTTTATGTATGAAGTGTTTGAAAACGTGTTATAAATGTGTAGTGTTTTCTCAGGCTGCTGCATGATTAAACGTGTGATTTGTTTCCGAGTGTAGTTTACTGCCTTCTGGCGGTGCATAAAGGGAACAACCAATATAATAGTAATAATCAGGAGACCATTTTTAAGGGTCTATTTTAAGTGAAAGTAATACGAATGCATGAAGAAAATGTTTGTACATTTTAAGTCACCCCGCCCCGATCCACCTCCCCCAACATTCACGGTTTGATGCTCTGGTATAAAATATCCATTGAATTAGTATTTTCTGAATTGCATGTTGTCATAATTGCATTTAATGGTATGTGATTTTTGTTGTGTGTGCGTGTGTGTGTGTGTGTGTGTGATCTGTTTGCCTCCTTGCTGCAGAAACGCATGTATTGATGGTCTTTCTGTCAATCACTCGATGGCTGTGTGTCAACCCAGCAAAGCTGTTATGTAATAAAAGATTTCTGTGCGTTGTACCAAGTGTCAGAGTCTATCGCTTCTTGTACTCGATAATGTAAATGTGGAGACCCCTTACGACTATTCTTCTACTAAACACGGAGTAGGATATGCTGTGAAAGTAAAGGGTGTTTTAATCTCTTTGTTATATTAAAACTACAGCATTAGTGTATGGCGATGCAGTGACAGATCATCCGTGTTATAATAAAGGCTTCCGTGACCTCATTTCATCCATCTCGCTGTTCATCCTAACCAGAGGCAGCAACAACATCCCGAGGGGCGGGATCTAACAGGAGGGTGCGCTTGTTTTAACTTCCTGGTGTGCAATGGCGGATCAGAACTCTGAATTTATTTCCAAAGATGAGAGAAAATTACGATTATTGTTACCTAGTGAGGTGGAGCCGAGCAGCAGCACGGCTAAAATGTTTTGGATTTGGTTAGTCGAAAGTTTGAACATGATAAGATATAACAAACTTTATATATCATATTGATGTGTGTGCATAGATTGAATACACACAACGCCTAATAATACTTTGAGCTCTCAAAAATGAATACAATTTAATTTTTTATAATTATGGAAAATGTATTAAAGTATCAGAATATTTATAACATATCTGTAGAATAGATCAGCAGTAGCCTGTATAGAAACGCATGAATGACGGCAGCTTCTTTAGATAGCTTCGTCTATGTTGGCCGAGATCAGCCCGAGCAATGCCAATAATATAGAAACATCACAAAAGGTATAGGCTACAGCTGGCATATATTGCAAAACAATAGATCAGGATTACTTTTACTTTATTGCATAATAATGATGATAATATTGCAATTTGTTGCCGACGTTGCTGTAATTGTACTCACATGTTATTACACTGACTCTACCTTTAACACACATCATAATATGATGTAGTTATCATGTTTAAATGGCACATACTGTGTCCAATAAGAGATCTCTGTGGGGTTTTTCTTATTCTAATGTGTGTGTTATAGTGTGTTGGCGTGTGCGTGTGCTAGCGCGCGTGTTATTGTGCGTGTGAGCGCGCGCTTGCGTGTGTGTGTGTGTGTGTGTGTGTTTTCTGACCAGCTGAAAATGGCGGCTCGAAGCGTCGAACCGTCCTAACTTTATCGCACAATAATAAACACAACAACAATACACACAGCTGTTATCACACAACATGGAGAGAAACTTTAGCGCGAGGTCGCGGACGCTCTAGGTGGGAGACATTACTCTGACCATCACGTCTTCAAGGAGTTAAAACGAAAAGGTAATGATGATAAAGAAGATTACAGGTCTACAGGCTAACGTCAACTAGCCGGCTAACTAGCCTAGCCGACGGTTTATAAAGGGATTGTCAACTGAGCTAATGCTAGTTTATGTTTAGCGACAACGCCGGTTAAATTACATTAGTATAGTGACACACTCGTTCAACGCATTCACGTTGTAAAGTAGCTGCTCCACTTGGTGCTTGTCATCTTACATTGACGTATGCCGAGCCGTAAATGTTTGTAATATTGTGTTGCTAGCATTAGCTTGTAGGCTAAAGCTCTACTGTTGGCTAACGGTAGCTACCTTGCTAGGCTCTACTCAAAGAGGGGTGTGTGCGTGTGTTTCTGTTCGACAGCGTGTAAAAACACACTTTTAGCCCCAGTATCTGTTTTAATCAGTGTGAGTGATTGCTGCTCTTAAACTTTGAGTCTCTTGCAGGGATCATGGAGGATCCTCACACACGGTACAGCAAACGCCTGGTGAGTAACTTGATCAAACTGTTTTTATAACAATAACGCATATCTGCCTTTTATCACAGCAGAACACTTCTAAACAAGTCTCCCTGGTACACTTACGACAGTATGTTGTGTGTGTCAGTGTTTCTGGGTAAGTCCCTTCTCGGGCACATTGTGTGATAGTTGGTCCAGTCTTTTATGACGGTAATGAACCTGTCTAAAGGGTCACCAAAGGGTCAAGTTTGTGTCTAACTTACTCTGACCTTGATTTACCCCTTTACAATCTCAGCAGATAGTTGTTGAGTCATTACTCAGCTTTTACTCATTATTTAAAAAAACAGACTAATATTATCCATATAGTGTGTAAATGATTAAATCCTTCCTTCCTGGTTGTAAAGATGTCTGTAAAAAAACCCAACAGTTTTCAGGTTTAAGTTAATAACTATAAGTCATTGTTGTTCACATTAAAACTGGGAACACTGTATGAAATGCCTCCTGATTCTATGTAATTGATTGCCCTGTAGTTTTTAGTGGCACTACATGAAAACAACACCCTGGCTGCCTTCCGTAATATGAAATTGTGTTAATTTGGAATTTATTTGAGACTTTGATAGAAAGGAGGAGGACCCAGAGTTTAAATAATACCACGTTTGTAGTAAAGCGATGGGGGTGGGGAGATCTAAGTGTGGGGGTGTTGTGCTTTATCCATCTGTCTCGCGGAGCGGTTGTGCATTGAGTGAATTGGGGGGGGGGGGGGGGGGGGGGGGGGGGGGGGGGGGGGGGGGTGAGAGGAGGGGGCGGTCTGTGGAAGATTAACCCCTGCTATTGTAATGCCATATTGTTTGGTTCCCACATGAAATGATTTGGTAGTCGGCTGACTGATTAGCTTGGGTTGAATTATTGTAATATCTTTGATCCCTATATTCTTGATTTTAGTCATACGTTTGTCCGTTTTTAATGTATAGATATGAAGGACAGCTCCTGTGATTTTTAACTCATTTCTTCAACAGCAGCAAGATGGAAAAAGGGCCGGTGGCTTGCCACTTTGGGAGCACCAGCATACCGGTGTCGTTCATGGCATGCTAGTTTTAAGTACAACAGAGAGATGTTATCAAATGAACGTGTACGTTTCTCTCCTCTTGAACACTTATAGTTATCTCCATGCATTTATCTACGCCAGATGCCACAGAACTTATTATGCCATGTTGCTTAACTAACATGGACACGCCACAGGCCGCTTTTCAATCTTGGAGTCACTCCGTTTAATTGCCTTTGGACTCCACAAGGCACATTAGAATACATCATGCAGTGTTGGAGAGGGTTGTTGAAGATAGACAGGGAAGCAGTGGATTTATGTCATGCATCAGAACAAGTCACTCTATCAAGTTTCCTCACCAAGACAAGTCTGCTGAAGTATTCAGTACTCATTGTTGAGGAATGCCACCATTACTTACACTGTAGAGCTTACATGACTGCATTTACCTTACCAGCAAATCCCCAAACTTCATTTCCTTGTACAACCTTTTATGAGTGTAATCTTGACTTTAGCATAGCTGCATGTCTTGTTCGCCGCTATATCCCAGCTTTGTCATTGCACTTCATCTCTTCACTGCAGTAAGGCATCCCATATTTCTCTCTGACAGTTAACCTTGCACTTTTCTCCAACACTTTGTGTTGCTCTCTGCAAAACTGAAACGGTCTCATCAAACAAAGAAGTGAAAGGAAACGTTCTTCTGTCCTCAGCGTACAGGCACGCGGCGGCGCTATCAGGACGATGGAATCTCAGATGATGAAATTGAGGGCAAACGAATGTTCGACCTGGACGAAAAGTTACAGTGCGTCAGATTCAACTCTGACCTGATCAAACACATGGAGGGTAAAGGTGAGGGCTTAAAAAAAGTTCACTAAAGAGCGTTGAGTTAGACTTGAGCAAAATCATATTTAATTTGGACATGCTGTATATGTCTCCTTTCTAGATTTCACATTTGAATACATCCAGAGAGAAGGGCTCAGGGACCCCATCATCTTTGAGACAGCTGACGGCCTCGGAATACAGTAAGTCGAATTCTCACCTTTTTATCTCAGATTACTATTTGTCTCCCAAACACAAAATGACAATCATTTACAAGCAAATGCCAAAAAAAAAATCTCTTTTTTTAAATCTCTTGCAGAATGCCAGACCCTGAGTTCAGTGTGAGTGATGTCAAGCTGTTTGTTGGTACGTTTCTTTTTCATGACTGCTCAGAATGAATGGCTTCACTGTTTTTGCTGCTTGTAGAGCTAGACCAGGAGGATACATTTGAGGGTTATGTTGTTGTTGTTCCCAATGTATGGATGTGAATAGTTGGACAATATTTACAAGGTGTTGCTGGTGTGAAATGCTACAGTTGATTCGAGTTTCTTTTCCTCACCATTATTTGTCCACCAGAGAGAAGTTGTTCTTACTGACCTGTAACATTGAAGTAATCAGGTGGCAATACGTTAATCAGCTGTTGTAGGGCAGTGCAGTAGGATTGCATCACACTGGTCTCACTTGTTGTTGAAGCCCTTTTTGTTTCTCTTACAGGTAGTCGGCGCATTGTCGACGTGATGGACGTGAACACCCAGAAAGGAATTGAGATGTCGATGGCTCAGTGGCGACGCTACTATGAAACGCCACCGTCAGAAAGAGAGAAACTCTACAATGTCATCAGCCTGGAGTTCAGCCACACGAGGCTGGAGAATCTGGTCAAACGACCGGCCTCGGTGAGAACAGCTCAGAGTGTCACAAACTCCCCAGATTGATCACATTTTTAAAATGAAACCTTTCCGAAGACTTACTGGCACACACCTGCACACGTTTGTACCCGCAGGAGGTTGTTTGTTTTGAAAGAGTGTTGGCGGACGTTTGATGTTTATACCACTTCCTTAATACTCAGGTGGATCTCATTGATTGGGTGGACAACATGTGGCCTCGCCATCTCAAGGAACGACAGAGAGACTCCACTAATGCCATCATAGACATGCATTATCCCAAAGTACAGAAGTAAGAAATCAAGAGTATACACATACTGTATATAATAACTGTACTGCAGTTAGGAGAATTTGATTTCCCTCCCAAAATCTAAATCACATTTGTCCTCCTGACTTTGTTCCTCCCAGGTACTGTCTCATGAGCGTGCAGGGCTGCTTCACTGATTTCCATATTGACTTTGGAGGAACCTCGGTCTGGTACCACATCTTGCGAGGAGGAAAGGTCAGTCTGAGTGTCCATTCACAAAAGAAGAAGAACTGTAGATTCATGCTACTTGTACTGAGTCAGTGGCCACAAGTTGTAATAAGGGGCAGCAATTCATTCAGTTAAATCTCAAAGCAAGTGAACGTGACTTTTCTTCTGTATTTTGACTTTTTTTATTTTTTACCTGATCCCCCCTGCAGGTGTTCTGGTTGATTCCACCTTCACCACAGAATCTGGAGATGTACGAGAACTGGGTTTTATCAGGAAAACAGGGAGACATCTTCTTGGGTGACAAGTGTCATGACTGCCAGAGGATAGAGCTGAAGCAGGGCAATACCTTCATCATCCCATCAGGTTTGTTACTGTCACAGGAAAGTCACACATACTGGTGCAAAGTTACATGCGTTCAGCATCCTGTGCCCTGTATGTTGTAGGTTGGATCCACGCCGTCTACACGCCAGAGGACACTTTGGTGTTTGGGGGGAATTTCCTCCACAGCTTTAACATCCCCATGCAGCTTAACATCTACAGCATTGAGGATCGCACACGAGTAAGTAGCACCTCACGTTGACTTTTTTTTCTGCTGTTTGAAAGTAGTTGTCCTGTTGACACGCGGGATTGTTTTACATACAGCCATAGAGTAAAGCCTTAAGTTAAATGAATCCTACTTCAATGGTGCAACATGCGGACAAGTAAGTCTGTCTTTTGCGGTCATAAGAAGTTGAGTCCTCTTCAGAAAACACAGCAGTCTTTGGTGGGACTAATTCAAGGCATTCAGTTTGAATTCTTATAAAAGTTTGGTTGTGCTTGGCAGCTCTGTACTTTTCACAGATTGACACTGATTAGCTGCAGATGTTTAGGAGGGGCGTGGCCGGCAAGTGCCATGCCACCTTTCTCCTCACCTCTTCTTCCTTCCTTCAAACCACAACAAAGATGTGACAAGAGTCTTGTTAAGAACTGCTTGTTGAGAACAGTAAATCAAAGAAGCAGAACATACTGTATCGTATAAATCAACTTAACTCAAAGAAAGTGTGCATTGTATTGTGTCTTAGTGTGGTATGTCAATAAACAAGATACTAAGGGTACAAATATAACCTTTTCTGATATGTTTCTGTCGCCCTCTAGGTGCCAGCAAAGTTTCGCTACCCGTTCTATTATGAGATGTGCTGGTATGTGCTGGAGAGATATCTTTACTGTCTGACCAATATCTCCCATCTCACCCCTGAGTTCCAAAAATACTCCCTAGGCATAGGTGAGAAGCAATGAACACGAGAATTCTGGCCAATTTTTTTATTTATTTATTTTTTTGTTGTTGTGACACAGACGCACAAAATAATGAATTGCTGACACAAACTTCATCTTGTTTTAGGGCTGACCCAGGCTGACCTTGAAAGCATGGATCACACTGGGAATGGAGCCCCAAATGGGGTAGACAGTGACACTGAACACGTTGAGATAAAGGTGAAAGAAGACGATGACCACAAAGAAAAAGCAGCTGAATTTCCCGAACCGCAGCACATGCTCACTCCCTTCGAGCTCGAGGGCCTTTTTAACCTTTTAGGGAAGCTGGAGGAACTGCCTGTCCACAAGAAATGTGTCCCAGCAGGCATCAGGAACGCTGTAGCACTGCTTGAGGACATGAGGGTAGGTGTCCATCTCTCAGTGAACACAGGCTATATCATTTTCAAAGACGGTTTTCTCCAAATGTTTTTTGAGATTTCCAGATATATGAAATTGTCCTTATTGCTTCTTTTTCTTCTTCGCTCGTCCAGACTGTTCTGCAGAAGCATGTCAATGAGAACCCTAAGCTGTCCTACACTGGAGAGCCCATTGTCAAGTGGCCTGAAAGGGTGAGTACAGATGTAACCTTTTAACCCCTCCTGCAACATTTGTGTGTAAAGAAGTTAGTTTTTGAGCACACACAGTTTATTTAAGATAGTAGCTTCAAATAGTTTCAAGCTTTTTTTCTTGAATGTCATTCGTAATAAAATAAACTTTCAAGATCACAAAAAAAACATGTCATTAAGGCTCATTATATACAGGACATTTTTAACTTTTTTTTTTTGTTTCGTCTTCCCCTGCTGATGTTCCCCAAACAGCCGTCATGGTACCAGCCTCCCACTCCCCCTCCCCCCGTCATCTACCGCCCACGCTTGGGTCCCACCCTCCACAAGCCTCTGGGACAGAGGCCAAACAAACGCTCCTCCATCTCTGCCTTGAGGCGCCGACGGGTGAGGTGTAAGCGCTGTGCTGGCTGCTGCAGGAAGGAGTGTGGCACCTGTCAGTACTGCCATGACATGAGGAAGTTTGGTGGGCCTGGACGCATGAAGAAGGGCTGTGTCATGAGACAGTGTCTAACGGTGAGACCCATAGTACTAATTCTTGTCTTACCTGTGTGTGTGTGTGTGTGTGTGTGGGGGGGGATAATTAGGAAATATCAAAAATGAAGAGTATCCCGGATTTTTAACAATCTTTTGCAGCTTAAGATCACCAGATTTTAATTCACTGTTTAAATCACGTTTGTATATTCCTACAGCCCGCCTTGCCAAACACAGCACGCTGTGCCATATGTGGAGAGGGAGAATCGGAGGAATCTGATCCGAGCACTCACTCACTCATGGAGTGTTCCGTCTGCTCACAGATTACCCATCATCATTGCATGAAGGTGAGCTGCTAACGACGCGGCGTGAAGGCCGCTAACCAAGTCTGCTGTTGCTCTCTTCCTGACAGAGCTGCTTTTCTCGGTCAAACCTTGAAGGTGATTTTTCAAGCTTTTTACTTGATCCTCTTTCAGGAACCTGGTGAGGGGAAGATCAATAAAGATTTGCCCAGCTGCTGGGAATGTCCCAAATGTTACCAAAACAAAGACTCCGAATCAGAGGTATCAAAGCTGTACCCCATTCTTCATGTTCTTTGTTTCACTTTCCCTTTGTTTTCATGTATTTAAATCAACACTTTTACCTTCTTCAGTTAGTTACTCCAGCTGCCTTTAGCTTGATTTTAAAACGCTGTTCCAATGACGCCCTGCCTTCTTAACCCCCACTGATGAACTCTTTTTCTCTCCTCATACCAGTCTTTCAGCGATGAAGAAAGTGGAGAGTCGGAGGGCTTCACCTCCTTGCCGCCATCCAAACTTGCGTACCGAGAGGGAATAGGTGTAGGAGAAGGTGTGAGACGAGGGAGACGCAGTAGACCTACCTCCAGACCCACAGCACCACCACCTTCACAGAAACTGCTACTACAGCATCAACAGAATCGCAAGAGAGCAAGTGCACTGGAGCTCAGACTTAAGAAAAGGGTAAAGTTAAGAATCACGGTTGAAGTAAAGTCGTGTAAACGATGTTTTGATTTAAATCTTTTGGAGCTTTAAACTAATATCAGGGTTCCTGTAGATCAGGGGTTCTCAATGTAGCTCCCAAACTGTCATTCCTTCACTGTGTTTTGGTTGGGTGAGTGAGTCGGCTCAGCATTAAGGCTTCCCTTCAACATGGTAAATTTATATTAGCCAGTCTGAACTTAATGTATATTTATACAGTAATAAAACAGGATAAGATAATCCTGCAAGTCCCACAATAAGAGAATGTCCTTTGTTCCGGCAGTAAAGGCAAAAATACAGCAAAGGACGAGATAAGCGTCAATAAATCTAAAAAAACTAGAAGGGGGGGAAAGCGAGAAAACGATTTCTTTAAAAAAGCAGAACTAAGTTAGATGTTCGAGAGAGAGGATTTTAAGTAAAATGTATCTCACTCCCTTAACCACGCATCCGTCTTTTTCAGATAAAACTGGAGCGGAGCAAACTGTTAACGGTAAGAAATGCACTTACTTAACACAATGACTGTAGACATTTACAGTGAGCAGTGTTTGTTAGAAAACCTTGAAGTGCTGATGTGGCCGCGTTTCCTTATTTTAGAAAAACTTTCAAGTTCTGTTTCAGGTGTTGTTAAATAAGTGCCTCTCTGCTCAGAGCACATTTGTAGATTTAGTTTGGAACATGCCTGACTTTGTTCTCACTTGCCTTCATTTTTTTGCCCTTTCCTTCCAACAGAGGCAGGCAGCTTTAGATCGTTCTCCGAGGCTTCTTGGCTCCAGGATGCTCTCCCGACTACGTTCTCCAACCAGCAGAGTATCTCAGGGTAGAGGCCGGGGCACCACCTGGCCAAGTGGCTCTTCCTTCAACAGCTCTCAAACGGGGACTGCGCCCATCCAGCAGCAGCAGCAGTCTTCCTTCGATCTGGTTCTTGAACCCAAAGGAGAGCCTCGCAGAGGAAGAGGAAGAGGGGTGAGGCTGCGCGGAGGAGGAGCAGGGAGAGGAATGAGAAGTGGTAGAAGCTACGGAGAAGTGCAGGAGGAGAGTGAGGACAGCAGTAGCAGCAGCAGCAACAGCAATAGCAGCAGCAGCAGTGACGATGATGAGGAAGAGGACAGGGGAGAGACAAGCGTGAAGGGTTTGGATAAAGAGAACCAGCCACAGTCGAGGCGAGAGGGACGAGCAGCCAAAGAAAAAGAGGTGGAAGGGAGCAAGATGGCTTACCAAAATGTTGCGGAGGAAGATGAGGAGGAGATGAAGCAGGACAGTCAAACTGGGGGGAAAGACGGCTCCAATCTAAAAGTGACACTTCAGAGACCAACCAGGGCCAAGCAGGATCCATCAGCGATTGTCCCTAAATTAGAAGCTATTGCCCCTCAAACTACCACTTCTGCAATACACAACCAGACCAGGGCCCTCGCGAGACCTCCAATCAGAAATCGAAGGCCCTGTCCTGAACAGCACCCCAACAGGCACACCCCCCCACTCACTCGCAGCGGGCACACAGACACTCGTAGCCCTCACCCAGAGAGGCTGGACGCCTCGAAAAGAACCAAGCTGAGCAGACCGGCTAAACTGAGCAATGGAGCCTCCTGTTCCTCTTCCTCCGAGCTTCCTCATCACCGCGTCCCTCTGTCCGCCCTGCAGGAAGGAGGGGGCGAGGCAGACAGAGAGAGCAGTGGGAGCGGGCCAGGCTGTGAGAGGGAGGTGTGGGTATCTGTCTTCCGCTACTTAAGTCGGGCAGACCTCTGTGTCTGCATGGCTGTCTGCAAAAACTGGTACAAATGGTAAGTTAGTTTGGAGACAAATCTGCTCAAACCTTTGTTCTTGCTGACTTTTAGTCAAGGGGAAAGAAGGGATAACAAAGGGCCACAGTCACTTTTGCGCCTCAAAAATCAGACCTCAATGACAGCAGTAAAAATGTATACATTCCACTATAACTTTTTCTTTTATTCCTGTTTTGATTTTATCAGCTTCAAAGCTTTAGATCAGCATTTTGAGGAAGTAATTTATACTTTTTTTTCAGCTGTTACTTTAAAAAGAAGTCTAATAAATTTGCCAACCATTTTTTAAAATTAATTTGGTTTTTATATTTCGATCATTAAATAGGCTACCATCAAAATACAATAACGATGACCTCAGCCAATGAAAAGAACTAGAGTATGTTTCTGTATTTGGTGCACATTTACTTTTGCAAATGTTGATAAGTAAATCTAATAAGATGAAAAAATAAATTCAATTTCTAATTGCAAACTAAAAAGTGTTTATGTAAAGTTCTATTAGTGTAACATGGTTGCCGTATAGCTGACAGGATAAACAGACGTGTTCCTAATCAGCCTGCTCTTGTTCATAGGTGTTTAGACAAGCGGCTCTGGTCACGGATCGACCTGAGCATCAAACGCACCATCACTCCTCAGGCCCTAACAGGCATCATCAAGAGACAGCCGGTCACACTCGATCTCTCATGGACCAATATCTCTAAAAAGCAGCTAAACTGGCTTGTTGGCCGTCTGCCTGGTACGTCATCACAAACACATTTTTGATACTATATATGTTCAATGCTATTTAATAAATGACATAATGAAGCAAAATATTTGTGTTGTACACCGTTTTAATGAGACATGTTGGCGTCAGTAAGTTGTAAGTTGTGTGTTGTCGATTTCCCAGGGCTCAAGGATCTGATGCTGGCAGGTTGTTCCTGGTCGTCTATTTCAGCTCTCTGTTCCTCTGGTTGCCCTCTCCTCCGCTCTCTGGATCTGCGGTACGCAGACGGGATCAAAGACACTCAGATCAGGGATCTTGTCAGCCCCCCAGGTGAGGACATAGATGCCCCCGCAGGGTGCTTGTTAGTTTGAGCTCCATCTCATTTAGCTTTCCTTTTTTTTCCAGTACTGACCTCTGAAGCCTTTATTTGTCTCTGTTCTTTAAACCATGCTCTGCTGATTATTTGCGTATGGACCTTTTGGTCCAGCTTTTAAAGAAACACTTTTCTTTCTTCACCTCCCAATTAACCCCGAATTTACAGGCTGTGACAATCGCAGTCAGTTGCGGACCATGCAGTGTTTGCGACTCGCGGGCCTGGACATCAGCGACTCCACTGTGCGCCTGGTGATCCGCCACATGCCCCAATTAACAAAACTAGACCTCTCCCACTGCAACAGCCTTACAGACCACTCCATCAACCTGCTGACTGCAGTGGGCTCGTCCACTCGAAACACTCTCACAGAGCTCAACCTGGGAGGTGAGTTATTGGCTGTAATATCTAATAAAACAAATGTTGGATTATTTTTATTTCACAAGATCTGATGTGTCATTGTCTTTCTCTCCCAGGCTGTAGTAAACTGACAGACACATGTCTAAAGTATCTCCGACGTCTCTCTTGCATCTCTGTGCTCGACCTGCGAGGCTGCAAAGGCGTGTCACGCAAGGCCTGCGAGGCCTTCATCTCTGAGCTGTCTGTCAACACGCTCTACTGCCTGTCAGATGAAAAACTGATTCAGAGGATATCCTAAAGTCTCCTCTGACTGCAGGGACCGATGGCAAGAGAGATGCTCCTGTGTGACACAGACGACACAGGTGGGCAGGGAAGTTAACATCCACCTGTATCATGTAAACGGAAGGGTGGGGTCTGAACTGCGAACGCTAACTCACTTAAGTGGTGTTGGAGTGGTGTTAAAGGGGGTCCTCACAGCTGGACCAGCATTACATACATGTTTTCCCCGTGTACCAATAAAGAGACTAAGGAGCTTTATTTTTTGTTCTTTTGGGATTACTGCAATGTGGAGAAGAAAACCTTTTTTTCACATTCCAGCAGAAGTGGGACAACATGGGCAATTAATAAACTGTAAAAATCTTCACATCCTTTGGATAACCAAGATGGGATCGCTTCTTCTTCTGAGAGACTTCAGTCTTGACTCCATCATAAACTCAAGCTTTGACAAAGAGAGAGATACGAAAAGACTAAGTCTTCTGCATTCTTTTCTTTAGCTGAGCCCCATAAAGTCTTATTTATTATTAGCTGACCAATTTTGTTTTGGCTACTTTTGGCAGCTCCAAATTTATGAATCTTTTGTCAGATCCAAGAGAGCAAACGTTATGTTGTTTGATGCTATCTGCACAACATGTTCGAGTTTAGGTTTATTTTTTACAGATGACGGAAGTTCACAGGTCTTTCTCTTCACAACCTACAGAGTAAGAGACTGGAGTGGCCTTTGTTGACCTGTTTTATGTCGGTGTAATAAGGAACTTGGGTGCTGTATTAGTCATATGGTAGAACACGAATACTGAGTGGGAGCAAGGGGGATAGCAGAAGACAGTGTGAGAAAGCAATCAACAAGTGGCAACAAGACCTCACCCCAGCAGAGGGCAGGTTGCATTAAGTGTTCGGGGTAAACTGAGGATTAGGTGTCAGATAAATGGTGCATCTTCAAACAAATGTTAGTCTTCAGGTGCTATTATTTCCAAACTTTTTGCTTTGTTTTTGTACAGAGAATACATTTAGAGTAAAAAAGGTTATTATTCTAGATAAAACTGTTCCCCACCCCTCTTTGATAGACTCTGGTTTCTTTTCATGGGTTAAAAAAATGTGAGAACTTTTCATGACCTATATGCTTCAACATAGAGATGTATAATTTCGTTGTTTTTTTGTTTTTTTTTGGGGGGGGGGGGGTGTTCATGTCTTTGTTACCTTTAGTGTACTGGTTCTTTAATAAAGATTTCCTCCCGGATAGGTTCTCCCGGTCATATCCCTTCAAAAGAATATAAGTATATTAAAATATACTTTTGTGTAAATGTTTTTTGTTGTTTTTTTCGATTATCAAAACGGGAATCCTGTTGCACTGTAAGTATTTTCAGTAGCCCTTTTTTTCCACATAAGTTGTTTGTGTTATTTTTCAAGAAAAATAAAACAAATTATAAACAAAGCTCTCGATGTCTGGGTTTCTTAGCTTATAGTTATTAGTTTTGCACTGAAGGATTAGATGATCAGATATCTGGTCCTCCCCTGGCTCCACCCAGCTTTTCCCCTTAACCTGGAAATAAAGCGACGCCCAATAAATAAATAAATAATAAATAAAGCTGTTCCAGCTGTTTCGACCAGAGAGAGGCTTCGTTTTACACAGATGTGGAGAGGTTTTATTATCGCCACCCAGGTTTGACTGGGTCCTTATTCGTGACAGCTCACAATATTGCAGCAGATACCACGTACTAGTGTGACCTGGATGTTAAACCGGGATAAAGGCCTTATCTCGCTTTATTTTAGTAACAAACCTGAGATATAAACACTGGATGGATGCTGTAGCAGCGGGGGAGCTAGCTAACTTTAATTCACGGTGGTAGCTTTTTTTTCCTTAAATACTCTTCTATTATGAAAACATGGAGGAACTTGGAAGTGTTTATTTGGTCGGATTTATTAATCACCCTGCTTTGTGAATGATGGAAAACAGGTGCAAAGAAGAGCAGGAAACAGTGGTGTTATTAGCAAGTTAGCTAACGGTAGCTCAGCTAGCCATTAGTTAACGTTAACTACATTAAATTAGTGGGCTGGGTTAGCTGGGCTAACTCAGCCCACTAATTTAAATAGACACGGAACATATTCACCTAAATATTGCTGGCGACCACACTTTTCTATTTACTTAATTTTTTTTTTTTTAGACTGACAAGTTTTTCCAGTTAAACACTCGTATTTTTGTGGTGTTGACTCAGCTAGCCGGCTAAGCAGCTGTGCTCCTGTCTGCTGTGGTGTCAGTGCAATCTGCTGCACAAGTCTTATTGTAAACACAGCTTTACCGCTGCTACACTGCCAAGCACGACGATAATGGCTGAAGAAGCGTTCCCCCTGCATGTTCTGGTCTGGAACAATCAGTACCTGGAGCTCGATCGAGAGCTGCAGAAGAGAGAGGTGGGTAATGGGGGGGGGGGGGGACTAAAGAGCAGCTGATGGTTTACAAATAGCATTTGAGAAATCGCACTGCATTGCGCTCATGCTGCTGATGATTTTGGGTTCCGCAGCAGGATGTTGAGCGCCTGGATGCGAGGGGGCGCACCCCGCTGGAGCTGGCTGTGTGTCTGGGCCACCTGGAGTCCACCCGGGTGCTGCTCCGGCACACTGCAGACCCGACACACTCCAACGCACAGGGCTGGACCAGTAAGTGTTCTGCTGCAGCCCCCCAGCTTTATTTGTTTAGGCTGCCGCTGCTGATGGAATAAGTATAGCCCCCCTACACATTTAACGTGGATGCATGTTTCAGTCTTGCAGGAGGCGGTGAGCACAGGAGACCCTGAGCTGGTTCAGCTAGTGCTTCAGTACAGAGACTTCAAACGTGCCACAGAGAGACTGTCAGGCATCCCAGAGCTGCTCAGTAAACTAAGACAGGTAGGAATGCCTCGCGATGTGATGTTTTATTAAACAAGCCTCCAGTTCTTAAACTCTGCTGTTTCCCAAAGCAATATACCTGATCCTCCACCACACCTCAGACATTTGGTAAATATTTATTGAAAGGCTTTTCTCAAAAAGACCCAGGTTTTAACTTCATTATCTAAAATTCATCTCTTCATGTTAGTAACCGTTTGCTCAAAAACTGTACACAATTCCAAGCCTGATAGAGTCAAACATCCCATGGAGGGGTATTTTGTTTTGTTTATGTTGATAAAATGTTCTTTGTTCTTCGTCAGGCACGGGACTTCTATGTGGAAATGAAGTGGGAGTTCACCAGTTGGGGTAAGTGTGGGTCACATATGTGTTTTTTTTTTTTCTCAAAGGTTACTTTCTGCTCCAGTCGTAGCTCCACTTGCAGCAGCTTTCTCCCAGCTCTTAGATGGAAGATTTGAGTGATTTTCAGTTTAATTAAACGAAAAGACTTCACACAAGACATTTACACAGCTTTAATGTGGTTTCCTGTTTTGGATTACTTTGCCTTCTTCAATCTGAATGAGATGCTTAAGTGTAGTTTAAACTTTACTATCATCAACTAATATTCAAGATAAAGATAATATATTATATCGATAGAATATTGTCTCTATTGCATTTCTATACAAAGCTGTTGAATAAGAGAAAGAAATGTTGATGGTTTTCGACGTAGTAATAATAACTTAATTTATTTATCAATTTTAAAAACAGGTTACAAAGTACTTTACAATTAAAAAAGCAGGAAATAGTTTTTACAAATAACAAAACAAATAATCCAGCAGAGTCAGGGTAAAAGCCAGTTAAGGCTAGAGCTCCCCTATGTCCTCATCCACGCTCATAAGATTAGAAAGAATGCAGAGCCGGGGTGAAAAGCCTGATTAGACTCGGGCTCACCTCGCTGGGTTAGGCTTGCTGCTCTATGCTCTTATTTCTCTGTAATAAAAAAGGACCCTTTAAAAGAAGTACACAACAACGGCAGCAGTTCAACTAAATAAAAGTGAGATTTAAGAAGTTATTTATAATAGGACACAGAATGGGCCTTTTTCACATCTCCTGGTAGGATTTATCTATGGGCAGAATGTAAATAGTGAAAAGGAGGGGACCCAAAATAGACCCCTGGGGCATCTCTCCATAAAGAAGAACACAAGGAGAAAAAGCATCTCTAAGCTTGACAGAAAAAAAACCTTCTACAGACCGGAAACAAACTAGTCCAGAACCGACGCCACACCACTTAGGCCACTAAAGTGTACTTGAGCCAGCTGATTATGACATTGTGCTCCATTGTTTTAAAGGCTGAGCTGAAGGCAAGCATCAAAATAGAGTAGCACCCAGAGTCAGCTGCAAGCAGCCAATCAGTGGAAACCTTGACTGGCGCTGTTTTGGTGCTATGTTGAGAGGACACCAATTTATCACGAAATTACAATAAAACTTTGGTATGAACTGGAAATGTATTATAATCAGCGTTTGTAGCTAAACTTTGTCTCCTTTTTGACTGTGTAGCATTCTCTCTCTGTTGTTTTTGAAAACGTTGGATATCTTAGATAATCTTTGATATATTACTTTCTTACTCATAGAGGTTAATTGTCTTTCTGAAACTACTGTCAGATAGTTAATCCTAATGGTTTAATCAGCTACGGTGCTAATTACCGGTAGCTAAATAATTGGTTCTTTAATTCTTTTTTTTTTATCTTTCAATGAATGCAGCCTTTTCAACTCTCACACGTTTGCCCTTTTTGCTGTTTGCTTCCCTCACTGTCTTTGCCTTCTGTTTTGAGAACCTGTCTTTTATTCGGTCTTCCTTTCAGTGCCCTTAGTTTCGAAGGTGTGTCCCAGTGACGTCTACCGAGTGTGGAAGAGTGGCTCGTGCCTCCGCGTGGATACCACCCTCCTGGGCTTTGAACACATGACCTGGCTGAAAGGGCGACGCAGCTATATCTTCAAGGGTGGAGGTGTGTGCGCTCCCGGAACGCATGAGATTAAAAGATGGAAAGAAACACTTTGTAAAACCATTTAAGCCTTAAATCAAGCAACACCAAACAAGTTTTTTTTTAAATATATTTTTGCTGTCGTTTTTTTCTTAGATGATGGTGCAGTGGTGATGGAGGTGGACCATGAGAAGCAGGTGGTGTACACAGAGCCTCTTGTGTTGTCTCCCCGTGATGCCCCTTCCCTCCTGGCAGCCATGCAGCCTTCACAGGAGAACACAGCCCAGAGAATCACATCACCCATTGTCTCCACGCACCTCAACACACGAAACATTGCCTTTGAACGGTAACAAACCCAAAAAAGTTCATCGATATAATAAAAACCCAGTCTGAAAGTGTTTTGGGTTCAGGTTCTTTTTTTCTTTCTTTAAAGGCTTTAAATTGTTCAACTCTGTGCTGCACTTTCTCTCTCTGCTTGCTCAGGAACAAATCTGGTATCTGGGGCTGGCGTTCAGAAAAGAGTGAAGTGGTCAGCGGGTATGAAGCCAAGGTAATGAACTGCTGATCAAAGTTGGCACAATCGCATACACACCATGCACACCATTTCTAAATATACGTTTTTACTATACATATATGTTTTGTAAAAACTTTATTTTTTTTCTTTTATGTACAGGTTTACAGTGCCACCAATGTGGAGCTGGTGACTCGGTCAAGAACTGAGCATCTATCAGACCAGGACAAGTCGAGGAGCAAAGGTAACTCATAGTACAAAGTCAGTTTCCCTTCATTGCATTATGAATCTCTTTTCTTCGTTTAGTGAAGTTAAGTTCTGTTTCATTCCCACTCAGGCTCTAAGACTCCTCTGCAGTCCTTCCTGGGGATTGCTGAACAGCACACAGCTCACAACGGGGTAAGAGTCTCCACACATGCTGCCCACACTATCTGCAGCTTTTTCTTTGATGAACTCGTCACTTGTAACTCCCTCACCATATATAATTTTTTTTTATCAGAGTAACGTGTCCCAGTGTGCCAGTCCACACAACCCGACGGCCATCACAGCTGAGGAATACTTCAACCCAGAGTTCAACCTGAATGGGCGGGACATCGGACGTCCCGTCGAGCTCACGAGCAAAGTGCAGAAGTAGGCTGCAGTTGTGGAAACGCTGTTCATCGTTTAAACCTTTCATTGTAGGCCAGTTCTCTGAAAATAAGACGTTTATGTTTACCTTGTCTCTTTTTTTAATCTGCAGGTTTAAAGCCACGCTGTGGTTAAGTGAAAGTCACCCTCTGTCTCTGGCTGAGCAGGTGACACCCATCATCGACCTCATGGCCATCTCCAACGCCCACTTTGCCAAACTGCGCGATTTCATCACTCTCCGCCTTCCGCCAGGCTTCCCTGTCAAGATAGGTCGGTGTTAGAGATTTGGCTGTATGACTCCATGTCCATGTCTAAATTCCCCCACTAGCTTTTTGTAAGAAACGATTTTGACTGAAAGCTCAAGATATGTAAGATAATGAGCCATTAAAGAATGTTGTTAAACCTCCTGTCTTTCCTCCAGAGATTCCTTTGTTTCATGTATTGAATGCCAGAGTGACGTTCAGTAACCTTTGTGGCTGTGACGAGCCCGTCAGCTCTGTGACGGTTACCGAACCTGAGAGCTCAGAGGAAGCTGGTAAATATAGACTTTCTTTTGAACTCTGTAAATAAGTCACACATAACAGAATTATTTCAATCATAGCTTTACAACTTTGCACAGTTGTGAAACCGACATTTTTACAGCACGATATGTATATATAGACAACAATATGAAGTAAAGCCAACATGTTTTTGATTTTCATTTTTAAAACAGAGAAGTGTCTTTTAAATTAGGTGTTTGACATGAATAAAACCGTACTTGCTAACCACCCATCAGGTCAGTCTCCTGCTCTCTTCCACTGTGAAGTGGACCCCTCGGTGTTCGAGCCCCCTGCAGAGTACACCACCCTCGGTCCAGGCCGCAGCGAGCCAATGAGGGACGAAGATGACAATTTGCTTCAGTTCGCCATCCAGCAGAGCCTGTTGGATGCGGGCACAGAGAGTGACCAGGTCAGACTCGGACACGAGAGATTATTTTGACTATTCATTTAGTTTAATTTCACTCTGTAACACCTCAATAGATTATTTGCAAGTGGACTAAATTACTGGACAAGTTTAAAAAAAAAAAAAAAAACGGTACTGAACAACGTTTGTCAGCGCAGGTAAATGCATCTTTTCTTTTTCACACATGTTTTAGGTAACCATCTGGGAGGCCCTGACCAACAGTCGCCCGGTGCCCCAGAGTCCACTGTACGAGGACGACTCTCAGCTGGAGAGGTGAACTGAACTTTATACTTTACCTCTTTTGTTCCATTCAAAGACATGTTCACACTGCTCAAGCAGGACAGAAGACGTGAGGTGAAAACAAGTTTAATATGCGTACTTATTATTCTCTATTCCATATTAATTCGTCCCTCATGTTACCGAGTAGCAAAGAAAGACGGGTAAATATTTAAGATTCATTTTTGTATGACATGTAGATCTGTTTATAGAAAAATATTTCGTTCAGTATCAGATCATTTTTTTTAAGTTATAGAAGGGGAAGTCTTTTGTGAATGAGTTTTCACTCAATCCTTCCCCCGATGCAGCGAATGCTCTGACTTCAGAATTCACTTAATTAAACATCTCTCTTCAGTGATTAGCCTTTTCTTTCCGCCCTCTCTAGAGATCCGCAACTCCCAAGAATACTCCGATGTAGTGAAGCAATTAGCTCTCCTCTGAAGAAAGATTTAATGATACTTCAGTTTAAGTCTTGACATTCTTATTTACGTCTTCTCTCAGGGCAATCCAGGAGTCTCTGTCCCTCTCATTGGCCAGCAGAGAGGAAGAAGACGCAGCGGACACCTCCTCCGTCTCCCCCGTCGACCCCGCCGCCAACTCCCCGCTCTCCTTCAGCGCAGTGACGGATCCACGGTTGTCAGGACACTTAGGTATGGCGTCCACCTTTGATGAACAGCTGCGCATCGCCATGGAGCTGTCGTGTCGAGAGCAAGAGGAGCTGGACAGGTAAGGGGGAGGAATACTTTGAGGATATTGAGATAATGCAACATCAGTGATATTAACTGAGGCTACAGCTCAGTGTCAGCTTGACTTTGTCAAGCCCAGAGGTGAGTGACTCAGAACAAGGAGCTATGTCTGTATGAGTTTTACTCCGCTGACTTTTCCCCCACTGCACCAACATCGTCCGTGGCTCCCCTCTTTTCTGCCTCCTCCTTTGTCTGTATATCTACTGAGGTTCAGAGATGGAAGAGCTGACTGCAGCTCTTAATGAGTCGAGTGACAAAATCTTACAACATCCAAATCCAAGGAGAATGAAAGAATATGTTGTTTGTCTGATTCATTTCATTTGTTGACTACACAGACACAACAAGAAAGTCATGATTCATACATGCTTGTGTACTGAGAGACATTTGAAATGAACACATAATCGCTGAGTGAACAAACCCCTCATCAGTGGATGCCTCTATGCCATACTGATAAGTTACATAACCCAACCTATGGCCTCCGTTGCCCCAGCAACCAAACAAGCGCTGTCACCTTCCACCCCAGGGTATGACTGACCACTAAACAATTTTTTTAACAAGGGTTTATGGACTTAATTACACAAGGTTCCATTTATAACCCATAGATATGGATAACTGGATAACGTTAGTACACTAAAACAACACACTCAGCATGGCTATAAATTTGTACTGAACAACCAACTAAACTTAGCATATTAAGAGAGCTCAAGAAATGTAACCTCAGTTATGGTAAGGAAACCATGTTGTTTTAAAACAAGATCAAATGATTCCTGATATAACTGTTCCCTTTGCTTTTCTTCCTGTGTGTGTGTGTGTGTGTGTGTGTGTGTGTGTGTGTGTGTGTGTGTGTGTGTGTGTGTGTGTGTGTGTGTGTGTGTGTGTGTTGTAGGAAGCAGAAGGAGGAAGAGGATGAGCTGGAGAGGATCCTGCAGCTGTCACTCACCGAGAAGTAATGTCATAACAACAGCCACAGTGGAGCAACCGCCTTCATTGGGGAGCGATCCTCTGTATTTATTTATTTTTTCTAAAATCCTGAAATGTTAACTTATTATTTGCATTCTTTACACAAAGGCTGCTATAACACGATATAAAGGAGCAGAATATAAGTGTGTGTGAAACAGGTGTGTGTGTTTGTGTGGGTGCGTGACTAAGTTAAATAAAGAAGAGATGGAAGGAGCAGACAAAAGGGAAAGTTTTAGTTTTTCTTGTTTTGATTGAACATTCGTTGCAGTCTTGCCGTCTTTGAGTGGTGAATGATCCTTAAACTTTAAACCTATAACATGATCCGTGATAATGATAACAAATGTGAACATACAGTCTTAATGGAATAACTTATAAATACATGATTATAACATTTGAATCATTTTGTTGGCTTCCTCCTGTGCAAAAGAAAAATAAAGAACCAACCTGGAATGAGTTTTTGTTTTATTTAATTGAACAAAAGTGTTTAGTATTTTGAAATGCCTTTGAATATTACAAATGATTATGCTGATCCATACAATCACAGACACGTGCCATTTCTATGTAAAATAAATTTTACTCAATTACTGGATAAATACAAGCTTAGAAAGAGGCACTCTTGAGCTGAAATAATTTCACTCGTGTCATAGTGTGAACCTGTTTTGATGATCACACCGTAAATAAAAAATAAAAAGCTGTCTTCTGCCTCTTAAATGTCAGTGATTTCATTTTTTAATGCATGATTAACATCCACAACTCACTTTTTAATGACCGAATAATAAAAAAAAAAAAAAAAACTTTATTAAACAACATCATAGTCATTTGTAAACAATTGATCATCAATAAGATAACACTTAGTGCTGTTAGGCTGCTGTAAAAAGAAAATATAAATTAACTTGGCAGAGTAATCAAACCATTTGGTCTGGGCACTGTAATGGCTTTAGTCTTGAAGAATTTTACACACATTTATTTTTCATTCTGGAATTTGTTTAATATAAATATCTTTGACTAATTGTTCAATACTCGTCAATAATAATAATTTATACTATATTAATCCCACAGGGGGAAATTCGGTTTACACACATAGGCCGAAATACACACTTGTACACAAACAGGATCCTAGTGATATGCTTTAATGGAGAGGTCAAAGAGTGAGCGCTTCAGAGCAGTTTTGGGATTCAGTGCCTTGCTCAAGGGCACCTCGGCAGTGCTCAGGAAGTGGACTGGCACCAAACTAATTTCCGGACTTGGTCCGTGCCGGGACATCACCCGCCAACCCTCCATTTCCTAACCTAAGTCCCTACAGACTGAGTCACTTACATACTACATGTATAGTATCAGGTACATATACACTACTCACAGTAAGTCAGGGATATTGTGAGCTTCTCAGAGGGTTTCATACATAAGGTGTTTGCTTCGCTTCAGTGATTTTTGGGATTGGCAGGTCTCTCTCATTTGATTTAAACCACTGCACATTTCTAACTCTGTCAATGAATTTCAAAAACATGAAGTAAGAAGACCTGTGACTGACCGAACACAGCTTACACTACTGAACTGTTTTTACTCCAGGTCGCTGTTCTTGGGGGGGAATTTTTGGTGTTTTTTTTCTGACAAGTCACAACTTTCCCCTCGTCATTTGCAGCATAGATGTTTTCCCTACGTACTTTCAAAACTTGGCGTAGCTCTCCATCCAAGTCAGCTAGTTTGGACAAAAGCATATATTGTCATTCAGACAGACTTTATTGTGTCATAGCCAAAAAAAAAAAAACTAAGCTGCTTTTCTTATACAAATATTCACTCATTCTCACCCCGCTTCAGGTCATGATGTTCAGGTCTGTTGTCATCTGGAATCACGTAGTCCCCCTCCTCTGGTTTAGTTGGAGGGCAAGACAGCTCTTCTTTGGTCTCTGAACGTTGCATAGGGGCCACCTGGGCACTTGGTACCGCTTTATGAGCAGTTGAGGTGATGCTAATGCACTTTGGAGTATGCGAAACATCTGATGAACACATGAACATTTTTAGGAGTTGTGTAAATATCAGGGCACCAGAACTCTGTTAAACAGTAGTGATTCTTCTCACCAATTCGAGTGTCATAGGGCTGAAATGGTCTGTAGGGCTGCAGACGATACTCTGTCTTCTCAAGGAAGTAGTCAACCACATCATTCAGGGAGGAGACTGTCACCTAGAGAGAGGAGGACACATGGAAGTAATGTCAGGAAAAAGACCAGGTCTGTTCATGTTTGTGTCTTATGACTGATTTGATTTGCACTTGAATATGGTCGGGTTCATATTTTTTGGCCACTCAAGTTTGATAAATGTTTGACATAAAATCTATCTTACACAAATGAATGCAAGAATGTGATGGGAGTTTTTTATCAGCTGATTTGGTAGCATCTTAAATCCTCATAGCACATGGTTAAACACAACAACCGTTCTCTGTGCGACTTACTGGCACATCCAGCTCAATGACAAACCCTGAATTTGTGGAGGTCACTCTGTAGTTCTTCATGACACCTTCACTGAAACAAAAGAAGGACAGGGATTATTAATTCTTTACAGGGCACTCATTGAAATACTTTGAAATTCAAAAATTCAAACTCGTACTGTTATTCAGACCTACTTGTAGCACCTTGAGATTTTCTTTTAAATGTAAGGTGCGCTACAAAGAAAATGTATTATTATTATTATCATTATTAGCCTATAACCTTTGGTTTAAGAAAGTTATGTTATATGTGATGGGTTGTATATATTTGTTATTTACAAACCAATAAACTCAACTCAACCATTATTGTCATTATTATTATTTATATTATTTTTATTATTATTATTATTATTATTATTCAGGGACATAACAGAACTGCATTTCTGTTATAATTTTTTTTTTTTTAATCGTAATTGCAAAAAACATTGACAAAGTTACCATATTTGGTTCAAATGTTACAATAGCAGGATCAGTGACATAGAGTGATCTCTTCTGATTGGCTGAGTGAGGATCACATGCTTTTCGACCTTACTGAGGTGCAGATGGGTGGCCATGTGTAGTGTTTGTGGAAATTAACAAAAATAGTCACTTGCCCTATAAAGGGTTAACCTTGTGCTGAGTGGGCCTTTAATGAGCAACAATTTATGAGACAAAAGCAAACTGTCATCCATCCTCACTCATTCTTCCTTCTTTTTTTTTGAGACAAAAGTGATGCAGGGTCAGACCTTTGCTTTAGCTGTCTGATGGTGAGGGCGTAGTTGTTAGCCAGAGCTGATGGACGGAGGATAATGCTTCCATATTCAGGGTTCTCCTCCAACATCTGCTCAGCCTTGCTTCGAGACACGTTAAAGAAACAGCTGCAAGAATCAAGAAAATAAAGAAACACTTTCTCATTGCCTGTGGAGGTCATAAAGGTGTGGTTTTATGGCATAGCAGAAGTATACATCACGTGATGGTGAGTGTAGGGAGATAAGGATTTGTTTTCTGAAAAGGCTGAAAATTCTTAAATGAGTCAAAATAAGGATGAGCCCAGAGGGAAGAATCTGATAAGTGAAATTCATGGGATCTTTTCTAACTTACACAGGCATCTCTGAAGCGATGAGGTCAGGCTCATCTTTGGGTGGTGGAGGGGAGGCGGAGGAGGCTGACTGCAGGAAGGCAGGTCGGGGTGGGAGGGGTGGACGCTGTGTCGGGTTGTTTCTTTTCCTCTCCTTAGCCAGAACGTCCTGAAGCTCCAGCTTCTGACCGGGCAGAAGTTGCAGCTTACTGGGAATCTCTTTCTACAGGAAAATAGAGTTCAACATCAAAACTCTATTTTTCTCTCCTCAATGTAGAAATAAATACAGCTGAATCTTGATAATGAAGTCCTAAATAAGCCCTTCTGTCGTTTACATAACAGAAACTTTGCTTATCTGGATCTTATCTGTAGTCTGTAATCAATTTTCAGCTTCCTTGTTGTGTCCTCAGTGCCTTTTTCATTTCAATATGGCCAATTAAGCTTTATCAGTCATATAACTGCATAATAATCAACCAGACAACGCTATTTTTTGCCAATACAGTCGTAGGATACATTCTCTCCGTGGAGAAGGTCAGACATGAAGGATTTTTCTGCACACTTAGCATATTCTGTAGCATCATGAATTGTGTTTTTATGGCTTTACAGGTGTGCTGCTTACTTTAGTGACAGTCAGGATAAATCCGTTCCACTCCATTCCTGTCTCAGGATTGTCCATCTGTACAGTAACACAGCAGACTTATTTTTTAGCTGCTCACAAAAGAAGGAAAACTTGTCAACTGGACGAGGGTAGATATGTTAGCCCACAAATGTTGAAACCCAAGACCCATATAGGCTGAAAAAAAAAAAAAACTCCTACACACCTTAAGATGTACCTCCTCTGTTTGTAGAAAGAGAGTGAAGATAGGCACCTTCTTCGGATAAGGATTAACTGGCTCCATGGACTTCAGCTTCTCCAGGTCCATCTTTTCTGTGTACTGGAGAGCAAACATTTAAACAATTAAAAATCATTACTTTGTATATCAGATACATGTTTAATTACTTGAAAAATGCTTCACATAATGTGAAAACTAAGTAACTTATAATATATATATATAGCAGAACAAATCTGTTCTTTTGTGTTTGTATCACCACCTTTCTAATAGGCCTTTGACAGTATCGCCCTGATTAAAAAAGGCTTAGTACCACACATGCTATAGTGGGGAATCAGCTCTTAAATTAATTGTTAAATTGAACATTTAATAAAGTCAAATCACACTTTTGCTAAAACTTAGAGAAGAAAAAGAAAATAAAACTGCTTACTGTATCTTGTGTGTCATTTTGATAAAGAAACAGGGTGGTTCCACGCAGCTCTCCGTAATATTTCTTGAAATCCTGAAAATCACACCTGTCAATTTAATGTCTACAGTTTACACCGCTTTCTAATTTCCAAATTGAACACTGTCACTTAATAATTTATTGACATTTGTCTTTAGCTTGTCAGTGTGTTTTCTCACCTTATCTTTGGAGCTTTTCTTTTGAAGGTGTCCAGAGTAATAGAGAGGCAGAGCTGTGATGGTCTCTCTCCGCTTGAAGACCAGTCTGGGATGCAACGACATCTTGTTCTTAATCTACTTCTGGTCTAGTTTTGTTTGACTCTTTCCACCTATGTGCTCCTCACGCTGTGAAGTCTTAAGTGTTCTCACCTGGTGGCTTCTGTGAAAGATTATTGATCTTTAAAACTGCAATGATTATATAATATTCCCTGTTTCTTTGGTGGCTGAGCTGGTTGAGGAAATGCTGCAGTGATTTATAAAGAAGGAAGTAGTCAGTCTAAATATCCCCCAGAAAAATAAATGTTTGTACTTTGAACCTACACATGCACACACACACACACACACACACACACACACCAAAGAACATATTCTTAATGTGCAAACCAGATAAATCATTGCCAGCAAAACACCAGTGTAGTTAATCTCTGTGCAAATGAAATCAGCAAAATGCACTAAAACAATTGAACTTCTGATTAACATTCTGTAAGCCAGGTAACAGAACATGTAAATAAAAAAACCTAATGTTAAAATTATTATTGTATGAAAATAGATTAAATGTGATACGGTGAGATTAATTAAATATAATTTGGGTTTAAAAGTAAATGTGTGTGTGTATATATATTCTATACTAGTATAATTTACTAGAGAAAAATAATCTACATAAAGAATTGTACAGAATGCATTTGCTACATTAGTAATAAACATTCCCCCAAGATGCTACTCAGAAACCATGGTAACACACAGTTCCTGTTTCCGCCTGAGAGAGTGAAGTTTGTACCAAAGCCTGTCGCTGTATTTCTACCTTACATCAGGACGGAGGGGACTTCATTCACCTTTAAGCAAGGGCTTTTAGAATGGTGTGCTGTGTGAATTTGACACCGAGAGAAGGTAATCTAGAAGTGATAAGAGCTAACAATTACTATTGGTGACTTAATTTTCTCTTAACTCTTTGCTGTTGAACTAGCTGTTAGCTAAAGAGCTATGGTTAGCATAGCACCGGCTGGGCTAATGTGAACCCACGTGTCTTTGTAAATGCTGGATTACTCCCCATAAAAACTCAGTTTAAATATGCATTAGGGTGGGATCTAACCAACAAGCTAGTCCACCCCTGCTCGTTGCCCGAATTAGTGTTTTAAATGAATCAGGTGTTATTTCAGAGCAGTTCGGTGAATCGTCGTCGGGTGGTGCTGTTCAGCTGCTGCTTTGTTGTGCTATGATGGACAACGAAAATAATGATCATGGCAAAGATGATCGTTTCTTTATTGAGGAGTCTGGCAGTTCAGGGGGTGAAGATGAGACCAATTTAATTCTCCAGAGACATCACAAACTATCTAAACAATCCACTCGGCTGAGCCTGGATCGCTCTCCTCCTCTCCTGCTGGATTTGAACTCCAGCAGCCCGAGTTCTGTTTCCTTTTTTGACCTGCATGAGGACAGAGACCAGCCCTTGGAGGACTGGATGATCCTGGGGAGTGAGGAGCAGGTGGGAGACTCCAGTATTCAGCTTAACCTGAGCTACTGGAACAACTCTGGAGATGAAGGTCAGACTGCACTTTATTGTACTCTTGTATTGAAGTCTGCCATTCTGTTTCAATGGTTGTAATATCAAGGCAAACCATTTTTTATGCATCTGTGAAATTGTATTACCGGTATGTTATATATACGTTATGCAATGTTAACCTGAAAGACAAACACGTAAAACTGGAGGTGAAAGGGGAAATGACATACTGCCTATGTACTTATACTAAATGATTTATTTTGACATGCTGTTATATGGGGGGAAAAAAGATCCAATTCAGTATAAAACAATCAATGTCCACCTCAGTGGCCCTCTATTACATGTATTTAGGGTAAACCAATGAAGATCAGCAGGTCACATGTGTAGGCGATTAGAGTTTTCTTGTCTTGTCAAATGTGTATACCGCTGTTGTGTTTACACATTGGATGAGGAACATTTAATGCATGATTTGACAAAGAGGACTAATATACACTGTATATGTTTTAAACTATAGATTGCAATGAATTTTTAATATTTACAAGGCTTTTTGCTCGGTCATTACTCAGTTTTTTTTTTCCAGAGATGCTCTGATTCACATCAATCCTGATACTCATACTCACAGCAGGGAGTCTTTTTGCTCGACCAGGTCTTCTAATAATGTCAGCCAGTAGAGCCACTGTAGCAGAGCATTTAACTTTATTCTTGATATGTAAAAGCATTTTTTTTTTTTTTGGAGGGGGGGCGGAATTGTGTGAAGCACATATTTACACAGTTTACATTGCACTCATATCTTGTATTATGTGTTTTCTTCTTGTATAGATCAGAATGTGAAGACAGAGATGGACACTTGGCAACTATCAGAGAAGGACAAGGTAACTACTGACATCCATCAGCTTTCATGTTAATGTGGAAATCGTGTTTTTCAGGATAGTCCAGGTACACTCTCGTATTCTGCTGAGCAGCAGCTGGTGTATTTTTGGTCAAACTCTTTAATGTTCAAATAAACTCAAACCTGTTTGAATAAAATTGAATTAAAATAACCAATAAAAACCAACTTCTCTCAGTGAAAATATTTATTGTAAAAAATGGATGAAATGAAATTATTTCTTTTGTATTGTTTCATAATGAAATTCTGAGTAATACATTTCTCAGTTCATTAACATTTGTTTAAGATGGCTGTAGTCTAATATAACAGTGTGTACTTCATATTAACGACTGTTTTTATTTATTTAGTAATAAAGGCCTTTCATTATGTTTTGTAGTGTGGTGCTGAGAAGACTCAGCCCTTCCGCTATTGGGTGCCTGGTAATTTTCAGGCTTGTAACATCTGCAATAGGATGGGACATCTCGCAAAAAGCTGCTATTATCAGAAGGTAAAGAAACTCCCCCGTCTACCCTTTCTTAATTTTTAGCATTACAGCTCAGCGGAAGAAAAGTCATTGCAAGAGTTTGATACAGATGTTGCTCGATGACCCTCTTTCTGATCGAAATACTGACCAAACTGCCGAGATGTCTTACCGACTAGAATCAATGACAGAGCATGTTATAGTATCCCTTCAAGATGCTTACCATTGTGGCATATTTAATCTTGGTTAACACTTGACGTTTTCCGTGCTGCTTTAGACTTTTCAGAATCTCTAAAAATATCCATACTGAGGTCTTTTTTTGGAAATGATTACCCATATTTCAGCAGCATAAACGTAGAATAATTTCCTGTCGTGAATTAAGATATTTTGCTGTCAAGTTGTAAAATAGAAGAAAAAAACAATGTTTTCATTGTGCAGTACCTTCCTGATATGTCTCTGTTGTTTCACTTAAGCCCCGTTTCCACACAGCAGTCCGGTATGGATCGGTACAGTTTGCCCCACTCATGCCCTATTTGGTAGGCAGCGCGTAAGCCAGATGCCGATAGCCACGTCAGCTACGTAATTGCGTCCCATGGCAGCAGCTAACAGCTAACTGCTAACTAATAATTTCAACAAAGGAGAAAAACGTGACGCAAAGAAAACCATCAATGGAAGACATCCAGCAGTTCATCCACTCTGTTACTGGCATGTGACTCTTTATTACTGAACTCAAATCAAGCTTTGTTTCAGAGAAGGCTGTGTGCCGCAAGGAGAAATAAACAGACGTAAATAATCGGCTGTGTATTTAAAAACTGCAGGGTTATGTTTACCGCTCGGTGGAAACGGGGCTTAACAGATTGTCAGTGAACTTTTAGATGTTGACTAATAAAATCACAGCATCCCCCATAACCCTTTTTTTTTTTGTCTTTTTGCCTTCAGAAAAGTCTCACCTGTGTCCTGTGTGGGATCCAGGGCCATATTCAGAGGGACTGTCCGCGCCGTCCCTGCTCCAGCTGTGGACTGCCATCGCATTGTTCCAGACCCTGTGAAAGACCCCCAGTTTGGAATCAACACTGCAAGCGCTGCAGGGTGGCAGGACATCTCTCTGATGTGAGTATCCTGAAGCACCCAGATGTGTTCCCTGTCGCAGTCTATGTTAAAAGAATGTGTTTACATGTTAAAGGAAACACTGAAAGCATTCTTTAGTGGTGTGTTGACGTTGTGCCTCAGGAAAGTGTAGGCCTAATGTATTAAGTTTTATTTCATGTATTCAGGCAGTTGTTCATTTTCACTTCTTCTCTGCAGTTGTACAATGTTTTCAGTGACTCACTTTTACTTTTTGTCTCCTGGGTTGACTTCAGGCCTGCCCTGATTTGTGGAGACAATATCACTTGACTGTGAGTTCAATTTTGTACTTTACTGCACTGAAAAGTACGGGTGAAACTAAAAGTTGGAATGCTTGGTTTGTATGAAAGAAATAACTCAACTAATGATCTATTTCCATATCTAACTAGATCCAACTAGAGGTTCCAATAAGGCCAGCGACAGTCCACGCCCCACAACAAAATGAGTACCAAACGTTTTGTTACAACTGCTCCAAGAGTGGACATTATGGTTATGTAAGTGACCAAGAACATAAATCTTACTCTATTGTCATCTTTCCTTGCTACCCAGGCTTAATCTTCACTTGCTCTCAGGTGTATCCCTTTATTTCTGCCTTTTTTGCTACACTCATGTTTCTCCTTGGTGTTCTCCACCTCTCTGTACATCTCTGCGCAGCATACACTCCCTCTCTTGTCCTCTATCTTATTTTGGATTGGACTAGCACCTGCCTTTCTTTGATCCTCCTGCTCCCTCACTTTTAATTGAATATTCTCTGTTTTAATTACATTGTTTGTTGGCGTCCCTCCCTCCATGTGCCCGTGTTTCTGTCTGTATCAGGAGTGCACTAAAAGGAGGATGGTCAACGGGATGTGTCCCTCACTGCCCTATGTTTGCCATTATGACACAATCAACGACATCCTGAAACATTGTACAGTGATGCATGAAGGATCAAAAGGTGAGAAAACATAAATGGTTTCATGTAGTGTTATTGTTGAAATTGTCCTTAAATTATGTTGCTTTATTGTGGTTAGTCATTTTTAAAAGGGGAATTTCAATTTCAATCTGATTTAAAAAAAACCCCAAAAAAACAAAAAAACAAAAAAAACAAAACAAAACACACCAAGCTGGTCAAGGATCCCCTTTCATGACTTTGTTTGATTACAGTGCACACCAGCTGTTGCTCTGTCTAGTTAGTGTGTAGTAGCTTTAGCCTTCAGTTAGGCTTTTCATAGCATGATTTGACCTAAAATAAAAAGGTGTTGTTCTGCACTAAAACGTGCTAATATCGGTCAAATGATCCTTGATCCTGGCTTGAAAAGCCAGAACAAAACTCAAGTAGCTTCCACCAAGATGATTGAGCAAAAACAAATGTTTTTTTTAGCCAAAGAAAGATAGAACAAGTTCAAATATCATACATGATGTGCCCATGGGAGCTTTTTTCAAACATGTACTCCTGAGTCAGTTCTTGTTACACCACACAGTGGTAGACTGTAAAGGTAGGGTGTTTGGTGTCTCAGGAAACAAGTCAAAAAAGTGCCCGGAAGTGGCAGACAAAGCAACAGAGCTCCCTATACGACACTATGATGAACATGTTGTCTTCATATCACTTAAAGAGCAGAGATAAAGTTCAAAGTGAAAACTTGAAGGGCTACTTCACCTGTTGAAACATGAATCTGTATTGACGTTGGGTCAGATGTGTAGTAGAAACGTGAAACTTTTTTTGAAGTTGGTGCCTTCCTGTCCAAAAAAAAGGTATGTTTTTGGCTCATGTGGATGAAAGACAACAACTCCCAGAATGCATAGGATGGTGTTAAGATGGTGTCGGACACATCGAAAAAACAATGTTTCCAAGTTGTAAAAAAGCACATGAAACTTCTGCTCAAGTCGGAACAACAACACAGAAATTTGGAAAATAATTTGGGAACAGACTTACCGGCCTGATGTCAGACTCGTCATCAGATGGGGGACAAAATATGTTTTGTTAAAGTTAACATACTTTTTATTCATGCACGTACTGAACATGAACTTTTTCCTCAAATATAACTTTTGAAAGTAGCATTTCACTGATCTTCGTCGTAGCATCCACTTTTTTGGACTGTTATTGCGATCTGACCTCTCGCTCTGTCCCTCTTTTGTCATTTTGGCAGAAAAAAAAGAGTTTCACAGTTATTTAAATACAAAAAAGAATATCAGAACAAATAACATTGTATCGCGCCAAATGTAATGACAGACTTGGACAGTGACAAAGGTGCTGGATCCAATCTGGTAGTTGCTGGATATTACTCCGACAGGATCAGGTACAAATTAAGCACTGATGTACCTGATGATTTTACACTTAGTTTAGAATTAGTATTCAATCTGCCTTAAGCTGTGATTTATCAGTTTCACTTAATGTATCATTATATTCACCAGCTGCTCACTCACATAGTCATTTTACTGTTTGTTGCTGGGCAGGTGAAGTATTTGGCTTCATTAGAGGTTTTTTTCCCTCTAAAAACAGCTGCCGACTGCGACTGAAAACTCAGTCAAAGAAAGCAATGAGAGTGAATCAAATTAGACAAGTTGCGGACTATAAAAACCAACACAAAGAACATAAGGACTCTTCTTGTTGGTTTGTGTAGTTGAGAGAACCCTTTCATGTTATGTTTGATCTCTTGTTAATTATAAACATGAATTCATGCATTTGTTAACAGGTTCTTTAAACTGATTGTTCAGCACAGGTTTGCAGAGATTATCCAGTTCAATTTTTCTATCAATGCTGTGTTTGCAGAGCTCATAGGTGCTGGATCCCTGCCTTTCTTCGATCAGCAGACTGAACTAACAGGAGAGAGTGGCGAGGAGAATCAGCCTGTTCAAGGGAGGAGCAGGACAAAGCAGGTGGCCTGTAGCCAGGCTGGCAGGAGGAAGACGTGGCCAGAGAGGCGCAGAGAGAGACGGGAGGTGAAGAGGCTGAGGAGAGAGGCTCAAGCAAGACGAGAAGGAGGACTATTAGGAAGATCCAAGGGGAAATTTGATGATGAAGTTTGCCCTTCAGACCCCTCCAGGTCTCTTCTTCTGAGTCATAAGTCTCCACCCCCTCCACAAAAGAAGAGCAGGGATGCGGCAGGTGACAGAAGGAGCAGAAAGAGCAGAGAGGCAGAGAGATGGAGGAAGAGAGGAGGGCTTAAACACGGGGATTTATATCCCCATGGTGATGTAGATATCTGTAGCGAAAACTTTCTTTCCCCAAAACAAAGAGTACGTCACAGAAGACGATGAAGTTTAATTATTTGTTAATGTTTTAGAGTAATGAATGTGATTGGATAATAGTAAACATTTGTATGTCTTTTGTTTTTTTTATTCATTTATCTCTACAAAAAAAAAGGAAATAGCATATGGAATTGAAAGATGTACATCCTCTGTGTTACTGTTATCACTGTACTTAAGTATTCTTAGCTGAAAAGAGTAATGTTGTAGAATACTTAAGTACATCAAATTATGAGATCTATGACTTATCTTTGTAAAGACTAGTATTTATATTGTAAAATAAATGTCAAAATACACGAATATCCTGTCCATGTTTTGCTCTAGGATTGATTAATGTCATGATACGTGATTGTGAAGACCGAATAATTTTTGTGTTTCGCGTTACTTTGTACGTTGGTTCCGGTTTGAAGCGTGCAGGGCTGGTCCATTTGAAAACGCTGTGTGAACACAGTCGCTCTCAAAGCCTTGTCTTATAGTATTTCTGGTATGAAGCTGCTGAATTATTAATGAACGGAGCAGCTGCCCGGGGTTTACCAGACTAGAGTAGTCGACTCAGAAAACAGGCTGCTCCTAAAAAATCGTCATCGAAGCTTCTCGTGAAACAAACATAGCTTAGATAGTTACTGAAATCAATACACCTTCACTGGCATGTGGGTTTAGGCCATAGTTTTACAAGTACTGCGCGAAATAAGCCAGTGACGGACTACACTTTATCAGCAATCGATTGGAGTTGACTTGACGGAGATGTGAAACTCCCATTGATTGATCTTCCCCTACACTCCCCGCTGACCAGAGAAAACACTCGATAGCGAATGCGAGAGAGGGGATTTAAATTGGACAAATACTGTCCACCTCTCGACGGATAAGGTAGATATCTACTTTCTCATGCGGTCTAATATAACCCGCTGTGTAGCGGCCATCAAAACCTCGACACAGTTGCGACGTTTTCTAGCTTGTAATGTCGGCACTGTTGGACTTGTTTTCCCCTCTAGAATCCGCTTCCTGTTAGCCTTGGGCTAGCTGAGAAAAAAATAAGACATTATGCTAATGAACGAGTCGGGTTAGTTAACCAACGCACAGGGGAGTAACTTTATTACTTACAGCACGATATCCGTAGCAATTTAGCGACAATTTAATCCAAAACATAACATAAGAACTTCTTTTCGGGGCCAGCCATAAAGGCTCCGGGTCGGCTTTAGTTTAGCTCGACATTTAGCCATCTTGTTTTAGAGATTTAAGTGTTTAACCTGACCAGGCGACTTGTATTTACTTAAGTTGAAGTTGCTTGTGAATGCATACGTCAGTTTAGGACCAGGAGGTTTAAAAAAAAGGAACTTAAATGTGCAGTGTGGGAGCCGGACTGATCCTCTGTGAAGAGACAATAGAGGAGCTGAGAGTCGAGCAGCTGCTGTGTTGTTAAACGACGGAAACAGATCACAACCAACTTAGAGAAAAGAGCATTTTCAGTGTTGTTTTTTTCATTTTAATTACTCTCTGGTATAACTACAATAACATTTATACACTTTTACGCACGTTTTAAAAGTGTAAGAATAAAACATCGTAGGTTTAGTGTCCTCGCACAGAGAGAGGGTGGATGTGGTTGATGCAGATGGTGCTTGTGCGACACATGAGGGCTTCCAGGTAGAGATATAAACATATATTTATATATCTATGCTTCCAGGTGTGTCTCCTCATTTCACAGAAACTTCAGCTTTAAATGCCTCAGACATTAAAACACACTCGCAGTAGCCGGTAGTTTCTAGAGGTGGTCAAGCAGGTAGAGAAGAGGGAGGCTGTTATTGCCCCTTTCTGGTCGTCCATCTCTCCAGCCTACCTTCATCACGGTCATCATCTACCACCGCCCTCCTCTTCGTCCCCGGTCATGGACCCCCCGAGGACGCGGTCTCGGTCACGGTCTGGCTTCTATCATTTCGGCTTGAACGGTAACGTTGGAAGTAACGGCAGCGTTAACGCGGTCGGAAACGGGAGCCTGATGAACGCCAGCGGGGGAGGGGTGAGCTACCCGCAGCAGAGCACTCCAGGCTGGGCGCCGCACCACGGTGGTCGCAGCTACCCGGAGACCCAGCAGCAGCAGCAGCAGCAACAGCAGCAGCAGCAGCAGCAGCACACCCAGGGGAGCTACCTGTCTGCGGGGGCGCAGCGCCACTCCTCGCACGGAGCTCACAGACACCCAGGGGCCGGTAAGCAGGCTTCAGTAAACAGGGGCCTGCAGCCCTGCCACATGCACCATCACACATACATACAGAGTGCACCTCCTGAGGGGATGCAAGCAGACCACTACCAGTTTAACAGGCTTTGAAAGATTGAACTAAAAGGCTTGGTGCTCTCACCGCCAGCTGTTGCTTGAAAGGCCAGCTATATGTCATGTCTGATGTTGTTGTGAGGTCTCTCCTGTAGAGGTTTAAATAACATTTACCCAAGTTAACAGAGCAAACCAGCCTCCTGAACTTTGTTTAGTACGTCAGTGCTGAGCTTTAAACAGACCCCCTTCTCTATGGCTAGTCCAGACATGAAGGCCTGCTGGACATATCTCTGGTGACACAATAACATTAGGGGAAATCGGTGAAGTACCAGTAAATAAAAAAAAATGCTTTGATTAGAGTTAAATAAGTATTTAGACACACACCATTAAACAAATCTCTTGTGGTTATTCATATTTTTAAGTAATATAAGCTAGCGAGTATATTTATTTTTTTATCTGATCAGGGAAAAACAATTGCCTCGAGGTTTAGACAGCTCACATACTCCTCTTTATAATTAAAAAAAAACAGTTTGGAGACTTGAGACAAACCTTGAAATTACATCAACAGATAAAGATTATATCTGTTTCAGATCACTCAGTGCTTTGATGCAGTCTTCCTTGTAGTTTACTGTCAACCATGAGCCTATGACTGAAGACGTGCCACAGACGGCCGCCTTCATCGACACCAGTTCTTTGCCGTCTGCTTGGCGTGTCACGGCCTTCAACGTGCTTCAACTAATATTCAAGTCTATGCAAACCTCTGAATGGTCCTCCGGAAGTCAAACAGATATTTATACCCTGTATTTTTTCCATTCTAGTCAAAGAGTCTGGGAAAACTTAAAACGGTGTAGTTTCAAAGCAGTGTTCAAACAACGACATGTACATGTATAAAAGAGTACAGCTCCTACCTTAACCATCCACCAATACTTCAATGTGCCAACAAAATTAACTTCTACCAATCCAAACTTATTTAGACAATAAAAACAAATACAGTTTTCTGAGAATACATTGTAAGTACAACGGCATTAAAGCAATTTTAGAAAGTATAAATGTTTGCGTGAACCCTGTACCCCTTTGTTTATGCCTTATCCTAAGTAGGTGATTTCATGCAGCTTGAAGAATCCTGGTTCTTCATCCCTCTGTACACATGATCATGACAATAGCAAGGTGCCTGTTCATACATGTGCAGTTGTGGTTTTTATTTCTCAACATCTTCAGCGACCTTGTGTTGTACTAACACGTTCAGAACATTCACAAACTTGAACACAGTGTTTTTAATGCCACAGTATACTGGTTTATGTTGTTAATTAAAAAAACCGTAGATACGAGCTTATACAGGTTTCTAAAGGCATGCTACCTTGTTAGCATGCAAAGCACATACCCGTAATATTTCTGAAACAGGATTATCACTAGCATACTTGTGCCCATGTAAACACACTCAGTGACAGCATTGGGTTTCATGTTTAGCAGGTTTACACTGTCGACTGCAGGAAAGTGACTTCTGTAATACCAGATTGAGTTCCCTCAAAGGCAAAAAAAAAAAAGTGCAGTGAATGAATGAAAGCAGGATTCTAATGGGCCTCTTTTGTAATAGCAGCACTTCTGCCAAACACCCAAAATAACCTGCAGAGGGGGGAAACACAAAACACATGCTTCCCAAATTGGGCAACAACAGAGAGGGGTCTTATGTGAGTGCTTTTAAAGAGTCTATCTACCAGCTGTGTGATCGGCGTCCTTCCAAACTACTGCAAATTACCTTCCTGAATGTGCCTGTTATTCTGTGTTTAGCAAAATCAGAGTTACAGATTTCTTATATACCTGTCCTTTTTTTTTTAATGGCACGATCTTTGGCATCACAGTATACAGAATGTGACAGAGTTGGATTTTTGTGTTAAAAAAAAAAAACAAGTCCCCATGTCTTACCTGAGGTTTCTCCTGTCTCTTCCCTTTTTCACATCCCCGGTGTCAAAGCAAGTTTAGATATCTCAGTGTATGTTGTATTCATCGACCTGCTCACGCTCTAACATTATAGCATCTAAGTTTTAAAGCTCTAGTCCAGTTATCACTCGAGATCTTAACAGACCAGGGAGGTCTTTTTAGTTTCTCAGTTTGGCGTTTCAGGTGTTTGTATCTCAATGTAGGACAAAAAGTATGTTTCTTCTCGATATTGTTAACTTCACTCTCTGGCCCCTCTGACTTGACTTGTTTGGCTCCGAGGGACCCGGCTCGTTCTTCTCACCGACAGAATCGATCCAGGCTTTCCCACCAGCCGCTCTCCTGTTGCTCCCTGGGGGGGAATCTGCATTAACAGACCAAGTTCTCCTTAAAACACAGGGATAACTGAGGCCCAGGACCCTGTGAGGCCTGGAGAGAAAAAAAAAACCCAAGGGAAAAGCTCATGAATTAAGATGCAAGCCAGTGGGTTGGCTGTACTGTGGGCTCGTGAGTCAAGCGACAGTCCCTCTGTTCTCCACAGCCACTAGCAGGGCGCCTTTGAGCTGTCACTATCGCCAGACTTCACTTGGCTCTGGAGTGGCATCGCAAAGACAAGAAAGGGGAATGGTGGGGTGGGGGGGGGGCTGCTTACAGATCAGTTGTTTCTAAGGAGTCAGACGGGGGCTGTGTGGACGAGGAAGGCATGGAGGGAGCAGCAGAAAGGGGAGGAGAGATCCCCCCCTCCCTGTTTTTTGGTGATTAAAGGTTTTTGGGGAACTGCTCAGTGGAAACTCTTGTCATCTGAGTTCAAGGACATCCTTCTTAAGCTGCTGAAACGTCTGCATGCACATGCTGCATCCAGATTGCACATGTGGGCCGACAGATACACAGCTGAGAGATCATCATGTTTGTCCAAGATGATGTTTATGCTATTATATCTTTATTCAGAGAGATTTTTTTTTCTTTCTCCACTGGTTCAGTTTTTTGAGGGCACACACATCTCTCTCAAATCATCAGGGAGTCTTGTTTTGTGTGTGTGTGATGATTTATTGATCTTTGGAGAAATATTAGTATTGCGAGTTTACCACACAGAGATCCAAAATAAAATGGAGGTGGCTCTGAGCTGTTGTTTCAGAGCTAATAATGGTTCACTGCCTTGCTCAGGGACGTGTGGCAGATGCCTTCAGAAAGGCAGACTTGAAACCAGGCTTTCAGTTATGGATCATTTTTATGGGACCACTCCAGTATGTGGAACTGTTTATTTTTCAATATTTCTGTGACTATTCAGCTTCAAACGTGTCAGAAAACACATTTTGTTTCGTAGGAATGTCCTGAAAATGATTTCTTCTCAACCAACACAACAAAAAAATCATGGACATGCTGGACCCAGGAGGAAACATTTTAACATTTTGGTGGCTTGCTCAGTTGTTAATCACATTTTGGTAATCATTTCTGTTAACAAAGAAAAGTCCTTATCTGAGCTCAAACAAAGTTTACATGTATGTACAAAGCCAGCAAGATGCTCTGCTCCTGTGTTCTCGTTTGATAAGTGGATGTCTGTGTGTCTGTTTCTGAGAGTCGGAGCTCGATTTGTTTCATTGTAGATCTGAAGGAATGATTTTTCTGTGAGAGCCACAGAGGAAAGGTCCAGTGTGATACGGCTTCCTTTCTTGTCTGCACATTGAATGCAGGAAGATTCAGAAGCCTGTGTGGAGGACAGACACAGAGGAGCACTGCTCTGTTTGTAAAAAAACAAAAAAACAAAGTAAATGTTTATTTTTTATTACCTCTGTCAAACTTTGTCATTTTAAAGTCTTTTAAAAAAAAAATAAAAAATCAGCCGGGCGTCATCAAGATTACAACTCTTTTGGCATCCAGAGGTCTTTAAATTCAGGAGGTTAAAATCAAAGCCTGTGTGGTGTATTTTCTGCTGTCCTGGACAGCATGCTCAATGTGTCTTGTGATGCTGGTGTTTTCCTCAGTCCTAACTTATCTGATTTATATATTTTTTTTTTTGCAGGAGGAGTGCTACACTTTCATCCCGATAATGTTTGCAGCGACGACCGGGACAAAGTAAGTGTGAAACATGACCCATGCCTGTTACGTTTGCTCGGCTCCTGCTCTGAATAGGCTTGAATGTCATTGTTTTCTTTTCTTATTCATTCTCCCCTTTTGTCTGTCCTCCTTTTTGTTTTTCCCTGACCCCCTCCCCCCCTCCCCCCTCCCCCCCTTGCCTCTGGTCCCCCTCCTCCTTCACTGCTGTGTGCAGATGGAAGACAGCCCGAGCCCCAAAAGGCAGCGTCTTTCCCAGCAGTCCATGTTGGATCTAAACTCCGCCCCTCCATCAACCCCTTCCTCTCCCATTCGCCCCTGGGAGCTGCCTCCTAGTCGCAGACCACACCCCCACTACATGCCAGAGAGATGCCACACTCCCCTTCGAAACCGACGCAGGTGAGTGTGTGACATGATTATATGTAAAAATTAGTTTCATTATTAATCCAATCACAGACTTATGCTGTCTGTGCAGAACTCTAGACAAAGGGCTAAGCTTTATATCTGAAAAACAAAACAAGGATTGGACTGAGGGTAGCACAAAAACTGATGACAAGAACACATTTTTTTGGATGATATTATCCAAAAAGCCAATAGGGAAATCACTATAGATCTTCTAAATACAGCTAAATGTGGCGCTCAACAGCGTCGCTCCGGAAGTAAAAATCCCATTCATCTTCTCCATAGCGGATTTGATTATTAGCCATAATGTCATAACCATCCAAGGTAGACTTATCGCAGGCTATTCGAGTGTTAAACCCTGCTATATGCTCCTGAATGAGACAGAAGTTTCTTTGATATCTACCCAAGATATCGGGGGGGGAGTGACTACTACACTTCCCATGATGTAGTGTTACCATGGCAATGTTTCCCATGTTTCCCATCCCTCTGTGCCGTATTTAACAGATACATTTCGCAAGCAGGCTATGTAGTTAGTTAGCTAACATAAAATGTACTCATAACCTTGTCATACTGTGGTGAATGTAGCTGATATTTTCCGCAACACAAACAAAAAGATGACGGTATAAACACTACAACAAAGTCAAACATTACTTTTAAGAAGGAACAATATCATTCACAATGGATTGTGGGATGCGTAGTTTCTTGACTCCGGCCCTTGGTTTTTTTGTTGTTGTTTTTTAATACCGTTTTGGTGCCAAATTAAATGTACTAAATCCTGAATTGGTATTTTCCCTCTGCATTTGGACATGGAGTGTTTAGTCTTTATTACAGAATAATTTGTTCTCCCTTCATTTTGGTGTTTTCTGCCTTTCACAGTACAGAACAATAATCATATATATTCAGCTGGAGTTGTGAAGCTCTACAAAGCAGCGGTAAATTTACCCGATGTTAAAATGTGATTTTCATACTTTCCCATTATACAAGGTTGTGGATTTTTCATTCTTAAAGCATCTTGCACCTATGTTAGCCTACTTATTCATAAAAAAAAATGTTACCACAGGTTTAAAAATGTAACCTCCAAATGGCTCACACTGATCCAGAATTAAATGAATGAATCCTCAAGCGAAGGTCTGTAGCATTTTAACAAGAAGTGGGGAATCCCAGCTCCTAGAAGGGTCTTAGCAGTCATTTGGACGGCTAGATTCCAAACTATAATGCGCTAACTCACTTATAGAAATTGCACAAGATGACATGTCCAGTATTTCACGTCCACAGCTCTTTCTGCGTCTTCCTCCATTTATTTTTTTCTCTTCATCAGCCCTCCAATGAGACGCCAGCGTGGCCGGAGAGACCGTCTGACACGCCATCACCACCACACCCACAACAACCACCACCACTACAACAGCAACAATAACCACCACCACCATAATCATCCCAATGCCCACCATCACCACCACCACCTGCACTCCCACCACGTCCCGTCTTCAGGCCACCAGGATGAGAACTACCGTCACCCCGCTCCCCCCCAGGGCTACCTGCCGTACAGCCAGCAACCCCCCCGAGGGCCGGGGCCGGGGCCGGGGCTTGGTCCTGAAGAGCGCCCAAGTCACCATCCTCCAAACCCGTCCCCAAGGCCACTCCACCAGTCCCCGAACCTGTCTCCCAGACTGCTGCACCCCGCAGCTCATCCACAACACCCACACCCTCACCCATCTCAACAGCAGAGCAGTATGGTGCTGGACCTCCATGAGCAGGTGATTGTATATGATTGGGGGGGGGGGGATCAAATAGACTTTTTAAATCATAAAACACAATGGGATGTTTACAATTCACAGTTTGTTTTTAAAGACTTTCTTGCTCTTGTGCATTTTGTCTCCCTCGGACTCTGGTGGTATCTTCCTGGAGACACTGCAAGCAAATGAACATTGGATTGTTTCAGGGTGTCCTTTTGAAGATGCACTATCCTGCCCTTTGTTTTAGAGAAACAAAGCAAAAAAAAAAAAAAAAAAAAAAAGCAACATGACCGGTGACTTGTATTACAAAATCTCTTCCCTGGTATTATTTTTTTGCAAGGTATGAATATTATACTTAGGCTTTTTTTCCTTCTGGAAAGCAGTAAGTTAATTTCCTCTTATTTTACACAAAGACAAAATTCATGCGGCTTGATGCCAGAAGGCTGCCTGGCTTGTTTGGCTATTTTCCACTCAGTAGAATAATGTCAAAGCATCAAAACCAAATTGAAAATCGGTGATTGTTGGTGTCACAGTTTGTGTACTTGCTTTGAGTTACAATGACACACATTTAACTTCTTATCGGATTTGATATGAACAATTTGCCGTGATGTTTGTCACAAGGTTAATTTCACTCTGCGGGTCTTTTTCAGGTGAAAGTGAGTTGAGGTGGAGCTCAATTAAGTGCCTTTTAGATGCAAACGAGAGCTAAGTGATGGACATGTCAGAAATCACATCTACTGATAACACTAAACTGAAACTAAAAAAAAGACCTTTTGCTGTTAGCATAATGAGCTCAAAAACCTCTCAAGCTTTATCAACAAAACTCTGTGTTAAGAAAAGTAATGCAAGCTTTGAATATGAAATGTTCCAGAGCTGAAAGTGTTGTGTTGACACTGATAAAACTGGTTTTGTATCCAGTGTTGAAGATGTTTTTGGTATTTTTGTTTGTTTGTTTTTTAGCTCGAGCTGCTCAGCTGTTACTCACAGACTCGTTTACTAAGTTCAGGATCTCTTGACTCTCCATGTTTAGGGCTCAGTTCCAGTATCGTATCCTGTCTCTCCTCCGGGAGCTCCACCAGGCCTGCCACCTCGCTCAGCCCCTCAACAGATCCCAGCATGCTCAGTGGTCTTCAGTGGACAGCATTATCCTGTGTGCAGCGTCCCTCCCCCTGTGAGTGTCTTTGTGTCTTTTCAGTCAGACACATTGCACATTGCTACCGACAGGTTTTTCTAACATATTCTGTCTTTTGTTTCTCTTCTAGGTGCTTCAGACATGTTCTGTTCAGCACTTACCTATGCCTTACCCATTTCCATCACTGCTGTCCAGTGACCCAACCTTCCTTATTCCACCTCCTCACCTTCCCCATCCCCCAACACACTTGTCCCACCATCCTCCTCACCTTCCCCAGCCTGGACAGTTTGGACCCTATCCCACACAGCAGGCCCGATCGGTGAGTGGGGATGCATATGTCATGCATTGCCTACCCTTTGTTGATCGGGTAGGCAATGCTCCGATTTTTGTTTTGAACTGCAACATTTTGTTGTGATCACATCTGACACGGTGATATTGTATATTTTAATTTCTGATTTTTCCACATTTATCTCCACAATCACAGCCATTACAGAGGATAGAGAACGATGTGGAGCTGCTTGGAGAACACCTGTCTCTGGGTGCTGGGCTCCACTATCCTCCTGCCACCCACCCGGCCCTCACTCCACACTCCACACAGCTTCACTTCCTGTCCCATGACCCTCTGCCTCAGGAGTTCTTCGGAGTGGTGAGTTATACAATGATTTATATTTTGTGTTTTTTCATCACTTTGAAGTGTGAGGTGAAGATTAATGAGTGATGTGTATGTTTTGTCGTTTGCCCCCTCAGTCCTATCCAAACTTTATTCCTCGGCGTCTCCCAGGGCGACGGTACCGCTCACAACAGCCACTGCCACCTTCGCCTTACCACCCAAGCCTCCTGCCTTACTTCCTGTAAGTTGATCAAAATGTTTTCACTCACACAAGACAGTAATGAATAAAATCGTTGTTTTTCTTATTCACATGTATAACCTGTTGCACGGCGTGGATCATTAAGTTCCAACTCGTATAACTTCAGATCCAACAGAAAAAATCATCACTTTAAGGGTTCAACTTTTCCCCTGCCTATTTTTTTTTCTTTAGACCTATAATAAATAAACTAAGGGTTGAATATAAAGTTTATGTTCATCAAACTGGAGAGATAGTGTCTTCTCCCCACACCCTCCACTCTAAGGTAGATGTGCACGGATGCCGTCTCGCGGACACAGAACCTTCAGCATTTAATCAGCTCTGCGTCCTTGTTGAAAAACGTTCTGCGCTCTCACCACTTTTCCTCCAATATTTATTCTGGTTTCCCCACATTTCTGATCATGGAGATTATTAAATAAAACTCTTTTGCTACCAGTTTGCTTGTCTGCTCCCATTACTGCACCACCTGATTGTTCACCGGGATAACGGCTCTCATATCTGGTAAACTGAGTGCCGTCTGAAACGACAGTGTGGGGTCGAAGTAAACAAATACAGACCACTCTGGACCAGAGTTGAAACTTTGGAGGAGGCCATACTGTCTGCTGCATTGTTACCAAAGAAGCCCGTATTTCATCATGGCATGTTTCCTTAATTTGTGATCGTATAGTAAGGTCATTTTATGATTTAATTCAGTAGATATCTTACAGAATGATGGGGGGTTTAAGCAAGCCGTAACTCACTCCCAAAAATCATCTGATACTTCCTCTTCACCTTCATGATTTCCCAAAAATACTCTGACCACTAAAAACTCTGTTCTCATGCTCTTTGTTTTTTTATTTAGCATTTTTGGTTATTCAGTGAAGTTCTATATAGGTCCGATGTATTATCTAAATTGTGTCAAGAATTTATAAAAGACTCAAAAGTGTTATTTTGTGTAAAAGTAAAGTCTGTCTATAAAAAGTTGAAGTGTTGGTTAAAGAAATATTAAACAAGTAATTTTAGACAGATGAAATTCTAAGACAGTCAGACTAACATAACTCGAGACTGATTTTAGTCTCCTTTGAAGAACACAACTTGAGTTCCTCTCCCCTTTATGCCTGCCTCTGTAGTTCAATGCTGCCAGTCCAGCCCACAGGTCCTGCAATCAGTCTGGAGCTGGATGTAGACGATGGAGAAGTGGAAAACTATGAGGTACATCTTTACTGGCTCCTTCTTCATTCTTTTGTACGTTTTGTACGTTATTCAAAAATGTGGTTCTGATTGTTCGGTTTCATTCCCCTCACAGGCCCTCCTAAACCTGGCTGAGCGTCTGGGAGAGGCCAAACTCAGAGGATTGACAAAGGGAGACATTGAACAGCTCCCTTCCTACCGGTTCAATCCAAATAACCACCAGTCTGAGCAAACACTGTGAGTGCAGCTACCAGGTCGTCATTTGTTAAATGCATGAACTGTTCTCATCAGATATTATGCAAGTGCCCTGTGATCACCACGTGTTTTGTTTATTTATACATTTTTTAATGCTTCGTCTAAAAGAGGCTCACAAGTATTTGTGACAGAGTTTATGAAACTATTAAGTATATTCGGGATGACTACAGTTTGCTGAAACTGCCCGAAAGCAACGTTGAGATTTTCGAACCCCATGTACGTTAGTTAGGATAGGAATGAGAAGAGGAGGAGATGAATTCTCAGTGAGAAGTGTTTCCTCTCTTTTAATCGTACCCATTCAACATTCAGTGTTAGTTGTCTTTGACACGTAAACATCTGTTGTGTTGCAGGTGTGTGGTGTGCATGAGTGATTTTGAGTCCCGCCAACTGCTGCGAGTCCTGCCTTGCAGCCACGAGTTCCACGGGAAGTGTGTCGACAAGTGGCTGAGGGTAAGCATCTATCTAAAAAAACAAACCCACTGTCTCCAAACTATATGTATATTATACGTCTGAAGCTCTTCACATAATATTAGTGATTGGACCATTTAATCTTGATCCCCAGAGAAAGCCTTTATTTATTTAAAGCCATTAAATACACTCCCAGTTCATTCAATAAGTGAGTGACACACACAGGGACCTCCTTAACTTTAATAGTGTTGGTAAAATTCAGATGGACGCAGAAACAAGCATAGTGTGTTTCTCAATGTTCCTGAACTCAGCAATAACATTTATGACTATTTGTAAACAGTACTCTATTCTGTCCGTTTTATGAAAGGACGTTTTAATGTGATTTACGACTATTTCTTCCTAAAAAAAACAAAACACAGCCTAATCATTTCTGTGTGTTTTCTCTGACCTCAGGCCAACAGGACGTGTCCCATTTGCCGGGCTGACGCCTCTGAAGTGCAGAGAGACTCGGAGTGACCACAAGAGGGCGCCAGACACTCCTAAGAGATTGTCACGTTCAGCACTACCTGCTCCATTTAAAATAAGACACATTTGCTCACACACACACCACTTCCTTGTGTTTTTTGTGCAGCACCTCCTGCTTTTTTTATGCTTTCAATCTTGACACCTTTTCTTCACATTAACATGATACTGATTTGTTTCCGTTATGTTACTTAATATCATTTCTGTCCGTTTTTCCTGTTCACATGGATGCAGGCCCTCACATCTTTAATGAATGAAATTCAGCCTGACTACCTTGGTGTATGTGTGTGTGTGTGTGTGTGTATATGTAAAGGCACCACAAGCGTTGTTTGGTCAGCCCTGTAATACAGTGCTGTGGTGTGTGTGTCAGTGTTAGAGAGCAATTTTTAGATGTCCAGCATGCCTGAGTTCCTTTTGTATACCAGATGAGAGTTAATGACATCCAAGAGTTTTTGCTCTCTTGAGTGAATGACTTTACTCGTGTGTGTGTGTGTGTGTGTGTGTGTGTGTGTGTGTGTGTGTGTGTGTGTGTGTGTGTGTGTGTGTGTGTGTGTGTGTGTGTGTGTGTGTGTGTGTGTGTGTGTGTGTGTGTGTGTGTGTGTGTGTGTGTGTGTGTGTGTGTGTGTGTGTGTGTGTGTGTGTGTGTGTGTGTGTGTGTGTGTGTGTGTGTGTGTGTGTGTGTGTGTGTGTGTGTGTGTTTTTTCTAGGCTTAAATCTTCTCTAGTTTGACACTAAGGGTCCATATTGCCACTATACTTCTTGTTTTCCTATTTGATCCATTTGTTTAAATATATTTTGATGATCATTATTACAATTATAATTATCATTCTTTAATATTATTATTATTATTAAAAAAACATAAGTGATTGTTTTCCTGCCTGGCAGTTACCTCATCATTCCAGTTTTGGTCATCATTCATCACACACGCTTCACAGTACTACTTTGAAATAAAGCACATGATATATTTTTCTTTTCCTTACTTTTTATAAGTAGATATGAGTTTGTCTATGACTTTGCTGTGGCACATGTTACATATATACATATATCTATATATACTGTATAAATCTATGAATATCTGTATACCAAATAAAAGGCTTGATATGAACTTTTTAAATTTTGCAAACTTGATTTATCTTTTAAACCGTATAATTTGGACTTCTTGGTTGTGCAGGTCCAATAATAGATTTAATGTGGTGTTGATAAAAACAGAGAAGATGGACTGAAGAGCTGTCCTTTGGTTTGGAGATGTAATGACTTCAAGTGACCACTGGGTGGCGCTGATTCTCTTTCAGACTATCATCGCTCAACACAGACCCGTCGCCAGACCTTAGTCTTAGGGGGGGCATATGAAATGCATGGGGGGGGGCACAATTATTATCAGCCTGTACGCATATTTTAATAAAACCTATACTGTATTCGAGCAGCACGCAAACATCACTTTAAACATAACCTACAGCAATATCACCCAGTACACTAATAAATGATTCTGTAGTTGTGCACATTTAACTTAATATATCTGATAAAAATGTATTCAATATAAATGCTTCATTGATTTTGTGGCAATTATTTATGTAACTTTCAAACAAAAATATTTATGATAGAAGCCAAAAAAATAACGTGTATGACAGCTGAAAGTAAAAAAACAACAAAAAACGTTTTATAATGGAGCTAGTGCAATATTCTACATAAACACAGCAGAAATCAATTCTCTTTAAATGTCTACAATGAGTGAGAAGCGCCAGCTGTACTGTTATCACAGTCTTAGGAGGGTCTTGCGTATAACGTTGTTTTAGTCAAGGACCGGAGAAAATAAGAATGACATACTTGCTGCTTATTCAGATGTTATGTAAGTGTGTTTAGATATCGATCATTCTGTGTCAATTTATGTTCAATGTGAAGCTATCAGTTAAAAGTGTGCTAACATTAACCTACTTACAATGCATACCGTGGCATTTTGCTATTCAATCAAAGGATCTTTTTTTTTTTTTTTCCCAAACCACCTGCTCTAAATGGTGCTTAATTACAGTGTGTTCGAATGTATTGATCTTTGTGTGAATGTGAGTGGATTGGGTTTTGGAGGTGTGTTGCTGGAGGAGAGCTGAGACTTCAGAATAGCGGAGGTGTTGCTTCAGAGAGGCTTTGCAGAAGAACAGGTACTTACATTTATTTGGATGCATTTCTCTTTTTTCCATTTAACATTTTTTATAATTATTATATTGTCTTCTCTTTCTCACAGACTTAGTAAACAGAAGACGGAGAGGATGGACTTTTCGAATAACGGGGGTTGGTTGAAAATTGCATCTGTGATAATTGATGGTGTGCAAGACTCTTATACATGTGTCACAATAAACAAAATATAGAAAATGCTTTTCTGGAATATTAAGTGTTTCATCAAGCATTTTGATCCCACTAACATTGAAGAGCTACTATAGGGCTGTTAACAAGCACGGATGAATACACACTTTTCCAACTGGGCGTAATATCTAGCATTTTAAAGCAACTGCACTGTTAAAAAAAGTTGTTATATTTGTATAAATATTTTAAAAGCAACTGGGGGTTTGTTGACCAACAAGGAACAAACAAAAATGATGGTAGTGTGTATTTTACATAATATGTGGCCTTTAAGTTATAGACACCTGTATATCCTGTTTTGTGTTCTTTCTAAATGCAAAAAAAATGTTTTTTTATTTTTATTTAATACATACATACAAACAGAATCACACAAATTCATATTTTATTAGTGTACTGCTCATATATTTCTCACCAGCTGCTCTTTGTTTCAAGTTGCTCAAGGTCATTGCTTCTCATGTTTTTGCAAAACAGTCAGCACTGCGTACCCCTCCGTCTCCTGTTTTTGCACAACAATCAACAGTTGTACCTCTCTGTATTAGTCCACTGCCCAGATAGCAGAAGACAGAAACTATCCTTCATGAAACTGATAACGGCAAAACAAGAGTTTTGATAAAGAGTTATTTTTCTTTCTTGCAATAAAACAGCAATAAACCAGCTTTTGACTTGATCTCATTTGGTGGCGATCTTCCTTTCGGATAAGACGACACAGCCTAAAAATCTTTCAACTGGTGACCCCGATGTGATGTCTGATTGACAAGAGGAGTCTGAAGTTAGAACCATGTGCGGTGGAGTTGGCCGACTTCTCTGCAGACGATTCAGGGGGCCCCCAACTAAAAGGTGAGCAGAAAACCTCTTGATATAAGAATTTCTGTTATTGGATTATCTAAATAAAATTCCCCTCTCTCTCCTGATATCCATATATATCCACTTTCTCTCTCTCTCATAATAAAGGCAGAAAAAGCCCGAAACAATAATTTAAAAAAGAGAGAGATTCTGTGAATATTAACTGTAAAAGGAGGATAGGGATTTTCATCTAAGCTGGCATATTTCTGACGGTCAGACCCAGAGAGGGGCGATGGACCTTACAGCACAGGTAAGGATTTGTTGTTTTTCTTGAAATGTGTTAAATGGTGGCAGATTGGCACACAAATGACAACTTTTTGACGTGTATATTGACATCGTAGAGACTTCCCAGGGAAGACTCGAATTTGTGTAAATATCACACAGTCAGTGTCAATCATATTGGGAACAAAGGGTGGTAATAGGTAACTAGTCAACTAGTTGCTTTGGTTTTAATATCTGAATAAGCATTGCTTTTGAGTATACGTTTATTTGTGATTGATTATTAATATAGTTTGACAGAGTGACACTGGAATAATGCTGTAGAGAGTAACAGTGACAAAGGAAGAGAAGATTTGGGTGTGGTGTTCTTAATCAGTAGGCTCATGCATGTTGGATAACGTTTGCATTTATTATCGGCTCCAATAAACCACATCCTATGTGGTGATAACACATAAACGTGGGATTATATTTATCTCCCAGGAATATAATGACAAACTGTTACTTTGCTGTTTTTAACTCTGCTCTGTAAGGTGACCTTGAGTGTTTTGAATGGTGCCTTTAAACAAAATGCATTATGATTAAAATAATCTTCATAGCAACAGAAATGGCAGTATGGTAGGATATAAAACGTTAGAAATAGAAATAAAATAAGCAGTTACAAATTAATTGCACCACAATTAAGCACCAGCAAATGGCGGACAAAATTGTCCTTTGCTCCAGCTGCATTGGCTTGTGCACTTGATTTCTGCAGTACTTATGTGTTAAATGTCCCAGATTCTAGAATAAGAGGTTTGATATTAAACGATAAGTGAGAAAAAAAGAGGATAGCAGAATTCCGTCCAATTTTCACCGACGGGTAATTCCAAAAGACAGATGTCTCCTCCAGGCTTCCCATCACAAATGTCTCCAGTTTTGTGAGCACTGCTGCTTGAGGCTCAGAGAACACAATGTTATTGTTCTTTTTTTTCACCAAGACAAAGCAGCTTTACAGAGAATCTAACAAAGCTTACACAAATACCTGGGAACAGTTTTTTAGATTCTTTACATTCAGTTATATCATAACTGAGTTTTTAGTGATGTTTCTGTGATGACTCTTTTAAGTCCTCTGAAGGAGACATTATTCACTCTATAATAGTTCTCTGTATGTCTCTCGTACAATCTTGTGTGTCAAATTTTGGATTCACAAATTGTGTACAAAGGAATTTAGAGGCAACAAATTGATCAGAGGTCTGTTACAAACTCACTATTAAAAAATGTTTTTTCTTTGAATGCAGAGTTTGTTTATTTGGAGGTTTGGTTAAACATAAAGATTTATAAGAAAAGCCTTGATAAAAGTTTGGTTAGATTTCCTTTTATTGTGTAGTGGCAGCACTACTGAAGTTAAACAGCAAACGATGATGCAAGTTTTCAACCTATAACTCAACAAAGTCAGCTGCTTGCCTCCCTTTGAGGAAGAGTAGATTGATACTGTACACACAGTTTAGGGTTTATAATTAATAATATAAGAAACCTCTCAATGAAGGCTTACTCACTGTCCTCCTTACTCTTATCCTTCAGTCAACAACTTTTTCTTCTACTGACTAACTTTTTCTCTACTAATTCACTGCATCATCAACCTTCTCCATCTTCCACTCTTTCATCCCCTTTTCTCCCCATGCACTACTTTGCTCCACTTCTTTTTTTTTTACTCTCTTACTCTCAACTTGTCTTGTTTCTGAAGCATCTCTTCTTCCACCCTTCTGCTTTTTCTTTGCCTCTTCTGTGATAACCACCCACTCCCAAAAACCTGCCTCTGCTCCCGATCATTGAAGTGGAAGTGATGCTGGGGTTTTTTTTTTTGCCTAAAACTGTCTGCCTGGTAACATAGGTAAGGGGGCAAATCATATTTGTCATGACTTACTTTCTCTTCCCCACTCACTAATCTCTTCTCATTTCATTTCCATCCATGGTTGTGTGAGGCCAGCAGTTTGAAGATTTGAATGTGGTGTTGTGCAGAGTATACACAAGTATGTGGAGTATTCCCGCTTATTTTTCAGTCTTCATAGAGTATGCCTAATTCTAAATCTCCTCTGATTCACACCATTGATTGATGGACAATATTAAGTAGTATGCTACATTATTTTTCCCTGGGGGTGAAGGGACGACCCTCCCTACTCTGGCTATGAACTAAATATGGAGTCATCTTACATGATACTGTTTATAAAATCCTCTGCTGAATTGGCTACTTAAAAAAAAAAACATTTTGGGCAAAACTTTACAGTTGGCCTGACTATCAATTGTATTTTCCATGATGTTATCAACATTACGTCAAAACAGGCACCAATTGATGCGCACAAACAGGGCCTCTGAAGAAATTGGGGGAGAGTTTTAACGGGAGATGAAAGGCCTTTATCTCATACATCTTATCCACAGCCCCCCATTAATGGGCAAATACATGATTGTGTGAACAGTATATGTGTGTGAGAGTGGCTGGTGATGTGTAATTTGCTGGGTGTCTCAAGCTGACAGGGTACATGGATTCTCCATCCAGCTTGTGTATAAAAAGAAAGAACGGCACTGAGCATTTACATGCATTACACTCCTGCTTACAAACACACAGTACACACTCTTACAGTCACTTTTCTTTTTTCTCTTTTGTATTGTTCACTTTCTCTTCTAGGGCATGCTCTTGGCAGTGTGGGGGTTAATTGTGAAGGTGTCAGCAGGGCATGTTGTTCCCATAAACACCTCCTTGGGATGTGTATGTGAGGGATTTTCAGAGGGATGTTCCTCTTGGCATGTTAGGTGGCTGCTGGCCATGTTCTCTTATTCCGAGCCATCAACAGCCACCCCCACTTGTCTCTAATGTACAAGTGTGTGTGTATTTGCGTGAATGGAAGAGAGTAAGAATAAGAAAGAAAAAGATTGTGCCTATAGTTTGTGTGTGTGTGTGTGTGTGTGTGTGTGTGTGTGGACAGGGTGACTGGAAATACTTGGGGCTCATTGGGAGAGTCCACTTCAGGGGAAGACTATTTTGTTTTTATACATTTAGGGCCACTCCACTCCAAGATTTTCATTTTAAATACGCTATATGTTGTAATGTTTATGTATTGTGATATTCAGAGCAGTAGGAAACCAAGGCCGGGGATTACGTCAACAACTGTGTATCTTGTGTTTAAAAAAGCTCTGTTGAGGTTTACAAGCCCAGACGTGTCATTTATGAATCTGTGCATAGAACCTATAATGTGTATAATGTGTAAATGTGCCAAAAAACCCAAATGCCATGTGTGAAAAGTAATTACCATTTTTAAAACCTTGCTGTCATGACCCGGCTCAGGAGGTCACAACAAAAGATGGCAGACACATACTGTTATAAAGTCAATAATTCTTTGATAAACCAAATTATACCCAATGAAATCAAATAAGTTAAACTCTTCATTTCCAAATGAAGACCAACGTGTCAAACAAAAACCGTAGGGTACCTGTGAAGAAGAGAAGATAGAGCAGGTAGATCAGAGAGAGTGTGATATAGAAGCAGGTTTAGTAACCTCAGCACACCAGTCTCAGGTGCTGCTAACCCTATTGGGGCATCACACGTAAACACGTCAATGCATTTCTAAATCCCTTTATAAATAACAATCCACATCAAATGTGTGGGCGTGCATGATCCTCGTATTCCTCCCTCATGCCTTTACACTAAAGTGTTAAAATGGTCAATGCGAAAATTCCCCAGTTTTATTAAATAGCAGGCGCGTACACATTCGGGGACATTTGCATTCAGAAATGCCTTCAGTAAAATCTGTGATAACAACCCAGCCCTTTAAAACCATGCAAGCATTCCACATGTGATAAAAACCCATACTTTTATCTCCCCAGAATAATTTGAAAGAATGGTTATGGAAGTAGGGCGAGGTTGTAAAAAAAAAAAAAAAGAAAGAAAGTGAGTAACTGTCCACCTAAAGGAACCACTTTTTTCCCCCTTTACCTCGTGCAAGAGTTACTAACAAAAGAATAGGCTGTATAAGTATGGGATGGGAGAAGATGACCAATGCTGTACATCCGGTTGAGCCAGAAGAAAAAAAAAGAAATCAAAGAAGAGGTTTGATATTAAGCTCAATGCAAAACAAACAAGAAAAGTCACAAAAATGAGAAGTAAGCAATTGGACAGACTACCAACTCTTCGGGATTAATAATCAAGCAATGACATTCCCAGTAGAAAAAGCTGGCCCAAACATATCAGCAGACTGTTAAAACATGCTCCATGATGAACACATGGTTCACCAAATCTTTTACTAAGGCAAGATAAGCTGTTGAGATTGATTAATACTGTAACACTTGCAATGCTTTCTATTGGTCTTTTCAATATTTTACCACTGGAGTCTGTGCATAAGCATGGTCAAAGCTCATTATGCACACACCTGTGAGTACACGTTGTAGATGTATGAGGACCCAGATGTTTTCTCTTTGATTTGACTAAATTAATAAGAAACGTATAAGTACCGTGCACTTACGTGTACACGGTACGTTAAGCCAACTGACAGTATGAACATAAGATCATAAAAAATGACAATGTGGATCTGTATCATCAGCATTCCTGGTATCTAAAACACCCTAAAGGAAAACACCATAAGTTTACCCTGCTGCAGCAAGCATTTCATGCAGCTTTGCCCTATTCCATGTTCAACAACACACTGTCTGTTCTGCCCCAGATAATAAACTCACATTGTATTCTTTACGCTGTGATGCAAGCTAAGTTCAACTATAGGAACTCTACTGATCTGCTATATGTACGGCCTGGAAAGCAGGAGGTTTTTATTTAGGCCATTCTGCCCTTTAGGACTGACTCACCAATGACACAAAGTACTGTATACACTATGTAACATTTATTAAAACTGTTGATGCATTAAAATGACTTCAAATCTTCAGTCTTTGCGTAAGCGAAATTCTTCGAGAATAGAAACTTAACAGTGATAATATTTAATGCTGTTGCTGGTTGAAAGTAAATTGTATCAGATGCCTAATAATTGTTTTGGCGAAAGGAATTTTATGAAGTTATCCAATAAATCTGTCCTTGCTTTGGAATTTCTTGAGTGCTAATCAGTTACTGCTGCTTTACAAGCTAAGCATTTATAAAAGGAAAGTGTTTCTTTTCAGCACTCTTCAATGTATTATCTTCAATTCAAATCAATTAGCAAAGAGTGAAAAAAATCAACCTGTCTCATAAAAACCATCTATTGAATTGGTCCAGTGTTGAAACTCAAAGACACATTCAAGGAGAAGAGCTTCAGTATGGACCTTTGTATTATTCATGGGAGGTCATGTTCATGTGAGTGCATCTAGGAATGCAGAATGTAAAGAAAACCTGCTCTTAACCCGTCTGGGTGTAAAGATAGATTCAAATGTATCTGTATGGATATCTTCAAGAAAACTGTGTGCATGAAAAGAACATTAAGTCTTTAAGTTGCACCTCTACAGAAACTCATCAATTTCTCAAGTAATCTCCCAGCCTTACACATTCTGTGCTTCATCTAATAATCAGACAACTGCATCTTCAATACACAGGATTCAATACACTTCATTATTCACATACACTGCTTGCATTGCAACAATTCAAAAACCGGATGAACATTTTAACATCCCCCTTGTTTTTCCTGCAGCTTTTGATCAGTGATCATTTTAGGTGGCCTCTTAAAAGTTCAGTATGTAGATACTGTCCATGTCGTGTCGAGTTTATAGCTGCGGCGACCAACAATCTCTGAGTAATCTTATATCTATTTATCTTTATATTTTATCCACAAAATGTAACTCAAATGTCACCTTTTGTCTGAGAGCCTTCTGCACAGCAGTTCAGTACTACAGGTGATGGTGGTTGTGGTGAGAATAGCTGCCTTCCAAACAGTTGACCCAGGTTCGGTCCCCGGCCATCGCAGAAGACGATTATCCCTCTTAAATTTCCCTCTGGATCAATAAAGTACCTATCTACAAAGCTTAGCATATTGTTATTCCAGTCTAACTATCCAAACAGAATCCTTACTGAGCGTCATCTACTATCATAGTCAGGATTTGTAAGAGGTAGACGAGCCGAGTGCTGATTTAATGATAAATTAGAGAGGTGCCAGTGGACTTCCTGAGCGCCACAGAGGTGCCCTGAAGCAAGGCATCGAACCCCAGAACTGCTCTGTAGTGCTCGCTGCGGTCACTCTGAGAACTCTCCATTAAAGCAAGTCCATAGGATTCAGTTTGTGTATGTGTATTTTGGCCTGTGTGTGTTCGTGTTCATTAAACAGTGTAAAAAACAAATTTCCCCTCACGGGATCAATAAAGTATAAATGATAATTATTGTCGTTTAAGTTTACTCTTGATATCATGTCGTAGTTTAACCATTAAAAGTGAGTGTTGTCATGTGAGTTATCTTCTGTTTTGCTTTTGCTGCAAAGCAGCTTTCAAGCCCGACTGAAACACTAAAACAAATCACCACCTTCAAATGTATGGAAATACATGTTTTTTTCGAAAGTATGCTTTTGTATATTCAAATCAAGAAAGTACATGATATTCAGTCATTTCTTTCACAACACAAACTGCTTTCCCATGGGCACTTCATCTTCCTCGCTCATGTCAGTGCAGGGCATGTGAGTGTGCAACAGAACATGCTGGATTGTGTAACACTGTCGCATGTCTTCAACAGTACATGTGTGTGGGGTCCATGCCTGTCAGATTATTGTTGCCTCTGGATATGAACTGAATCTTGATGGTCTGAAGTAAAGATGACATGAGAAGCTTTATGTGGGGGAGAGAAATGCAGTACTTGCTCATCAGATTTTACTACTATCCAGACTAACAGTAGTTTTGAGAAAAGCACACCTTCTCTTCTCATGTTAAAGAAACCAAATATACAAAGACATGAACGAGCAACCGTGGCACACAGATGCAGCATGCTGCTCAGCTCCCTGAGAACATTTAATAGAGTTCAGCCATAAGAATTCTCAGTTTTCCTACATTTTCTCTCACCCACAGGGATGTCAGCAGGGCTTTTTTCTGCCTGCTTGCTTCAACAGCAATGAGAGGACACTGAGAGGGTTTGTAGAGGACTCAAGAAGAGGGAGGGAGATGAGATAAGAGAAACTAAAAAAGGGAGCTGGCTCATAAACAAAACTAAAGAAGAATAAGTAGAGCAAGAAAGGAGACAAAGACCTAAGGCAAGCACCAATGACTTAGAGCAGCAACAGGAAGATTAGAAAGAGATAAAGATAGATGATGAGATACGTTCATCATTACACATCATGTCCAATAACTCTGTAATTCTTCCCCTCCGGTGCAGGACAATGACCAGGTTTGACAGGCTACCAGTCTGTGATTTACAAAGCCCCATAATATGCCGTCAGTCCAAGACACAAATGTCCTCTTTTGATATGAATTTATGATAACACTAATGCAGCGGAGAAATCGGCCACTTCACCGGGGCACGCTGTCTCTGACTTGCAGCCTGGAGGCAAACAAACACTCGTTTAGATCTGAAGCAGACGGGTTAGGATGCTCTTTGTAGAGGAGTAACCCAAACAAACATAATTCACTCAAATGATATACAATATGATAATGCAACTGTTGGGAAACTGATGTGGATGTTTCGTGTTTGCTCTAATCCTAAGGTGTATGTTTGTGTCTCTTAGTGCAGTGACTATACGTTACGTGCATGGAGTTGTGTAAAGTATATTATTAGGTAAATCATGATGACAAAGTGCTTTGGCTCTCAGGCACCCCATATTATCATTGCTACAGGGGGTGCATTCATGAATGTTTATACAAATATGGAATACTTCAGCACTTTGACTACTAGACTGAACCAAAAGTGTGCATATTAGCATGGAATAAGTGTGGCAACATAGCTAAACATAGTGAAGTGACATATTTCAGTAATCATTTCTGATCAACACTTAGTAAGTTTTGTATTGATGTTCCACCATTTAGAAGGCTACACATATTCTCACAGTGGCCATGTTGCCGTGATGCCATGCTCAAGGTGGGAAGTTTAAACATTATCATGTCTTATCATTGTTCTCCAGGTCTAAGTCATGTTAATATCGCAAACCTAATCAACTATTTTCACTTTAAAGCTTCCTGATTGATGAGAAAGCACACTGACAATGGATACTGAAAATCCAGGGACACATTGAGCCATAATACAAGTTACAAGTTCAAAACATTTTACAAACCCGTTAGCCAATGGTAACGCCAGCATTCAGCCACTAGCTAACATTTAAGTTGAAGAAACGTAGATACGATAGGAACAGAAGGTATCAATTCCACATTAACACTCATCTAGAACACTTTGCTCTAAACCTGAAGTGCAACTCAATGGATCTATGTAAAACTTACAACATAACATAATAAATGTAAGACACCCCAGCTTATACGCATCAAATAGATCCAGCAAGTTGTAAATGTCCTTTTTAATAACTTTTAATAGGCCTTATGCCTCATGATTTTCAGTATCAGTACTTTTTTATCATTCAGGAAACTTTAAAATGCATTTTTTTTTCATTTGAATGCAACATTAACATTACTTAAAACCTTCTCAATGTATATCAAAATAAAGCTTTGAAACTGTCATTTTAGCAGGATGTGTAAATATTTCGTCCAAAAAACCCCCCCAGTCGTAGATCATTTAATTTAGTTCAAATTACGGATGTTATATACAAGCTTGTTTCTGGACTCATTGTCAGCAGGCTGCACACTGGCAGTGTAGCTGTGACGTATGGAGGGAGGATTGATTAATAGTTTGGCAGTAAAAGCCCTGTGTCTGGCATGTGAGTTTATTTAAAACCCTTACAATCTATGAATTGGAATTAGGCTTAAAAGTTGGAGTTATTGTAGTGTTAAGTTTCTCCACTTAGAAACTTAGAAGCTAGTTGTTACTGGATGTGTCTCCAGTATAATTAGAATACGCTAATTGAGCAGGAGAGAGGCCGAGGCCAAGGCTCGGTGGACTAGGCTAGTATGTGTAGGCAGGCACTGGCATATGAAAGCCTGGTTTGGCAACTTACCTTGTCGCTCAGTCCAGTCTTCATTTAGTCTAATATTCATTTGTAATTCGATTATGTCTGTTCTCATTCTTTACTGAATGATAATCATTGCAAGAAAGCTTAAAAATACAGTCTTCTGGTACAAACCACACCTGGTTCTGGTTGTATGTTAGAATAGAAAATACAAATACTATTTCAGTTTAACAGATACAGAAACTGATACACCCTGAATAAGCACAGAAAACAGTCAAAGCTTTCCTCTTTGCAACTTGCGGTCGCACAGTTGACTCGGTTAATTTTGGGAGGTGGTAATACTGACATATACAATCCTCACAAGGGCTTAAAAGAAGCTATTTGAGTGTGTGTGTTTGTACATGTGTACCATTTCCAGCTAACCCATGGTATTTACAAAACACAGGCCAAAATATTAGAAGATTTTTTAGTCTATGTGCGTGTGATGGCTGGCTTCTCACAGCCCCAGCAGACCCCACAATGAGCTCTAAGTAACTCTGATTACATTTGGCCTCCCCTTGCTCCTCTCCTTTGCTTTTAGCGGAGATAATGTTCATTAGGAGAGATGGGCGGGGGCCTTTGGGAGGTGGATGCTCATATGTTGCTCTAGTGTGGCTGTAATAGGGAGTGATAGGAGGGTAATACAATTTGGTTGCATTTGAAGCTGTGACTCGAGGTTAGTGATATGGAGTGCTGTGCACAATGTATGAACCATAAATTGCCTTTGTCATATAAGAGAAGGATTGAGGCCAAGGTTCAGGTCAGAGATCAAAGTTAGATACTGTGTTTCTGCATCTTCTCTTGAATGCACACGTGTGAGGAGTGACAAATTGTGCAGTGTTAGAAGCTGATTTATTTGCTTCCACTTTAGTCTCAGCAACATTGACTGTGTGAATTTTAAATAAATACTTTCTTGTCTGAGAAACATTCACGTATGCTATCTTGCAGAGAGTTAGAGGAGCAGATTGATGTACTGTCAAACAAGAACTTGGGGAAGTCCACAAAACAATTAACGATGTCTCAGTTGCTTTACTCTGAAGCCTTTGTCTACTGCCCTCTCCTCTGCTCACATCATTAAAGAGACCGTGGGGGTAGAAGTAATAACACATCAATCAACGTGTGCACACTGAAAAGGCCCGCAGTGGTTTCATTCAAACACACCTGATCACAACACTGATCCACGTCACATGCAATGAAAAGTGTTTGTAGATGCCTGTATGTTAGCTTTCATCTGATTTGTTTAGTTATATAGTTGTATACTTTCCTTTAATTGTCATTACCAAGGGTGTCTTTGTATGGTCATAAATCAAACATTTGATATGACTTATTTAAGGCTGTCATTCAGCTGACCCTGACCTTTGACCTCACTGCGGTAATGATGGTTGGGATTCAACAGTGGTTTATTGCCCCTTAGGGATCTATAAATATATTATTGTAGGTTTTTTTTAATGAGATAGGCTAACAGAATCCAAAGTTTTCATAACCCACACACCTGACATCATCACCCTAACATAAACACCCACACATGAATGTCTCTTCAATTAAAGAACAAACAGCTCCACCAAAATGTGCTTAATGTACATAACAATGCCCTTAATGTCTTGCTCCCAAAGACCTGCTTCCACAAAACAATTCTCTCCATTCATGATATTTTTGGTATAAAGTAATATTGCAAAGTTTGTTTAGTTTCATTTAAAGTTTCGGTTCCCTACTGAGCTACATAAAAAGTGGGTTTTAATTAGCTGAAGTAAAAATTCTATGACTCTTTAATGATTGTCCTTTGATTGGACAAGATAAGGGTTGTCTCGGAGGATGCTGGGTATCGAATGTCATCCCTGGGGACCTCCATATGTTATCGCTTTCTGTTTGTTGTCATTTCAAACTGTGACTATCAAGACGACAGAGAGTGAAACTGACGCCCGTCGGGGGAGCGCACTGGGCGGGCAGGTCGGTGTGAGGACCGGGACGCTTAAATCTTTTATCTGAAGAATGGCCGCTTCGGCGATAACAGGATTGGCGTATCCCCACTAGCTCCTGACCCATATTCCCGGGGAAAACGTTGTTTGCTTCGCTCCAAAGAATTAAGTGGGACTCTGTTCTGTGCAGTCGGTTACCGCTGTGCGCAATCACAGCTCCAGGACCAGCGTTGGAGTCGGTGCGCTCTGGCAGAAAGCGTCCAGCCTCTTCATCTCTGGGCTCTGACAGGAGTCAGTGTTCCTCTCCATGCCTCCCAACCTCAGATACCCTCCGTATTTTGCGGGGAAACCGCTGTAATTCAGCTTGTATTTAGCTTTGTTTTTACTCTTTTATTACTTTTCATCTGGGGCAGAAAAGAAAAGAAACAAGTAAGTTTTCGTTTGTGTGTCGCACTGGAGGGGAGGAAGAGATGGCAGCCCCGGTGAAAGCAGCATTGGCTATCCTGGTTCTCACCGTGGCAAGTAAGTAATATATTTAAATCTTCCTGTGGGACAAGGGGTCCCTCATACGTATAGGTCTTTTTATAAAAGAAAAAAAAATCACAGCAATAGGTTGTTCATCGTAAATCAGAAAAATTGTTTGTCGGCTCTGTGCATGTAAATCTCTATCATGTTCAATGCTAGACGTTATTATGTAATCATCTAAATAAACCGCCCTGATAAACTTTGGCATAAAACTCTTCGTGAGTTTTGGAATACTGGAATAAAATGTTAAAGCCCTAATTTGAATTTTCATACAACACGTGATACCGGAAAGAAGGCCGGTGGGGAAACATAGTGGCATTTCCTTGAGTCAGTCAGTTAAACACGTGATTTTTAAGCACGCCTCAATTAACTAACTTGCTCGTCTTTACACGACAAACCCACAGAGTGAACAGCATTGCCTTACATACGCATGGGTGTGATATTTGGGAAGGATGCACTGTTTTTTTGTACACTTTGCCCTGCAGTGCTCGCCTGTCAAGTTTGAACGTCAGGATCAGATTTTGATATAAAATATAGTTATTCTTTTGACCCTGTCTGTGCCTAACAGGTCAAGCAAGGTTTGCCAAAGTCTTATTTTATCACTTAGAGAGAGCCAAATGGACCAAATCTTTATGCAGAGCCTTAATTTTGTGCACTTCCATTGGATGATGTAAAGAGGAGGGCTTTACTCTCAGATTTAAAAAAAAATCAATTTAATGAACTTCTGAGTCCATTCATGGATCAGAACCGTGTGGGAAATCCCCTTCGAGAGCTTTCAATTGGTTTTAAAAGAAGATTTCAGCAAATTATCTGCATCAGCTTTACATTGGGAAAATCCAGTCTTTTGTTGTGACTAATGTATTATACAGAGCTACACAGGGAAGAAGACAAACCTGGTAGTGAGGTATTGTCTTAGAAGACAACATGGGAGAGGGGGGTTGTTTAGTAGGTACACATATATTCACTTGTATCATAACCTGCCTTCATGACCTTTAAACCACCTTTTTAACATCCCTTACTTATGTGTTTGAGTTATGTGTCTAAATATTGATTCAGCAGTACAGTAAACTCTCTAAAACTTCAACAGTTTTATGGAAGTATGTTAATAGATCCTGTTTGTTAATTTTATAATACTTATGAACTCTCTGCAGATAAGGCATTGCATGACTGCCAGATCTAACTTAAATCTTGCTGCAGTGAAATACCTAAAACAAGGCTGGCACTTTGCGGGGATGAAAGACCTTATCCTTTCCTTTCAGCTCCTCTACCCTTTTCATATTCCGTCCCACTCTGACTCTTCCTGTATGTTAACTCTGTATATCTATCTATCTATCTATCTATCTATCTATCTATCTATCTATCTATCTATCTATCTATCTATCTATCTATCTATCTATCTATCTATCTATCTATCTATCTATCTATCTATCTTTCTATCTATCTATCTATGTAATTTTATCTTTTAATGTTTCACTCCTATGTTCCTATGTGATGCAGTTAACTTATCAGAAACCGACAGTTTCTTATCGTGTACTCCTGTAGTGTATGTCTCTTTCAGTAGGAGTGACATTTTTAAGTTATTGTGCTATAGTGTGTCACGGTTGATTAGCTGTTTTTGCTCTTGAGTTTAAGAGTATAGCGTGTGATTGCCTACATACACACACACACACACACACACACACACACACACACACACACACACACAACACTGACTCTGCTTCTCTGTTGCCCCTGGGTTAAATTTAATGTGTGGGTGGGCAGACAGTTCTACGTTTCTTTTCCTGGGGCTGTCGTTTCTAACAAGTTTCTAAAAGTGCTTTCTCAGAACTGCAGATGTGCGTTTGGTAGAGAGGGCCTCGCTTCAGCGTGAGTCAACACTTCATAGTAAATATTAGTCATTGCGTTGGCACAAGTTTGGATGTTGCTCTTTGAATGGAGACCTGCATCAGATGTCTTTTAAAAAAACTGCTGAAAACAAAAGTGGGGATAAAACTCGGGGAGAAGCACCACTCTTTTCTTGCTGCTGTTTTCATTGCAAGTACAACACTAAGATGAAGCAGGAAAGACGGAGTCAGTTGTTAGAGAATAGTTGTTTTTATCCTCACAGATGAAATCACTGTCTGTGGTTATGACAAGTTGGAGGGCAAATAATCAACATACATCCCATGAGATACTAAAAATGGCAAACATTTCTCAGGCAGAAGACATACTATAATCCATATGAAATGTCTTGTTTAAACCTGACCATGTGGTCATGGAAGCCACATGGGTGTTTTTTATAACACGACTGATCTGGGCAGTGCACGCCAAAGACAGCTGACTCCTAAATTGTTTTGGCCTCAGAAAGGCCACCCCAGATGGCAAGGTACTGAATAATTCACAAGCCTCAGAAAAGATGAAGAAGTTGAATGCTTATTCTCTCTGCACACCGGACTGATGACACAGCCCGAACACCCATCTGCGTCACCCAAACGCAGCAGAAGACAGAAGACGGGTTTTTATATAAATATATATATATGTTTTGACACATATACGCCTTGTGAGCGACTATGTGTCAATTTGATCTGGTTGATAAAATCCAAGAGAATAATCTCTGATTGTGGTTGAGTCTCCGCTTGTAAGATGATGGCATTTTTATTTTAGTGCTGATGAATTATTGAGGTGAGGAGAGTGCTGCGAGCTGGGCCGGAGTGTGTATGAGAGTATGTGTGTGTGCATACATGTGTGACGAAACCCGTACACTCCCTAATGCTCTGTCTCTTTTCTTATATGCACCTCATACACATCTTATTCTGACCTCATCCAACACTATAGCATTTACCTTTACAACCCCCATACCTAATGTCTCTCTTAAGCCTGTACTGTGCTCTTCAAATATCTCCAATCCTTTCACCTGTCACATGGAGTCTTTTGTCTTTTGCACAGCTTTTATTGTTATGCCCTTTACATTTTTAAGGCTTTATGACATATTTGATTTATCTCAGACAGAAATCAGAGTAAAGTTAGGTAGAAGCTCAAACACAACACTAAAGAGCATGGTGAAGGTCAAATACAGAAATAAAGATTTAAAACAGGTGAATTTAACTGCCAATACTTTAATAAAAAAACTCCTAATCCTCTTATTTTGTGCACAGATACACATACTGTAGTAAGTGCTGCAAGTGTATGTGTTCTGTCAGCTTATTAGCACTCTTTTAAACTCTTTTCTAGATATAACAGAACTTTATTTAGTTTGAGTTAGAGAAACAAACTATGACTGAATAAATCAATGATACATTTACAAGCAAAATTAATTATTCTCTGTGTGGACTGCTTGGTCAATCTGGAAAAAAATAAAATAATTGCTTGGTAAGGAAAAAATGATAAATAATATCAGCTGATATCTTGAAATTGTTTTATATTTCATATGTATCTTGGTCAAATAAAGGTATGCATTTATTTGATCGATAAATCCAATAAGGATATTGTAATTTTATCAAAACTTTCAGAAAGGAAAGGATGCAGCAAAGGCAACAAATAAACTGGTCTTTAGACCCAAGAACAAGTCTAGGCTCCTTTGGATGTTAACATCTCAGTCTTCCAAATGTCTTGGTGTCTCAAGGTTACATTGCCGCTGAGACACAAGGTATATCCATTTTGTTTATTTCTGCTTATAAAATTACATGTAAAATCAATGTTGGCTGTGTAACCATTGTGGTGCACCTTTTGGAGTGTATTTTTCTGTTTTTTTTTTTTATAATAATATTGAAATGCAAGTCTAAACAGGCTCCAGTTCCAGTTCCTCATATTTATTTCCCCCACATTTGTAGCTGATAAGTGTCCCTGCAAATAACGAAGGCTTAATCCAATTAACAAATGCTGGGTGACAAATAAAGCTGAAAACAATAAAGAGCTCTCCCAACATGATTCATAGAAAGTGTGGTCTCTGCTCCGAGGCAGCCAGCGCCACAAAATCACCACACACCGTACTTTCAGTCAGAACAATAAAGATGAATGCCATTCAGCAACACTTTTGCAATATTGTTTCATGTAAACAATACATTATTCTCAACAATGGCTCATGAATGATTGTAAATTGCCCTGAACCTGGACAGGTTTTACTTAAGTTTTAAAATGTTCTGTTTTAAAATGTAATTCTTTTGTAGTTACTTGTCTCACACCCTTGCTGTTGTGTGTGTGTGTGTGTGTGTCTGTGTGTGTCTTTGCCCTTCTCTGTGCCTGAATCTGACAGACGGAGCTCTGTGTTTCAGCGCTCTCTGAAGACGTTTACCCTCGAGCTTTAGTGTCATGTCACAGTTGCTCAGATATTGGACACTTCTTCGCTCTCCCCTCTCTGCTGGAGGTTAATGCAGACTGACCAACTGAAGGGGATATCTCTTCTCCCTGCACCTGCTTTTAAAGCTTGTGTCTCCTTTTTGTCAGTTTGATGTTGACATGGCTCAGACAGCGTTTTCATATTGAGTATATATCAGTGTGACACTTGGCAACACTGCTGAAAAGGAAGGCTAGTAAAATGACAAAATAAACAATATTCCTTGTCGTCAAAAGCTGCTAACTGCACAGTTTTTGAGATGTCTGAGCACAAGGATATTGCTGATGTCAGATGATAAGTTTTTGTACAGCTGTTTTAATGTACATGGTTCACAGTATATCTTCTATTGAAACTGTGCTTTTTTAAACTGTCATTGTAGGTCAGGACAGTCTCCAGAGCTAAGGACTTGGAGGGTCAAATAGAGTCAAAAAGAGGATAAAAAACACTGCAAAAATAACAAATAATGAAGAAATAATCATTATTTGGTTGTTGCTTAAAGTACAATTTTCCTTGACTGATAAAGACAAGTTCATGAACTCTATGTGCTCCAATAAAAAACATGGATGACGCAGCTTCAAAACGGACGTCACTTGAAGTGTTCCTCATTGAATATTGAGGTGGATTTCCTACACTGACATCACTACACATCGTCCTACACCGCTGACTCATCTGTCTTCTGAATCTTGAATGGGCTGAGCCTGTGAGATGCAGTCTGGCTGTTAGACAGAGTATGTTTTTGGCAAACAAAATTCACGAAGACAAATGTGCATATGTTTAAAAGACATCCTGACTGAATCATCCTGTTGGTGTAATTTCTGGAGGAATTTTTAGATTATGATATATTTTTAATTTTAACATTTTAATATAAGATATAAAGGTATGAAAAAAACATGATGAAAACTGGTGGGACATAATGTGGACTACTGATGGACAGAGAGTGCTTTACAGGAAACATAAAGGACCTCAAACTAACATTAACATTAGAGAGGTGCAAAACCCCCCCCCCCAAAAAAAAAAAACCCAAACAAAAACAAAACAAGAGAGAACAGTGCCAAGCAGAGCAGAATGAAAAGGGTAAGACGAATTTTATGGAGATGAGTTATTTTTTGCTCTCTGGTGTCTCGTTCATGCTCATGTTAAGCTTAATTAAAAAAAAGACTTTATGTAATGGACTTTTGGACTGCTCTAGGTGCTTTGGGCTGAGATAAACAGAGTATCCTCCTCTTACATAACCCACCTCTCGCTCTTTTCATCTTATCTTATCTTTTTTGTCACCACCCTGTTCATAATGTGGAAAGTCATCGGCAAAAGTCAAGTCAAGCAAAGTTTATTTGTGAAGCACAAAACCAGGCAGCTTTCCAGAAAACAAGGGACCTAAAAACAAAAAAGAAAAGAGGACAGAGCAGGTACAAGACAAAAACAAGAGACAAATGCATTTAAGTAAAACTACAGTGACACTGTACTGATTTACTGTTACAGAAGGAAAGAAGATACAAAGGATGACAGAGATAGTAGCCTTTTTAAAGTTGATAATCAGTTTCGATCAAACAGTGGACAGTTCTTTGTCTTTAAAAATGTTTGAAAGTCTGGCGTGGTCTGCATTTAAAAACCACCCAGCATCCCTGAAGCTCTGTGACCCAGACACACTGCTCTTTGTTGATCAGAGGATGAGTTCAACCCTGCGGTGGAGCTGTGTTTGTATGTACAGTATGTGTGTGTGTGTGTGTGTGTGTATTTGACTGATTATTGTCATATGCACCACAGATTGCATGCATTGTTAGTCTCATTACACACTCATTGCATCTGATGACATGCAACATGCTACAGTACAATACTGCTTTAACGGCATGAGATTTAAACCTCGCTTCACCACTCCTGCCTTGACTCTTTTTGAATAAATCCAGGTTATGTGCCTTTTTAAATATGTTATTTAATTACTTAGATTAAAGACATTTGACAAACAAATGAAGCCCTTTCAGATTAACAATTTACGACAAAACTGTATATTAATTTGACCTATTTTCAGTTTTTAATCTTGTTTGTCCTCATTTCTTCATCTATTAAAACACTGGAAAATGGATCTCTCGCTCCAACATGTATCAAATCAAAGATAACTCTTTAAGCTCCAAGATGTCTAATCACACCTGATAGTTTTAAGTTATTGCATTTATTAAATGCAAATCTCCTTTATTATGTTAGCCCACTATGAATAAATCAAATAAGGGTCTAATCCCCAGCTCCTGTATCCAAATGTCAGATGAGTTCTTTGGCACTACTTCACCTGAAAACTGCTCCTTCTGTGGTGGCGTATGAATAGATTAGTTAATACTGATGGACACTTTACACAACCCTCTGCCATTAGTGTGTGAATGGGTAGCTGCGACCTGTGATGTAGAAGCGCGTTGAGTAGCAGAAGACAAGTTGACAAGTTTTATAACCTACATAAGATAAGTTAAGCTGTGGATGACAATTTCTTTAGATCTAAGACCTTATATCCACATTTAAAGAAGAACGCTAAAAGAAGCCCTTGATCAAACGCCTGAATAGGTTTCAGGGTAGAGCAGAACAGAGGCGTGCAAGAAAAATGCTCATTCCAGCAATGGGATACAGAAACATGTTAGCATGCATGCTATAACATGCCAACTGTGACATGCTAATGAAAGCATACCATTACTTTGTTGTATCACGTGCCTGAAGTCAGTTAAGTAGTATCCATTCATCTAAATCAGTGGTGTCCAAACTTTTTTTCTTGCGGGCCAAAATTGTCACGTTAGAATCGCTCACGGGCCACAGGGTTTTTTTTGGGGTTTTTTTTTTTATAAATATAGGAAGGAACTTTTTGTATTTTGACCTCTTCAAAAAATAATGTAAATACACAATAACTAATTGCAGTGGGAAACTGTTGTGTTCTAATTTTTTGGAAAGAACAGTCAGGCTTTTATAGGTCTCCCTCGCTAACATGAAAAAGAAAAAGAACGAAATATGCCATCTGGTGAGGCCTGGGGCCAAAATCTTCTGATTCTTCGATTTGAAGTCAAGGGCCACAAACAATCCACTCAAGGGCCACAAATGGCCCCCGGGCCGCACTTTGGACACCCCTGATCTAAATGATGTTTATATAAAACACTAGAACGAGCGATGGGTAATCATTTGGTATTATATTTTGTTATTAAAAATATTATCTGTTATTTTATATTTTCTATTACAAAGCAACAATCTAACTGTTTAACATAGACAACTCACATGCTCATCTTTAATAATTATTTCCTGTTTGTGTGTGTGTGTGTGTGTGTGTGTGTGTTAAGCTGCCTTGTGTGCTGAGGTTGAGGAGCGGCTGGTGAGTCACCTGTTGTCACCGGAGCGCTACAACAAGCTGATCAGACCGGCTGTCAACAATAGCCAACAGGTCACCATTAACATCCAGGTGTCTCTGGCCCAGCTAATCAATGTGGTGAGGAAACACACACAGTAAAACACACATATGCTGCTACTGTGTACAACAACCACTACATATTTAAGATCATTGTAGCACACAGATTCAGAGATTATGTCTGCTAACAGTGGACATTCTGTTTGGCTTTTGTTTCAGAATGAGAGAGAGCAGATCATGACCACCAATTGTTGGCTCAATCAGGTTTGTGTCCTCTCCCTCCACTTTATTCTCCTTTTTGTCAGTGTTTGTTTGTATGCTTGGGATCACGCAATGCCCAAGTTCCTGCTTATTAGTGGCACAACAAGTGTCTGACTCACATTTGTGTAAATACACAGCACACACTTTAGCATATTCAGACATTTTGCCAGATAGGAAATAACTGAATCACTGCAGACATTGGTACTGCATGCATAAAGTGATATTTTGTATGGCCTTTCTCTACGTCAGGTCATAAATCATTTCATCATCTTTTGTACAAGCCTGCGTGCTGATTGCTATGCACCATATCACGCTACTTTTGATTGCATGTATATAAAATGTTGAATATATTGTTCCTTGTGTGCCTACGTGTATGAACTTGTGCAGGTATGGAATGACTACAGATTAATGTGGGACCCTGAGGAGTATGAGGGAATCAAGAAAATCCGGCTCCCATCCCAACACATCTGGCTGCCGGACATTGTCCTGTACAACAAGTATGTCAGATCAGTAAAAAAAACAATGTGTGTTAGTTTGCACACTGTAAACAGTATCATATGTATTTACAATGAACAATCTGCTTGAAAATGTAAAACCTTCAAACAAGTTACAATGGTAGATTCACAAGTCCTCAAGCTTGTCCTCAGCCTAACTTGGATTTGAATGAAAAAAAAAAAACTTGGCCTGAATTGATTTAGAATAAACTTAATTTGTGCTAAGTGTGTGTTTAAGCTGGTTTATTGAACATTAAAACAACTCTATGGAAAGACAGTCAGGTGTCACTTTCATAATTCAACCTAAAGTCAAAACTGCTGTTTCGTGCATTTTTTGTTAATTAACTGAAACATTAAGATACTGAGAGTAGAGAAGTGTGGATGTGCAGATTTTGTGTTTTGGTCAGCAGTGTAAGTCCTCTGGTTGTGAAGGACTGGTATGCACTTCATTTTCAAGAACACAGACTGCTGGTCAGCTAAAGACCACATAAAAAGTGTATTGACTAAAGAGGCAGAATTATAGGAAATGATCAACACTACTATACAACGTTAGCTTGAGGTCTCTTGCCATGTCTGGGGACCCGGTGTTGCAGTGAAGCAGGTGGGACCTCTGCAATTTTAATTAGTCTCCATATTCACAGCCACCCAAACGCATTAGAAACAAAGTGTAATATTTGTATTCTTGACCTTCTTTATAATTGATGGGCCGCATTTATAATGCAGCACGTACAGCCTTGGTGAGCAAAAGTAAGACTCAGCAGTTTTGAGATGAGGGGGGAAATTGTTGCTTTGGTGTTGGGCTGTGTCCAGTACACTAAATACTCTAAAACACTGCTTGAGCTTTGAAACCCAGAACACCTCTGAAGCTAATTAGTCAAAGTCAAGATGCTATAATCATTTTCCTGACACACTGTCAGCCAGCAAAAGACTAGAAAAAGGATCTTGAAATTCACCAGCTATTCAGACGCATAGACTCTGAGAGTGATTCAATTTTTTTCATGACTTCTGGTTATCCAGAAAAGGGGTTTAGGGATTTCCGGGAGCAAATACTTCCTATTCAGTGCACTCATCACTCATCAGCAAGACAAGAGGCAACGTGTTTTACTGGGTTGAAGCGTAACCATATTTAGATGTATGTTTACTGCATAGTAGAGATGCACTTGTATTCTCACTGGTTAATGTCCAATCAGATTCTTGAAAAAAACGTTTCAACAAGATAGTTTCTAATAATAATATCACTTCCAAGAGTCAGTTTCTCTCTCAGTGCTGTGTATTTATTTTTCTGTTTTGTTTTCCTCTTCCAACTTAAAGTGCTGATGGGACATATGAAGTCTCCTTCTACTCCAATGCTGTGGTCTCCAACAATGGAGAGGTGAACTGGCTCCCACCAGCTATCTACAAGTCAGCCTGCAAAATAGAAGTTCGAGATTTCCCTTTTGACCAGCAGAACTGTACCCTCAAGTTTCGCTCATGGACCTACGACCACACCGAGATTGATCTCAGCCTCCTCAATGATTATGCCTCGCGTGACGACTTCAAACCCAGTGGTGAGTGGGACATTGTTTCACTGCCAGGACGCAAGAACGAAGACCCCAATGACATCAGGTACCTGGATATCACCTATGATTTTATAATCAAGAGAAAACCTCTGTTTTATACCATCAACCTGATCATTCCCTGCATTCTGATCACGTCGCTGGCTATTCTGGTTTTCTACCTCCCATCAGACTGTGGTGAGAAGATGACCCTCTGTATCTCTGTCCTCTTGGCCCTGACTGTGTTTCTACTTCTTATCTCAAAGATTGTGCCACCCACATCTTTAGCAGTGCCTCTGATTGGGAAGTATCTGATGTTTACAATGGTGCTGGTCACCTTCTCCATTGTCACCAGCGTTTGCGTGCTCAACGTTCACCATCGTTCTCCCAGTACACACACTATGCCTACTTGGGTCAAGCGTGTCTTCTTGTACCAGCTCCCTTCCTTCCTCTTCATGCGGAGACCAGGTAGCTCCAACATCCGCGAAAAATTCCGGAAAAAGCACCAACAGAAGTCATTCTCTGACCAGAGGCTGCGTGGTGTGGACGGAGGGACTGGAACTCCTCTGGGAATGGCCGATTCATCCTCATCTTTCTTTGTGAACGAGGAGTCAGCTAAGCGTTACGGCTGGAGGATCAGCGACTTGTCAGAGAACACAGAATTCAGGAAGAGGATGACACTCAAGAGCAACATTGATGTGGAGGATGCTGTGGATGGAGTGCGTTACATAGCTGACAAAATGAAGAGTGAGGATGATGATGAAGGGGTAGGTAATGTGCTTGTGTAGCATAGTAAACCTGCATTTATGTGATTTCATTTTTTTAGATAGGATGGAATGGGGGCTGCTCTCTCAAACTCATGTTTAGCGCAGTAATAGAGTGAATCTATGCTGCATCAAGCGCACAGAAGTTAATACTTGGACTTGGAAGTAGGGATGGGTATGAATACTCGAGTACCCGCAGCTGACCCCATTATTCATGTAACATTTCGTTACGCTTTTTATTTTCGCCTCACTGAATATTCTAGCAAGGAAAATATTTAAAGTCATACAAACATTTGACTTCTCCAGCTATGGCTTCAGCTTTAGTTCACACACAAGCCAGATGTCAGCAAAAACGAAAGGCAGCTACGGCAACTCTCTAGGAACATATTACAAAGAGAGCAAAAGCACAACGAATACAGAACGGTCTGCTACACCTGCAAAAAGTCAGTCAAGAAAAGTGATGACAAAAACTATGAAGTGAATGGTCAGTGCAAGATTTGTGGTGTTAAAATTGCAAACCATAGAAATATTAGTTTGATGCTTAACCACATGTGCTTAAAATATAATTAGAGATTAGCGGAGACAGAAAACAGGCAAAAACGCCATTTGCTAGCCCTGTTAGCACATGCCGTTAGCCTGTTAATTACCAAAACGTAGGAGATATACTCCTACTAAGTTTTTTGGAAGGAGAAGGCTTCAGAGAGCTGAGGGCGTTTGTCGAGCCAGAGTAAAAGCTACCACCACGGAGAACAACAGCTACGAGGCTGTTATTTGAAAGTGTTAAGCAACACAGTATGAAGTCCATATTCGCTGCTGTGGTGACATGACAATGGCTTTCTGTTGTTGGCTATTTATTTATGTTTATCTTTAAAAAATTGGATGGTTATGTCATTTTACATGCATAAGTCCAATTTGGTACAGATGTTCAGATTTGACATGACGTTTTATGTTAATCTGCATAATGTTTATCCTGTTCAAACAATAAACTAAGATGGCAAATATAATAACCACTATTCCTGCTAAACATTAGCAGTTTAGCCTTGTCACTGTGAACATGTTTCCTCAGCCCTTAGTTGGTAACTTTTAGATCTTCATTTTCTCATGACAATTTATTTCCCTGAACTTCATTACAGGACAAGCAATCTGTTAATATAAACACTGTTTCTCCGTAAATATTTGAGAACTGCAACAACCAAATCCGAGCAATTATTTTTTTGTGGTTGTATGACAAAGCTGTGTGATGGATTACTTAACAGTTCTATTCTTAGACTATACTTTTGAATTTTTGTATTATTGTGTTTCAAGTGTCCATCATGTTGATTCTTTTAGACAAGGAACTTTAACTTGCAGGTAATTTATGTAGTAAAGATAAGATAATCCTTTATTCCTCTCACAAACCAGTGAGATGAAAAATAACAGTGCAAAATCAACATACATGACACATGATATTGAACGTGAGGAAGATGAGTTACAACATTGGTAGAGTCCAAAGAGACTATGATACAAAGAGTCTGCCTTCAGAGAGATTCCATCAACAGTTTTTGTGTGAATGGGAATTTGTACAACTTGATATTGAATTTTAGTCACTAAATTGTTGTTTTAAAATAGTATTTGCAAAATGATTTAAGAAATATCAAACCCCTACAAAAAAAAAAAAGATAATGACATTTAGATCAGTTCAGTAAAAAAACAAAAACCATTGCAATATTTTAAATCTAACCTCTCTCTGCAGATCATTGAAGACTGGAAGTACGTGGCAATGGTGATTGACCGTCTCTTCCTCTGGATATTTGTGTTGGTGTGTGTGGTCGGCACTTTGGGCCTCTTCATGCAGCCTCTGTTCCAGAGTTACAACACCCCTATCGTTGATGACATGGAACAAACCTGAACTTTGATCTAAACATTCTTCAGATATGAACTTCAAGTCCCCCCAAAATAAGAGCTCTGTCAACATTTCACTCATAAACTCACGTCTGCCCCCCAACACACGCTCACTGGGAAATAATAATTATTATGCACTTTTGTCCTCTACCACGACCTTTTCCCCTCTTTACTACCAATTACCTCTTCTTCCTCCATGTGTCCTGTCTTTTTTCCATTCTTCTGTTGATCCCAGACAAACTGGATAATTTTATTGAAGTCAACTTAAAAATTGATAGTTGTGGTACGTAACGACTTGGACACTTTTTAAACGCAGTGTTGACTGCATGACAGATGTTTGAACGTGGCAGAATTGCTGACACAAAACCAAGCAGAAAATTCTTGGGCTGACAGGTGAAGCAAACACTGAATTGCTAACTTCTGCAGTTCCTTAAAATGCCCCATGAGGTAGGAAGAATGAATCCCCATAGAAGTCTATGTTATACTGCCCTTCTTTCAACAGAATAAAACCTTTTCTTTTTGTTAAAATTACAGTTTTGGTATCTGGGTGTGAGAACTGTCTTACTGTTTAGCATATAGTTATGCATAAATAAGGGAGTGTTGGCTTCACAACCTTGGACTGATTTAATTTGGTACCCATCTTTTTGTCCAGCGATTTCATCTTTGGGAACATAAAAATATTATATAGCAGACAAAATACCAAAGCTGGAGCCTTAATACAAATGGGTATGTCAAATTTGTATGTGCAGTGAGCGCTACTATCCACCTTTTTTTAGGTTTATATTAGTATTGGTATTTTTGCTTTTAATGGGTCGGAGAAGACAGGAAACAAGGGGACAGGAGCAATGACTTACAACAAAGTATGCTGGCGGAGCGTTCAACATCGAACTACCTTACTATGTTTGTAACTGTTCACAAATAATTTGCAGAAACACTGGCCAAATCTAGAAAAAGAAGATTTGGGTTTCAATGATCCAGAAATAAAGTTGCTTTATTTAGAAAGCAAAAAAAAACAACAAAAAACATTATCTACCTGAAATGGTCAAATGAAAGTGTTTTTACCTCTATCACTGTTCACCAAGGTTTACCTGGCCAACCACAACTCAGGACCTTTATGTTAGAACAGACCTAGTTTTTCTCTGTTTTTATTTTTCTGTGTTTAGTTTACATTGTTATTGCCCTTAACACTACTGTGGCAACAAGCATGTATACTACACAGCTCCTGTCTTTTTTATATTTTATATTGTTTGACTGCAAGTGAGAAAGAGCCCAAAGATGAACAAAGCCACAGACACTCACAAGCAAACTCATCTTGGCAGATATATGCACTACATAAACATCACATTCCCTGAGGAAAAAAAGATTAATCTTTTGCATAGAAGATCACTTCTCAGCTTTTTGCCAACAACACACACTGTAGGAATTTCTCATATTTGCCTTGATAATGTGCCACAGGGGACACAAAATAAGGATGGACTGCTCAAGTAATAATGGACAGGGTGAAGGTGGACGGCCAGCCTGTTTTTATTCACAAACACACCTTGTTGCCATTAGCATGGAATTCAAAAGCAGAATTGCAAAGAATAAAGGTTACGGTAGTTTAAAAGGAAGTAAATGAACATAAAACCAATGACCATTAGGCTGTTTCTAGTCACATGCTTTGTTTAAAGGTATAGTGTGCTGGTTTCATTGAAGCAGTGCTTGTCAGCATCCACAAAGAAAACCAGCAGGAATAATAATGTACAGTATTTTGTAATCACTGACCAATGACATAATAAGCCAAACAACTGCTTTACCTTCCTTCATGTTTTATGCTTGATTATCGAAGTTTGTATCCAGAGATGTTACTTGAAGACAATAATTATTTCTCGAGGTATTATAACTTTTCACCTTCTTAACACACCGGCCTGTCACTGCTTCCAGCATTAGCCAAGGAAAAGGTGTACTGTACCAATCCAGCTTAATCATTTTGTCTTTTTATTTTTCAGTGGATGAAATGAAGCGTTTTTCTTCTGTGTTTTGTTGGTGGACATGTTGAGTTGTGTCTGTTTGGACAATAAATGCTGAGAATTGCATAAACAGTTTGCGTTGGAGATGATATCTTGATAAGCGAATCAATAAAGGGCAGAGAAAGCAACAAGCACACAAAGAAATGCAACACATATTTTTTATCCTGGACTGCTGTCTTTCATTTAACATGAAAAAAAAAGATGTCTCAGTTACAATATGAAGATTCCCAGGAAGCACAACATGTTCTCTGCACCAGATATTCCTCTCTTACTTGATGTGTGTTAAACAGGTTATTTTAGTATCACCTTCTTAAGAATATGACACAGTAAAAGCTTGAACACCCTCAAGGCTATGCGCTCCCACTTCACACATTTTTAGTCACGTTGAAATGATTCAAGAGGAAGCACAGCCTCCAGCTATTGGTGTTTTGGACAAAAGTTTGTGGAGTGCATGTGCTCCCTGTATGTGTGTGAACTGTCCATGGCCAGGGCTAAATGTAAGTCCACTGACTAAGGCTTCATTAGACAGTCTAGTAACCCTGGGGTTTGTAACTTCGCCTTCTGTTAGCTCGAGACGGCAACAAGGCGGTTGGACTACTGAGGGGGCACAGCATGTGAATAAATCTACACATACATGTATTCGCACATTTTAAAATCCTTTGTGCCATGAAGCTTTCACCCTTTTTATCAGATAGCAGCTGCTTTGTGAAATGTAGTGTGGACTTTTGACAAAGAGCCAGAGGCAACAGATAAAGCTAGCGACACCGATTATTACATTTCACACATTAATCCAATTATGCTACAATGAGAAAGCAGAAAACTTAAACTTCAAAGTAAGTTAGATTTAAATAATGTGACACAGTTAGGAATTAATCAGCGTAATCGGGAACAATAGCATAACATTAATTATGTAATCACAATTTTCCAACTAAGATGCACTTGCAGTTTTCATCAGTGTCGGTGGATATTTTAAGGTCCCTGAATATTTGTTTTTCCAGACCACAAAAGCATATGATCTACTTTCAGAGACACACAGACACACACACACACGCACACATTTAAAAAGCGACATAATCCTACAAACGTAGTTTGGTTCGGCAGTTACAGATTATGTTTGTGTCCTCGTGTGACTCATAAATTAGATTCTTGACATCTGCATCAATTTCGATTAACAGAGTAGCCACATAGCAGCAGGGAAGATGAGAAGGGCAGACTCGTCAGTGTTGTGTGTAATGTGAAGGGAGATGAGTTTAATCATTTACTATGTTTTCTGTTACACCGTTACCTTACACGCTTTTTTTATTCAATAATTTAATTTCTGTTTACACAGAACACTGAAAAACTGTTTTCTCCCTCTCTCAAACATCCCTATGTTGTGTTCATTTCTAGACCCTTCAGTTTTTCAACATCATAATTTAGTCTCCTTTTAAAGTGCTGCAGTTTCAAATCCTCCAGTTACTGTTGTTGTTATCTCCCTCTGTTGGTCTGAAGAGAGTACATTTGTTTGGCAATAAGTAACTTTATCAGGATGGCATTTTTGCTAATAGTATTTTATTTGCACAACTGTGCAAATTGTAAAACAAGAAAGGGAGAAAAATGGGACTTCTCTGAACACACACATACACATATATAAATCTGTCTGTCTGTCTGTCTGTCTGTCTGATCTTATCTTATGTAAATTTTTAGCTTTAATCCAGCCACAGTTGCAACAATTTGAATCAGTTATTTGAACCAGCTAACTAAACAACAATCAAAATGCTTTTGAGTATATAGGTCCATTACGCAGTGCACCACTTCCTCAAAGAAGCCTGCAATCACAAGGTCAATTGTTCTTCAAGTGTAAAATATTGAGAGTAAAAAAGAGAAAAGTCAGCTGGAGAGACTTGGTGTTATGGTCTCCAGGTCTGATCATGAAGCTTGACGGAGGAGATGAAACTGGGTGGGTGAGGGAGGGAGAGATAAAGAACAAGGCATGATGGAGGTAGACAGGAATGATGAAGGCCGGTCATAAACAGAAGCTACAAGACTTCTGCAGTCTGTTGGGCCAAAGAGGAGCCGACAGTAGAGACCAATTCATGCTGTAGTCAATGATCAATAAGCATTTATTTTTTATGGAAGACAAGCCTACATACGTCATGTGCACACATGTAAACACATAGAGACAGAGTCTTTATTTTAAAATACATTTTTTTTTCAAACAGGATTTTGTGGGAATACTTTTATTTTGACTAACAAAAAACAGGACTTCATCGTTTAATTTTATTTGCAGCTTAAAAGCAGCTTTGCCAATTGAGATATTTTACATGAGGAAATGTTTGAAACGCTCAGTTACATCATGTTAATTAGGTATAAATCAATATGTGGTTTAAGTTACGAAGGTCAAAGCCATTCAAACATGCAGAAACACACAATAACAACAACAACACTGTGCTAATATGCGTCTATTCTACTTTGTTCCTTTTTTCCCACAGTACCCTCTCTTAACCTGCTCTGATCAGACTCCTGAGCCATTCAAATACAGCATGGTGACTGTCAGCAGTTTGATCCGTTTCCTGTAGCCGGCTGCTGCACTCCATCTCCCCCATTATCTTCAGCAGGACATTCCTGTAGGATTTATACCTGCCATTTCAGCTCCATGGTCAATATTTATGAACTACATTACTGCATCACAGAATGTGTAGCTGTCGTGCATTTGAGTCAGGGCCTTATTGATTCTCAGCTCAAAGGTACTGAGCTTAGAGAGCAGTCACAGAGCTTTGTTCCCAACACTTTACAGGGCTTTAAAGCAGGCTCAGGGGTCTCTGTAATGTCCCTGCTGGAACAATAAATACAGTATGTCCTCAAGTCTTCTCATGCTGACAGATCAGTGTGTCGGCTGCTGCTCACTAGTGGTCAAAAGAGAGACTGCACACCTCAGTGTTTTTCTCAGCACCAGTAACAGTAACAATGGGAGCCTTGTGGCTGCAATCACATTTTTATAATCAAATGAAAACACATGTGTGAAATTTGTGAAGTAGCTTCCACTGAGTTTAGAGCACTGAGCGCCTACAGCTTTTGTGGCTTCCTTATGAAACTGCTAATGGTAAAATAAAAAATAAAAAATGTAACTAGTCTGTTTTGAGATTGTATAAGAGAGTGTTACGTGTTTGGAGAAACATCTTATCTATGGCTTAACTGTTTATCTTCCAGGTTTAAATCTTGTATTTTTGTTTCTGGATCCTTCATCCAAGTCTAGCAACATCATATATTGATGGGAAATTAATTGTTTGAACACAATTGAGACAACTGGAAACGATTAATGCACAACTGCGTTTGTTCATCTGAAAACATTTCAAAATTTACACTTAAACTTGAAAACTGAAGCTTGAAAGCTGAAAACAAAGAGTAAGGGAAAAATGTTTTCACAAAAAAAGAGAGAAGCTTGTCACTATTTTCCAATAATGCCAGCTTTCCACTCATCCATTTTCTTCCACTGATCCAGGGGACGGGTCGCAACAGCAGCAAGCTAAACATTGCCCACCATATCCCTCTCCCCAGTGACATTTTATGTAGGTCCTCCTGGGATTCTTAGGCGTTCCCAGCCCAGCAGGATATACAATCCCACCAGTACCTTCTGGTCTACCTCGGGGACTCCTCCCAGAGAGACACGCCTGGAAGACCTCCAAGGCAGACGATCAGGAAGCCTTCGAACCAGATGCCAAAATCCCCTCCACTGGCTTCTTTCACACTAATGAATTACACATACACAATATGTGATGGGTTATCTGTGCAATTGTTGTTGTTCAGCTGGATTTTGCTTCCATATAGTATACCAACATGCATCAATTATCTTCTGTAAGTCCGTAATCTCATAAATGTATCCGATAGCCTCTACATCGGCCATCAAACCACATAAACATAATGTCCATCATGAATCACATCAGGGACAGTTTGTGACAAGAGATGTGATTATATTTCTTTGAATGTTCTGATCAGAGTTGTAACAAGAAAATGATCAGAACACCCCCAAAGCCACCACTGATTATTGCAAGATTATTTCTACACATTTTCACAAAACTGATTTGAAATAACCTGAAGCCATGGTGAGAGGATCATCTGTGACGGGAAGAAGAAGCTCAAAATATCACTCCGATTTTTATCTTGTGACGAATCGAAGTGGACAAGATAATGAGTTAGCTTTGCACGGCTGTTTGACCCTCAGGCTGAACACTTTTAATGGAAATTAGTCTGCTGGTTATTCGGTATGGTTATCTCATTATTTGGAGAAAAGATGAAAAAAAAGAGAAGAAAAAAGGATACCAGAATTATATGAACAGCTGTCAACAATTTTTCAGACATATGGTATTTTAGCTATTACAGTAGATTTACATGTATGCCATGTGAAATGGCACTTTAATTAGAAGCTCTAATCCAATAGCTGTGATTTGAGCTGTAAAGGGATCTTAATTAGTTGCTGGTGGCAGAAACAGGCCACAGCAAGGCCACACAAACTGCATATGGTGGACAGTGGATGGATAAACTCTGGGTGGTGTAAATGAGTCGGGAATGAGAGGCGTAGAGGAAGACAGCTGTGAGAGACGGGCTGGAGGGGACGAGGAGGGTTTGAGGATGTGAATACTCAGTTGAGCAGGGTCACAGAGTGCAGCGTGACAGCAAGAACAGGACATGCTGAAGGACAAAAGAGGACACTGAGAGCTTTCAAAAAGAATTGATGGAGGGTGGAAACAAAGGAGAGGTGGAATGGACAAAGCACCAGGAAGAAGGGCATCATAGGAGGAAAGCTAAACTGTTTGGATGGGTTTAAAGGGTAAAGAGGGAAAACAGCGATACAATGAGCCTGCATGCCACCATCAGATGTGAACTTTTTGAAATTACATTTTAGATATAAAAGGTAAAAAAATTAAATGCTACTCTTATTTGGAGAGTTTTTAAACTAAATAGGTCTTGTCAAGATGTTAACAAACACATTAAGTAAGTATAAAACCATATTACATTCAGATTTTTGACTTCTTTAAATGTATTTATGGTGGAAAAAAAAGAACAGCTCGGATTAAGGGGTTAAACTGGTGCTGGATTTAGACCAGACACAACCTGTTTAATAATACAGGTAACTGTCACACTCGGTGCTACGTCAGATTACAGGTCGTTTAAAGGCAGACATCTCGTCAGTGTGAGTGACAGGTGATGAGGTGAGACGTAGACCAGATAAGAGGAAACTTAAACAAAACTAATGATATAATTCATCAGGAAAGACCAAAATTTAACCCACTTAAGTCTCTTTTGTCCTTCTTGTCCTCTGAATCTTTTTTGTCTTCAAAGTAAATACTTTAATTAATAATGGCTCTCTTCCAGCAATGCATGAAATAGGGTTGTTTTTAGATACTGTATATACTTGAAGTTAATTGAAAACTCAGTAAAAAAAAGTTAATCGGATAATATGATGAAAAACTAAGGCTGTGGACGTAAGTTATGTAAAGACATATAAGCACGAGGATGTTAGAGGACATTGAAAAGAGACAAAAGAGACATCAAATACGCCAGAGAGATTCATCAGAGAAAAGAGGAACCATGTACGAGGTTGATGAGGATGAGCCGGGACAGTCCTGTCTGACACACACTGTTACAGCCACACTTGCCCTTTTCCTTTTCCTTTCCTGTCTCCATCAGGCCCTCGAGGTCCTTCTGCTTTGTCCAAGCTGTCTGAGCATGCCTGCTGTTGTTTAACAGTTTGCCTAGCTGTGTGATTGCACACAGAGAGACACTCAGGACAAAAATAAAATAAAACGACAGGAAAGTAGAAGGGACAAAAAAAAAACAAAAGGGTGGAAGGAGGACAAGAGAATGTCCTGTGGCTGCCGGCTCAGCTGAAGACGCTCTGAAACACCAGCCCTCTGAAAGTGACACTGCAGAGACGACGTCTCCTCCTGTGAACCTGACTGATTCCTTTTATGCAGCAGACACTCTCTCACTTTTCAATCAAATTTGTTTTTCCACTTTATTTTTCTAATGTTGTTCATCTGCTGATCACACGTGATTACTTGTGAATGTAAAGAGTAAGAGTGGCTCTATTTATAATGGGAATAGACTTAAATGCAGAAGATAAACAATGGTGAGGTTGGTTGATGCTTCATGAATTTGATATTTTTTCTAAACTTTTTTAAACTGGGGCATTGCATGTTTTATTGTTGTCTTAATCCAGACTAATAACCTTAGTTTGAAAAATGTAAGAGTCCCTTTCTTTTTACAAGGTTTTTTACATGTGAAGACATTAACATCCTTAAACACCCGTAACTAAATTACATCACAAAGAAAGCAAGATGGATAAGAAGCAGATAAAGTGGAACTACTTGACGTCCGCAAAAGTGGCAACTGGTCATGAAGAACGCAATAAAAATAAAAAATAGATTTCTGCCATGACAATAGGAAATCAAACAATATGACACTGTTTATGCACGTTTACTTAAAAGCAGTTTTAGAGCCAAGCTTGTTTATTTAACAAAGTTTAAGAAAAGGTTATTATAGCTTTAGACAAACACACACTTTGATAACTCCATCCCTTTAAACACAGCTGGGTAATTAAACGGAAACACATTCAACACAAAGCAAAAGTCACAGGTTGACCTTTTATTTTTAATTTGAATGCCGAGGGAAAATACCTCCAACGTTTGTTTTTTGGCACAGAATGTCAAGAAAGCTTGTTTAAATGTCTATCACCATCTTGCGGGCAGAATCCTTTTCTGCACCAATGGGAGTGGAGTGGCTGTTATTAGGTCTGACAGAGAGAAAGACAAAGGCTAACAGGGAAAAAGGCACAAAAAATGAGAATAAAATTATGAGACTTACAACAAAATGAAAGAGGGAAAAAAAGAATCCTGTTTCATCCTAATCTGGGCCTTTAGATTCAGACTATTCCTCAGATTTCCTCTCCATCTTGTTAAATAAGAAAAAAGAGCTTTTGTGCAAATACATTCAGTATCTCTGTCAGACTGAAGCAAATCAAGCAGCCCAACTGTGTCCCTGTTTCTGTTCTCCTTTCTTCCCTTCTCAGTGGTTGACACTCCCTCATCATACAACGTCAGTACTGGAGCTTTTTAACATTTCATGCTCAGCTGGCTTGAGTGTATATATATATATATATATATATATATATATATATATATATATATTGCCCTCTTAACTGTGAAGATCCCTTCAGTTTCACCCATCACACCTTCTTTCCGTCATTTTCTCCGGTAAAACCTTTATTAGGCTCTCTACCTTGCTTACTTCTGGCATTTTTCTTCCTTTGGATGCACCTGTACGGTCTGTACATTTACGATAATTCATTTTGCTGAATGCATCACATCAGACACACATGTCCTGTTATGCTGCAGAGGAAAAAGCACAAAAACTTGTACTAAATATGTCATAAATGGTTCTAAATTGCCTATGTCCTATAAAAATTACAGGACATTTATGCTTCCTCTGATTTTCTTCCCTGCTGTGCAGAATGTATGTCAATGTCCACAAGTGTCTGTATGTGTCCATCTCATTCTGAGAAGTTTTAGGCAAGAAAGTGTCTTCAGAGGACTGTGGCAGAGTGGACACAAGCATCCTGCTTTAAACTAAAACCTGTATGTGCATACACACTGATGCAGCTGAATATGTTCCAGACATGCACACAGATTAATGAAGTATTGAAGGACTCAAATCAAACAAAAGCCGTATCTGTCTCTAGTTAATTAAGGCTGTATACTGTGCATGTGTAACCAACAATAGAAAAAGGATGCAGTTAAGGAATGTGGACGGACACAATAAAGACAATTCAGCATCAATGAGATTTTTAAAAGAAGTTAAAGGTTTTGAAAATCATAAAATACAGATTAAAGATGTTTTCAGTGACAGCAAATGTATTCAGGTAAAGCACTACAACTGCACATTTACCTGAATGAAAGGGTCAGTCTGAAGGTGCATGCTTGACAGTACAATCCCATGTACACCGCTGCTGTCCATTAATAGCTTTCCATTATTTGAATCGGGCAGACTCTGCAGCCTTCAAGACTCTATTATAGAGCCGCTAATGCTTTAAGCTGCCTGAGTATTGTTATGCGTACAAAATCAATTAAGTGACTAAATAGGTCATTTATAGCTCAGTAGAGAAAATATGTGATCTAAGTGTATGTGTGTGTGGGCTGCATCTTTCTTCAGAGTTAATTGAGATGATGTGGGATAATTAATCAGGTTAGTGATATTTCAGTTGTTGCTAAATTTACCTACATTCACATTATTCATAATTAACAGGGTATACTGACAAACACAGAAGCAAGAGAAAGATATTTTTTGTTCCAATGGTATTAGTTACATGTTCACAGTATTTTAATTTAACTTAACTAGCATCCCACACGCTGAAAATACACAACTTCTTATAAAATCTGGAAATTGGATTCTATGAGTGAAAATGAGAAAAGAAAATGTTCAAAGAGGGATATTTGCAGTCGGACTTTCATACCCCTCGCGGTTCTGTCTGAGCCAGCCATGTTTGAAAACCATTTCAATATTCCAAACTTATCACCTGTGAGTCACTGTGACTGTGAGTCAGGTCGCTAGGTTTGGCCCTTGGGTGTGTGTGTGTGTGTGTGTGTGTGTGTGTGTGTGTGTGTGTGTGTGTAGGTGTGTGTGTATGTGTGTGTGTGTGTGTGTGTGTGTGTGCGGTACGCATGGACGCGAGGATGGGAGAAGGCGGGGTGTGCAGAAGTTCTTCATGTCGGGAGAGCGCACCGCTTGTCCAACCTATCCACACTCGGGAGCGCAAAGGGACATGTTTATCTAATCTCGAGGCTACACAGACGTCTGTAGTATATTGCAAACAAGACTTCAGTCAATTTCATGATCTTTTATCCGCGGAAAAGACTAAGCGCTGATGTGTCGATGCATTTCCACGGGAAACTAATAAGCGTCATGCTGCTGGTGCTCCTCGCAGCGCAAGGTAAGACACAGCGCGCCGTGGATCGGTCCTCGGCTCGGAGAAAGTAGCATCATATTTGTGACTTTAGTCGCCATAAGCATCAATATGAGAGGCAATGTGATAGATCTGTTTCCTTGCTTTTATTTAGCCTAACCATACGTTGAAGTTCGTTGCGCGCTCCCAAGTTACCGCCCGTGTGCGTTGGGTGAAATATCAGTGAAAATAAACAACTTACTTGAAGCTTGATTGAATAAGTTTTAAAAATTGTGAGCGGGAGGAGCATGCAAACTTTACTTTTGTTTTAAAACAAGTGGGATTGAGTTGTAAAGCCAAACTTTGGCGCGATGATGACAGCTGTAAAAACGCTCCTAACGTTTTGATGTAAAACGATGTGCCTCCTTGTTTGCTGCGCCATCAAAAATGTATCCTCAAAATGAAGAACGAGGGCGAGTTATCGTTTCTTTTTCACTAAACACACCCTGTGGATAGTGTTTTTAAACTTGTAGGCTATAGTCACTGCTGTGGGTAGAGGTGAAGACTAATGGAACTTACATTAGCCTACATGTTAAAGCATGGAGTAGGCTAATGGATGCGTTTTAGCCTTCACACAGGGTTCAGCTTTCCTTGGAGATAATGATCTGTGGTCATGACATATAGCATCATTGTTAATATCTCAGCGCCTCGAGCTACCATGAAGCAGCCATATGCACATAACGAGCAGATGCATGGATGACATATGTTTCTTTGCTGCAGCAGTACAAGGATTGTATGTGTTTACCTTAAGCCTGCATCCTCCAGATGTGGAGGGATGTTACCCCCCCAACGGCAGAAGCCAGGGTTAAGGGTTTGCTCAGTTGAATTCTTTAAACTTAAGTGGAAGCAAATAAAAACCTAAAGTCGAGATGTTCCTAGAATAAGCAAAACATTGAAGAGCAAGTTGTGAGGAAAACTCACATTTCCCCTGTGGTTTAATTTGATGTCTGTAGCGTCTGATATTAGATCACAACAGTAGCACTCTGTCAGGTTGTCTGTTTTGTTTTCCTCCGTATATGATCCATTTTGCTCATTTCTTTTGTTTCCAAAATAACCTCTTCACATTATTTCTCTCTACTCCACCTCTGTTTCGTGTAACACTCACAGTCTCCTGGGTGTTTTAGAACAGCAGCTTTTGAAATGATTCCGTGAGTGGCTCTCAGGGGACCCAAACCAACACAAAGAAAAGATAAATGCATGTAAGCAAAACTTTGTTTTGCATTCACATGCAGATGAATAGTTATTTTAGTCCTTCAACTCGAGCACACTCACAAAGAGTAGGCCTACACAGTTTTCTTGGGAGAACGACTTTACCGATGGGATCACAAAGCCAAATGCGTATCTACCCATCTATCTATCTCTGTGGAAGATAAATGACTGGCTTTAAAGTCATAGTACATATATTTTTGGCTGCACCTTTGTTCTACAGAAAGTGCTCACTGCAGTTTTTTCACTTTCATGTCTGCCAGTCACTCAGTGTGGGACTGTAATGTGTGGGATGCCTCTTTAGAGTTTAGATCTTTTAGATTTTTTTGCAAGTTGCTCTAAAAAGGCACAACACGGAACTTCAAGAGCAGTTAAGAAAATGTTTTGAATAATTTCACCTTTTTTTTCACCTTCTTTCAGCAATTTAAACAACATTTTATTATTATTACTTGTTGCTTTGTTTTGCTTTTGTCTAGCTGAGTGGTTCTCAACTTGTTTGGTCTCAGGACCCACCTTCAACTCCGTCAAAGAACATGACCCAAATTTCCATATATGTTTGGGCCAATCAGATTTATTCACTGAAACATCGTGCAATTTGGATCTTAGCTGTTACAATATGTTTAAAAAGCGCTTGGCGGACTTAAAAAAAAAAAAAAGTCTTTCATGCACCCTTTGTACATTTTGTGTTTTTTATTACATTTTGTTTTATATTGACATTTTTTAAATTCTATTTTATATATTGGTACTTACTTCTCATTTAGCCTTTTTCCTTTTGCACCAATACACCAAGACAAATTCCTCGTATATGTCAATGTACTTGGCAATAAAAAAACGATTATGGTTCTGATTCTTTTGGTACAAGTTTTTTTCTAGGTTCATACTTGCTACCCACTAAAAATGGCTCCACCACGCACTACTGGGCTCCTCAATAAACAACTCGTGGTGAGCTCGATCAAGCTTTTTTTTCCTCAGTGTTGACAGGTCAAGCACCTAAAACATGGATGCGGATATTATTGCTTATCTGCATATGGATGAAGTAACTTACCCTTATACAAAATAACTTACCCTTATGCAAAATTGTAAGTTAGCTCAAAGCTAGCAAGTAGCTCTCTTGCTTTTGCTATCTACTTAGCCCCTTATAAAAGGTTTGAATTTATCAATTTTGACAATATTGAAATTATGTTCATTATAAATAAAAGGAGCAAAAAAGGAGAGACCATATTTTATCAACATGTTATTGCATTTTGCCGTTTTAGAGCAGCATGCTAAAGGTTGCCTGTTCAGCCTTTGTATTGCTCGTGTTAATGTCTTCATCTGTGTTTTCCAGTAAACAAGTCATTTTTTTTCAGGGAAGAAGTCAAACTGTGCTTAAACAGATTGCAGGAACATATTATAGGATGATTTTTTTCCTACTTTAAAGCCCTGAGTGCAGTGTTGAGTTTGTCCCAGATGTGATCCTCTGTGGGAGTAACACTAAGTGCCGTCGTACTGTCACGCTTCAGTTGTCATGTAAAAGACAGTAGCTTCACACATCCTGCAACCTGATGCAGAGTCAGAGATGAGGGGAAGGGATGTGTCTCTGTACGACACGTGGGATGGACTCTCACTCTCTGTCATTCTCTCCAGCTGGAGAGATTTGCTACAGCTGACTGCTTTGTCGTTCTGCCCTTGAACTGAACAAATTTCAAAAGGAAGAAGGAAACAGTGTCGGAAAGGGATGACAGAGTGAATACTCTTACAGAAGAACGGATTTTGCAAGACTGAAAGGAAAACTATTCGGTGTCCTTGCTCATCTGAGGTGGATAACTCGGCTATTTCTGGGGGGCAACCCCAGTGAGATGAAAGGATATTGCCCTATAACTCCCCTCTTTTCTCCACTATGTCCTCTACATATCCTCTGCTCTCATTGGCTGTTTTTTATGAGTCTGTACTGGGGCTGTGTATGTAGATAAGTGCTTGAAAAACACACATTGACACACTCACACTCCCAGTGGGTGTCCGATAAGCAGGCGACAGAAGGTATTGTTTCCTGCCGTGCAGGATCAGTAGGTTTGTCCATGTAACAGAGGAAATGCTGATCCCTCCATTCAGAGGATTGGGGTATTTTATTCAAAATTGTATCTGGTTGTCGTGGTTTGAATGTAAGGTGTGAGAGATCTTTACAGCATGGGGCTGCTAGTAGGAGTTATGACATTCATAATAAAGTCACAGCCAGTGCAGTTGACTAAAGTGCACATCAGCAGACATTGACGGATTAAAATTTGTGAAATTGCATGATGCATTTCCCTGCAGCATCTTGACTGCATCATCCCCAGCAGAAATAGCTGAGAGAGATGTCCAGCCATGCCTGCATTATACTGATCTGATCCGCATCATGTTTCAGGCTTTATCTCACTCGACTGTGCATTTTAATTGGCTGTCTCTGTGTGTTGACAGACTAAAGAGGATATGCCATTTGAAACAAGTTTAGCCTGTAAGTAGAAAGTGTGGTCTGCTAATTTTTCCAAAAGATTCTCCAATGAAGAAAAGTCTCCTGAATTTCTTAAATCAGTAGAGCTTGTTGTGCGCCCACTAAAAGGCAAGAGTCAGACATTCTTTATTTTTGTTAAATCCATCTATAGCTGTTATCTTTTTCTGCCTATATAGCATTAAGTCTGCGTGTGTTGCAGCCAGACTTTAATGCTCCTCTGAGCTTGGAACTAGAGGACAGCTCCCTGGTTCTTTCCTCCCAGAGGCAATAGAGTTGCATTACAGTCTGACAGGCAATCTATGTGTACATGTGTGTTACTGTGCGTGTGGCTTAAGGACTGTGTGGTGGCTTGAGGATCCTCTTAACGCAATTGTCGTGTGATTATTGCAACTGAACCCCCTGCTCCTTTCCTAACACACACACTACATAACCACAGGCAGATGCGACCCCCCATGAATTGGCTTAATACCCCCTTCCAACCACCCAGCACATACACACTCACTTTCATTCTCTGTTTCACACACATGCTTTCACATATCCTGCTCCAGACAGCCCTTCTGCCTAATTCCTCTGGGATATCCTGGTGTTGAGTGCTGGTGATGAACTAATTCATGCATTAGAATGGATGGACAGATTGTAAGAAGTAGAAAAAAAGGGAAGAGATAGAGCAAACAACAGACGCCTCAGATAATGGACAGGGGTAGCTTTTTGCCACTAGTTTCATCACCCTGTACTTCAACTTTAACAGAGTTTCTTTGTCAGTTGAACCAAGTTCCTTTCCTTTAATTGTCTTTTATGTTGTGTGTTTTCCCATGTGTCCAAAGTACTTTGTGTATGTCAAGCTGATGCAAGCTATTAAAGGTTTCAGCTGTGCATGAAATGTAATTAATTATTTATGTATCTGTTTACTCAGGATTGTTATCACATAAATTAGGCCTTTAATACAGTATGTCATGGCTGCTCTGTGTTTGGCAGTATGCTAAAAGGTGTTTGTCGTCTTGGTACTTGATCAACGGTCCAGACTCAACATATGGAAACGTATTGGGTAACAGGAACTAAGTTACTTGTCATTGTTTCATACTTCAGCACTGTTATCCATTTTATATTTTGCATAGTCCATATTTATTTTCGTGTCAGGTCATGTACATAACCCAACATGAAATTATTCCAGCATGTCATTTGAACATTGTTTATGTTTTATGTTTCGAGCCTTGAGACTGAAAGCTTTGCGTTCAGGTACCAATAGTTATTATTATTCATGAAACACTTCAGGTCACTTCCTGAGAAATGACCTATTGATTAGCCACCCCTGGGATTTGAGCCCATTTTTCTTTGGATTTTACTGCAAATGGTAATGCTGAAATAAGGGAAGCCAGCTTTTGGTGGATATACTGTAGCTGTTCAACATGGAGGACGCTACTGCCAGAGCTATGTTTCAGAGCTAACTCGTCAAGCTGTTAGACAGGGTTAATAAGTGATGGAAAAGAGAGGCATAAAGGCCACTACATGTTCATTTTGGCGTCTGAAAGATCTTGTGAAAAAAAACAATGATGCAGTTAGCGATGCAAGAGCAAACTTTTCAATCTGATTTCTACCAACACACAAACCCAAAACTTTTGTTTGAAACTGCTGACCGGCTACTCGTGGCATTGTTGCCCCTTTTTACTTTATGAAATCTATTTTAACTGCCACTGTTTTTGTTGTTTTTACAGTAGTGTTTAACAGCACAGAAAGTCACAGACCAATGAATTTGCAGCAAATTGGAACATGTGACCTGGCATAGTGAGTGAACATGGTGGTTGTGAGAAAAACAATGTATATTTGGGAAAAGTAGACATTTTGTGCTCTACAGTTAGAAAATGAGTCAGCAAACAGACAGCGAGAATGGACAGACTCTTCTATGATTATTCTCCAAATGGGCAGTTCAACACCACTATCCCGATGCCTCATGTTTTTCAAGACCTTTGCAATTGTTAAATGTGGCAATGTTAAATGTCACTACAAGACAAATCACACCATTTAGTAATCGCACCAACTTGATATGATCGGAAAACACAGAAAATAAATGAACTAAGAGCACAATTCATTCACTGAGGACATTTGAGGACGTTTCCTAGTACCACACAGACTTTGACAGAATTTTTTTGGAATGCCCCTGGAGTAGCGGTTAGGTTGCTCCCCATATATAGAAGGTGTAGTCTTCTCTATAAGGTGAAGGTGAAGCAGGCGCCCAAGGTTCAAGACCGACCTGTGGCTCGTTTCCCACAGGCCACTCTTTCTTCTGATTTATCTCTGTTCTATTCAAATAAAGGCAAAAGCCCCAAAATAAACAAAAGAACTGCGACTTTTCCCAGCTATCACAAACTTAAATGGGCTGGGATCCATCAACTGTTCTCAAATTAAGAACAGATAATTTGTTTCTTTGTTTCTGTATAATATGCTCTGCTCTAAATAGAGTATGGTTTTGGTTTTCTGCTTTAGTCTTGTGGTATTATTGAGATGTGCAAAGCTTTATCTAAGCCTGTAGCCAAAGTGAGCTTGATGGTCCCCCTCTTGTTGTAACACCTTTTCGGCTTTCCCTCATGTTATGATCAAAGCTCTTCTTTGACAGCGCCTGCCAGACACTGGTTTAACAAAAAAAACTGAAAATGTTCCCGGATCCTGAGTTTCCCTGTGAGAGCCTCCTGCTCAGAATCCATCAGTTGTACAGTGCTGTACAAAAGTAAAACTTCCATTGATCCATCCAGACATTTTCCTTTCACTTAACCTTGTCTGGGTCAGCAGCCTGCCCTCCTTTCTTTGAGAGTTTCCTTCCTCTTGATGGATCTGGAATTTTTCCAGTCAATGGGGAAAATGACTCTCAAGAGGAAGATGTTGTTGGGCTTTTTTTTTCTCCATCTTGAGAGAAATAAAATAAGAAGGTCATCCTGCTTCGGTTTTTACTCTCTCTTTTAGAAGGGTCTGAGCGATATGACCTAATGATAAAAATTTTGCTTTGATTTCATCATTAAAATAAAAAAAAGCAAACTGATTTCCCTCCAAGGATTAATAAAGTAACCTGAATGTCTGTTTTGACACTGCAAAAGTACAAATGAGGCAGAGCAACTTCAACAAAAAAAATCTCAATTTTCATTTTTGCACATCTTGATTTTCTACACTCAAGATTTATTGATAGAACTGATGTCGCCCAGCCCTACTTTAAGATTTACTACAGTTGTCAAGTTATTAGATCTAATGTTTCCATTATCTCCTCCCTTTCCCACCACTTAGAGCGTCAGGCTTTTTGTGAAAGTAGGGCTGAGGATTAGCTGGAGAAAGTATGACAACTCAGCACCTCTGGGCAATGGATATCTTCCCTGAAAGGTCAGAAAGCTGTTTTCTAGTTCCTCATTGTACCTTAACTTAGAATAACTATCAGTAAAATTGTTAGTAAAATATACTCAGTTGGACCTGGTTAAAATGTGGGAACCTTTCATTAGGTTAGATTTTATATAGATAGATAGATAGATAGATACTTTATTGATCCCGAGGGAAATTCAAGGCATCCAGTAGCAGTATACAGACAGGCAGGACACAAGACATTAGTTACAATACACACCCGCTGTCCCCCCTCCCCTCTGTATACAAATCCCCCAAACAGATTTAGCAGCCCCTATGTGACTAAGAATAAACATAATTATATGTTAAACCTGTGCAGTTAGCATTAGCAGTTAGACTTAAAACTAATATAGCATAATGTACATAACCTGTGAGGAGAGAAAAATATGTGTTGGTTAAAAGAGACCTGTAAACAGTTAAAGAGCCTTAGAAACAAAGTGCTGACCTTTAGAAACTAGTTACATGTGCATGTACAGAGGTGTTTGAGCTTATGCCAGAGGTGTGAGTACAGTCGTTAAACAGTCAATGCAGGAATGTAAATTGGCTCACCAACTTAAAGGAGCAGTGATTTGCATTAAGTGACCTAGACAATATGGTGAAACCAGGAGTGCTTAGGGTAATTATCGTTAAGTACCCAACTATTGATGGGCAGATTAGCATTAAGTGTTGGAGACAATAGAGTGAAACTTGACCTAATTAGGGTGATCATGTCAACCCTTACAGATGTAGCATAACACAACAGTAGGATGAAACCAGACATGACTAGGGTGATTATCATTAAAGTGACCAGTGCTCAGTAAGGTGACTATCAATATGCATTTAAAGTGTCCAACTGGAGGCTGACTCTGAGGTCAGCAGTGCAGGTGAGGAGTGAGAAAAAAGTGAAAAAAGATTCCAGGGATCACCGTGCGCTTCTTCCCTGCCGTGACAGTGAAGTGTTATACAGCCTTATTGCCAGGGGGACGAAAGAGTTCTTGAGTCTGTCCGTGGAGCACGACTGTGACAGCAGTCTTTCGCTGAACATGCTCCTCTGGCCGGTGAAGGTGCTGTGCAGAGGGTGGTGTGTGTTGTCCATGATGGAGAGCATTTTGTCCAGAGACCTCCTCTCTACCACTGTCACCAGTGAGTCCAGCTCTGTGCCCACCACAGAGCCGGCCCTCCTCACCAGTCTGTCCAGGCGTGCTGCGTCCCTCTTCTTGCAGCTTCCTCCCCAGCACACCACGGCGTAGAAGAGGACGCTGGACACCACAGACTGGTAGAACATCTGCAGCAGCTTTTTGCAGATGTTGAAGGACCCCAGCCTTCTCAGGAAGTACAGACGGCTCTGTCCCTTCCTGCAGGTAGTGTCCATGTTAGGCGACCAGTCCAGCTTGTCATCCAGCTGCAGCCCCAGATACCCGTAGGTCCTGACCACCTCCACATCGACCCCGCCGATGGAAACAGGTTCTAGATGTGGTTTGTTCCTTCGGAAGTCCACCACCATCTCCTTGGTCTTGGAGGTGTTTAGCTGCAGATGGTTGGCACTGCACCACGTCACGAAGTCCTCGATCAGGCTCCTGTACTCCTCCTCCTGTCCATCCCTGACACAACCAACTATTGCAGTGTCGTCCGAGTATTTCTGCATGTGGCAGAGCTCAGAGTTATACTGGAAGTCCGAGGTGTACAGGGTGAACAGGACGGGGGAGAGCACGGTCCCCTGTGGTGCTCCGGTGCTGCTGACCACAGTGTCAGATGTGCAGTCCTATATACCTAGTGAATAGCAACTTCTCTACAAAGGTTGCTTTGGTAACCATGTAGGAATCTGTTACTAAGTATCTTGGTGACAGAGCTGTCCCGTGTGAAAGCATGCATCCTGCCCTCAATATCGTCATTAAGTCAAGTTGCAGAACATTTCTAGTACACCAGACAACCCAGTGGCTGAGAGGAACGATTTGCTGCTGCAGGCTGGTTTACTTCCTCATTCTGGCAACAATTCAGAAATCTGATTTGAACTTCCACAGAGTCAAGATTAACATTTGAACAACCTTGAGATGTGACTAGGGTTTTATAAGCAAAAATCAGTCTGCTCTTTTTCTTTGCTGTTTAGTCTTTCTGGTATCAATTTGAACATGTAAAAACGTGAATTTGAGCAACAAGATTAAAATGGCTGCTAAAGCAAATTATAATCTTTTTTAATGGCCCAACTAAACTGTGTAACGAATGCATTTCAACTTGAAATGTAAATGCTACATAAATATGTTATTACAAGTGTATGTTATTATAAGCTGGTGAACCATTTACAGCAAAACAATAACAGAAAATACCACACTAACAGAAGATAAATATCCATCTTCAGAGAGATAATCAACTGCCAAAAAACATTTAGCTAAATGTGCTGGTGCTGACAGATTTTATACACATCTGAACAGTTGTTACTATGAAAAGTATTGCTGCATGTTAACACCAGATTGTATTAGAGCACAGTCCACGTAAACACCTGAAATCTTCAATTGGAAAGACTTCAGTCAGAATAAAAATAAAGTGGGCGTTTAACCCCAACTAATGCTGCTGGCATGCGAGATCAACAGACCTCCTCCAGCCTCACTGCAGGAGAGAAAAGTAGACATTTTCATGGATTACTAAAACAGCAGCTGTGACTACAGTTCTTTAACAACCAACATGACCTCCTACTTCAAAAAGACACAAATCCGAAACTTAGATAAGGCCAGTCTTACAGCATGCTGTTACACTTTGACTTCGGCAGTGTTGGGCATTAGTATAAATATGGCAATCTCTCGCTACTTTTTTAAATAACATTATTTTAGCTGTACCTGCAGTCACATAAATTGGTACTGTTCTATATAATTTAAATAATTAGTAGTTAGACCTCCATGTCATTGTCTCTCATTGACCTTTTTAGCATTTTACATTTCATAAGCTTTCTTTAGATTACTGTGTGTTGCCTCTGTAGGACATACATTCTATGCAGGAATCCCATAACAATGTTTTTTGACTTGCCTTATCAGAACATCTGCAGTGACCCTTTCTTTTCTCTTTTGTATAAAAAATATATTTCTTTTGCTTTTTATAACTTATGCAGATAATCTGACCTCAAAAGTCACATCTTTTCAGATGAAATCATGTAAGCAAGATTTTCATGCCTCAGTGAAAACAAGTCATATGATGCGAGTCAAATCACAAGGTGAATATACACAAAGTACATTAATAGGCACATGTGCATACACATTGGCACACATGTAATGGCATATTTACAGCATACAGACAAGCCTTCATACATGAAGACACACAGGTTGGAGCGTGCACCATATGCTTAGTGGAATGGTCACAGCACATGTGGTAATTGCTTTGGATCCTGTTGTGCGTCATTCAACATGTCACAGTCAGGGCATCAAAAACCCTGGAGAGCGAAGACACGCTATCTAGCTTTTCTCTGCTTGTTCTTGCAGCCACTTTACCCTATCACCACTCTCGATCCTTCTTTGTACCCCTTTTCCATGCACTCACACACACACACACACACACACACACACACACACTGTCAGCAGTGTATTATTTGAGGGTAATTAGTTCCTCACTGTCCACCACTTGCTCCCAGGCTCATCCTGTTAAGCACATGCCTGATCAAAGAGTTTCCCACAGGCCATTGGTCTATCTGCTCTTTTAGGCTCCTGTTGCCACAAGAGACAGAGACAGACTCAGTGTTTGGTTAGCTAATTCTAAATCAATGTGGCTGTTTAAGGGTGAAATGCATGACTGCTCGACTTAGCTTCATCCCCATCAGAACAGAGCCTCATTACTCTGTTAGAGCATTATAAAGATGGGATGGAAAGGCAAACATTTTCATGATCAAAGACAGTTCTGAACCGTACTTCTAAAACTGGGGGAAAGTGAACCGTTACAAAGGAAGAACCATTTCCCTCATCATGACTTATGAAGTGTATTTTGACAATCCTAATGGTACACTTTGGACAGCAGATAATACATCATAATGACCACGGTCACATAGCTTTTATGTATTACAGCACAATGACTTGTGGATCTGAGAGAGTTTGAAAAACAATAGGAGGATTGTGTTGACATCTAACCTTAATAGGGTTGCAAAGGGGTGGAACACTTCTGGTAAATTTCCAGAAACTTTCCATGGGAAGTTAAGCTGGGGAATTTTGGAAATATTTCCAATCTGAGATGCTTCCTGGGAATTAACTGGAAATTGGCGGCAATTTAAATGAAATGCATCATATCAACGCATAATATAAATGCATTGTTTCATCATAAGCAGATAGAAATGCAAAATAATACAATTGTAGCCAATAATACAAAAAAACATAACATTTTGACAGATGTTTTTGTAAATATTGCTATATTAATATGGAACAATAAATGCGTTATCTGTTTTTTTAAATTAAAAAGCTATTGAATTTCTAGAACAGAATATTCATACGCTTAAATTCCGTATTTTTGGCCCCCAGGATTCAAATTTTTACATTTTTTATTTTTCAATTTTCTTCACTTTCTACAAATTCCGAATAAAAACGTCAATAGTAAAACATTTAACTGACCATTACGATAAAACAAAAAACAAAGCTAACTAAAATGTTTTGAACATCATGAACACTATCCCTTCTTTGCCTCAGCTTGTTAGCTTTGTTGTTATGGAAGGCTAACATGGTGACATACACATGTAGTGAAAAAGCGCTGCTATAGGTCTGTCCTAACAGAACTGCTAGCATAACATAGTCACTTTGTAATGTACACTTTTATAGACCTTTTATGAGTCGTAGTTTAAACTTGTTTTCTGTTAGAGAGACTGTACATTTGTGTTAGCATACAATAGATCTTGATGTATAGTCTACAATCATACTGAAAAGTTAGATTAAACTTTGGTTTTTACTTTCCAGTGGACACATGTTTTTTTCTGTGTTTAAATGAAGTAAAGCACTGCATAAAATAAAAGTAGCATGTAGAATCCATTGAGGTGAAAGTTCACGGGTTTTAATTAACTGCCTTCAAATTAATACTTAAATCTTCAGTGGCAGGACAAAGCAGGGAATTGGAGGAGTCCCTGTGCCAAGAGAAAAAAAAATATTGGCTTCATTTTTTTTTTCAGAGTCACAGTGAACAAAAGGTCCAATTAATTGGCTGATTATAATTGCCCTGTTTTAACCTTGGCCAATTAGAGGCTTAAACAAGGTTCTGGGAGTGCAGCGAATCAGGAAGTGGTGGGCAGTTTTCAAGTCAGGTACCCAGAGCTGAAATTACACAAGCGTCTCAGGAGAGAGGCCTTTTCATTAAGCTTTAAGACTCAACTCATCTCAACTAGTGACCTCAAAAGTTCTGGAGAGCTCTGAATTCACTGTGGTATAATTCAATGTCTTGCCCATTGCGTATTGGAACTGGATCAGATATGTTTTAATACTTTTATTACGTCAACTCATCAGGATTATTCTGCCTTTAAAAATGAGTCTATCAACTTCATTAGGTAAAATCAAAGCAGTGGAAAATATTTGGGAGAATAAACATGAGTGTGGAAAGGCAGTGTGACCTGATTTATTTTCACATCAGTGGATTTGAGTAGCTTATGCCTCTATGATCTGCATCCTGTTTTATGTGATCTTTCTGAACTTGAAATTTAGTCAAACTCACACTGTAAAGGCAAGAAAGAGCATGTTTTAAAATGTAATGTATAGGTGGGAACTACTTTTTCAATGCATGTTTTTCGTTTTGCTGCAGCCTTTAAGTTCACAATGTAATGTTGACTTTTATGTGGGCCTAAATTTTGTCTTGAGTTATGTGCGTGTTTGTTTGTGGTCATTGTTTTATTTGCACCACATTATGTATGTGTGCAAATCAGTTTTGATTTTTTGGTTTAGTAGGCATATTCTACCAGAGAGCTTTAAGTCACCTCTGAAAAAAAGAAACCTGTCAATTGTATAAGGGCTTAATACAATGATCTTTGTGTTTATGCATCGTCAACACACTCCCGATAAGACACTTCTTCATATGACCTGACAAGAGAATAAGTTCATTTACATCATTATTTCCCTGATCCTGACAAGGCTCATTTTGCGAAACTAGACAGACTGTAACCAAAGACGTCTGCAAGATATTCATACTCCGTCCTCCCAATGGAAATAAACAGACACACTGCTTCATAAGTTTACTGTAAACAGTGACAGTGAATATGAAATATTTGTCTCAGGGTTCTTCAAAGAAAACAAGGACACTTTAATAAAATACCAACCTACAGAAAGTCCATTTCTTACTGAAGGTACATGAATATGCTGGCTAAAGTTTTCTTATGGCAGTAGAAGACATGCACATTGCTATTACTAAAATATATATTACCAATAAAATGTCTTGAACTCTGTGGCTAACAGCAGAAGATTTAAGAAATTAGAACATGACGTACAAATATTTAGGGTATGATCAAGACAAAAGGCAAAAAACACAAAATAATATGGTGAAATGATTTTCCATTGCTGCGGGTTTTCACGGAGTAAACCAACTCACGGATAGTTTCCCATTAAAGAACCATGTTTTATTTAGTTGTTGTCAAGGAAACAACCTTTCCGATGGATGTTGCTATTTGTGTGTATATGTGTGGTTCCCCATTTGCCCTTTTATTGAAGCATATTTTCGAAGGTTTCTAAAATCGTTCGTTCAGCTTTGTAAGTGCAATTTTGATGTTTCAGTACTGTGTTGAATAATGTGTGAATCACATCATGGATTGGAGGCTATGGTGGGAGACACCGACTCCTCCTTTCCAAAAATATGTTTTTTATTACATTTTATGTAATTTCTCTTACTATTTAATCGAAAAAAAATCTATTTAAAGAACATAGAATATAGTGTGACTCATTCCCAATGTTGTCACGTGTTTAGCTACCTTGAAAAAAATGTTGAGGAAAAATGAGGGGGTTTTATTGATTGAAAGGGATGAGAATAAAATGAAGGTGCAGAGGATGTTGAAATATAAGACATTGCGTGCTACTCTGTAATATTGTGGTAATGTATAGAGGATTTAGAGCCTTTTAAAGCCCCTGGCATAGTGTTTCTGAGGATCTGCTGGTGGTGTGAGTGTGTGCTGTCCCAAGTGAGGCCACATTTTCTGCTTGGACAGGCGTGGCTGTATGTGCCGACCAAGGCACCAGTGTTACTACTGGCAGTCCTCCTACAATATGACCTTCAGTCAGGGGCGGACTGGGATAATAATTCAGATCAGGAGTTTAACTTATCCCAGGCCACCCTCTCCAAATTAACCACCAACAGCAGGCTAACAGTGTCCATAGTTTTACTTTTAGTTTTAGCAAAAAATGTGTAGACTTGCCTGGTCCCTGACTGACAAAAGTGTGACTCATTTAGAAGCGTTTATGTGTCTGTGGTCAGGTCTTTTCTCTTTTTTTCTTTCCCTCTTTGTTCCACCCTTACTTTTCTTTTGACTGTCCATTTCACCTGGGGATAATGTTTTTTAGTTGTCAGTTGAAAAGCAGCAGCTAGACGGTTGCTATGTGTGTCACAAGTCACGCTACAGAATGACATTATTTTCTGCAGAAGGTGGCCAGGATACTTCAACAACTCACTGAGCCAATCTAAAGCGCCACTTAAAGACTGTTGACAGGACAACCAAACAAGCCTATAAGACAGCTGTATGATCTCTGTTTCACTAGGGTGCTTTACATCCAAGGGGGAGGACAGACTGTTTCGGCGGTTGTTCAGGAGGTACAACCAGTTCATCCGACCGGTGGAGAATGTATCTGACCCCGTCACTGTGGAGTTTGAGGTCTCTATGTCCCAGCTGGTCAAAGTGGTAAGAGTAAACTCAACAAGTTATTGCCTTTGTTTAAAAAAAAAAAAAAAAATTACATTTAATAGTATAATATAACTAATTTCACTCTTTTTGATCTTACAGGACGAGGTCAATCAGATTATGGAAACCAATCTGTGGCTGAGACATGTAAGAGATGTAAATGCTATGTGTGACATGGCTAGTCATTTCTTCTGCTAGATGCTACCATTTCTTCTGTGTTTTAGGTCTGGAATGACTACAAACTAAAATGGGCCCCCGTTGAGTTTGATGGGATTGAGTTCATACGAGTTCCCTCCAACAAGATTTGGAGGCCAGACATCGTATTATACAACAAGTAAGTTTATTTACTTGTTATTACTTGAATACTCCATTTTCATCTTTACTACAAATACAGACACAAATTAATGCAAGTCATATTTATTAGGAATGATTAAGTTTGATTTTATACAAGTCGATGCCTCGTGATTGTTTGTGCTGTGTGTTATTCTAAGTACTAATATATTTCAAATCAACAACAAAATCCTCATTATTACATGGTGATTGGGTTTGTTTGAAATCTATCTGAATCACAGGGGACCGAGATGTTCCTTTCAGAGCTAATAAAAAATGAGTTCAAAGTTGATTTATCTAGTTTATCTAGCCACCAACAACATTGATTTATTAGGTCTATTGTCTTTAGTCCAACAACATGGTCATTGTTAGTCTAAATGTAGCGTTAGACATCAAGGTGCAATATTCTTAAGTTATTTTTTTATTATTATTTGCTCTCTTCTGACCTTTTGAGCTACAAATAGCCTTTGAGTAAAATGATATTTGTGTCTAATTGAAAACTCTCTCAGTGCTGTAGGTGACTTTCTTGTCGAAGACAAAACCAAGGCTCTGCTAAAGTTTGATGGTACCATTACCTGGATTCCTCCAGCTATTTTCAAATCCTCCTGCCCCATGGATATCACCTACTTCCCCTTTGACTACCAGAACTGCTCCATGAAGTTTGGCTCCTGGACTTATGACAAGGCCAAGATCGACCTGGTGCTTATTGGCTCAAAGGTCAGAAAGAGTCACTGGGTCACCATAAGTGTAATGAACTAGAAATGGCTGAACAATGAACTAAAGCGAATCAGTACTAGGTCACAAACAACTATTTTAAGTCCAGCCTTCTATGTAGACTAAACAGGAATTACCTCTACAAAATGTCATCAATTTAATGCCAGAAAGTTGTCAAAAGTTTTACATTTGAAACATTTGAAAATCTGAACTACAAGTGTACGTACTAATTATGTCTCTTTAAACTCATTGGATTTATTTTTCATACAATAAAAATGTTATTTGCTTCTCTCTAGGTAAACCTGAAAGACTTCTGGGAAAGTGGTGAGTGGGAGATAATTGATGCACCGGGATACAAGCATGACATCAAGTACAACTGCTGCGAGGAGATCTACCCTGACATCACATACTCCTTCTACATTCGCCGCCTGCCTCTCTTCTACACCATCAATCTCATCATCCCCTGCCTCCTCATTTCCTTCCTCACAGTGCTGGTCTTCTATCTCCCATCTGATTGTGGCGAGAAGGTCACCCTGTGTATCTCTGTCCTCCTGTCTCTCACTGTGTTCCTGCTGGTCATCACTGAGACCATTCCTTCAACGTCTCTGGTCATCCCTCTAATCGGAGAGTACCTCCTTTTCACGATGATTTTTGTCACCCTCAGCATAGTAATCACTGTGTTTGTGCTGAATGTCCACTACCGCACCCCAATGACTCACACTATGCCGGAGTGGGTGAGGGCTGTGTTCCTCGGGGTGCTGCCCAGGGTGATGCTGATGAGGCGGCCTATCGACCAAGGCTGCTCCTCGTCTGCGATCACAGCAGGAGGAGGGAGCATCGGAGGAAACAAGAAGAGAAAGAACAGCATAGGAGGAGGAAGTAGCTCAGCAAGTGTAAGCGTTGGGGGTATAACTGGAGGTGTAGCATTACCACCGCTGGATGGTGCTGCAGGAGGCGGAGGGTCAACCTCAAGTGGTGGTCCCATGAACTGTGTGGAGTACGGTGACCTGAACCGTGACAAAAAGAGGGATATGAACAGGAGGTGCCCTTACAGAGGCAAAGAGGTACCCACTCCTGTCCCTCCCCCGATGGTGCCACCCCCACCTCCCCAAGCCCCCCAGAGCCAGGGGCCCCAGGAGTCAGAGCTGCCCAAGCTACCGAGGCAACTGAATACACCTTCACCAGTCAACGCTGTTGTTGCCTTTTCGGTGATTTCACCTGAGATCAAGCAGGCCATTGAGAGCGTGAAGTACATCGCAGAGAACATGAGGACTCGCAACAAAGCCAAAGAGGTATACAAAACTGGCTTAATATCTGACAATTGACATGTTCGGACACGATCAGTATAATCAAAATCACAGATTTTAGATTAGGACTAGAAGTGCTGCTTGCCTATCAGTCTCTGTCACTGTTCTGTATGATCCTGTTATTAAGAGGGTGTATTACAGGAATAGAAGCGAAAAACCCATTTCACAAATTACTTATATATGATTGTTAACCCCAAAAGACACACAGTATCACTCCTAGTTTTTTAGTTGGTCCATGGCACAGTCACTCTCAGTGTCCTTAAGTTAGCAAAATGACACCTAAGGGCCTGATGACCACACCTCATTATCAGACCAACAAGTCTCTGGGCTCTATTCACTGCAAGTTCAGCTGCTCATTAGGTGCTGAATGTAAGAATGTCATCTGTGCCGGGTGGAAGAAATCTCACACCAGGTGTCAGATGGGGCAGATGATTTTGTCCTCTATTGTAGTAAACTGAAAAATTGGCTTTGACAGTTATTTGGTCCAAACAAGGGATCTGAAGGACTAATCTTTTTCTGTGAGGAACGTTAGCCCTGTTTACATTTTTGTTGCTTTTTTTCTGACAATATACGATGCCAGAAATCAGTCTCTATAAAATCTGCAGATTAAATGAAACAGTATAAAGCTGCACCACTTCTTTTCTTTCAATTTTGCTAATTATTAGGAACTTGTTTTCTTTTTTTCTTTTGCATTTTAATTGGCGCTACTCTACAGATGAAGAAATACACTCAAGGCTGAACCATATATTTTGGGACATTTTTTTTACCATTTGAGTTGCAGACTCACTCAGCAGGGGGCCTAATAACACTGTATACCTTCATCTTGAGCTCATTGAAGTCTGCATAAAGAAACAATTGAATTAGTCTTGCTTAGAAGTGTTTAGCATGTTGGGAAAATAGCGTTCTCCCATATGAATAGATATTGTTTGGGTAAAAGTAGAATGAGAGTGAAATTCATGACCATCAATGATTCATGGAAAATGATATTTTCTCACACTCTTTCCAATCCAAAAGAATTCAGTAGTTTATAAAATATATATTGTATAAATATCTACATCAGGTGGCAGTGCTAAAGTAATTAAACTTTACCATTTCAGCAATTCCTTAATTTCAGAAAAAATCATTTAACAAAAACAGTTCAATGTCACAATGTAAAATTTGTTTTAAGATGTCTTTTCAGTGCCCTGAGTGTGAACACAAAGCTACCTATTTCACCATAGAGTTTGTATGTCACAATTTACTACACTGAAACCTGTCAGAGTCGCACAAGAACAATATGTGGGATGGAATAAACCTCCAGATCACAATCATCAGTCACCACATCGGCTTAGAAGGCTGATGCTGTCCCTTAACTCAAAGTTAAAATGGCTCTTATTCTAATCATGAATCTAAAATAATTCAAAACCATGTGGGGATTGTTTTTTTAATTCCCAAATTATACACGGCACACACAAAAAGCTTTATTTTGTGTGTTATCTCTATGGTGTGTGAATTTCTTTGTAGCTTAGGAAATGCTGCAAAAAGCATTTATACAAGGCTATAAAGGGAGGGTAAAGCTGCTTGCTTGTTGCAGATGGAGGGCTTTGCGTACGCCTCCTGCGCACACTGTATGGCCCTGATATGTTTGTTGCCTCAGCTCCATCTTTTCTTAGCCGAGCTGGGATCTATCTTTAATGCATGCAGAATACCCTCACAGCTCCTCCTGTATAGTCAGACAATGGCATTACGGTCAGTGCAGCCATGATCCTATTGTCCACACCTGACTGAGGAACACTCATACAGAGAAACACTGTACTATCTATGGCCAAATGCAGAAAAGGTAAATACAGGTGGTATTTAAAGCCTAACTTATCTACATCCATTTTTAGCCTTAAACCAACAGTGATGGCACAATGACTTACAGGGAATGTGTTGGTTTGTTGCTAGAATTTTAAAACAAGGTCACTGGAGGTATTGCTGGGAGGAGGGGAGGGCAAATGAGAGAGGAGCGAAAACAGAGAGAGAGCAAAAGTGAGAGGAGAGAAAAAAGAGAGGAGAAGGCGAGCGATAAAAGGAAGAGAGAAATAGAGACGAGAGAGGGAGAGAGATATAAAAATCAAAGAATAGGAGGGAGACAGAAAAAGAAGTAGGGCGAGAAAAAGAGCAAATAAAGAGGAAACAAACGTGTAAGAAAGAGATGTGAAAAGTGAAAAAGAGCAGCAGAAGAAGAATGGAGAGAAAAATGCAAAGAACGACTGAACAGGAGATAGATAGCAGGAGAGAGCAGAGCAGTTGTGGTTGAATTTGTGTGCTATAGATAATTTATATTTTTTACTTTGTCTTTTAATCCTTCCCTTTCCAGGTGGAGGATGACTGGAAATATGTGGCCATGGTGATCGACAGGATCTTCCTTTGGGTTTTTGTGACAGTGTGTGTGCTGGGAACACTGGGACTCTTCCTCCAGCCGCTCATCAGCTTCTTTAAATGAGACACTTTTCCTTCTCACATCTCTTGCTCTCTCTCTCTTTGTCAACTTCTGTCTGTCTCTGTACTCCTATTTGATTTGCTTAGGGAGTTACCCTCCCACAGTTCTTTCACATCACACAACTGTGATGTCTTCAGCATTCAGCTGTCTACTTCATCGTATAACTTCTCCTTATCTCCCTATTTCTCCTTTGCATTGCATTGTCAATTTGCGCAAATAGCTTTTATCAAGTCTCCTCCTTCACCATCATGTTTTTTTTCATGCAGAAATGATTTACACTTCTTTCTTTTTTTTCTTTTTTTTCTTTTTTTCCCCCCCTTAGTGCTCCATATTGACCTACCCCTGCCTGCAGCTTATCTCTCCCCCAACATTACCTTTGAGTCAGTGTTATTGTACAGTCTTCCAATACGTCTAACAATGTCACGTTATTTAAGTTGTTATGATAACTTCTAAAGAAAAACCTCTTAATAGTCAAGTTGCTGAGAGAAGAACATAAATGTCTTTTTTTGCAGTAAAGTACTACTTTGACACTGTAAACCAGTACAATAAAAAACATGCACTTTTAAGAAATGTGGTACAGTAAAGGTGTATAATCTCTGATAAAAGACAAACACTTATGACAGCTGGTTTTGATATACATGTCGTGATCTGAGGAATTTTTTACGACTGCCACTTTTTCTTTCTTATCCATTATCAGTTTTTATGTTTACCTGGAGTTATGCATGGTGACTGAAAAAAGACCCTGGCTATGAAAAGACACAGTATATTTTTTTTCCTCATGGGGTTGCACAAAGGCTGTTTATGAATAGCACCTCAATTCATAAATTCACTGTACACTGACAATGCATAAACACTTTGAATTGCACAATGTAGAATACACTTATATAAAATCCTAAGAAGGCCAATTTGTGTCAAATCATTTCTAATAATAAAGACAATCCTGCACAACTTCTTCTGCCTGGAAGGCTTTTCTGTACTGCTTGAGACATGTTCAGAAGTAACTTGCCATTTACTTGGATATGCCCCGACAGATAACAAATAACAGGATAGGAGGGTTTAGAGTGTGGACGGATGAATAAATATATTATTGAAAATAATTCAACTGCATTGAACAAATCCACGATCTTTCTATAAATGGGTATACAAATCTGGGTAGAAGAAACCTAGAAGAACATTTCATGGTACATATTGAGCATAACTATAATACATTACATTAAACACTGGCCCATTAAAATGTTCAGCAACAAAAAATGATTGTGCAATAATTACTATAAAGGAAAATTATTGCAAAAGCAGTTTCAGGCACTGTGACAAATAATTACCTAAAAAGACTTGTTCTTCTTTCATTTAGCAAGTCTGTGTCTCAAGTCAAACACACAATGAGTCAATATAATATAACGTGAATCCAAGCAATTTGAATTAGATTTTCAAGAGGTGGTCTCTTCAAAAGAAAGACATTACAAATTCCAGTGTTCCTTATAGCTTAACAAGCATATATCAGCAGTTGTTGGTGAACTTTAAAGGCAAATATAAATAAGAAGGACTCATTCATTTACTTATTCTACTTAATACTATTCAGCAAAAAGCACCAGAGAAAATGATGAGTATCCTAGTAATGCTTGTGAAAAACTGTAATATACATATTTCTCTGACATTCAGAGACAATACATCTTTGAGCAAGACTTCACAACTCTTGATTGATCTCCAGATGGGAAATTTAAGGGTTGCAGCAGTAAAACGACAAAACAAAGAGCATGCATAACTGAGGAATGTCGTCATATAATTCACTAGTGCTTTTTTAGTACTTCTGTGACACAGAAGAGATCAACCGAGAAAACCTAAAAATGTCCAGAACCTTTAACATCATCGTGCTAATATGATCCACATCTAGTTCCTGGCCGCTAGTCCATCTTATCAGCTCTTTACCCAACTAAACACAGCCTTGATCAGGCTCTGATTTACTTCCTGACAGTTCAAATGGTTTGCCAAAACTGTCTTGAGACTTAAAAGTTCTTTTCTGTAGCCTCCCTGAAATCCTTCCGGACCCTGGATTTGTTTCAGCTACAAAAGCCAGCACTGCCTTCCTGCCTCCCCATTACCTGCCTGCTTCTTCAGACACAATCAAGCCTGATGACGTCATTCTTTGGTTACACAGCCTCATTTATGACTAGTGTTTACAGCTTGGTCTCTAGGTTTCTACCAAAATGAGAAACCATGAAAGCAGCTCCAAACAAAGGCCCCTTCAATGGGGCTGATTATGGCCCACCAAGACTACCTGTCCACCGCCTCTTCAGGGATGCAAGAAAAATTCTTCCAAAAGTGAAAGTTTAAGACCTGACCAACAGCCATCTCCAGTGACCCATACAACACATACAGCTTTATGAGGTCAGTCTGACAAGCTCTACTGATCTTAAATAATACCAGTTGGTAACTGCCCTTCCGTTTTACTGAAGTACAAACAACAAAGTAAACATGTTTTATCATAGGAGCAAACATCAAACGTACAACCAACCTGCGCTCAAACATTGCAATCAGTTATGCCAATCCATGATAACTTAAAATAATCCTGTGGTACCTATTGAGCTGGCCATTCCTTGCAATTCCCCCTTCCATCTGCCTACATGAGTGTTGAAGTCTCAAAGCACAATTTTGGCACCCCTTAGTGTAATCCTTTCAAGAACGCCTACAAAAGACTTTAAGGAGGCCTGATACTCTCTTTTTATTGTGACACACGCTCCAGTCTTTCATCTACATCACATAGGGGGCACTTTTCTGTCCCTATGGAGAACTCTAACACAGCTATGAGTTCTGTCTCGTAACCGGTGCTATACATAAAGATAACCCTATTGCCCTCCAAAACCTGCTCTGTTTTCCTAAAAATAAAGAGAGGACATTTGATGATATAGATCCAAACTGCAATGCCAGGAGTCAACATGCCTGGGGTCCTGGCCTTTGTCTGCTGCCTCGCTTACAAAGCAGCTGACCCTGATGCTTATGTTGCCAGTGGTCACCCTGCAGGGAAGACCAGAGTATCAAACTCAATAAAAAGTTATTTACAAAATAAAAAAAACTTCCGGGCATGTAGGGTCTATAGAATGCTGAAAGTCTGGTTCTGGACCTTCACTCACTGTTCCTATGCAATTGTAGCCAGTACAAATGTCTTTCCCTCCTTCGTAGCGGCTTCTCACATGATGCAGATGTGTGAACGGAGAAAAGGAATAACGACAAGGTCAACCGTCTCGTATCTTCAGAGTCAGGCGCAAATAAGGTCAGCTGACTGGAAGTTTTTAAATTAATTAAACAGAAGTTAAATGTGCCTTTAATCATATTACAAAACTAACGCCCACATTAAAAATTAACAATAAATTTGACGCAGATAATTCGTGGTTAACAGATTAACCAGCATGTGTCCAGCTCTGTGTAGAATCACATGATTATAGTTAGTCCTCGAGAGTTTGTAATTGGAGCCACATCCCTAGCAGCCAACTGCTTTTCTTAGAAACAATTTGTTCTTCCGGACAGTTTGCTATCACGAGAAAGCAAACAATTGTTCTGCATAATTGGCACATCAGAATCAAGTACTTAACAGAGCCGTGTAATTTTATCTCATAACTGAATTACAACTATGAATTTGATTTTTTATATCAATTCCATCAGTTTCAGGTGAGTCCAGCACAGACATAATTAAGTATGATGCCCAACTTGAGGCAGCAGTTTGTACGCACTAATATTCTGATAAAAAAAAACTCTGTGGCCCAAACTGAATCTCCAAAGCAAAAGCAGAGCAAAGCACTTTTCTTTGAGGCTCCCCTATTTTCTGACTTATCCCTCTTCCCCTCCCTCCACCAAAGGTCACGGGTGAGTCTGAATATGCCTGTCAGCACTGACACACACACACAAACTGAAACTGCACAGACAGTTCAGAGGAGTTAAGGCACAGCCATTTCCCCTTCCAGTCAGATTGGAGTCTGACTCGGTTTTGAATTGGCACAGCCTGTAGCTCCCAACAACCGCTCACATTTAATCCTTACTTCCAAGTACTGAATGAGCATGTGCACATTTCTGTGTGCATGTGTGTGTTCAAAACGGGAAAAGGAAGATTACACGACACCTGGGGAAATAGGAATAAGAGATAGAAAGAGAAAGAGAGAGTAATAGAGACAAGATAGTGACAGAGTGTTAGCATGTTCATGTGAGTCCATATGTGCACTCAGCATTATGTTTCTTACTACATGGGGATTATGGGATGGATGGAGTCTAGTTATAAATATTGTGATTCAGCAGTCGTACAACAGTCACACATGGTATCCCATCAGTCTCAGTCTGCACCAAGACAAGACAGGGTCATACTCGTGCCCAGCTGCAATATAATGAAAAGATCAAGGACCGGCAACTCCATCTATATTTGGAAAGTATTCATACAATTTTGACTGACTCACTCTTGCATTTGTGTGTTGCCCCTTGAACAGGAAAAATGGTAAACAAGCCAGGCAATGTTTGTTTTGTTCAAAAGCTGCACTCTTCTACAATGTGGCTACAATTTCTCCTCGAGAAACTAATTTCTATTTGACATTTGATATGTAGCTTATGTCATATTTTAAGACAGACAAAAAAAAATTGGCTGCTTCTCGAATGTGGCAGCCACTTTAATCTCAATTTGTCATGGTTTAAGTTTTATATTTTAAAGCTCTGGATGGTTCTTGAATGATTGGACTTCAAGTACTTGGTGGCAGCTCGAGCAGAGCAGCAAGCTCAGGGTGCTAAATTCAGGGATAATACATTATTAAGCCAGCCCCATGGATGAATATTTTACACAATTCTTCACTCTTGACGCGACTGCTGGAATCCAGCTTCTATAGATAGCAGGACACCAAGATGATAGACTTGTCAGAGCATAGGAGTCTTTGGTAACAATTGTCATGCTTTTCATCTTGTTTATGTTCATTTCTTTTAAAAAGAGACCATTATGTTGCATATTTGATTTGTTTCCCATGCCCATAATTTTGTAAATGCTAGATTTATGAAATAAAACAGTTTGTTCTTTTCCACTATGGCTTTCCTCTGTCTCTCTCTGTCTTCCCCCACAATGTGTTTAAGTAGTTTTTGCACCCTGCTTTACCAAGAATCAAGGCTACAAGGAGGGGACATCTGCGGTGGACCATCAAAGCATGCTGGGAAAAATAAGGATGGGGCTGGAGGGTGAGATGGGGGCATATCGCAGAAGGGTGGATGGTGAATTAGGGTAGTCTCTTGTGTCGTTGGGAGCAGAACGTTATGTGCCTGCAGCCAGTCGACCGTGGATAAGTAAAGGAGACTCCTCTCTAAATAATTCATTTCAATGGGAGCCTACTAAGTACACACACACGCACACACGCACACACACATACAGTGTACTCTCATGAACATAAATGGTTGCATCTTGCAGTAGACTACAGCACAAACACACTCCCACACTCATGCTCACAAAGAGCAAGCTTCTAATTTTACTCTCTGATGAATATTTATAGATGGATGAGGAAACATTGTTTTAAAAGGAAAATCAACATTTTGGTGGAGCAACAAAGATTTAAAGAAAAGATTACATTATTTTTTGTTAACTTTTCGAAACAAGTGTGATTATTACAATGTTTTATTATGTTTGCCTGTTTAAAGAAAGTTAAAACATAACTGCAGGAATAATGTGACAATAATTAAGTATGCAACCTGCCACAACATCAAACAGGTCTGCTAAGACCTGCTGAGCTGGAGCTCCAGTGTTTGTACTTAGAGGGACAACCTACTGAGCGCTGAAAGTATTTGAGAAAAGCGTGCAGACATAAGTTATCTTTTGTACACCAACATTTGAAACCAATGAGGAAAATTAGAAGACGGTAGGAACAAGCAAGCAAAGCCGGGTGGCAGGTGTAGGCAGGGGCCAGTGCTCGCTAATCGCAGGCAGTTCAGACTTGTTCTAGGGACCTGAAACGTCACCTCTCGAGCAGGAAGCGAGCAAAACTTAGAGCGGAAGGTGGAACACTGTCAAGATGCATTATAGTTGGGCTCAACTCTTGGAGAAGGCTGGACTCTCTCCTTTCTGGAAAGTCTAAGGTGAGAGGCGCCTGGTATGTGTTGGGATACTCTAAAGCCCCACCTGAGTGAGTTACAGAGTCCCGTCCAAGTGACTTCAGGTTGCTGAAAGGAAAGCATGCCCCAGGCTATTATCAGAAGAGGTGGAGAACTGTTGACCCAAATTGTGGATATCGTTGGGAGGTTGAGGAAATATCCAACAAACATGTCATCTGAAGGGGAGGCAGAGACTGGAGATCTTGCGGGAGCCGTACTGTTCACCTTGGCAAAGGTCACTGAGGCAGCTGGAAAGCTCATCAGTGTCAAGGTGTGGATGAAGTCCCTGTATGACCAAAGTGGGAGCTACAGTATGTCCACATCTTTGGCTTTCAGAGGGAGCTCAGAGTGGAGCCACTTTGCATTGAAGGAAGTCAGTTGAGGTGCTTCAGACATCTGTTTAGGATGCCTTCTGGACGCCTCACACAGAGTTCGCTGTAGGGATTATATATCTCGCCTGGCTCGGGAACGCCTTGGAATCCTCCAGGAGGCGCTAAAAATTTTTTGCAGGGGAGAGAGAAGTCTTATTTGACTTACTTTGACTTTCTTTCATTGTTACATCTTTAAACAATGTTTTATTTATGGCCTCCAGGAATGAAAATCAACTTCTCCGACTTATTGTAAAACATTTACAGGAAGGTGTTGTGGTAAAGTTAAAACCTTTCAATCAGTAATGATTACAAAACAAGTTTGTCTCCCTGTCATTAAAACATGCATGTAAACATGCCAAATGTAGTGTTGCAATTTAAAACAATGCCAACATCTTCTGCAATCCTTTTTCTTATTGAAATGTATGGGTTTAAATCACAATCACATTAACTATGGTTAGACATTCTTTGAAATAGAGTCTGTGTTTATTGTTTCATATCTGAGATGTTGTTAATAGTTTGGTTTTGTCTACCTTTGTGCTGCTTGCCTTTGTTGGCTACAATCTCAATGTCGTATGGATTACTTCTGTGCTCCATGCATGTTTCAATTTCTTTATACAATGGTTAATGCCTGCACAGAATATTAACTCTTTAATGAATTGTATGAATGTTTTTGCAGTACACAGAAAGACAGAAGAACTGCAGAACGCATCAGTTTGCAGCATTGTATTAGTTTCACATTCAAATATTTGTTTAAAGAGTTTTTTTAGCTGTAGATTTATCTGCAAACTGATGATTTAAATGTCTATTTTTTTTAGCTATTTTATTTTGACAAAACATTTATGAAATATAACTATGACATCAGTGAGATGAAGATAGCCCACAGGCTTACTGGTGAGAATCCAGATCCAGCAGCAATTGTTTTTCATACCTTTATTGTTTCTGTGAATTCTTGAAAGCAATCACAACCTGCACTTCTCTCTGTTTATTAGTAGGAATGCCGACTCAACTTACTGCTTATTTTATGCTGACTCAGCTGTAAAATCCCACCATCAGTACTTCTATCTCCTGTGACATGAAACAGCCAGCTCCTTCTCATGAACAGGAAGCTCACCATCAATCATGCAACAAAGCTTGCCTCTCCATAATGAGAACTAATTGAATGTAATTCAATCACTTCAAAGTGATGTCATCTATCTAACTCAGTCTGAAAGTAATCTAAGTGAAATAATCTATTTTGACAAAATACAATATATATATCAATGAAAAGTAACCTACTTTGATCGGATTAAATGTATTTGATGTGATGTAATGTAATATTGTTGAAGAGATTTTTTTAACATGCACGTGGATAAACAATATGTGTTGATGGTGAATGTAGTCAGTTAAAGGAATACATTCCCAACTTCTTGCTGTCTTACCTCTTGTGGCTGTTCTAGGCAGTGCCTACAAGTACCATGATGTGTATGGTGTACGATAGCATAAGCAGTGGCATTCTTGAAATATACTCGCTGCCTTTAATTTAAAAGGCTGATTGTTAAGGAAAGTTAAAACAATGCAAGGTTAATCCTCCTCAACATCCTCTCAACTCAGATTTGGTTTGACATTTTTTGCTGGTTATAATGTATTATTTGGGGCTAGTTTGCAACTGAGGCTATAGCTTGGACTAGCAATAAAAGCCAAAATATATTTATCTTCTTCCTAAACAGAAAAAAGGTAATGCAGGGCCCTTAAGCAAAGCATTAAATATATAACCTGCTAATTGACCACCAATTTCATAAAACAAAAATAGCATACAGAAAAATAGATTACAGGATGACTGTTTATTTGAGCTGTTACTCCCCAGCTTCCTATACAGATATACAGATCATATATATGCATTTTTAAATGTCTATAGCCAATTTTATGTCAGAAGTTTTTTAAAGTGATTGATGCTCTGCTTTTCACTGTAGAGTTTAACTTAGTGACTTTGTGTTCGGGGTGGAGCTTGGAGAAAGGAGGGATCTTGCAAATGCTAAGTTACCAGAGTTATACAGTCCAATGCCCAAGGGTAATTAATTAGCTTCAGAATTAGATTGTGGAAGATCTTGTTTGTCACAGAAAAGGACTAGATTTTGGGTTTTAGCAGACTCGAGTTGTTTATTTATCTTAGAGAAACAGAAAAGAGAGTTTGTATAATGTTGTGGATGTACCGCCATCTTGGCACTTTCAAGTTTGCTTCATATTTCAGCTTCAGAGGTTGCTGCTCAATTTGAACCAACTTCACCCCACAGCTTATATACAGTAGAAACAGGGTGCCAAGGCAAGAGGAGGTATGTTTATTTTAGATGTGATTCATTACAAAATTGCAACAATATCTTACTTATTTTGAATTTAAAACTAATAAAACCAAATGTAAGAAAATCAAATGCGCCGCCCCAGCTTCTATGAGAATTACCCTTCTGTTTACTGTATCCATGAAGAATGTAAGCATGATCATGAAAACTGTTCTTTTGATTATTAACATTATTGAAACTATTTGTTGTAATAACAATTATTGGCAGTAGTATCAACCTTCAGATCTCAGTATTGAAACTTACTGGATTCAATGTTGCGGTCTCTCCTTTTTCTAGGTAATTTTAGAATTATTTTTCCTTACAAAAAAAAACAAAAAATCAACTGGATATAAATAAAAATAAAACAAAAAACTGGCTTTTCTTTTTTTAGGGACAACTTTTTTCCATAACAATATCTAATGTAAATGTTGATTTTGTTTACAGGAACATATGAAACCCCTCAGGATCTAGGACACTTGGTGATCTGTTGGTTGAGGATCAGCACCTTGGACAGCGACAGCAGAGCTAAGCCCTGTGGGTGCTGTTTCAGCACCTCTGACAGCAGCTGGAACGCAATAGAGCAGAACCCTGCAATATCACATCACCTGTGTGCCCTGACACGCAATGGTTGCTGATCAGTAGTTATGGACTAAAAAGGGCACAGAGGCATTCACAACTCCTGTTGATAGCAAATGTCCACCTCTGGTGGATAATACATATTTATGCTATATACTTAAGCAACATATGCAACAACCCATCAATTTTGGCATAACAATGGTGTAAGTTATATTTCAGAAGATGCTCCACTAAGCACAATTTTCAAAATAGGTTCGCTAAAGAACATCAGTAAAATGTCAAAAGAATCTCTCAAATCTTTCTTGAAGCATAACTCTTTTAAATAGTTCTTATATATACTTATCATTCTAACACAGGTAACAAAATAATATGAATTATACAATTTATACACTAAGATTCCCTAAATGTTTAATAACTCAGCTTGAACAACAGCCTAATTGAGCCCTCTAACCTTCTAGATCATGTGCAGAGGAAAGAGCAATCCTCCATTTCAACGAGTTTAAATAAGTCTAAAGACTCCCGAAATCATGTCTGTGAAGTTTTTTTTTGTTACCAAAAACCTACTCTGAACCTGTATCTTAGCATGCCTCTAAACCCTTGTATTACAACTCTGCTCAGGCTCTTTCCGTGTTTGAAGCTTCAAATGCAAATGAGCTGTGTTCGACCACGCCCCTCTGGAAGGGGTTTGGTTACTCATACTTCCTTAAACCATACTCAGTTGTTCACTTTCTTCAGTTGTTTACTGAGCATTGTGGTCAGATTTAGAGGGCAGAAAAACGCCTCGCTGTAGGAGTGTAACCCACCTAGGGGAGGGATTACTTATCTTGTGATGTCACAAAGGGAAAAACTCAAAACGACCTGTTTGAGCCCAAATTTTCTGAAAAGTTGATCAGGCATACGAGGGAGAGAATGGACGTTTCTCATAATTTCGTGGGTATACAGACAGACTAGGGACACATTAGTGTTTGAAAAACATATTAATGTGTATTTTGCACAATATTGACCTTTAACAAATAAAAACTTTTTGAAAGAACACTCAAACATTATTACCATTATTTATTATTAATATGTATTTTGTAAATGTGTCAATGACAACAGAAATTTAAAAACAAAAATGGTTCATTCAATTATATATTAACTCATAACATTGGCTTTTATTATTTTATTTCAGGAAAATTAGGGTGAGGTTATTTATAATATGTCCAATATTATTCAAATATTTTTGAAAGCTTTATCTGCATGTGATGTGCTGCAAATGTGGGTGCGTGACAGAAGGTGCCTCATTATCTGCCTGTCTTGTCCAGAGGCAATTGAAGGTTACACAACTTTCTCTGACTCAAGATGAGAAACGGAGACTGGTTTCTCCTGGGACAGTAAGCCCTGTGAACTCCTCACAGGCTCCGACACAGAGAGACGTAACGCACACCCAGCCATCCTCTCTGTTGACACCCCAGGGTGCAAAGCCGTGGGGAGTAACTACATCAGTTGAGCGCACACATACACACGTCTATATCCAGATATACATATTCACCCACACTTAGACAGACAGACATATTCATAAATTCACAGCATGTGCAGGCCGATAAAGCAAACAGAGAAAAATATGCAAATGCAGATTTAAATACATACACATTTGCAAATTAACCGAAACAGGTGGAGTCAAAATTTTGCATATGAGCACATCAGAACTGCACATATAAATTACACACACAGCAACACTCATGCATATATGCGCAAATTCGACTGAGATACACAAAGCACAGTTGACTCACATCTGATGACAACATCTCCCATGTGCCAGATTCCATTCATTTTCTCCAACATGGCTCTAAACTGAAGTGTTGTGACAGACGCACATGCCCACATGCACACAAAAAGCACTTAAACATGCACACACACACACACACACACACACACACACATATATATATATATATATATAAACACTCACACAAACATACATTCTTACGCAGACATGTCATCACTAATGTGTGCCAGTACATACTTAACATGCCTGAGGGTAGAGTATCAACACTGGGACTTTAAATCTTCCTGAGAAAATAACAAGATGATTAAGTGACCAAGTTACTTAGTAGACATCTGCTAATAGAGGGTGTCTAAATTAAACATTTTATTTTTTATTCCATATAAGCTAAATCTTTAAAAAGATTATATTGCTTAGGGTTCAACTGGTTGAACCTGAATTTTTTAGAAAATGTCCCATGAAGACAAAGAGCCTAGACACAGGTTGTTGTTTGTTACTTTCAGGTAATACTGAAGTCACCAAAATGGTCCCTATCATAATTTGAATATGCTGAACTAAAAGTCAAGTGGAGGCAAATAATAATTCCATCAGTGCTTTGAGATTGGTAGCAGTTCCACAATGAGCAAATTAAACCTCATTGTGAGGTCAAATGAGATGAGTCAGAGATCAACATTAAAATCTGCAATGAAAAGGCAATCTACCTGACATTAGTTGAACTATTACTCTTAAAACAAAAACCATTAATCCATTGTAAAGCTACAAATGAAATGAGAGTGTTATTTATAAAGATTAAGCAGTTATTCAGCCCCTTTGGCCACCCATGCCACTTCATGTATCAGTTAAACAACACACACACACACACACAAACACACACACACACACACACACACACACACACACACACACACACACACACACACACACACACACACACTCACACACACTCACACACACGCAGTAGATATTGTTGGCCCTCAGTCTTCTTGCATGTTATCTGAAGGAGACAGTATTATTACAGTCTGGTAGGTTTGAGTTTCAAACAATCAGTGACTTTCTCTTGGGATAATGTCAGCAGGACAATAAAGCAACAAACAAAAGAGAAATCACAGTGATGTATCATGTTAGAGGCCAATAAATATTTTGTGAGTACATGTCTGCTACAAACTTTCCACAGCACTGGCTGATATTTAACTCCGCTGTCATTGACATTTGACCCACGAAGTCATCTATCACATAATGCACTGGGCTCAAGTAGTCGCTTGCCTCATTGTCATGCCACTCTCTGTTGTCAGCTTTGACAACAGAGAGATTTTTGCTGTACATTTGTCCTCTGATCTAGTCTAAATCTATTTACTGTACTCATTTCTCTCTGAACTTTTATGACGGTACTTTATGATGTTGGAAATATCAAACAAGTGCTCTTGCATTATTGATGAGTGGGGATTTTTGCATCAGATTATTCTGAAATTTTACTAATTTTGAAAAAAGTTTGCATTTCCTGAAAGCTTCATTGCTTGGATCCCACCGATAGCCCAAAGTTATCAGATTTTCATTTAGAGTGCTGGTGGTAGCATTAGTGGGCTAAAATAACTAGCATGTGTGGGACCAATGACTTTGTGACTTCTTTCAAAGAGTGTGTTTGGATTTCCTTTGACTGTATCTGACTTCATCACCAGTTTTTTTAATCCTTTAAATAACAAACAGATTAAAATGAAACCAGCAGGAGACAGGCCTGTTTTCTCTCATTAATTAAATATTTCTGCACCAAGCCAAATTATGCAGCCTTTAATTATGAGCTCAAGAAAACAAAAACAACACTAACACACAAACAAGCTTCAACACACACACACACTTTTACTTTTTCCCACTTACACACACATTATCTCACACATAAACACGCACACACACTGTGCAGCTGCCCACTGTCGTCTGGGAAGGGACCGGCAGGTTTCCAGCCCGCGAGAATTTGTGTTTCCAAATGATTAGAGGCGAGGCGGATGGGACGATCTGAGAGGCAGCAGCTGCCCGCCCCACGGCTCCAAGTGGAGCAGAAAATCAGGATAATTTCATTGTGATAATCAGCCTCCCGTTATCCCTGTCACTTCAACTCATAGAGGAGGAGGAAAGAGTGAGAGGTAGAGGGTGTGTGTGGCTGACAGAGGAGAAGGGGAAAGGGAGTAGAGCGAAAACGGGAAAAATATACAAACAGAGAAAATGCGTGCCCCATGTTTGGTTAGCTGCAAAATATATCAAAGTGTTGCATGCAGTCTGCAACTATTTATTTTGTTTCTTTTATAGTTATCCTACTTTATAAAAAGAAGGCGTGAAAACCAATATGCATTCCCATATCATGCTAGTTATTGTAAATTACCAACCTACCTTTAAGTCCAGCCACGTTTTTTTTTTAATGAATTTTGGTTGAACTGACACTTTACAAGATGATAAGTAATTGAAAAGACAATGGATGGGGGCAACTTGGTGGTGGATGGTTTGATAACAAAATATCTGATAAAACATTAGCTACCTTAAAATCATCACTAATGTCCACTTTATAGTCAAAACATCTGTTGCTTGAGAGTGACTGATGCTCACAGTACTGTTGGATAGTGTTACGGCATGTATAAAGGAGTGTAGATTTCTAGCTAATAGTTATGTTACTGAGCTACATTAACTTTTGTTTAATGGTTTGGTGAGATTATAAACTACAACCCCATGTCTCTTTAGATTTTTACTTTTCATGTATGTTCAGCTGCTGATCAATCAGGAAGTGGTAACTATTATTCAGATTTCCAACATCGATATGACTTACAACATGAAACACAGCAGTTCAAATGCTATATTAATATTTGAGCTTCCCACTCTGAGGGTGAAATCAGAAGTAAATGGCAGCAGCGTAAATATTGTGAATGACAACGCCCTTCCCTGTTTGTACTGGTGCAAATATTGGAAGTACTTATCAAATGAGTTGAGGCTTTAAAAATTATACTTTACCTATGCATGATTTTTAAATGGCAAGGGGTTTGAACAATATAGTGTTTGTATCAGTTTTGTCCTCCACATACTTTTGGCATGGTACATCTTCATTATAGACATGATCATGTGTGATCTTGGCGTAAGGCACCAAAAACATTAACCTTGATCATTATTCGTGTTTACATTGGATGAAAGCCTTGAGCAACATCATGTTACATCCGTGATTTTATTCATCGGTGTTTGAGACTATGCTCCTGATATTGATCCTCTTAGCACATATGTGTGCTTTCTTGTGACCTTGTTAAAAACAACGTTTTTTACAATTATTTCTTTAAATTCCTGCAGGATGCCAAGCTTAAAGACACTACATTGTTCAAACCTTCCACCAACAGCTTGGTTCTCACCTCAACAACATTTCCCACACATCATAAGAAGTCAGCTGGCATCACACAATGCACAGCACTCATCTAAAGTGTTGTTGTTCTCAGCTGTGATTTAGAATCCGGCGCTACCATGGCCATTAGTGTGCGTTAGTTTGGGATGTTAATAACTCTATGTTCCTCTCAGCACTCATGTTCTTGCTCTTTTTCTGTCTATATGTCTTATTTGTGTGTGAGTAAGGCCTCCTGTAGTGACTTGTCTTTTTGATTGCCTGTTGTCTGTTTGATTTTCTCTGTTTTTTCTCTTTCATTTATGTTTTAACTTTCTGACAAGAACAATGAAAGTATTATATCTTTTAGGTTTCAAAAACATGATTAAATATTACCCAATTAATCATATGGTCTCTCAACAAAGACTCACACTGGTATGATGGCTGACTAATGCTGGAACCTTGGCATGACACATATACCGTTTGAGATACCATAAATCTTTTTGGACTAAGAAACTTTGTCACTTTGTCATTGCAGCTTGTAATTGAAAGGGTGTAACAAGGTGCACAATGTAGAAACATACAAAGAAGTGGTATTTGTTTATGACAGTGTGTGTTCCTCTGTATGGGTGTCTTCAAGGTCAACTTTCTTTTGAAGTGTTATATATATATATATTTGAAGTGTTTGAAGTTATTGAGTTTTACATGTGACTCAGACCTTTCTTTTATCATCTAAGTGTGCACAATCTTTTAGACAAGAGCCATTTCATGGTTGAATTATACAATTTCAACAAATCCTGCATGAAAATGGATGTAATTGTACAGCTGAACCTAATTTCTTGTGTTTTGTTCCAGTAATCTGTTTCTATATGCTGCCTTAATAGAATGATGGGGTTTCTATGATTGTATCGCGGAGATAATGCCTTAAAACATGTCCGCAGGGAATCTTAAAAAAATATATAAAGAAGAAAGCGGATGGTCTTCTCTTAAAATGACGTCCTGGGTTACTGCGTCCATTAGCGCCCTCCAGCGGACGAGCTGCGACAATGGCGTCTTAATGCATCGCTGGGAATGAGATGCATGAAGTCTCACTCAGTTGTTAGATTGGGCTCTTTGCCTCCTCGGCTTTGGGACGCACATACAGTACGTACGCATAAATTTTCGGTTAGTCCATACGCCACCTTCATTTCAACACATCCGAAAACATTCTAGCCAATTTTCTCCTGGACTTCTCCAAAAAAACAACAACACCATTTTAACAATAGTCAAAACTTACAATGTGCTTTTACACCAAGATCAGGAATATTATGATAACTGAATGTCGCTGTTAAAATGAGCATGCATTACTTTCATTCCTACGCATGAACTGTAGAGGTAAAAATACAACTTGCACCACGCCTCAGCTCCTCTCGGACACCCCTCCCCCTCTCTCCTCCTCTTCACGGCACCGCTCCGCTGAAACATCGCTCCCCGTGACGCCTTGACCGAAGCCATTGCATAGATAACCGGCCACATGCACCTTCAAAACGCGCCCCGGTCCATTTTTGACACTACAAGGGGCTTGTTTTTTCCGCATTTTATTGCGTCCCACTGATGCGCATCTCGATGCCGTGTCCTCTCCAGCGTAACAGCCCACAGTAGCAGGAGGCTGCGCGAGCGCTCAGTCGGGAGCTGGAGGACAACAACACCATGAAGTTAACGATTTTCCTCTTCCTCGCCTGGCCCGTGTCCTGGCCGCTTGTCTTCGCCGCCATTCCCGGTAAGAACCCTCACCTATTTATGAGATCATGATGTTTTAGTGTACGCGACAGTATCATGTTTGGGAAACAAGTCAACGCGAGCAATCACATACAGACCATGTGGTGCAACGTTCATGTCGGATACGGATTTGAATCTGCTCCTCTCATCATCTCCGAGGTGCCACCTCTAACTACAACCTATACTTACGCCAAAACAGCTATTTTATATAGAAATAACCCACACACAAAATGACACTGACGAGTGTCAGATGTCTAAAAGCTCTGCAACCACAGACGGATAGGAGTGGGATTGAAATGTCTTTGAGCTAATTGCAGTGGGTGGTTCAATGTTGGCTTGTACTTTACATGTATTCATCCGTGATGATGTCAGACAGATGTACAGCCAGATAAGAAACCAGCTGCAGGTTAAAGGTCCAAACACTACTTCACCACAAACAAGAGACGTGCATAGAGCTAGACATAGAGTCTAGCTCTTGATGGCCTCCTGTGTCTGACATGATACCTGTCCCATATTGTCAATATTACGGTCTCTGTACCTCCAGAGACACCAGAGTGCCTCAGGCTGTCCTGTGTACTCAGCTACTGGACACGATTATATGGTATCTCTGTCATCTCTGCATCAAGTGCACAGCTGTATCTCTCCTAATCCTGTCCCATTGTCATACACACCTGCAAAACATTCAGCTCTCAGCTGTTGGACTTTAGTTATGGTCAATGTTATTGTCAGGAGGAGGGCTTCCTATTAATGAACATTGTCATTGATTTTTTTTAAAGAAACTATTAGTATAATATATTTGTTTTGTTTTTGTTCTCCTGTTGAGTTACATAATTTGATTATTAATATGTTAGTTGGGCAAAATGTGTTAAATACAACCCAGTTAAACACCATCTTTAGCAAGTACAGCTGGTTGAATAAGTCTTCAGAAAATTAATGTCTTACTTTGTAAAACAAGAAACAAAGGTGACCTCAGTCAGTGGTCTCTATTTATCAGACTACATCAACCCACACAGTCCTTTTTTAGGGTCATTGCCCATGGTGTCAGAACATTTCAAACATTTTAACAATCAACAGATCAGCTTGCAAGGGAGAAGTAAGTAATATGACTATTTGGGGGTGTTGTTTATTTAAATCCTCTTTGGGTATTTAGAAAAGCGCTATATAAAACAAATGTTATTTATTGATATTTTTAAGAAAAGTTATTGGAAAAGGTGATCAACATTAGTTGTTGACGTTATAATTGTAAGTCTCAGATTGTCACTGCTAAGTGGCTGTCGTAGATATTTCTTAAGTCTGTGTGTTCTGTATTTATTGACAGCTGTCAGTTCATACCCTGCTAAAAAAAAAAATGCAGCACTCTGCAAACATCCATGTGATGAACTGATGGTGCAACACCTACCTCTTTTTTTGTTTCAGCTCCAAATGAGTTTGTTTCCTTGGCGGAAATGGAGGATGCACTTTTGAAGAACCTTTTCCAAGGTTACCAGCGCTGGGTCAGACCCATCCAACACAACAACGACACCATCAGAGTACGCTTCGGGCTCAAGATCTCCCAGCTGGTTGACGTGGTGAGAACATACCTACAAACGCAAGTCATACCTGAGTCATACCCTCAGTGGTTTAGGGTACAGAAAGGTTCAGCCAAAGAGATTTTTTCTTCAGTATTAAAGTATATGAAGCATGTCAAATTGTTTTCTTAAATACACAATCAGCTGAGTACAAGCAGCTTCAGTGACGAGCTGCTGAATGTAAATGTCACAAAGTAAAGTGGGTATGGAAAGTATTCAGACCCCTTTAAATTTTTCACCCTTTGTTTCATTGCAGCCATTTGCTAAAATCCAATAAAGTTCATTTTATTTCTCATGAATGTACTCTCAGCATCCCATCTTGACAGAAAAAAAAGCAGAAATGTAGAAATTTATTAAAAAAGAAAAACTGAAATCACATAGTCATAAGTATTCCGATCCTTTACTCAGTATTGAGTAGAAGTACCCTTTTGAGCGAGTACAGCCGTGAGTCTTCTTGGGAATGATGCAACACGTTTTTCACACCTGGATTTGGGGATCCTCTGCCATTCTTCTTTGCAGATTCTCTCCAGTTCTGTCTGGTTGGATGATGAATGTTGGTGGAAAGCCACGTTCAGGTCTCTCTAGAGATGCTCAGTTGGGTTTAGGTCTCTGGTTGGGCCAGTCAAGAATGGTCACAGAGTTGTTCTGAAGCCACTCCTTCGTTATTTTATCTGTGTACTTAGGGTCATTGTCTTGTTGGAAGGTGAAGCTTCGGCCCAGCCTGAGGTCTTGGGTACTCTGGAAGACGTTTTCTTCCAGGATATCTCTCTACTTGGCTGCATTCATCTTTCCTTCAGTTGCAACCAGTCGTCCTGTCCCTGCAGCTGAAAAACACCCCCATAACATGATGCCGCCACCATCATGTTTCACTGTTGGGATTGTACAGGTGATGAGCAGTGCCTGGTTTTCTCCAAACATACCGCTTAGAGTTAACGCCAAAAAGTTCAATATTGGTCTCATCAGATCAGAGAGTCTTAGTCTGGGAGTCCTTTCCTATTTCAGAGGCTATCTTCGGACCACTCTGCAATAAAGCACCGACTGGTGGAAGCTGCAGTGTTAGTTGACTTTGTGGAACTTTCTCCCATCTCCCTCCTGCATCTCTGGAGCTCAGCAACAGTGATATTTGAGTTCTTCTTTACCTCTCACACCGAGGCTCTTCTCCCACGATTGCTCAGATTGGATGGACATCCAGGTCTAGGAAGAACTCTGGACATCCCAAACTTCTCTCATTTAAGGATTATGGAGGCCGCTGTGCTCTTAGGAATCTTGAGTGCTGCTGAAATTCTTCTGTAACATTGGCCAGATCTGTGCCTAGCCACAATTCTTTCTCTGAGCTGCTTGGGCAGTTCCTTTGACCTCATGGTTCTCATTTGCTCTGACTTGCACTGTGAGCTGTAAGGTCTTATATAGACAGGTGTGTTCCTTTCCTAATCAAGTCCAATCAGTTTAATCAAACACAGCTGGACTCCAATGAAGGAGCAGAACCGTCTCAAGGAGGATCAGAAGAAATGGACAGCGTGTGAGTTAAATATAAGTGTCACAGCAAAGGGTCTGAATACTTATGACTGTGTGATTTTTCAGTTATTTTTTTAATTTTAGCAAATGGCTTCAATGAAACAAAGAGTGAAAAATGTAAAGGGGTCCAAATACTTTCCGTACCATCTGTAGCTATGTAGATGAATGCTTTAACCTTTGTCTTCATTTATTCAAAAGAAGATAATGTACACAATCTGTGTATTTTATTACTTAAGGAAACAGCGGGCTTCAGGTCATAAGAAACAGACCAGAGAAAAAACACATGTATTTATAAATCAACAGGATCACCCTTAATTTGGTTCTTTTATGGGGAAAAAATGAATAAATAGAGAATCATTTAATGAGTGACAGACTAAATTGGAGGGAATTTCTATTTTTTCCAGAATTATTATCTAACATTAGTTGTTGTTGAATCATTTGTTTTAGTGCTTAACAGAGTTGCTGTCCTTGGTGCTGAAACCTAATAAGCTGTCTGTAGCGTTCCAGTGTGGAGCTTTCCATGGTCCTGAAATAGATCAGAAACACTCCTCAGAACTCCTACCTAGCAGCCTCTCTCTCTCTCTCTCTCTCTCTCTCTCTCTCTCTCTCTCTCTCTCTCTCTCTCTCTCTCTGGAGTGTTCCTTTAATATTTCAGGGATTGCCTGTGATAGGTTTGGATACTTTAGGTGTTCAAAAGGAGAAAACGCAGCAAGCTAATGGAAGAGCCACTCTTCTCGGCTTGAAATATTCATCTAGTTTGGTTTGAACTCTTCATCCTTGCAGCTAACAGGCATGCAAGGCTGATAACAGAAGAGAACTCTCAGGGCTCTGCAGGGAGGAAAGATTTAGGTTGATGCTTTCTCTTATTTTGGAAAAGAGGGAGGGAAAGAGAGATAACAGCAGCTTAGCTTCACTATGCATGTCCCCTGAGTCTGACGCTACTGCATGGCTCTGTATTAGATTATGGTTCACCTCTGCTTTCCGTGATCACCGAAACATCCAACTCAGTGTGACAGCTAAGGCCTGGTCTTGAAGTGCTACGTCTTTGTATTCCTCTCAAGTTCCATTTCCCTTATTTGTCAAACTCTGCTCCAGTGATGTGGAAATAAACCTGTGCTCACCACTATCCATCTCTCCATGCCTGTCCTCTTCTATTTATCTCGTGCTGCATTTATATTGCTTGAGCATGGTTCACTGCACCCACTCTGGTTTCATGTTTCCAATGCTTGTTTGCTAAGGAAGTGGTGCAGACAGTTAAATGAGATTCCGTCTGAATCTATGGAAAAGGGAAAAGGATGATGTAGTTTTACTGTCTGCCAACCTTCTTATCTAGACGTCTAATCGGATCTGACATCATGATGGAGACACCACGATCAGAGATCATCACTATTAACCTCGGAAATGCAAACAGTATCTGCATGTTTGGCATCTATGATGAAGTTGTCTGTGTCAGAAAATTGGAACCCAAGTAAGAGATATCAGAGTCTACTGAAAACATAACATTTAAAGGTGTTAACTTCAGCATATATGAATTATACAACATGATGAAGAAAATAATGTGTTTTATATTCTGTTTCATGAATTAAAGATCTGACATATAACACTGGGAGTAATAGTGGGATCGTTTATTCTTCACTTAGGAGATGTGTAAACACTTTTGTTTGAATTCTGATATTTTTTTACAACTAACACACCATTACCTTATTTATTTTAAAGCACTGTTCTTGTGTCTGTTTTAGGATGAGAAGAACCAGCTGATGACAACTAATGTTTGGCTTTGTCAGGTGAGAAGACGGCAGCCACCTGAGGAGACTGTCCATGGTCACATCTTACCATTTAAGTCCACAGGCAAATTAAAAAGACTCGACTTGATATTTATATTCTGCACACAGTGAATATTTGTTTTTCATAAATAATATTATGAATTGGAAAAATGTAATTTTAGATCAGTAGTACTTGAGGACAAGCACTTTTTAACCTGGTGATCAATCTTTGATGTATTTTCAAAATGTTCTGTAAAACAGACAATAAAACAGCTAGTTGATAGAGACTTGTATGACAATAGTTCAATAAACACCAGTGTGCTAGTTCCTCAAAATATAAGTACTGTACAGGATAGTTTTATTTGAGTGTACAAAAAGGAGACTGGCATAAAACTCTTTGGCTTTATTTTACTTACAAGGACCGATAACTTGCGAAAAATTTTACTTATATTTCCATCCATATTACGAAGAGAATTCAGTAATATTTTGTCTTGTAAGTTGTAAATGATATTCATACTGTGTCCTGTGTTTTCGACCAGGAGTGGATTGATTACAAGCTGCGATGGAATCCAGAGAAATACGGAGGAATCACTTCTATCAGAGTTCCCTCTGAAAATATCTGGCTCCCAGACATCGTCCTCTATGAGAAGTAAGACCGCTCGAATGAGCAATGTAACAAACACATCATGTATATCCCCTTCTTGAGTACTAGGATGCTTTTTTTCTATTGAAATAAAAGAAACAAGGAGGATTCATTACAATCCCGTCATAACTACCTGTAAGATATTGTAAAAAAGAAAACTTGATTTAGATTTTTCTGCATCTAAATCTTTCAGCGCTGATGGACGATTTGAGGGCTCTCTAATGACCAAAGCCATCGTCAGGTACAACGGCGCCATCACCTGGACACCACCTGCTAGTTACAAGTCTGCCTGCACTATGGACGTCACCTTCTTTCCCTTTGACCGTCAGAACTGCACCATGAAGTTTGGCTCGTGGACGTACGACGGTAACATGGTGGACCTGATTCTGATCGACAAACAGGTGGACAGAAAGGACTTCTTTGACAATGGGGAGTGGGAGATCCTCAATGCCACTGGTGCCAGAGGGAACAGGAAGGACGACATGTACACCTACCCCTTTATCACATATTCCTTCATTTTGAAGAGGCTGCCTCTGTTCTACACACTCTTCCTCATCATCCCATGTTTGGGTTTGTCCTTCCTGACCGTCCTGGTCTTTTACCTTCCCTCAGACGAAGGAGAGAAGCTGTCACTCTCTACCTCTGTCCTTGTGTCGCTCACTGTGTTCCTTCTCGTCATAGAAGAAATCATCCCCTCGTCCTCCAAGGTGATCCCGCTCATTGGAGAGTATCTCCTCTTCATTATGATCTTTGTCACACTCTCCATCATCGTCACCGTCTTCGTCATTAACGTGCACCACCGCTCCTCGGCCACCTATCATCCCATGTCCCCGTGGGTCCGTAATCTCTTCCTTCAGAAACTGCCGAGGTTGCTGTGCATGCGCGGACACACCGATCGCTACCACTACCCAGAGCTGGCCCCTGAAAGCCCTGAGCTGAAGTCCCGCTCTGGAGGGAGAAGAGGAGGCCAAAGGGGGAACAGCGGAGCTCACACACAGACGACCTCTGACGGGAAGGAGGAGGAGGCCTGGGCGACCATGCTGGACAAGGCTATCTCTTCAGTGCGTTACATCAGCAAGCATATCCGCAAGGAACATTTCATCCGTGAGGTGGGTGCAGGAAACGGATTTATTACAATTCTTTAAATGCTTCATTTTTAAATGTGTCTTTGTTTTCTCCTATTTCTTTTGTTTCCCCAGGTGGTACAAGACTGGAAGTTTGTGGCCCAGGTGTTAGACAGGATCTTCCTTTGGGCTTTTCTCACTGTGTCTATACTGGGCACCGTCCTCATTTTCACTCCAGCTCTGCAGAACTTTTTGAAAATCCCTCCTCCGACTGCAAGTGAGGAGCCCCCTTCAACCTAGTAGCAATAATATATCCCTTTCACAACTCATGATCCTCCTTCGAGAACCTACTGAACACGTGTCAATTAAGACTTTGTAATTCCTTTCTCTCCTTCCCTTTACCGATTCCAATACCTAGAGTTGAGTATTGACCAATAACAACCACCCCTCCAGTAACAGTGCAAGAAAAACAACGTTATAGAGGAAAAACACTGATTGGTAATGTTTGCCAGCTTGTTTGATGAGCATCAGGCCAACACATGCACTGCTGTACTCACTAATACCAGATATCTGTATTTGTCACCTCTGAGCAAGAGGAAGTCGCTGCAGGTGTTCTCTATAGAGTGACGTCTGCTTCACTTCTAGTTGCTTCATTTCTCCTCCAGATCCACTCTCTGACATGTTCTGTACATCACAGAGCCGATTAGTATATAACTTCTATGAGCAAGTGATTATAGCCACATTTCATTCTGTTTAGAAAGTGACAAAGACAATATTAAGTGAACTTGGTGCAACCTGTTTTGCACTTCAGACTGTTACGATGTTTCATATTGTATACACAATGGCTTGAAGTAGCATGCTGCTATCAGTGCACACCTGCTGGCCAGTAAAGACATTTCAACATAAATCAAATGAAATAAGAAAATGTTTTTTTAAAACTACTCCAGATTTGATTATAGGATTTATTCATGCTCCTAGGTGACTTCTCCATGACAGTTACCGTAAATTCCGTACTATTGAGCGCACCTGGATATAAGCCGCACCGGCTAAAAATAAGTAAATAAATGTATTTGTAAATATATAAGCCGCACTTGATTATAAGCCGCAGGTGTCCACGCTATAACAAGAGCTATTTACACAGACGTAGGCTACCGGTAACATCCGCAAATACTGTAGCGTCCGTACGGACGTTAAACGACGACGAGAGCGTTCAAATAATAACTTTTAATAACCCGATCACTGTCGGCCGTGACCACGCCGTTTACAGCGGAGAACAAAACCATAACTTGCCGTAACAATCCAACTCTCTCCCCAGCGTTCTCTCATACAGCCACTCAACACGTTCTCGCTGGTGCATTCACTGACTCTCCACATAATCGGAATTATGAACACATTATCAACTACTGACTTTACAACATGAACCGTTACAATACGAAGCCTAGCCAACGGTGTCTGTAACACGGCTGATGAAAAAGATGACCGTAATATATTTCACAAGAAAAAGTCCATCCATTCACTGCCTCAGAATGACTTCATTACTCACTTCCTCAGTCTCTGTTGTCGCTGTCAGTGTCATCTTAACGTGCAGCAGCTCTGTTAGCTTCTTTGACAGCCAGGTCGATCGCCTTTAACTTGAAAGCTGCATCATATGTATTTCTCCGTGTGTTTTCCATCATGAGGGTGCGTGCATGAAGCGCAAAATGACTGATATTAAGATCCGACGTGACGAAGTCAAATGTTTTTGCGGCAGAAGCTCATTGTCCCCCATAAAAAATCCATGCATTAGCCGCACCGGACTAGAAGCCGCAGTGCTCGAAGTGTGAGAAAAAAGTAGCGGCTTATAGTCCGGAATTTACGGTAGATGTTTCACATTTCTTTTTATCCACCGTAGTAATCAATAATATATTTTACTCTGTACTGCTGTACTCTGCAGTATGTGATCGACTTGGTAATTCTTCAACCTTAGCTGCAGCTAATTTCCTCTGTGCAGGAAAGAAATGTTTTAGAATAAAATGTAACATAAAAATGTCATTATATTATTCTAACATTAATTTCTGTCAAACACGTCGGTCATTATAATTAAGGGGGTCAGGGTTTGTTCTTGTTTCCACATTAATGAAGCACAAACAGTTACCTCTTTGTATTGTTTAATTATACAAAAGATGTATAATGTAAAGATACACATAACTTGTAAGCTACTGTGTGCATTCATAATAAATTTAACAACCATCTACAGATTTGTAAAATCTTTGAGTTTAGCTTACGTAAGAACATCCATCATACCTGTGTGGTCTGTGAACATTATTCGTCTTTCCTGTCTTTGTCTTTCTCATCCTCATATGGAATATTTTTGGTCACTGCAGTTAGTTAACCTATTCTAAGCAGTATGTAAAGTGTAATGCGTCTCAACATCTTTAAGTTTCACAGACACTCCCAGCTTACAGTGTTCATATTGTTTATACTTTATCACACTAATAAAGGTGTTTTAAATATGTGAGGCTTCAATTGTTGTCATTTAAGCTGCATCTACCGCTCAATGAAAATAAAGTGGACAATGAAATGTCCAACTCGTAAAAGCTGGAGGAAAAAAAGTGAAGAGACAGCACCACCCAGTGGTAATTCCATAAGATAGTGAAAACTTCCTCTTACAGGAATAAAGTTGTTTTGTTTTTTTTCCACTAAATGAACGGTTCCTCCAAAGTTGTACTTAAACAGAATCCAAAACACATTTTTTAAATATGAATTCAATTATACGAAAACAAAAATGATTTTGCTTTGATTTAAATCTTTATTAATAATGGCTGTGACTACAAGCATTATTTTATTCATAAACTGAAAAAGTGGTTGGATGCATTATTGATCTACTTTAAATAAAAGATGTGTAAACATTTGAACCTGATTTGTACACATCTCAATCTTAACGTTTTGTTACAGAGCAAGTGAAGTCAAACGGACACCTTCCTTCATGAAGTAGGTCATTGTTGATGCTTGGATATATATTCCTGATTAAACTGTGTCTATGTCTGAGTTATGATATAGGCATTGTTTTTATTCTGTCGACAGTCTCTCTATCTATGTCCCCCCGTCTGGCTGTCCAGGTGAGCTCTGGCATTACGCAGCATCTCCATATACAGTCTGTTGTTTTCCCTGAAACACAACCACAACAAAAAGTGAATCAATAAAAAGAAATCGAGAAGATGTGTGGAAGAGTAACATTTGAAAGTTTTAAAAGCCTGTTGTGACACCTGTTAACAAAGCTTAGGCACAAAAGCTGTTTCAAATGGTGACTAAAAAAAAGTCTCATCTATTGATTGTAAGTTTTTAATTTGAATATCTCAGTTATATACATTTAAATACGCTAAAGGTGTACCCTAAAGCACATTTTATAGAAAATGTCCAGCAGATGCTTTGCTGCAGATGTTCTCACTCACGTAGCCACAGATTGGTCAAACATCAGGTTACTCATATCCATGTAGTACTGAGCATCTGTCCGTATGGCTGTCCAGTACTCGTTTGCCTAATGTAGAGAGACATTTGGTAAAAAAAAATTCATCCTGTAGCTGAACAAATGTCAGTTTACAGCGCTTCAACAGTGCAGTGTTACCTGCTCCTGAATGGTGTAGCCCCACTGATTCTGGGAGTGGTGTGGATCCCAGTATCCTGACTGTCTCTTTAGCCTGATGAAACGCTTTGCATCCTCTTCCTTCACAAATGGAGCAGCTAAAACCCCTGAAGAGGTTATGGGATTGGGTTTGTAGATGATGTAAATACAGGGTTAATTTATATTTATGTCAGGTTATTACATTGAAGGACTCTGTTTTAGCCTGTTTAACAGTAACAATGTTACTTGATCAAAAAAAAAAATCAAGATGATTAGAATCCACTGACTCAGGGAACTGTCTGACTTACCACCCAGAATTGCCAAAAGGATCACACACCGCATGCCTATAAAAGGTCAAATAAATGCTGTTACTTTAAGTCTTCATAAGAAGAAAATTCAGGATTGATAAAGCAACAAAACAGATGTATTTATATGCAAAGGTTAGGCAATTAATCTTCGAGCTATTTGCATTGATTTTGGCTCAATTAGTGAGTAATGTCTATGAAGAGAATCAGTAAGGAGACGTACCTGCAGTGTAAGCAGTGAACTGTTGACCAGCTGAACGTCTGCACAGCTCGGAATGTCTCGTCTAAATGTTGAAGTGTACAAGAGAGTCTTTCACCGATTTTGACCCGTAACCAGGAGAGGAATGAAAGGAGCCAAGCATCAGGCTGCCTCCTCAAGAAGCTGCTGTTTCAAGCCAGAGCTCTGACGGACCGTCAAGACCCACACGCACACAACAAGCTCTCTGACACAAAGACAACCTTGTCTTGTTGTTACATTTTCCAGTCAATATTTCTTTTTGTAAGGTTTGCGTTAAACACAGTGCACACATAACACGTGAATAAATGTTGAAGATAAATAGGACTTTATCATCAAATAAAAAAAAAAAACAATAGTCCATTTTTTCTTTTTGGACTTTTTCCAACATTTCGATTGTTGCTTTAAAGGTTTTTTTGTTGTTGTGTATATCTATAATATGCTTATTTAAAAATGTGCTTTATTGTCTATTCCCTTTTTTCTTTTTCAGAGAAGCTTTCCCAGTAAAAAAAAAAAAAGATACTGCTGTGGTATTGACGTCTAACTCATTGACAACTTCTTACTGTTAAACAATGTCAGCACAGAAACATGTTGCAGTCAAACAAACAGGATTTAGATTTTTGCTTTGTTTTGTGGAATTAAAGGAATTTTAAAAAAGCGTGCTAGAATTTGCGGTCATTTCATGTACTTCCACATTTCCTCCACCAGGCGGGGTCTAACCACAGGTTTAGCTGGTCTGAGGTGCATATTAATCAAAAGCTCTACATCAGATGTGTGAGGCACAGAGGGCTACTTTGTTTTGACAGAAAGATTTGAGAATCCATGATTAAATGAATGTAGAAGAAAGAAGATGCTCTACTTGAGGTAGAAAAACAAAGATGCACAATTATGTAAGCACAGTATGGTGCGGTATAAGCACGCACATGTAATCAGGTGTAAAAGTGTAAAAACATTTATTAGTCCAAAGTGTGACTAGAGTAGAACATGAATTTACATTTGGTAATAGAGCATTACCTACAAAACGGAAAGTATGTTTCACATTTAACCTTTCCTGGACATCCCATAACACACTGCCAGCACCACATTGTAACACAAAAAAATAAGTGGCGTCCTTGGTATCAGAGGAAGATCTTTCCCAGGATGAGAAGTACTCCACCATGTGGGTCCATATTCTCAAGCCAGTTCAGTCCTGGAGGACACACAATCCTATGTCAATAGTTGTTTTTAGACAGTTTTCACGCATAATTCTGCAACATTTGAAATACATAAAGTACACGCCCACATGAAAATACTGATTCAAAATCACACACACATGCAAAACGTGGGTAGTTCTGGGACCTTTGTGCTCTCTCCCACAGCAACAAGCTATGAACACATAAAAAGGCACACACAAAACTAAAACTAATCTGACCCCATTCTATCACACACACATATGCACACATATGCACCCTGCTGGCACATGTCGACATTTCAAATATTTGATTCAGCAATCGGGATGTTGGGTGAGGAAGATGCTCAACAAAGTAAAGCATCAAAAATTTCCACTCTACTCTTTTGTCATTTGTGAGCAAGTGTCAGTCAGAGCGAGAAGAAAGGCCAGCAAGACATTGTGGACTTGATCTGTTTTAGCTGTTGCTGATGAAGTGGTATTCACATGGATTAATACAACAACCCTTTGGTCATAGGTTTGCTTTAAGAAGCAGAAGAAGACAATCTCCTTTCGCAGAATGCTTTTCATTCATAAAAAAATAAGAATTAACAGCCCCCTCTGCACTCGCCACCATTTCACCTGCTCAGTCTGCTCAGGCTTTAAACCATGCTTTTGTTTAAAATCTTAAACAAAAACATGGTTTCACTGTGTCCTTATTCAGAGACTGAAGGATGCATTAAGAACTTCACGATTAAAATCTGACAAACCCAACAGCTCAAGACTTCCTGACATTACCTCATTGATTGTGCTACCTGCGAAATATTAGGATTTTATTTTTTGCTTTGATCTTTCATCTTATAGGCTGACAGTTTAAAGTATAAAATAGTGAGTTTAAAGCAACACATTTTAAATATCTGTGTCTGTGTTGGGGTTCTGCATTTTGTTATTATTATTATATTATTATTATTATTCAAACAAAATCGTTACAGTTACTTCCTGTAAGCATGTTAACATTTTCGAGGCATTATAATGACCTACAACAAACAAACAACACAAGATCTGTTTCAAAATAATGATGACAACTGTTTATACTGAAAAACTCTATTTTTAGGTTTTGAAAATGATCAGATATGTTGTCTTTTTATTGTTTTTGTTCTGTCAAATATAGTGAAACTTTGGCCAACACTTCTTGAAAAAAGAGATTAAACATCTATCAAAGTTTAGAAATTACCTCTCTGTGTGGTTTACAAAACATACTGATGCTTTAGGACCAAAAACTAAACACGCATTTCCTTTGTTGGACATGTCCTCTTAATTCTACTGATGAAATACATTTTTAATTAGCTGCCTCTATTTTCTTGTTAAACCGCTTTGTATAATTATTTGGTGTGCTTCCCTTATTTGAACGTAAACATCGCTGCTGTTGAATCCAGCTCTTATATCATTTCTGTGAAGTCAATATAAGATTGAGGAAAACTGAGTTTTTAATGTAGTGTTGGCTCAATCTGGTTCCCTTGGTGAAAAAAGGATTAATGTCGCAGAGTCCTCAATGACTAAGTTTGCAGAATGAGAGCAGATACAAGGAAAGGTTGTGAGCAGAGAATTCACTGAGCTTCTGTGGCTGTTTGCCCACAGACTGATAAGACACAACACCAAATCACATCTCAGAGCATGAATCTCTGAAGAAGCTCCACAAGACATGTCGGAGTATTAAAAACAACCCAGCAAGGCCAGGTCTTATACTACTGGCACAAGACTTCTTCTGTGATACGACCTTCTTTTATTTTGAGGAGAGGAAGGAGAAAATAGGAGCCAGGCATTGAGAAGATTTGCAGAGTTGTTGCAGTGTTCCTCCTCATCGCTCCACTGATCCTATTTCCTACTGGAATTATTTATGGACTGGGAGAAATAGGTCATTTGATTATGAGCCATGCTGGCACAAAAAGGTGACAAATATGACAAAAAAGGCAGTTGATGAAACTCTTTGTGACATCCGAAAGTAGAAAATTGCAGTGTGGTACACACATCATAGTCAAGGATGATAGTCTACAGCTGTGGAAGAAGGAGGATTGGGAAATGATCTGCACACGCTGAAGGAGCCTGAGTTCCTGTCCAGGTCGAGTCAAGGACTGAGATAAACTGGGAGATGAGTCTAATCTATTTGTGTTTTAATCTGAACCAGTCTCAGATGCTATTGGATTGTGGGGTTCAGCTCAACGAACAAAGTCATCATACATTTTTAAGGACACTGTTGACACCAAACATCCTCATCCCTAAGTTATCCAACCTTTCAATGGACAGGGTTTCTGGACCTCTCTGCCCCTAAAATCAATGTTTCATCACGTGTAATGTTTCATAGTGAACGATATTCAAAGACATTAGACACACTGGTCAGCAATTGCTGTGATTCTACCAATTTTGAACACTAAAATAATGTTTTGATCTAAAACAGTTAAGAACTGTAGCTAGCAATGCATCATGGGATGCTCACCTTGATGCAAAGTGACAAAGACCATAAACAGCATACTGATGTTTTAAATTACAGGACACAAGAGTATTTTTTTAAAAAGAGGGTGTTGCCTTGAGAACTTGGAGTGGACCACTAGTGTGTTATGTTAGGCTGTTTGTCTTTTGTTTCTAAAACAGTGCTACTGCTTATTTTTCTTGTTCATTTTCTTTATAAAAATACCCAAAGCCATCAACTCCTCAATGGAGAATCATTGGAGGATCATTTGAATAGCAGTTTTAAGAGAAGTAAACACAATATGGAGGACATGTGCTACACACCAATGAGACCTGCTTTATCAACATGCATCAGATTTTAAAACAAAAAATTAGATGGTAGTTCTTATTGAGATCTTATTTAATTTTTTAACATTTCATTGATATCGCAGAGGATGTTTGATACACACCGAACCGCAGTAACACTATAGCTTGTCTAGATATGGATTTTAACAAGTAATTTATGAGCGAGGCTTGGATTTTAACTAGTGTAAAAATATTACTTCTGGGCAGATTTAGTTGTATTTAGGTTAAAATGAATACAGCTGAACGGTCAGAGGACTGAAACTCTTTAACCCGTTAATTTAGCCCAAAGAGGTCAAGGCAGAGGGAGGAAAACATAACCTTTAGCCTTCTGGTAATGGATTTATATATACCAAACTTAAGTGAAGTAATTAGAATAATGTGGGAAGACAGGATGGCCTAAAGTATTATTTTACAGCGTGTATCCAACAGGGAAATATGTATAATATATATAATCATATTTGATGCACTATTAGTGCTCACAAAGCTTTACAGTTTGTGTAAACAGCTTCTCTAATCTTTAAAGTTAAGAAGACCTTGGGCTTTAATAATATTGTTAAATAGGTACAGTATAAACAGATAACTCAAAGAGATAAAGACAGCCTAAGTGATGAATTATTATAATGAATATATATGTGCTTAAGTGGAGAAGAGATCCCATCGTAACAGTCCTCCCTCCGTGCTTCACCCATTTGCATGAAGCTTTGTATCATTAGAAACATGGTAGTAGTGTTGAATGGTCGTGAATCCAGCCCTCATTTTGACCTGAGACGAGAAAAATATGTTTTTCTTTGCCTGGAAGTTTTCTTCATGTGATTCTTCTTTTTGCATCACATGAAGAAAAGGTTCAATAATCATCATCATCAGTATTAATATCACATGGCATTAGGCCATCCTGGGATGGGACAGGCAGTAGGGACAGGCAGTATCCCATCCTGGGATGGGACAAAGCTGGCCTTTTTTCCGGGTACAAGAGGTAGGAGGAGACAGGGCCGGGCTACACAATGTCCAGACTCCATTTCCTCCCCTGTTTTTGTACATCGCAATGTGACAGAATGATCTACAACAGTGTAAGAACACACAGAGACTATCAGGGTAATCAAGACAGTCGGGAAACACAAAAAACACCAGACCATAACACTAGAGGACAAGTACAATGCCATCACTGACACCACCAAAACCAGATATACAAAATAAAACAGGAAACACCAACGACTCGACTTAAAACATACTTACAGGCAACAGGGAAACACTAAAGACCAAAGCAGACACACCAGGAATCACATACAAGTAACACAGGAAACAATGTTACAGACCACAGAGAAGGACACAAAGAAACAGGAAACACTGAAGACTAGAATACAACTTAAAACTCAGGAAACACTAAAGACTGAACTAAGAAATATACAGAACTCAAAACTCTGAAATATAACGCATCCAAACCATGGCACTGGCACGCAATTAGAATTCCAGATATTACGGAAACTTTGTATATTATTTGTTTACCTGTGAAGTTGCACGCAGCCATATTTCTTTCCCACTCCTGCTCCGTATGCGCGTTCACGTGCAGCTCTGAGCTCTGCGTGAGGGAATGTGATTAACGTGAACGCGCCAATCTCGACTCTACACTCATTCTGGTCCGTAAGTCACCCTTTTCCCTATCACACACGCTGACACTGTCTGCCTCTTCGTCTATGTTCAGTCTCATGTTTGCACCACTGCCAAGTCGGTACTGAGAGCTCGCTGCCGGGGGCAGTCAGAGTCAACTCTGCAGTGCCAGGATGCGGTGCTACAAGTTTTGGGGACCCTGTTCGGTTGGATTTTATATTTGTGCTACCATGCTTTTCAAAGGTAGGTCTTTTTGGATCTAAACTTAATTAGGTTGTTGGTTGTATTTTCTTTAACAGCTTCCTAAAGGGAGTGTAGGGATCTTTCATAAAATAAATCAATGCAGATGATATTGGTTGAAAATCGCCAGAATTCTTGCAGAGGTTTGGCATACTCCGATTAAAAGAAGTGAGCTATTGGCTTATATCTGTTGCTCTCAAAGGAACTTGAAGGCTCTCCTGTCTTATTTTTAAAAGCATTTTCTCCTTTGGCAAGCCAGTCTGTTCTTATGCATTTCAAACAAGTAACGGCAACAATTTAATCTGAATTAAACTGATGGAAATATATGCTGCCTTTGTTTTTTCTCAGTGGACTGAATCACAAAATGACAAATGAATGTCAATCCTTGTAGAAATAAGTTATCAACCATGGTCTTCTCTTCAGTTTTGGATTTGTATGACACATCCGTTTGTGTGCCATCATAAACAGCCACGTAAATCCTCAAATAGTTCTTTTTAAACATGTGCATCTCTGCCTGCATATATGATAAGAAAGTGGGCATTGTTGTTTGCTATTTGTGTGCAATGAGATGTCCATGCAGGAGTATAATTCTCTGGTAAGCTCTATCCCATCATCAACATTACCACCAGCATCTGCAACATCTGGGTTGTGTCGTCTGTGACACAGTGGCTTTGCTGAAGATCTGCTTTCAATCCTTCTGTGTGTTGTGTATTTGTGTGAGTGTAAAACTGACTAATAGAACAACAATAAAGATGGATATTACTCCTTTTTATGTTCTCTTAACAATTTTTAAGCCAACCGAATGACACCTAAAAGAGGATGGATTAAGATCTCATGATGATTGTGTTCTGTTGGCAGCAGGTTTGCTTCCCAGTCTTTTACTACAATTTTATTGACAAGCAGCTGGAGCAAGTCAAGGCAAAAACTGATTTTATTTCATTGGCAGTCATTTCAATTTTGCAAATTCAGAGGAATTGGACAATCCATCTCTGGAAATTGTCAATGCTGTGATGGTTTTTCTTGTGCAAAAGGCTCAACAGCTCCATATTTAAGTGCACCAAAAATACAATTTGTTTTTATTTAATTTCTGACCTTCGCTCACAGGATCGGACACAATAGTCAGTGTGAAATAGCCTGGCACAGATGCTATAACAATATCGCCCTGATTACATTGCAATGCCTCATCTGGTCTATTTTTTCTTTTTTCATTGTTTTTATGGCAACTTTATTTTTTTTTCTCTTACAGAAATTCCCCATGCATGCTTCCTAATATTCCATGCTCCGCAAAACTTACCATCCCAGATTCTATGCTCCTTTATCATAAAGTTAATTGACTTTTTATGCCCTATTGAGCATTTTAGTCAGCTATAAGTGCTGCTGTAGGACTACTTTAATTTCCTGAAGGTTTGAACTAAGGAGTTGAACTTTGATGCTTTAAGTTTCTCATACCGTTCCTGCTCACCTGTGGAGCTTTCTTCAGTTTGAGGTTTTCAAAAGCAACACATCATAGTGGGTTGGTCATCATGGTAGAAGATGTGGTGGCCAAGCAGTTCGTGGTGCATTATGGAGAAGGTTTTAGCTCCTGGATTAGGATTAAAAATCCAGTGGTTTAAGGGCTCTGGACTCTATACCATAGATTATAAATCTCTCCCATAGGATACAATACATCGGAAACCCCATTAACACACAACACCATACGCTCAGATCTCTGCTCACCACTGTCAAATCAACATGGTGCTGGAAAAGACGCGTTGATGGATGGGTCCCTGTCTGTTCAATAAGCGTCACGCATATTCACACACACACACACACACACACACACACAAACACAGTACAATGTCACTTTTCACTGAAATTCACTGAAAGACAGAGTTGCAGAAAGAAGTAAAAAGAAACCCATCTCTTTGAGAACGTGCAGAGGGTTGAAATGGCTCGTATAAAACTGCTACAGCATTAGATATGTCCCTCCGGTCGTCTTTACTGTCCCTCATCTGTCTCTATTCAGTGTCCCTCATGTCTCCTCACACCCTCATTCCCATCATTTTACATTTTACTTTCTGTCAATAACACGCTGCCCTTCTCTTTTCTGTCTTTTGTCTGTTAAAGTGGCTGCAGGATTTAGAGGCCATTATTTACATTTGTTGACAGCTAGAATGGGTTTGAAGCTTCACAGCATGACCAGAGCAACTGAAAGTCAACGCAACACTCAATTTCCATTTTAAAGGGCACAGCATTACAAAACAAGCTGTTTTGACATAAAACAATAGTCACAATGCAGAAATCAAATGAACAACCTGACACTGCATCATCACCGCTTAAGTAACCATTACGTAACATTAATAAACCATTAATAAACTATTAATAAACCATTTATAAACCATTAATAAACCTTTCATTTGCATTTATAAACCATTAATAAACCATTAATAAACCATTTATAGACCATTCAGAAACCATTAATAAACCATTAATCAACAGAAGTATAAAGGTTTTAGCTGACCAGTTATTTCCTCACAACTTATCCTTAAAAGTGTCTTGTTAGTTATTAGGGAGGTTTGTTTGCATTATTTGGGTACCTTAATGATGAATGGATGACCTCAGCTTTTCTTCTCTTCATCCCCCCCAACCCATTTCTCTTACTTCTCCCAGCCCCCCTTTTACGACCTGTCTCCCTCATGTTTGCGTCTCCTGTATCTGTCTTCCTCTCTCCAGCTCTACCTGGATGTGTGTTTTTAAGCAGGTTTGGCCTTAAGCCAGCCACCTTGGTTAGATGTAGGTTTTTATAGCTGCTGAACATCTGGGTACTTCACTACTGACCTCCCCTGACTCATCTCGTTCTAAACGATTGATGGTGAAATAATGATGTTCTTAACCAATGAAGAAATGACCCGATTTAAAATCAATGCACCGGGTTAGTTCAAGAGTGTGTTAACTGTACACACACAGAATGGCTGGATGCATACACTGACACGTCCATGCACAATGACTCTGGAGCTAATACAAGTATCCTGGTTGATGTTCCGTCTATTTGGAGGACACCTGTTTCTCTTAAGCACAAATACAAAGCTGTTTTTTTTTTTTAAACATGTATGAACACAGACATACTGTAGACAAGCTGTACACCCCACCAGGCGTATTATTTTTCTCCTCTTGGCGTGTTTTTCTTTTCGACAGTTCAATGGCAGGTTTCAGGGTCTAGACCAGGGTTTCTTAACCTTTTTGACCTTGGGGCCCAACATTTTCAGGGCAAGGTAGTCTGGGGCCCAATCGAGTGAATGGTTCTGATTTAACTTTTGCGGTCATTTTTATTTAATAGCTATTTGTGTCACTATGTTGTAATAATGAATCCTGTTCTTCATTTGTATGTTTTTTAATCAATATATAACCTATACATAGGCTAATTATGCATAAAACCTTGCACAAGTTAAGATCATTTAATTAATTTTGCTCATATAAAACCATGTTTAAGTGCATGTTTGTCAAATACACAATATAAACTTAGCAACAAAAGCAATAAAATTAGGTGCTCAATGAAGTTAGGTAGATTTGTTGAAATTAAAATGAGCATTCTGTTTTGTGTAGCACTGCCCCCGTTGCTGTCATTATTTTTTCGTTTTAAGAACCTCTCCATTACGTTTCCATTCAGATTCAGGCCCCGTTTACACGGAGACGCTGTGACAGCAAGACGAAACATTTGGACATGCGCAGTAGTCGACAACAAACAACAATGGCGGCGGCTATGTGCTTCAGCAGCTATTCGCGTTGTATCGTCTTTTAAAACAGAACCTTGATATGATACATCGTGTATGTCGCCGCCAAAAGAGCAACGAATACTTGCGGCAAATAGTTCAACCTTTACCCAAGCACCATATGCAGCATTTAGATAAGACCTGGGAGAACTAGCCGCTAAACAGGATGTTGTGGAGGAAGTGGTTATACTGCTGAGTGTCGCGCGTGTCGCGTTGTAAAGTTCCACTACTTCTAACTGATGATACTGCCTCTGGTGGTCGGAGAGTATACTGCAGGCCAACGATCACGGCCCTTACGGCCCACAGATGCAAACATATTATCCCCTTGCGGCCCTGCAGGTGGCGCTCGCGGCCCTTCGAAGGGCCGCGGCCCTATGGTTAAGAAACCCTGGTCTAGACGGTGATGGACAGGGTAGATTGATGTCCATGTTGAAGTGGACACCTATGTACAGGTTTGAGAAAGACAGCGCCAAAATTCATACCTTGCAATGACTTTGTGACGTAATAATGTGAGGCTGTCCCCTGTATTTCAGAGTGTCTAATTTATGGTTGTCGTTTGTGTTGGACCCTTTATATCGGCTGAAATCAGCATTGTTGGTACATGTTGTATGTCTTTGTTTTATTTACTAATCGAGCAATAAGAAGAAAATAAATCCCAGTCAGAGATCACTTTTTTATTAAAGAACTACATGCACAAGTGTGTCTTATGAATCAAATCAGCGTACCCTGAGTTTACAAATGTTTTTGTAGCTTGCCAAAATGTTCCACTGTATAAACAGCAGATAATGCACAGATCCAGACAAGTTAACATGATTGTTTGGCCCAGACATATCGCTCTTTCCACATCACTTTTAGATTGTGTGAAGGCAGTTCTATTCAGGCTTCATGTTACATCATTGAGGACCTCAGGGATCTCAGCCACATTAAAGGCCCTGTGTTAATCCTAACTATACAGACAAGCCTCGCTGGCAAGAATGTTTGTCACATTGTTAAATGAAAAAAAAAACATGGTCGGAGCCAGTTAAAAGCTTAAGAAAAACAAAGCATCTCTGATGTTGCCCATGGATTTTATGATTAGAAACTTTTGGTAAGCATCAAACACCATGAACATGATAGGCGAGACAGTTAATCAAGAAGACAACCATTATAATGGTCATTTGAAAAATATACATCATCATGTATTTATACAACAATTGTACTTTACACGATTTTTGTGAATAAAAGAAGCTGAACTTGACATTTGGTGACGTCATTTTGGATTCCTCAAAAGCATAGTAGTGATAAAAATCCTCTCTTAAATGATAATAGATGAACTTATCGACATAATTATGTTAGATTATCATGGCAGAATGAGACTGAAGAGCAAACACATGATTATTACTCTACATGCTTTCATCCTAATAGCTGTGTGGGTGTGTGTTTGTGTGTGTGTGTGTGTGTGTGTGTGTTTATGCAGCTTAGCCTGGGTGGGTTTAGCTGGCCTCATCAGAGGCACTAAAACGCCCCGATGTAAGAGGTGGTCATTTAGTGCTCTGCCAAAAATAGCAGTCCTGTTGGTTTTTTGTTTCTGTCTGTTTGTTGTGTGTGTGTGTGTGTGCGCAAAAAGTGAGTGTGAATGTGTGTCCCAGGCCGTCTGTGTTTAGATATCCTGTGTCTGATGGAATCCTCATCTGAACACATTGACCCACAAAACAAATGTTCAGCAAGGGACAGAATTGTCTCGCTGAATTTCTCAGTATTTGTTAAGGAGAGGGGGAGAGAGAGAGAGAGAGAGAGATCATTATTTACCAGGAACAAATGACGTACATTTTTGGCTTGACAGTTCACACTTGTCCTCTACCTTAAAGAACCTTCTAGGACCTTAAAGGACCATTTGTTTGCAGGTGGGGCTAACTAAAAGTGACAGCACTGATCATGACCGTGCTTTTCAAGCTCTTTGTTTATTTCCTCACAGCCTAATCAGCTTTAGTGTGTGCTCATTTGTAGTGCATAAGAACAAAAATGCTGAAAGCAGAAAAAGTGAATGCAAATTCAGGACAAGGCAGAGAGACTGAAAAAGAAGGAACAGAGGTAAAAAAGACAGACGTATAGAGAGGTGTTTGAAATATGGATATCACAAGATTTGGAAAGGCTCGTAAAGGGATAAAGCTGCTCAAAGAGAAAGATCTGTGCAGACAAAATGTAGGCAAATGAAAAATGCCCATAGGAATCTCATAGAAGGTATATTGTAGCGGATGCTTATATGAGAAGAGAAGAAGGTGTAAAGAACCAAGATTATAGGTGTAAAGCATAAGAGGCAGTGAGGGAGAAAGGGAGGAGGAGAGAGAAGAAATATATTGTCCATTGATTTCTTTTGTAGTTTTTTATAATGATAATAATAATCATGCATTTTATTTAAAGGCTTAAAACAGCTTTGTCGAGTACAACCATCTCACTCGGTTTATTCCTGAATACACTTTTTACAATCCCACTGTCCGTCTGTCTACCTGCCTGTCTCTCCATGCAGTATCTATCTGTTCAAACATTGCATTGTTGGCTGGTAGACTTTTATTCGCACCTTTTGTCAACAAGGACATTGCACTCACCAATAATAGAAAATGTGGGAGGTTGTACAGAATTCTATCTTATTCAGGACCCAATTCTTGTGGTTTAAAGCAACACTACTGTGACCTGATTGATTGTTTCTCTTTACTTATAATTTGTTTTGTTCGTTTTTTAAGTTTCACGATCCATATTTAACAGCCTGATATGATAAGCAGTTTAACAAGGCAGGAAGGTGTACAGGTATCTTAATTTGGTTAGGACTAGATGAAATGAATTTAAACACTCAGTGGAGATTATCCCAAGATTATAGAGGTTTACAACCCGGATAATCTCAGACATAGTTTCTTTTTAAGAAAGAGGCTTGCTGATGGTACACAACAGTCTTGAACGAAAGAGCAGTCTTCAGCAGTCTTCCTTTAATCTCCACATCTATCACATTTATACATGAGCCACATGCCTGAAATTTGATTCCCTACCTCACATCGCGCACACTATTGAAATATTTTCTTTCAGCTGATGCTTAGCAGAATCATCCTTATCTCCTATTCTGACACATTCATGGCTACAACCAGCTCATCCAGAGGAGTTGTAGCTGCTGTTGTCGGTCTTAATTTTCCCAAACCATGTCCTTGTCCTGATATTGTCAATTCTTAATGTGTGTCTTGTAATCCTATCAGAAACAGTAGGTATCATTTCAAAAACACACCCAATATTTTTATTATGCCTCAAGTATTTGGATAGCGCTCAATCTGAACATATGGGGATGGAGCCTCTCCGAATATGAAATGATTTAAAGCATGGTGACATATTATTGGACGCTGCATGGTTGTCTTACCACCTTGGGCACTAAGCTTAATACACAAAGATAAACACACCAAATTTACATCTTTCCTAATCTCAGATTCTATTTCCTCTTGGTACTCATTGACAATAAACTGCACACAGTCTTTCACATTCAATGTTCTTCGAATAAATGGTGATGTCGAGGAAACATACCAAGAGAAAATTGGTTTGGTCTCAAAGGAGACTGTGAATATTTGCAATATATTCATATTTTGAGGGGTTCTGCCGAGCTGGAATAAATGGTCCCAGGGTGCTGCTGCCCTCAGGGTCCCTGAGGTGCCTAGAAGCAGTCTGACTCTGCTTATTTAACCAGAAATAATTCATTATGCAGTAATACTGGAATTTAGGTACAACCTCAAGGTACCATATCATTGAGCAGTTTAATATCTACATATCAGTGTATACAATAACACAACAAAAACACATTACTTGCTTTAAAGGACGTTTATCTGAAGTGAACATGAGAAGTCAAAGGAAGACTAAAGCCAGTTCTTGAAAATGTCTCTAGCCTGTGGTATAGTGAGCTTATTATGATTATATTTTGAGATTAATTGGTTTACTGGTCAGTCTTCATCCTAACCCTCACCTATGGTCGTGGGCTATGGGTCGTGACCGAGATCGTGGATTCAAGCAGCCGAAATGAGTTTCCTCTGGAGGGTGGCTGGGCTCAAGCTTAGAGATGGGGTGAGGAGCTCAGCCATTTGGGGGGAGCTCAGGCGTAGAGTGGCTGCTCATTCACATCGAAAAGAGCCAGTTGAGGATTAGGATGCCTCCTGGTCGCCTCCCTTTGGAGGTTTTCCAGGCATGCCCAACTGGGAGGCAACCCTCGGGTAGGCCCAGAATTCGCTGGAGGGATGATACATCCCGCCTAGCCTGGGAACGCCTCGCATCCCCCAGGAGGAGTTATTTAACATTGTTGGGGAAAGGGAAGTCTGGGTCGACCTACTGCACCTGAAAACACGACCCGACCTCGGATAAGCGGAAGAAAATCCCTTTTCCCACTTTGATCTTGAAAGACAAAGGCACTTGCATTGGAAAATCTTGCACTTGTAATCACAACTGCAAATTTTAATGTGCATAATTTGCAGATAAAGTAGTATATTTAAAAGATATACTGTTTGAATCCTGAATGTGCTATCGAAATTTTTGTGTAATGCTTCTTTTAACTGACCTCTGACAAGAGGCTGTGAGTTTGTCTTCAGCATTTCTCTGTGTAGTCTTGAGCTGAGAGCAAACACGTTTCAGCCTCTATAAAAAGTTAAAAAAAGAAGGAAAAGCAAATGTAAATGCTGGTAACTGAGAACTTCATAAATGTTTGGAGGAGTCATCAGTGTATTCAGTTTAGCCGTCAGCTGATGGATTGATGTTTCACATTATTGGCTCATTTACAGATGTCTTACAGGTGAATTGCTTTGAAATTGGCACATGCGTCTAAGATACACTCATATCAATGGTGATCTTTGCCACAAGTTGCTCAACTTTTTTTTTTCATTTAAAATTGAAATAGTTTCCGATATGAACATCTTCAAAAGAGAGATTTAAAAAAAATATTGAACTTTTTCAGAACATTTTCTTTACTTCTATTACTTTGCAAAGCATTTTTTTGTTTCTTTTTGTACTAACTCTTTGATGCATGGTTCAGAAATAAAGAAATAGTAATTTTTTGTGCTGCTGTGGTTAAAACAGTTGGGTAGCACTGTGTTGAGAATGGCTTTTATTCAGAGGGCATTCATCCCCTTGTAGATGGGACTGCAAGACTACTTTTTAGGTTTTAGTTTGTGGTGACATAGTCTGACTCTTCATGTCTTCTTCTTTTCTCTTTAGCTTCTCATAGCTTCTTTGAGAAGTTTGCTAACTGGGCTCAAAATGACGTTTCCCGATTCTCCAGGCTTTTCCGTATTTTTCTTGTAAAGGGCTTGACCAATGTTTTATGCTGGTAAAACAATGGCTTGTGGTTTACTCATAATTGATCACTTTAATAACCCTGTTTATCAGCAACCTTCTCAAAGACCTGAACCACCACTGACCCCAGACATTTGACTGTAATGAGACTAATGTTGTATTGATCAACTTTAGCTGCTTATTAATAGCATGTCTGAGTTATGCACAAACACCCATGATTGATGCAATTTCTTCATCAAAGCTCAATGGAGGTGAAGTTTGTCCGTGTTTGTGAGGGTGCAACAATAAAAGGTCAACCTAGCTTCAGTTAAATGGCAATCAATGGAATCTAAAGGGAGTGAATTATTTTTGGTTTGAACAAAAAAAAAAAAAAACACCAGGTCAAGGGTTACTGTGCATCACTAAAAAGGTTCACATTGTATGTTTATTTCTCATGATGTACCAAAATGTATTTGGTAATCAAAAGATAATCCTGCAATATCTCACAATTCAATTAGATTTTTTTCAACTTCAACTTCCACAATACATTCCCTATCAGTCACAATGAATTGCATTTTTCATAGATCTACACCAGCCCTCTGCGCAATAAGAAGCTATGTGAAACCTTTGTGTCAGCTGATTGTAGTTACGTAAATACATCAAAATAAAGATGGATTGATTAAATTTGATATTACAATCCATCACAGTCACAGATAGTAAATAATGGACGAATCCTGACTTACGTTACCCATTTGTTTCTAAAGGACTGTTTTGAATTCCCATCCATAGCGGGTGCCATATATTTGATTGTAAAGAACATGTAGGAAATAAAATGTGTTAATCATCGAATGAGTTGACCTTTAACGGAGTGACACATTTTCTGTGATTTTCGCTGTCAGGAGAAACAGTATTTATAGCCGCCCCTCTGACCACTAGTGCTGCCAAACCCAGCTTGTATTATTCATCTAAGACTTAAAGTAGCAAGATATCAGTTTAAATACACCTTCAGCAGGTAGACCTGCTTTAATGGAGATGCAAATGTGTGCTGCACTGGGCTCAAGTGACACCTGTTCAAGCCTTCTCCACAGATAGCCTATCATAGTAAACACTGACACTCATACTGACACTCTGACATGAAGCGCAGTGGCCCTCTGGTCAGCGAGCTTGTTGGAATGTTGGCTCTGCTCTAAAAGTCACAGCGGGGCAAGTTCAGGCAGTAAGTTAGTTCGTCGGACACATATTACCAACACTGAGAGCTAGCTAATGTTAGCAGTACACCTGACTAGCTATCCGATTTTACATACTTAAACTGGGTACTGGTGAAATTGGAAGAATTTTGTATATTTTAAATTGACTCAGAATTGTAGAAACTACAATTAATTATTCAGAGTCTGGTCTGAACCCCTAGTAATACACACAATTCTGTGTCATCCCTGCTTTAAAGACCACCTTTATTATCATCTTTAAAAAATGGTTGACAACACTGAGACGAAAGTGTGATTAACAAACAACACATTTTCCCTCATCTCCTGCTCTCATTCCCTCCCTCTGTTAGAGTTTGTTTGATGAGTTCTCCCATTGTGACTGAAAAATGATATCTTTCTGTGAGCAATTCATATCAGCTTCATTAGAAAGAAGGTTGTAAAACACTAATGAACGTATCCCATCATCCCTGGTGTAGGCTGCACATGTGTGCCTGCGAATTAAAGTTGGCACAAAGGTTTATTTGATCTGATTATTTAATCCCTTCCAAACACGGTTTTATGAGACGAGCAGTAACTGAGACTGAGCTTTCAATTCCTCTTTTCCGTGACACAATTAATTTGATTTGGTCTGTTTGGACCTCGGTTGACAACTCACAGTGATCAAAAACAGGAAAGAAGCAGAAGGGAGGTCGATAGGATAGAAGCTGTTGATGAGGATGTAGTTACTTTGGAGTGCGTGAGTTTATGCAAATTACACTTTGCAGAGATGGACAGTTTATGAATTTGATGCAGTCGTATTGATTTATTGATATTGTGTTTTTTCTTTGCTCATGCTGTAACAGCCACTTGGGCACTTGCAAGGGTGTCAATTTAAAGAGGTTTATAGCCAGACCCTAAGAAAAACAATAACTAACTAAACAATTCAGTGAAATGTATGTTTTAGATAGCGTGATTCATTTCAAGCAGTCAGAGGGATTCTGCTGCTCAGCAGCTTCTCATAGCTTGTCTGTCTTCAACCTCATGCTCAGTCCCACAATAACTCTCCTCATTAGAGCTTTAATGGGCCAATCAACACCACACATGGCCAAAGGCACATTTCTCTACTCCTCATAGCTTAATACTGGAAACACTTTTTCCTCCACGCATTTCCATCTCTGACAATCTGTTTCATTCCCACTGTCTTTCACTTTCACTTCCTGTATTGTCTGCTCTATGTTTAGGAGTGAGCGATGATGATCTGTGCATGATGCTTGACCATTTCAGCACATTTATCAGTGACTGGTTGTGTATGGAAACAAGTAGAGATTGGATTATTGTTTCATGTTTGTATATTTACAGTATGTCTATAGTATATCTGCTATATTAATGTTTACGCTTTAACTACTCAGCTTTATTGGAGGATGGATATGAGATGAATGACTTGTTATTGTGAAGAATCTCTGCAGAAGTTTTAACCCTATCACACAATATTCTTTGTTTATGAAAAAAGGAAAATAAAGGTACAGCAGTGACTCCAACGGGATTTACAAGAGGTTCTGATTGTCAGTCTGTGTGTGTGCAGGTCGGCTTGTTTGTCTCTGTCTCCCATTATTTTGGGACAAACTGTTCGTATTAAATATGTGTGGAAGGTGACGCATCAAGGATCAATATTGGTGATGAGAGTCGTGCCAGCAAACACATTTTAATCCCCCCCGGACCTTAAAATGACGCCAACTCACTGACCTGCTGCTTTGTGGCTGTGTGTGTGTGTGTGTGTGTGTGTGTGTGTGTGTATGTAGGTGTGTGTGTGTGTGTGTGTGTATGTAGGTGTGTGTGTGTGTATGCAGGTGTGTGTGTGTGTACAGGGGTGTAAATGCTGATGTCAGCACGTGATTATTTATACATTATTCATAAAACTTTCATTTTAACAACGGAGTTTCTTCTCATACATTTACTGTTTTAGCACTATCGTACAAACTGAATAGTTAATTGTAAATGGCAGCATGTTTGAATCTCCACCAGGTAAAACATAATCGGTCTTCAGGCTGTTGCCAGTAAAAGAAGGGTAAAAGGTTAGGAATTCCATTAGAGCTACTTTTGGATTAAAAAAAAATCAGCCTCAGTATACAACAATATGTTCCTGAGTACAATTTGCAAGAAAAGGAGAACTAAAGCCAAAATGCTGAGACTATTTTTAAACAAATCCTGCTCTGGACCAGAATCAATCCAAGGCTAGGTTTAAGGATTAAATGCAGACAAAATGACTGCAATTGCTAAACCTCAAAATCAAAGAGTGACCCTCAGAAACTGATAATAGTGCAAACAGGGATACGCCTTCAAATTTTTAAATCCACTTGGTCACTCATTGAAGTCATACTATGACTAAATCATGCTTGAAATCAACTTCCTATGAAATGTTCTCACCCCCAGTGACCTAATATATGTAATTTTTATAGATACTCCGATGTTGGTGCTTGGATTTGAATAGTCTCAAGTACTTTTTTTTAATAAATATATCAGCCTTCAAACTGTGCTTTTCTCTTTTTTCGGTCATTTTCCCCAGGATCCCTTCAAGGTGAACACCAGAGGAAGTTGTACAAGGAACTGATGGCTAACTACAACCGACTGGAGAGACCTGTGGCCAACGACTCAGCCCCCATCCTGGTGGAGCTGGGCCTCACGTTGCTGCAGATCATAGATGTGGTGAGATAGATCGCATTCACTTGGGATTACATTACATAGTTAAATGGAAAACCTGCAGACTTGCATTATTTAGTACTACATTAGAGAACAGTTGCGTGTGGTGATAACAAGGTAGCATAAATCCCACAACACAATCAGCACAATTCATAGCATAGCAGCGTAGCAATACTTCAAATATTGACCAACACCACTACTACTGTTTTTTCTTCTAACATCAAAACCTCTGCTTGCACCCCAGTGATATTGTCACGACTGATCACCAATACCTGGACATTTTTTTAAAAAAATACTGCGTTTTAGGCATTACAAATTAAGTTTTCTCAAATGTTCTCCAGTAAACATGACTTATACTAATCAGGTTTTCGGGAAGTATTGGGTGATGGAACAAGAATTGCATTCCTGCAAGTTGATTTTTATCACACACCGAAGCATAACAACTCACATAAACGTGTTTAAAGGTAACTAAGCTACATCCTTACCTCAGCTGACTCTAGTATGTTTTTATATTGTCTTGTCAGTGTTCCATTGTTTTTTATCATTATGCATCAAGGGAAGCTTACTGAGTGTGTTTGTTATTTTCCTGCTCCACTGAAGCAAAGTGGGATTGAACCTGGCTCTTATTTTGCTGCAATGAAACTCCAGTGAGGCACTGAGGGGGCCAATCAAATACATGAAAGCACATGTTCCTGTTAGATTCCTTTGCAGTGTGAAGAGCGTATTTCAGCTGTTCACCTTGAGCCTCCAGTGACAAAGGATAAACCAAATCAACGAGCAGGAAGGCAACACTTCTTCCATCGCCCAATACTGACCCACTGCCACAATCACTTCCTGAAAAAACTGATTGGTATAGGTCATGTTTACTGGAGAACATTTAAGAAAACTGAATTTCTGCCATCATACATGTCATGGCTATTAAAATCAAAATTTATGTTGTCTCTCTGGGACTTTTGGCTTCCTTTTTTAAGCGCAGAGCCATATTCTATCTGAATGCCTGTCGAGTGTCTTTCTCCTCTGGGGGAGGTTTAAATATTACGTACTTATGTACCCCATCCACATTGCCTCAGCCTGTTTGGACAGAAGATAAGAGGTGACAAACTTTCTCCAAAGGCAACTGTCCTGATGGTGTTTTGTGTCGGAATGAATTTGACACCCCTGACAAATTCACAATTTATGAAAATTACCATCCCCTCCGCTGCCCTCCAGATGGGGACCTGAAAATCTCTCCAGATTTAATTTTTTTTTTAATTCTTCTCAGATGAAACAGGCATGAATCCCTGACTCATTAACTATGACAGAGGACCAAAACCCTTGAGACATTTGGGAATCTGTTGGTTCGTTATTCAGTCAGCCCTCTCAAAGAAAAGGAGGAAGTGTAAGCATGTTATATGCAGCCAGATGTCCCCTCCTCCATGTTTGAGTGTGTTCTTCCAAAAGGGGAATCTCTAGGCATTCCCTTAAAATGTAAAATGTACAAATGTAAGTTGGAGTTTTCTAGCTACCACAGTCTTTTTTTACTCGGGTCAGTGTCTTTGTGAGCAGGGCACTGCAGCCATTGTATCAGTCGATCTCTTTTTCGGAGCACAAGGATGCTTGATCAACTATTGTCATGGAGACTTTGTTTCAGTAAAAATAGACACACTAAAATCATCTTACAGATTATGCAGCACTTCTTCCCTGCAACATACTGTAATATACTGCTGAGAAATTATATTGGTGACTTTTTATCTTTACAAACTTTTTTCGGCTTTATTTATTGATTGGTTGAATTAATGGAGCAATACCTGAGATGCCTAGACCACGTGGTGTGTTAATTTACTGTTAAAGTGATAAATTAACGAGTTCAACCTAAAAGCATCCTGTTCTCATCATATTAAAATGACAGTAAAAGGTTGCAAATAAACTGGTTTAACCCATAAAATATTCATACACACTTCCACCTGAAAGATGATAATAACACATCAGATTGATTGCTCAGATTGTTCATCAGGAACTAAAGATTAAAGACGACAACTCAGAAAAAAACATTTGTGCTGTCCCCAGAGCTTGACTCGCATTAGGCCTCAATCAGTCAAATCAATAGGAAAATTAAACGTATATTAATATTTAACTGCTGGAGATGTGACCTTTTGGCCTCAGTATGACTCAAAATCTTTAAAGAGTTCTTTAGACTATACAATAAAAAGCGAGGTGATGCCAGCTTCAGTTTCTATATGTTGAATGTTTGCTCACTGTCCACAAAATACTGCAGGCATTCTGCTGTTCTGACCTTGAATCGAACCTTGAGTGAAATTATTATTTACAAGTTATACATTTGATAAGATCTATCCTCGATTTATCGTTTTACAAATATCAAAGTTGTGAAAAGATCAAATACAGAACTAGAGACAAACACAAACAGGTGCACAGTCACAATCCACATGAGTGTTTGAAATCCCTGAAAAGACTATAATTACTGTCAGCTGTGACCTTTGCTCAATCATCTGGGTCATCTGCACTGAGAGGAGACATTATAGAAGGGTGGGCCATATGTGCAAGTAATATCCACCCCAAGCTTAGAAGAGGGATACAAATGAGGGAGAGAAGCAGGCAGGCAGGCAGAGGAATTCAGAAAACAGGTTTTAAAAAATAGATGCAATTCCTCTTCTCCTCTCTTCTCTGCCAGAGGACTGGTGCATTCTTCCTGCTTTGACTTTTTCCAAGATGCACTTGGAGCAGAATTTTGGTGGCTAGAAACTCAAAATTCTAGAAATTCTAAATGCAACAACGTTACTTGTAAAGTTTATAGCCTTCTTCCTATGTTGTTAAAATATTTCTTACTTTACTTATTTTATTACTAAATATTATGTCTCTGTATAGGTGTCAGGAAAGCATTTTACTGTTATGCACTTCTGTTTTTATTGTGTGTTGTGGAATTTTTAAAGCCATTCAACTACACTTTAAATGTGTGAACTAGCTTCACTAACTTGTTGGTGACAAAAGGCTGATTAAATAGTGGTTGGCCTCGCTGTCTTCTCTAATAATAATAAAAAATAATATCTCTTTTTTTCTGTTTTTCAGGATGAGAAGAACCAAGTGTTGATGACCAATGCCTGGCTGCAGCTGGTGAGCCACATTTTAAAATGGTGCTTTATCAATGTATTCAACGAGGAAGAGGGAAAAGTAAGGGAAGGAGAGTGCAACAAATGGCTGATTCATTAATTAATGGGCCTAATGCTAAAGGCCTTAGAAGTTTCAAGAAGAAAACACCTCCTGGTTGCTCCATTTAAGGAAGTAACTTCACCAATCATGACTTGATGGTACAGAAAGAAGATGAGTTCCAACATGCAGAAGCATATAAGTTGTTACTGTCCATGATTTAAAAGACAGCTTTACCTGTATGGGGGTCCATGGCAGCTATTATACATTGGACTTGCACAGGGTGCAGATGAGATGGGTTGTATGTGATGCTGTCCTTCTCTCTATCTCAGTACTGGACCGACATATACCTGAGCTGGAATACAGAAAACTTCCCTGGTGTCCAGAACCTGAGATTCCCTTCAGACCAGATCTGGACCCCTGACATCCTTCTGTACAACAGGTCAGAGCTGCCTTCTCCTGCTGATCATCTCCACCTATGAAGCTTCTTTACATTTTTATTAACAAAGTATGAAATGACAATTCAAACAGTTTCACAATGTGAAAGAGGTTGTACTATGGATAAAACAACAACAACAAACATTGTAGAGCTCATTGATGGTCAGTGAAGCCTATTGTCACGAATTTGCAACAAACCGCTTCCGCTACAAATGCAGCCAAAATAGCGTCTGTATTCCTCCACTGCCGGTTGATGCACTTTTAATACATACTGAGGAAACTTTTGCAAGCGTTAAATTTTCATAGGACCGGTCGGAGACAGAAAGCAGAAACACATGTAAAAAAAAGTTTTAATAGTTGGAAAGAAATTCAGGCATCAAGGGGTTCATTTAGCGTATCTTTTTTTTTCTGTCAAAGTGTGATAATCCGTCTTTGCAAATCCTCTACCTGGGACAGCATGCCTTCTTACTTTTGTTTTTGTTTTTTGAGGAAGCTGATTGAAATACCAGTGTAATCCCTCTGATGCAGTGTTGTTTTATTAAATTCTGATTTTAATCTTCACAAGCCATGACGCTCTAAGGGTGACTTTAAGCCAGAGTGATAATCAGTCACACAAAGTCAAATGATAAACCATAATAAACACTGATAACGCTTCTCGTATAGATTTCTTTTAGTAAAGAAAAAAGATCAATCATTTTAATAATCAATTTACTTACTGAATTTTCTTAAAGTAGAACATGTTGGAAGGGGTGTTTTACCACTTATTCTGTCTTACTTTGGCAGAATCTTCTGTCTCAGTTCAAACCTTCCATTAGTCGTCCTAAAATTCAGAACGTCTGCGAATAAAGGTTGTTGATCTCTTTTGTGATTTAATTTGGACCAGTGTGTTAGCAATAATGTTACTACTGTCTTATAACAATTACGAGACGTAAAAGCGGAGGCCCTGATTAAAATAAATGAGGTTGAGCAAGCTCATTGCATTTCTTGATTCAGGTCAGGCTGCTGCTGTTTGCTTATTCACTTTTCTTCACGCTTTTCTGCAAGGCTTTTACAAGTCAATTAGAAATGTAGGCCATTTTTTTTTCCTGAAACAACTAATTGCATTGCGTGCGCATGCGAGGGCTACAGACAGATGATCTGGTCTGAGACGGCAATGAAAGGAAGACAAAAAGATGGATAGATTTAATCACAAAGAGGATAACAATGACACAGTTAGAATTTATTGAGCAATAATGGAAAGCACAAGATTTAAGCACAAATTTGGATTAGAGAGAGAGACATCTTATAAGTCTATTTTAAGTGATGGTATTGTGTGATTGAATACACACGCTTACATACACATGCTTGTACACAAGGACAAAGGTTTGGGGGTATTAACCCAAATTTTAAAAGCTCAGCTTTCAGACCTGCCAGGATTACCCATCCTAATCTCCCTGCTCTCACCCCTCTTTTTACCCATCTCTGCTTTTTACCCTCTACCCCCCCCCCCCCCCCCCCCCCCACAACATCCACCATCTCTCCTCTCATCTCATTCTATTTATGTCTCCTTCTGTCTCTCTTTCATAACTCACTGTCTTTCTGTAATTCACTCTATTCAATCAACCCTTTCCCTCCATATTTTATTGTTTCTGCCTTCACCAACCCCTCTTTATAAATCATCCCATCCACCTGTCTCTGTCAAGGTGTCCACATGTTACCCTGCCCCTCTTCTCACAGTATATCTTTTTGATATAATTCTTCTTTCTTCTGACCTCTCCTGTGCTTGTAGTACTCGGATACCTGCAGAAATCTGTTCTCAGATGAACACATTAAAACTGTTTTCCAGAGAGCGAATAGTGTGTTTTCGAAATCTGAATATTTAAGCACCAAGTTTAGGTGTTGGCACTGTAAGCACTTGGTTATGGATTGAAATTGGTTGTCAGGTTGATACGGCAAATAATCAGGCATGCACGGCCATGCTACAGTCTTTTGAGCTAATTACATACGTTAGCCCATGAGCTTACAAAGAGGAAACCAACATGTCTCTTTAGTTTATGTCTGTTTTCAATGTTACCATATTAGTCATTCTGTTAGCATGCTAACACGTACTATTTATGACAGCTAATGCTAAATAGCATGCTATGAATCATGAAGTTCGAGAATCACCAAAGGCCATTTAATCCTGAAGTAAACCAGCAAAATCTTCATCTATAATTCACAAATCTTTCTCCAGTAAACTCCTCGATTCCACAAGGTTTAGGCTTCTTGAGATAATTAATGATATGTGGTGAATAAGTGTAGACCAAAGTGGTGGACAGATCGATTTACCTACTGCACACCTGTAGAGTCCAACTTCAAAGTTACAACTTGATTACGTCTTGTCTTGCCTCTCTGTACCTTAACCAAACGCTCTGAGTTGACTTAATATTACCATGACATTTGTTTTATGCCTAAGTCAACAGGATTGGAAAAAGTAGGGAAACAAATCAGGAAAACTGGGTGCAAACAGTTTGCAGAATCAAATATGCTTGGTCTTTTAATTCCCTGTTTGAAATGCAAATTAGTTAAAAGAAACATAATCATATATGACTGGTTGAAAAAAAAACCCAACAACAATCATTGTAACCCATAGGAAGCTGTATGTGTTTGGTACAGATGTGATATCGCAAAGTAAAAACACTGCTGAGGTTGCTTACTTGTTAAAGTTTAATATAAAGATTGGTAAAGCACAGCTGAAGGCAAATATTTTTATTTACATCTGAGCCAGAGCATTAATATCCCCCTTGAGGAGAAAAGGAAAATTACAGTTTTCAATTATAATACAGAACACTGCTGGAAACACACACAAGCTCAACTCAATTATGACACACACACACCTTTAAGTGCTCTTCTCATTGGCTCACAGTAAGTATCTACAAAAATAACACCATATAGTCAACACGCTCATCTTGCCTTCCTCACACACACTTACTCTGTCATGCAATTACAGACCATAATGGCACCACACACACCATTACACAGTGGGCCATCAGTGCACAGCCAATAACACGCTAGTCTTACTGTGTTACATAGCAAATACATTCAGGTTTATTAGCACAGTACTCAGAGGAGAGTTCACCAAAAATTCTTTCATTCGCGAATGTTGTTTGATATCAAGTTAATGATCAAAGAGCTGTTGTCGGAGGCCATCAGAACATGAGCTCAAAGGAGAAAAAAATATCTATTATTGTAGGTGATGAGTCACTCAGCTCATATTATCCAAGTGTGAAGTCTTGGATATTGCTCCCATATCATCTTTCATATTTTCAGATCATTATGCTCACACTGCCTCATTCTATCGAATAATAATATTTCATGCATGGGTTGTCCATACCTCGAGTCATGGATTTACCATCTCACCCATCAGATGTACAGTATACTGCCCACGGGGCAAAGTTTTCCTTTTGGATGATAAACAACATCAAAGACCTTAAAGTACTGTCAGCACTTTTTTTTAAACCCATGAAAACTCATGAAAGCTGGTCTTTCTGGTTATCAATTGAAGCTATTTGTGTTTTTATTTAATTTTAGTTTAGCAAGAAAGAAGAAGAAGAAGGTGAAAACATGATGAAACATGGTGAAAAATCAGTATGTGGCATTTTGGCTAAGATTGACAAGCTTGATAAAAAATGAAGTTCTCCCACTTACCTGATGAGAACAAACTGTAATCTTTATATTGGCTCCAGTTTGTCTGCCATAAAATCCTGGGTGCAGGCCATATACCTTTTTTCGAGAAGTGATTATGTTTGTCCAAAGAATTTTCCAGATTAAAAACAACTCTGTAAGCCTTTGACCTCCTCTCTCGTTAGAGGGGAAAGTCAATGGTCTCACTTGACTGGGGATCAATGAGGCAGATGAAGGACGGTCAGCTCAGGTGAAGCCACGGACAGAATCCTAATTCTGCCTGAAAGGTAGGGAGACTTTCAAACAACCAGAGCACTTTAACAGGCCATAATGATGAAAGGGGAATCAATCAGATAAATGGATACCGCAGGGAGGCATTGAGTTAGCATTTTTGGATGAAGAGATGGTTAAATTAATGGACAGATGGCAAAATTGGCTGACCTTTCTGTGATCACTTAAACACAGAACATAATAGAAAGTATACACTATGTTCAGAATGTAATTGAATGGAATGCAAGTAATGTGTAAGTTTGTAAAAACATGTCTGTAAAATTGACATTATCAGGTTAAATAAAAAAAAGAAACAGTTTATACAAGAAACAAACTTAAGTCAACCACAGAATGATTATCCAAAGCCTGCACCGTTTGCATGTCTGATAACAATTGTAACGAAGTGCAATCTAAAGGTAAGCAGATAGTTTCTTGCTAGAAGGAGAAGAACCAGAGGAAACTCCATGAAGCATGAGAAATCAAATGTTTAATCCGAAACATGCTCATGCTCAGTTTCAATATGGAACATCATCAGATTATTTTACATGCATGACTTAAACACAACAACTCATATCTTAAACATGATGTTCCCAAGCCTTCTGTTGTCTCACACAGGGCGAGGATGAGGATGTTTGGAAGTCATCCTTTTGTCATGGGTGATGAACACTGTGAAGGCCCTATAGAAATAAACATCTGTACATGGGGAATGTTGTGCACTGTTTGCCTGCAGCGTTGTTGACCATCATGTTAACCGCACAGCTGTAATCAGACACAAGGCCCAAGGCTGTAAAGTTGAAGCTATATTTCTGAGATATCATATGGTACATGGATGGATAGATCTCAAGCTCCAAGTAGGCGCTGAACATATGTAGCTTTTGACAGTGGAAGGATGAAAGCTTCAGTGAAAGACCCAACTCTTCTCTGATACACATAGCTCTTCTATACTTCCGATATACTTACGATCCTGATTTGACAAATTAAAAATGTAATACTCTGTGTGAAGGAATATAAAAGCTTCAAATAAAGATGCATTTTATAAATGAAGCTCTTTCATGTTGGAAAAACAAGCATATCAGTTCAATAATGTTGTTAAAGCTACATTAAATGTTAAATTACATTAGGATTTCTAAATTCTGCTTTCGAATTTCACTTATAACAGTGTGTGGTGATTTATTCTCCGCTACATGGATCTGTTTCTGCCTTAGGAACTCTTCTTACTTTGTAGCTGCCTTGTTGTTGTCAGTGAAGTGTGCATGTATGTGCCTGTGTTTGTGTGTGTGTGTGTGTGTGTGTGTGTGTGTGTGTGCTCCTGTGTAGACAGCAGAAGGTGTTGAGTGAGTGAGAGGAAGCTTTGTGACTAATGTCCCATGGTGCAGGAACCTGTCACTGCCACCTTTGTCATTCTGATGGTCAGTCCCTGTTTCCATCTTGCTCCCTTCTCACATATCCATAGCCCTCTGTATTCTGTGTGTGTGTGTGTGTGTGTGTGTGTGTGTGTGTGTGTGTGTGTGTGTGTGTGTGTGTGTGTGTGTGTGTGTGTGTGTGTGTGTGTGTGAGAGAGAATGAGAAAATGTGTTGTACAATCACAACCTTTTCTCCCAGGGCTATCACTTATCCAGTTTTGGGCACATGTAATGTTATCTGTAAATTCTCTTGTACTTTGAGTACATTAACTTGCCTATATTGAACATGCATTGCACAGTATGTTCTCTACAGTACAAACCCAGAGTCCAGAACTTAATCTGCTGTGATGTATATAAGCGCTGAATGCAAGAACGCGCACACCTTCGGATTAAACGACGAAACCTTGAATAATTCATCAAATAACTCTGCCTTGGCTAACCCTCCAACACTTCCCTGCCCCAAGTACTGCAATCCACAGATGATTGCGACACACTCTCACAGAGGAAAAATAAATTACAACACTTAACCCCGGGAAAAAAGATAAATCATCAATGTGAGCAAAGGCAGGACAGCTTAAATGAGTCTATCCACCAATTCTACTTAAGATGGGAGCAACACTCTTTGTGGAGGCTGAATGGGGCTCCAGCTCGTTATCTCTCTTGCAGGAATTGGCATTGTGGTGGTTTTGATTTGTGTACACCAACAGGTGAATTGTGTGTGCTTGTGATTCTATAAATGTGTGTGTGGACTGAGTTCCGTATTTGGATGTGAGTCGTAAGGCTTTGGGCTTCGAACATTTCATGCAATAAATAAAAAGGCAGAAGGTATGCGGTCAGGTGTGAACTTGGCTCAGAAAAAGGACACCCCTGCCTTGCAGAGTCCACATGCACCAAGGATTGTTTACATCTCGTCCTGTGTAATGGAAACACAATTGACCAAAAGTTTTTTTTTTTTTTTTTTAACTTCTTCCAAGCAGGCAGCAGGTTGGGAACATTGTTGTCTGAGAGAAGAAAAATCTGAAGCCAATATGTAACTATAAAAGGAGGCTGATAAAACCAAATATATTTTATCGTAGACGTTTATTAATATAGCATTAGTTTCTCTGTTAGCAGGAAAATTATAATCTCATTCAAATAAATGACTGTAATCCATGAATAAAGGAACATTTTGAGCCATTAACTAAACTGAAGACAAACTGAAACAGTGCCTAAAATTTCTTGGTTCGGATTTGCCACTGGCACTTCTTTTTAGAGTTCACACTCAAAATGACACCAGAGGAACAACTCTTTAATACTTAATTAGAGTTCAGCTGGAGTGTAAGAGCTGAAGGTTAGCTGCTCTAGGCATTTGCTTTGCTAACATTCAGTCCCCGCAAGACGTGTTTGCTACCCCAAGACTTTCATAGAATACAGATTCTTTTGTTTTTGTTGTCCCTGTGCTGTGTGAGAGGAATTTGTCTTCATTTGTAAGACCCTCACGCTTTATGTATTTGATTTTGAAACCTCACTTATTCCAAACCTGTCCATACCTTAGCTTAAATCTTCCAACCGACTCTTAGGTTTCACATCCTTGAAGGGTGTGCCGCTATTTTGTCCTGCTGATTTTAGTTGAGAATGGAATTGAATATTTCATGGATTTCACCTGGGTTTTTGAATTTAAATATGCTGCTGAAGTACATGAGTGGAAGGCTGGAGGTCCAATAATGGCTTTATGAATATATGTATTCCCCGCTAACTGCTGCAACAGCTCAGAGTAAAGGAAAATCGTCTATTACACTTTAATGAGTATAAATGAGCTGAATAATTTTTCTTTTTGCTCATGACTTTATGGTTACACAATTACCTTCCTGTGACTTCCTCCTTTAAACTTTCACATTTAGTCACATTATTTTTCTCTCTCTCTTGCTGTAAAAGGTTAAAGAAACTAACTCATTTCAAACTTTTTTAAAGCTTAAACCAAAATGAAATGTTTTAAAGTTGCACTACCATTCCTCTGTTTTCTTTCCTCAGTGCGGACGAGCGCTTTGACGCCACCTTCCACACCAATGTACTGGTGAATGCATCAGGTTACTGCCAGTACATCCCTCCTGGTATCCTGAAGAGCACCTGCTACATCGATGTCCGTTGGTTCCCGTTCGACGTGCAAAAGTGTGACTTGAAGTTTGGCTCATGGACGCACAACGGCTGGCTGCTGGACCTCCAGATGTTGGATGTGGACATATCTACTTACATATCCAATGGGGAGTGGGACCTTGTGGGTAAGAGAAGCACATTGTTTTTCTTCAGAATATATGGTTTTACATAAAAGTCTCCTCAGACTTGTACACTTAAATGCTTTGAGAAAATGAAAGCAAAGAGGAAGTTATTCTCTACAGGCCAATAAGTATATGGCACAATCAATTGCTGCTGTACTATATTTGGTCATCCCTCAACATGATTTCAACCTCAGTCTCCTTTATTTGGTATTTCAAATTTTCAATATTTGAAAAAGCTCAATATTCAGACATAACTGACTTATAGAATACGTCAAAGTCTGTAAAGGAACATCGCTCACTGTAAGGGGATCGGGCTTTGCCACCATACTCTGTACAAAATGGACTTGAATTCAAGTTTTATAAATGATTTCATGATGGGATGTCTTTTGGCTGGTTGTAGCGGGAGCTCCCCAGTGGGAGTTTCCCAGCAGCTAAAATTGATACCTGTTAGTCTTGGTAGACTGTGCTACATTTTATAAAGAAAGAAATCTACCAGACCCAAACTTTGCGATTTATAGCATGTTTGCCTTTAGCAAGAAATTAGTGTCAGACGGCACCATATGGCATATAATATAAATTTTTGACTAACTGGCGGTTGTGTAGCTAGACCATATGTTAGAGGAGCAAATCCCAGCCCTCCAGTTACAGTGTAAACAGAGAATGTTTGGTTTAAAAAATCCAAAATACTAAAAATAAAAAAGGTAGTCAAAGACAAAGCCTCATTTAAATTAAAGAGTCATCCGAGGTGTGTTTGGAGAGACTTGTACTGAGGAAAGAAAACATACAGCAACACGGAAAAGAAAATCAAACATCAGATCTAGATTCAACTCTGATAACTAAGTAGACTGATAATTATACTGTAACTGTCTCCCAGTTATTTAAATCTCCAACTTGCATCTCTATGATGGTCCACAAAGCTCTACCTGATCTATATGCCTATGTTCTCTTCTCTCAGGTGTGCCAGCCAAGCGCAATGAGCTGTATTACGATTGCTGTAAGGAGCCCTACCCAGACGTGACGTTCACGGTCACAATGCGCCGCAGGACACTTTATTATGGCCTCAATTTGCTCATCCCTTGTGTGCTGATCTCCGGCTTGGCCCTGCTGGTCTTTTTGTTGCCTGCTGACTCTGGAGAAAAGATTTCTTTAGGTGAGGGAGCCTTAAACGCAAACACATAGACTCCTTGCATGAAATTAATTTGAAACCATTGAAAACTGTTTTCATATTTTTTGCCATTGGTAAGTTAAAAAAAAGTTCAAATTATATGGTTTTTTAAAAGGATAAAATATAGTATTTAATTAGGACAGTACATAGTAATCAACTTATTATCAATACACATCTATATAAGTATGCTAGAATTAGCACACTAGCAAAGTTTTGTCTGTAGACCCGAGTTGCTCAAAAACACACTAGACATATATTACAAATGAAAGACACATTACAATACAGGTTACAAGACAGCACAGGTGCTTTGCCTCTCCCCATCTCACGTGAAGGTTTGCAAGCCAATCTATATACGGACAGTCGGACACATAAACACATTAAAGCATGCCTTCATATTTGTTTGCCTTCACTTTTGTCTACAAACATGTCCTAATCAATCATATAACAAGCCATAAATACTGAAAATCACCTTGAAAAAAAGAGGCTCGCTACTGAATTCATTTTGGAATTCCATCAGCTCTGATGAATAGCCGTCTGTGGACCAGCAGTCACAAGTTACAGTAAAGACCGCTGGAGAGATTTCTGGAGCTGTTACCTATCTTCAGACACATCAGAGAAGACTGCAGCTGATAAATAGCTGCAGTCATGAGAAGCTACATAAGTAATTACAGAAATAATTTCATAGTCCAGTGACCCTGATCACATCATTACATAAATGCTCGTGTTCTCTCTTTATCTCTGTCTCAAGGCATCACTGTGCTCCTCTCGCTAACTGTCTTCATGCTTCTGGTGGCAGAGATCATGCCTGCCACGTCTGACTCTGTCCCTCTCATTGGTGGGTATATATTTTATGTGTTTACATGCATCATATTTAAGTGTGTGAAATAATATTTGAATATCCGAGAGGAAGTTGCAGTGGCACGCTTCGGGAGAGAAGGCATCCTTGCAGATAGGATATTAGGATTAGAACCTTAGCAATACATCTCTTCTCAGATTCCTGACACTGCATACTGTTAATGCATGTGCACCTCTTGTGAAGAAGCAAAGGTTAAAAATCTCCTCAGAAAACTACAGTGACAGTAATATCGATCTGAACCAGCACCAAGGCATTAGTGACTACTCCACAGTAACAACTTAAGTGTCCCTCCGAGTCATTCTTATACTTTGAGTAAACACCAATCATATAAAACATGCATTAGTTGTTGCTTTGAAAGCAGGAGCATTGCCTGCCAGTGTCGTATATGCTGTATAGGGTCTCTTTAAAAAATAATAAATAAACTCCCATGTTGTTGTACAACAGTCCGAGGGCACCTATACATCATTCACACTTTCCCTGGTGGTGTGTGAGGTAAGTTTGGTGGCCAGAGCTAAAGCTGTCAGCAACATTAATAGGCTATGAAATGATCCTTCGCTCGGCAACAATGGAAAGAAAAGTAGCAAATAAATAATGGATGAAGAAGGGAAGAGGCCAAGAGAGAGAGGAAGAGACTAGTAACCTTTGGGCTAAAAAGAAATGTTATATTCCTAAAACGCAGGTGAAGGTGAGCAGGCACGTGTTGGCATATGGTTGTTTGTGTGTGTTACATGCTTTCAAGTCCAATCAGATCCCTGTATGTAATGTGTCGAAGTGAAATGTATCATACATATCAAATGTACATCATGTCATTCTAAGTGATGTAGCGTTCCAGCTGAAGGTGGTTACCACTACATCAATGTATGATAGCTGTCCGCACTGAGACAAGCTTGATAAATGCATCATCAGTAAAGATATAAATCTGTATTTTTGTATTTTTACGTGACCTCAGCACAAGGCCGACCCGGACATATTTAGTATTAAAATGAATCATGCACAACACAGTGGCTGAATGTTGATGAGAGTTGCATGTAATGTAGCTGCATGCATTCAACTGTAAACATGTAAAGCAAGTTTAACAGTGCTTCCAGAATCAGGCCATTATCAGCCCTTAATCTCCATATTAGCATAAAATGTTCCTTTTATTTTGGTTGGCTTTTTAAGACATAGCTTTTTATCTGTTTTAAGATCATTTGATGTGTTCAATTTAGTTCTGTTCAGTTCAAATGTATTTCAATTGAGTTCAGCTGTGGTCAATGATCTTGTCCTTGACAACGATCCCTATCATGTTTAGTTATTGTATCCATACCCTAGGCTATTCCATATAGCAGGACGTATTTGTCAGCAGATATCTCCTAACTATTTATAAAACACATCTTTTACGTGTTTGAATTCTTTCAACACTGTACAGGCTGTAGTGTATGGCTCGGTTTTCTTGCTTCTGCCGTCTCCCTCTACACATAAACATGAAATAAATACATAATTTCTTCCCGTCTCTCTAACTCCAAAAGCACCCCTGCCTTTTAGCATCTCTCTTTTTTACATCGTAACAAATAAAGCCAAAAATGTTGTTCCACATCACATGGAGTTGGACTTGACACTGCAGCATTTGTGTAGTCATATCAAGCTGTAAGCCCTTTTGTGGTTTACAGTCACAAGCAAACAAGAGAAATGAGGGCGTAAGCTTAGATATATGTTTGTGTGTGTACAAGTTTTACTCTTTTCTTGTGAGAGTAAAAAGATCTCTGCTGTGTTTCTTTTTCCTACTGGTTTGTTTACCATGATTATATTTAGTCTTTTTTTTTCACACAGATTCTATTCCCCTCTACGCATCCTTTCCCTCTGGCAATATTTTTTTTTCATTGGCTGATCAGCTTTGCTATCCTTTTAGGTTTAGGTGTGAAATCAACTTATTTTAGTTATTTCAAGCTTAATGTTTTATCTTTCACTATATGCATGTTGAATGTGATCATAAGTGAAGGTCAAGGAAGAACTGCAAAAACAAGTAATAGAATGCCTGAGAGTGTACGTCTGAAATTGTTCTGATGTTTCTTTTGTACTTTGCAGCTCAGTACTTTGCCAGCACCATGATGATTGTGGGAATGTCCGTGGTGGTGACTGTCATCGTCTTGCAGTTCCACCACCATGACCCACAGGGAGGCAAGATGCCCAAGTTGGTGAGGGACAGAAACTGATCTAATCAGATAATCAAGTTTATTGTCAGTACCATTTCGCACAAATGTGTGTCATCATGTGTTCACCACTGACCTTCTTTCTCTTTCTCAGGTTCGTGTGGTTCTGTTGAACTGGTGCGCCTGGTTTCTCCGGATGAAACAGCCTGGTGAAGAGCGCAAGCGGCCTGGCTACAAATATCGCCACCCAACCCAGCACCACTCTAGCACCAGCTCCATAGAGATGGGTGCCGTACCAAGCCTCAGTGTGCCCCTTTCACAGACTTCCTGCCCACCATGCCCCACAGGCACCTCCAATGGTTCCATGAGCCTCTATTTTAGTAACTACCACCCCATAGAGAGCCCACACTGCCCACCTTCTAGCGACTCAGGGGTTGCACTAGGAGGGCGTGCACATGGCTCGCCCAGTGATGAGGCTGAGCCACCTGGTGGGGTTGGCAGCGGTGTTGGAGGTCTGGGAATGGGAGTTGGAGTTGGAGCTGTGATGGGTGTTGGCATCCCTCCACCAGAGATCCAGCGAATCTTGGAGGAGGTTTCATACATTGCTCAGCGTTTCCGGGACCAGGATGTGGCTGAGGCCATCTGCAGCGAGTGGAAGTTTGCAGCTGCGGTGGTGGACCGGCTGTGTCTGGTGGCCTTCTCTCTCTTCTCCATCATTTGCACCTTCACCATCCTCATGTCAGCACCCAACTTCATTGAGGCTGTTTCCAAGGACTTTACATAGCTGGTTTCAGCAGCTAGAGAGGGGCGGAGGGCCATTAAATATTACAGATAGAGAAGAGATTAAGACAAAGTGGATGGGGGAGGGAAGTTAAAAAGAATGCAGTATGCCGAGGAGGTGGGCCACTCAAAGAGGTAATTGAAGCCATTGGCCAATTACTTTTATTAGTTATAAACAAGTTATGATTGGACACATTTTAATGTTATTTTTGTAAATTATTTGACCAATTTTTATTGTGATCAAAAGGAAAACAGGCATACAGGGAAGACCTCAGGCAAGGGTTTGAAATCACAGAAGAGTGTTAAATAGATTTCCTTTTTTTAAATTGTGCAAAATGTTAATGAGGAATAAAATATAGTGTTGCTGCATATTGTCTTTACCCTGACAACAGTTTGTAATAATAATAATATTCATTATAATTATAACAATTGATAGAATTTATATAGCACTTTTCAATGGACCAGAAGATGCTTTACATGGTGGACGGACCAGACAAAAAACAAAACAAAACCAAACCTAGGTAGCAAAGGGTTGGAGACCTATGGGGAGAGGTGAAGTTAATCGTGGTTTTAGGCTGTGGGGAACAGATATAGTTTAAGAAGGTATAAATGAGTATAACATGTGATTCTCCGGATGTCAGAGGGAATAGTGTTCCAGGGGGTGGGGGCTTTGACACTTAAAGCTCTGTCTCCATAGGTGCAGCGTGGTGTGTCATATGGACAGCAGGCCAGTGTCAGAAGACCGAGGGTTTTGGGACATGGCGTGTGGGTGTAGGAGGTCGGAGAGGTACTGAGGGGCTAAGGCACGGATGGTGTATTGTTGTTTTATCAGCTTTATTTGTTTTAAAAACGTGCTTTTTATACTTCAAACACCACTCTGTTCTCCAGTTCTTTTGAGTCACCCAAGCTGCTGCTGTCTTGCACTGTTAATGTGTAAATGAACATCAGTTCATACACCAGCTGTGTATCTTCTGAACCCAAGATCCGATGTCACAGACTTTTCTGAGGAACATCTATTTTCTGGTGATGTTTGCTGCCCTTTGGACGAAAACAGATTTATCAGATCTTGATCCTGCTGGCATCTCTTTTTGTCTTGGAGGCAAAGGAACAATAGACAAATCGTCTATTTAATTCTAATTTATTTAACATAGTTGTTAGCAAGGTGCATAGTGATAAATCTACTTATGTACTACTTAGTATGCTAACTAACAAATAATTTGGACAACATTTTTTAACCTTGTTTTTTTTTTACTTTTCAAACACAAAGCAAACAGCAAAGAGTTTTATGTTTTATTAGCTAATGCCAGATGATAACAACACACAAAAATAACATGACAACATGTCCCCTGATACAACTTGCACAATACTATCAGTGTGATTAATTTAATCACTAATTTAATCACACTGATCAGGAGCAAGCGGCGAATAAACATTATAGTTACAGCTTTAACGTATGGTTGATACATGTAGCAGCCATGTTGGATTCTAACTTGGGCTACTCCGAGTTCTTACAACTTTCCATCTAGTTATTACGACTTCAGGGGGCGTTAAAATTAATACATCTGACTGGGAACTCTGAATTTCCCACTTCCCAGTTCACCTGGAACGCAGCATAAGCCCCTGAATTTCAGTCTTATAATGCTACATGGGCAATGAAATTACACCTTTTCAAGTACATGTGGAATTCGACCAGGTTCAGCGACTTCTTCGCTAGCATTAACATTAGCTAGCAAGTCACTAGATGCTAAATTACCTCAAAGTAACTTAATGGTTATTAAATCTGTTGTTTTAAGTTTAAATATGCCATATGCCTCTCATTTTCATTTTCCTTTTTTCAGGAACTGATCTATTTAAAAGCAGTGAAATTATTAACCTATTGTCAGATTCTCTAAATGTTTACAACATGCAGCCTAGAAAGCAGCAGCACAACATTATGTGAACTATGAGTTCTAGATCTGATAATGACGTCAGAAGAAAACAGTTGATTCTCCACTTTTCATCAGTTTACTGAACCTGCTCTGTAGCTACAAATGTGCATACTAGTCTTTAGTTTTAAGCTGGTTAATTTACTACTGACTGTGAAATCATCTGGTTTGTGTATCATAGAAAGGCATCAGTCATAACTAATACTGTCTTACCGGTAAAGAACTCCCAAATGAGATGTTTTAACCTGAATTTGTTTGTATTTTGTTTTGTTATCACTTTTTTTTCTACAGGTAATGAAATACAACTGGATTTTTTTGACTCAAGAGTGTATGTGTGTGTGTATATATATGTGTGTGTGTGTATATACATACATATATATATATATATATATATATATATATATATATATATATATATATATATATATATATATATATATATATATGAATAGAAATGCTAAATTAGGTTAACTTGGGGTTGCTTGTATTATTTTATAGCTGAAATGCATACCATCATGTTTGAACAGTTTGTTTATTTGAAATAATGTAACATCCAGTATGTTGTATTAAATTGAACTGTGTTGAGCAGTAACAAACATGTTCATGTCCATCTATGATACGGTAAAATACTATATGTTTCATTGATGAAGCAAGTCAAATTAGAGTTATCTTCTTTAAATGGATCATAGTATTTATGACGTTTAAAATAATTAGCATTCATGTATTTCTTGGACTTCACCGTACATACTGTATATGGCCATTGAAGTTGCAGAGTGTTAAGACTGTTGAACCTTAAATACAACAGGCAATAGTAAAAATTAGAGAGGAAATCTACACTGTCCCATCTGCCACTATATCACTGGAGAGTATACTGTAGATTTAAAATTGTCCTTGTGTTCGTGAGTTTTGTCTGTGTTCGTAGTTTCTGCCAGGTGTTTAGCACAACTAAGTCTTTAGAACGTTTCGTTCCACCTTCAAGCCAACACTTTGTGTGAGCAGTCATTGGTCTTTGTATCTCTTTTTCTATTAAGTATGATTTTTTTGCACTCCATGTGAATAAAGGTTTATTTATTCTCTGTATAACAGACTCTGGTTTGATCTTTGGGATTAAAATGAGATGGGAGGGGATTTGCTTTGTTCAGTTTTAGAAGAAATCAGTGACTTTTTCCAGCCAAATATCTCAGGATCTAAATTAATTAATCAAAAAATACAATGGAAAGTGGGAATAAGTACTATATGCCTGGTAATAATAGCCGAATCCCTATAAACAGACGTTTACAAATGAATCATTGTCAGACGAAAGCCGATGGCTTACAAGATTGGGTGTTGTATTCAACGATTAGCGCATTCACAAACAGCATCAGCATCAGTGTCCTCAGCAGTAATTTGGAAGAGTAATGAGACATTAAAGTGTCTGGTTTGATTGTCACAGAGGACTCTTAATGGTCAGCTTTCACCACTGTGATGTATTCATAAAGCTATCATGTTAAATGGGACATAATCTGCTAACCTTGACATAGGGGGCAATGGCTAAAACCTTTTAGACGGGTCAGAAAGTTAAGAAATCTGGTCAGGATAGGATTAATACAAGAACAATCTTGCACATGATTTAATGGAGCTTTTTTTTCTCAAAAAGAGTTAAGAATTGTTTTGTGTGTCAAATAGAAAAGGAAAATAACAATGTGAGAAATCTGAGCTGGAATATGACCAAAAAGCAACAACAGTGCAAGACAGAGAATGTGGGACATGTTTCTCTTCTGTGGTCTAGGATACAGCTGTGCTGTCTTTTGTGTGGCCAACAAGGCTCCCACTCAACTTTGCGTTGTTTGATGTTTGGTGGATGAGCTCCAACCAGTAGGAAAACGATAACATTTCATTTAAAGGATTTGCATTTATTTCATCAAGACAAATCAGTTTTCACTGTCAGTAGAGTGAGGTATACACACAACCCTGATAATGGTTAAGAGGGATTAGTAAGGATGGTATCTTTTAAGTTGCATAATTTTCCCTTGATTAGACTTGAAACTCCTGTCAATAGAAATGCAACTTCTGTTAAGACCTATAGTATTTTCAATGTTTTTTCTGTTTTGTTTTACCGAACAGTGTTGTCAATGATTGTTTTGTTTGGTGGGTGAAAATAATAAACATAATCAGTCCTTCCTGTTTTATCATCACTACTGTTTGTCTCTATCCTTCTCCTTCTCTCTCTGTCCCACTTTCTAAGCCCGACATAGTTTCATTGCTGTTCAACATGAGTCCTGTTCTGCTCAAGGTTTGTGCCTGTTGTTAAATACATTTTTTTTCTTTGAACTGTAACTTTGGTAAATGTTGCTCCTCTGGCAAAGACCACAACAAAGCCAAAGACATTTTAGATATTTAACGATAGATCAAATGATGAGACGAATATATGCTAAGGTAATGATTAGGATGGAGGAGTATGCTGTCGGTGGGCTGGTCTGGAAGGATGAACTGACTGCAGGGCAGAGAGAGACTCAGAGAGCGGGTTCTGTCTCAAGCATAATTCTGCCCGAGCTGATCAAGGCCAATGGAGGGATGAGAAAGGAGGTTGAGTGGAAGAGAGGAAGGAACGGAAGTGTGGTTTGGACGAAGTCCTGCTCCGAAAGCTAATTTAATAACTCAATTTAGTGCTCATGATGGATTGATGTTTGGTCTTTATAAACAATGCAACAATGAGTGAGGTCTTGCTATTTTGTAAAGTAGGATTAAAAAAAACGTGAATTGGTGTTACAAATAAAGATTGATTGATTGATTGATTGAGAAGGAATGGTTAAATAAATAATTTAGATTAACTATGTACACTTTTAATGGTCTGTTGAAGTGTAAAGAAGCAGTGAGGTACTCCCCCCTCTCACTGGTTGCAACTGTCAACCCATAAAGAATATTAAGTGAGGATAATCAGAGATTGCCAGCTATAAAGCTAGATTATAGGTTAAGGATAGGTAAGAGAGTTTGTGATGAAGGGTCGTCTCTGGCAGTCCATATGTTCACAACTGCGTGTGTGTGCATGCGTGTATGTGTGTAGCTCTTGAGGAAACAGAAGGTTAATCTATTTCTCTCAGTTCTTCTGCATGCACTTTATGATTCCTCTGCTTATCTTTGCTGCTTTAGGTTTTGGTGTGTGTGTGTGTGTGTGTGTGTGTGTGTGTGTGTGTGTGTGTGTGTGCGTGTGTGCGTGTGTGTGTGTGCGTGTGTGTGTGTGCGTGTGTGTGTGTGTGTGTGCGTGTGTGTGTGTGTGCGTGTGTGTCTGTGTAGAGAAACAAACTTTGTCAAAAAATTGAAGATGATACAAATAGATCGTGCAAGACTGTGGTTGTAAAGATAAAGACTTTTCACCAATATGTACAATTTTTGGTTACATTTCTTTCTTTATCAGGATATTAATGCACACAAGTATGCGCATTCACTTTTTGTTAGTTGATAGTGCAGTTATGTTGTCAAATATCTTTGAAGTATGTAAAACCTAAACTGCATAAAACTTTCTCACATAACATTTTACACTTGGGATGACTACCAAAGATGAGAGCCATGATTAAGAAAATGTGCCATTCAGGTTTGTTTTTGCACTTTATATGCCTAAGGGTTACAGAGTGTTAGATTTTGTTAAAGCATGATACAATCTTCTGTATATCAGTACAAGCACCGACACACTTTACATCGATTACATCTATGATGATTTTTTTAAAAAGCAGAAGATAAAAAACGGAGAGCGGAAAAAGAGACAAAAACACAGTGAGCGATGATATGAAAACCTGTGTGTGTGTGTGTTTGCATGTGTGTATGTGCATGTGTGAGCTCAGCTGCCACTGCATCTGTGTCACCTATTTGTTTGTCAGCCCTCTGTGGATTCCTGTTTGCCGCAATATGAAAGAGAAGCATCTGGATAAAGAGTACATACATGATATATACTGAACCTTCTAACTTTAACGCATTCACACGTTACACTTACCCCCTACACAACAAATCTAAAGAGAAATAAAATGCTTTGAGAAGTATCGCGTTAGTACAACATTAGTGTGCCCTCAACAGTGGACTACAGTTGTTTATTGATTAATTTTAATACCAATTTTCCACCTCAGCCTTTTCTGAGAGCTGCAGTTGTAAAGAAGTAGTATTAATGCTTATGTAGAACTGTAGCAAACCTGAACTCAATGTGTTTGTCACAAGGGAGGAGGCAGATGTTGTACATCAAGTTTTACCTTCCAATTACACAGTCACTCATCACATTACACACAGTTTAATTACAAATCTGCTCACTCCTTTATTCCTGACGGACATATGTGTGAATTTCATCAGGTTGCAGAGGCACAGCAGTGCCGAGAAAGAAGAAGCACTCGAAAGACAAATACAGTTGAAATTGATATACAGGGGAAAAAAAGAGAAAACATCACATCAATAAGTTACATTTTACTTTATTTTACGCTGATAGTTTTTAATATGGGTTGACACACTAAAAATATTCAAGAACAAAATTGTCAACATCAAAATAAGAATCTAGTCTTTTGATTTTAAACAAAACAGTCAAGTATATACAGTATGTACATATATACTGCTTTAAAATCCATTCTCGACTGGTTGTGTGCATGATATGCATGGACTATTCTTTGTGAGTTCAGGACCCTCAAAGATCCTGAAGGTTTGAGACAGAATTACACCATTTAGAATTCAGAGAGATCCTGAAGAAATGTGTTCCCAGGACCTGCATCTGTTTGTCTTTAATGGTTTTATGCTTACATCAATTGACGTGTTTTACTCGTCCCACACTATTCCTTGCCATCTTGTTATGTTTTGCATTATGAAAATTAGATAAGGGTCTTGGGGAAAACAAACCATAGGAACAGATGTGTGTACCCAAATCTCATCAACACTGCCTGGTATACGTAACATACCCCCCGTGAGGTGAGACAGCTCTGCTGCCAAACGTAACTGCTAATCTTCCGTGGCTAGAAATATTCAACCAAACATTGGCAGGGATGACAACATGTGAACAAGTTTTGTTGTTTGTTGTGCTCCAATGTGGAGACTTGATGATATAGTGTTGACGAGACAAAGCGCAAGACACTGTGTGTAGATGCCTCACGTATACACGTGCACAAAGTCACTCATCCAAACACGCTTGCACGCTGATCAACAAACACGTTCACCCACACTGTGCATAGCGAGGGCCTGAGCAACACCAGATTGCACATTCAGAGAGTGTCAAACGGTCAGATTGCTGAGCTCAGCGTGTGGCTGATGTATGCCTCACAGGGAATCAAAAAGTTATGAGCCAAACGGAGACACTTTCCTTTTCTGCTGCTTTTGATGGTTAATATTGCAACCGAAGCATGGTTGTACTTCAGGTAAATTATTTCTGAAATCTAAAGCATTGAAAGGTCAAGGGCGCAAAGGGGCAAGGGATGGAAAGGGCAGGAAAGTAATGAAATCCAGGAAAAAGTTATAAAGGGTTGAAGCCAAGGTTGAATCCAATATGGAACCGACTTCTGCCTGAAGATCTGCTGCCCTAGCATTGCTTGATAAAAGAGAAATGAAGCCTCTTCCTATTGTATATTCTATTTTTGGTCAAATTGCCTGTGTTTATGGTTGGTGAAAGGGTCTGGCCTGCCAAATGCTATTCCTTTTCTCAACACACACCGAGACATGCCAAGCTCAGCCTCTACCTACTCTCTTGTTCCCTTGTTCTCTTGTTGAAATTTGTTTTGGACTCAAAGTTTGGCAGAACTTAGAGTCCAAAACAAATTTCACCAACGGGACAATAAAGCCTATTTAATTTAGCAAATGCACAGTTGCAAACTAACAAGCAAAATGTATTCAGATCTTCATAGTTGTCTAAATATTTTAAAAGCATTTCGCTTTAAAAACTAGTCAGAAACTGGGAAAGAGAACAAGCTTGTGAACACAAATAACTTACAGTCCTGTAGTACCTCTTGAATGGTAGTGCAATCACATCAGACGGCACTTCCTATAATGTCCAACAGCAAGTCTGTGGAGCAACATAACCAACAAGATTTATTTGATGTGTACCAATGAATAAAATGTAAAAATATTCAATGTCTTTTCTCTTGGTTGAAAAATACAATGACTTTTTTTGAAATCATTGATCAATGAGTTTGATTGTCAAAAACTGAAGTCTCCACTCCGACTCAAATCAAAGTAGAATCTGAGTCCCTCAAAGCTGAGCGTACGGTTGTAAGTTTCTTTACCATGTGCAGATGTAATGTGGTTAGCCTTTTTTTCATTCTATTAGCATGTAGCATGCCTTAACCTTTTTGTGCTAAATTACGGGGTTAACGAGTGTCGTCCCTCTGACTGTTGGGCTGTATTACATATTTTAACCTAAATGCAACTCAAACTGCACAGAAGTAATACTTTTTATCCTTATTAAATTTAAGCCTCACTCATAAATTACATGTTAAATCAATTGCTAGACTAGCTAGTGCTACTGAGATCTGTTTGTAATAAATATCCTCTGCAATATCAATGAGTTATTAAAAAATTAAACAAGATCTCAATAACACCTAACGTCTAATTTGTAGTTTCAAATGCGTGTTGATGAAGTAGGTCTTCCATATTGTGTGTCCTCTGAAAACTGCTTTTCAAATGATCCTCCAATGATGATCCATTCAGGAGTTGATGGCTTTGGGTATTTTAATAAAGAAAAAAGTAAGCAGTGATGTATTTTCAGAAACAAAAAACTCAAAGCCTAATGACCCCACCATTGGTCGCGCTCCAAGTTCAACAGGAAACACCAACTTTTTCAAAAATACTGTCCGGTAATTTAAAAAATCCTTATACTGTTTATGGCCTTTATCCTGTTGATTCAAGGTGAGTATCCCACAATGCATTGCTAACTACAGTATTTAACTGTTTTCGATGAAAATAGTATTTCAGTGTTTAAAATTGGCTATAAATTGACAGCAATTGCTAACAGTGTGATGTAATTCATTTATTGTTTTCTGTCTTTTCTGTTTCAGTGTTTCATTACGACATTTTTTAATCAATTCTGTAGTGACACTTTCATTACTGTAATAAGCTGTGATTCATTTCAGTGGGAGGGTATAAGGGACAGCCTGAATGCTAATGTGCCGCATCGCCAAATTAGAGAGCAAGCAGCAAGTACGGCTGGACAGGGTGTCCTGCCATCCATCAGTCTCGTCTTCTCTCAATTTCCTCATTGTATTCCTGGAGCAAAGAGCTTTTCCTTCTCTGTGGGCCAGAGGTCTGGATAACTGTGGCTCCGGCTGCAGGCTGGAACCAAAACATGGGTATTATATGAGAGACGTGTAAATCCCCCTGAAGAGAGATGTCAGCAATAAATGAGTTAAATGATATTCATAATCATGGCAGACAAAAACAAATGTGCACATCATTTGCAAATATGTTTAATTGAATCTGCCAAGTGATGATCTCGCCAAGTTTCAAGGACAAACACAGAAGAGGACAATCTACGAGAACAAGCATAACCCTGTCACCTAAACACTGTGAAAACAGACAACCCAGCAGAGTAAAGACCCTAAACTTTTAGCAGGGTACAATGCCAAAACCAATCAGGTCAGTGAGATTAAACAGTCTTCCATCTAATAGCCAAGCCATTAGTTCCAGTGTGCTCAGGGGCTCAGCGGTTAGACAGCAGGTCATACTTTTCATAGCTCCTTGAGAGGAAAGAAACAGCTCTATTTTTTGGGAAATAAAATGTTCTTTAAGAAGAAAGACACAACAGGGAATGAGATTAACCTCCCCACAGGCATCACAAATCCAGAAAGCAAACATGCCTGTGTATAAATATCACGCACATTTCAACTGCAAGTAAGCAAGGATACACAAACAAACAAAAACAGTACAAGCATGAATCTCTCTCTTACAGCAGCAAATATGTGATGATGCACAACCCATAATCCTCAGGCATAAAGTAATCTGAGTGAGTGTGCATTTGGATTATCAGTCTGGAGCTAATGTGAAACACTTTTCAAACTGGTTGATTGAGGGGTCATGAAAGAGCTGCAGTTATGTGGAGATGTAATGTATAAGTTCCTGCCTCTGTGTTCGCAGGATGATTAGACAAAACTAACGGAGGCACACCACTATTTAAACAGCTGCTAGAAAGTATCAGTGGCAGCACTTTAAATTCTAGTTCTTAGTTTCTCTTTTTTGTTGGCAGGTATCAGGAAGGAAACGTCTTCCTATTCCCAATTGGCTGCTATTTAGGGATTCCATGACTTCTCCCACACATTTCTACATGTGTCACTGTGACTTTTATCATGTGACAGCTGCTACCACAGATCTACTGGCACCTTGAACATACAGGATTGAAAAATGTATTTTTCTGTTGTACCAAAAAAAAAAAGAGACTATGAGGAATGTGTCATTTGCGTCTATCTTTGGGCCCTGTTTTGTTCTCTTTGCTTAATTTAGGAAGGTAGTGTCTTTTCTTACAAAAGTCTCATTGAGCTAAAAACCCCCAATAGTAGCTTTTTACATAACATTTGGAACAAATATCCAAGCAACTCTCAAAGTGAGTTTGACATCTCTTTAACTCCAAAAAATGTGTTCTATCGCTTTCCTTAAATAAATTCAGCACATTAAATATCAACAAGCCTTCAGATAATGCATATCCACCATGTAATTTTTTCAGTGACATTTCTTGCATTTGATTTGCTCATGCACTCATCCAAAACACAAACAAAAAACAATAAATGCATTCAGCAATGTGGATACTATGATGGCAATAGTTTCAAGGACCAAGATGCCTCATACAGAAGTTCTTTATGAATCTGGATGTCGGAGAATTCAGAAAAACAGCACTAGCATACAGTACTTTAAGTACTTTGAAGATACATGATCTTTAAGGTTTTACTTTAAATGGCTTTAAATACAAATAAACTTTGAATGACTAAAGACCACACAGTTACAGTCTGAGGTGATGTTGAACAATGTCTGTATTGCTTTGCTCTCCTTTGACTTGGTGACAAGTCAGCACTATACATTCGAAACAGGAGATTGGAAGTTGATCTATGAAGAGACGAGTTAAAGAAACAGATGAGTCTAATCAGATTTCAGGCCTGAAAGTCAGGGTATACTGTACACATACAGTAAAAGCCAATACAGGACATATCCTTAATAGATGTAATAAAACGATGAAAGAACAAGACAACAACCTCTCCTATAAGCTCTTTCAAGCAAAACTTAGTAATTATACGGCAACAAATTCTGAACTACAGAGAATGGGTTTTTCTTTTTGATGCAATGCACACGTTCAGATGTATGAATGTTGTAAAATACATATGCAGACAGAAGACCAAACACAAAACTCATTACCATTGATTTTGCATTTCTGGGCATTGTTCCACCACAATAATAAACTGCAAATGCTCAGTCCTCGTCACAGACAAGGACTCCACATCCATGCATATTTATAAAAACTGTGTAATTACTGGCGCAGCCTATTTTTAAAGATGTGTCACAGTTTTTACAACTTGTTGTGTCTACATGTGTCACAGCTGTGTGGTTGACTGTATGTTTATTCTCTATTATATAGGGTCTGTAGGGTTCAAACTGGCAGAGAAGGACAAAATAGTCCCTGTTCTACATGTGAAACAGAGTCAAACCGAATAAATGCAAATGTCCTCAGCTGCAAACGCCATCCAACTACAGACACACACAATTTGTTGCAGAGCAATTAATGACTGTGTACACACATTAAGTCAACACTATTTACACATTTGCATACTGTATACTCATGCACATTATGTCTGACCTCAGCCTTGTGTCTGACCATGTGCTCATGTCCCATGTATGCTTGCTTGGTTAAATTCAGCTCTTATGACTCTTTACATTCTCCACACTGAGTCACAAAGTGTAAGAGCATCCTGCTGTCTAAATAGATCATCTCAGGAAAAGAAAAAAACATCCTAAAATAGAATTTGTGATATAACCAGTTTGTTACAGTCACCAGATTGAATGATTTCCTGTTTTTGTTATTCAAGATTAATGTGCATCACTCGTGCATGTTGCAAATTATATGTAACTCAGTGAATTCATTCCCCAGGATAGATTTTCAACAAATCATATGATGCTGAGCTCAAAGTTGATTTAAATGAAGGTTTAATATTTCCTACAATAACTGCAGGCAGCTGGTTATTTGAATTGAGCCTACAGTACTGTGGTTATTGCAAAGCTTGTTTTCTGATGTGATTGTTGAATCCAGGGTGATTGCAACTTGAAAAATAATAACTATTATTTGCCTTATAAGTGAGAGATGTTTAATCGGCTATTAATGTTCTAACAGCTGCAGCTCTTTTAGAGATAGGGGTACAATAACAAGAAATGCCATCATCTGTGTTTGAGTAGATGTTTCCCAAAAGAACAACATACCTCCCTAAATACCACCAAAGTTCAAAACTGAGCACCCATCATCACATGTATCAGATGAAGAAATTATGAAAAAACAACAACAGTTTAATTTTTTATTCAATGTCTTTTTTGAATGAATCTGTTTCTGAGCTATATTTCCTCAGATGCTAAAGGATATTAGCATTTTGTTCATATAAAAAGGCTCAATACCATGCAGCCCCTACTGTTTCTAATGTAGTAACACATTTCTATGATCTCCTGCTTCAGTTTTGCAGCTAAACAAGGAATTAAAACTGTTGAGTTGTTGATTTATATCTTGATTCCTGGTATCTCTCACTGCATAATTAGTTTCCTCACTCTAGCTTCTACAAGTTACATGCACTTCTGAAAAATTTATGTGGGGTTGATCATTTTCTTAAAATATTGTCTGAAAAAGAAAACTGTGCACGAAGAGTTTTGTCACCACCAAGTAAAGGAAATAATAACTACGCACATGAAGAGAAGTGGACAAGAGTTTCTGAAATATAAAGAGCTCTATTGTTTTGTAACTGCAGTGTGAAAACTACAATAACGTTAACGTTAAAATTCGTTAACAAATTTGGAAAAAAACAAGAATACATCTCCTTTTCTGTCATCATGGTTCTAAGAAAGTGTGTTAAGGGTTTCATTCATTCTAGTTAAGGAAAAGTGTCATGGTGACATGAAATATATCTATTCTATGGTACGGGTAAAATATGTGTTCTTATTTTTTTTATTGTCCCAAAGAAGAAAGTTTGAAGTTTTTTAGTTCCCATTTCTTATTGTGTCTCTCGTGGCTGCACAGTGGTACAGCAATTTCTGTGCAGAGTTTGCATGCTCTCTCTGCGCATGTACTCCAGCATCTCGCTGGGATCGGCTCCAGCATGACCCCTAACAGGAAAAGCAGTATAGATAATGGATGGATGGATTGCTTCTCCCTTGTTCAGAATTCTCCTTTTTTATTCAGCTCATATATATTACGCTCTTTCATGTTGCAAGTGCAAAACTTAGAGCAAAAAGGGACCATGTGGAAAAATGTAATGTGACATGTATGTTTTGTGACTTGTTTTATCAGGAGAATAAAGGAGAATAAAAAGACTCTTTCAGTTTGCAATAGGAATAAAACCATATTGATTTTTCCCTTCAATGCAACAATAGGCTACTAAAAGAAATGGTTGAGAGTCTCCACCTGAAAGCTGTTAACCTTGTTTTCATGTTTCATGATCAATCACCACAAACAGAAGATTTCTGAAATTGCCCCCTCCCCAGTAAGATGACAACACATGAGTGACCACAGCCTACAGCAGCCTTGTCTTGAGCCTGTTGTCTCCTTTTAATACTAATAGGGGACAGGGGGTCAGGAAGGTTGTTGCTTAATGAGGACCTGTAATAGTACACAAGCTGATTGCAGGACATATGACACCTTATCAGGGCCATGAGGACATGAAAGGACAGGACAAGCCTGGGAGGAAATGACCTTGAGAAACATCATTGGATTCATTTTCAGTCTGTCAACATTGTGTATAAAGCTCTGTCAGAGGAATTCCTGGAATGAAATCTGTCAAACAGAGCTGTCAATCAATACTATTTTACAGTGTTAGTATCTTAATATTCAAGACGGCCAAGTTGTTTGTGAATCTAAACTTGTGACCTGATTGTAACTTTCTGTTTTCTGCTCTAATGTCTCTCACAAATTCATACAGAAGGAACGTCAAAGTAAATCTTCTGGTGCTGACTAAGCACAGGTTTGTAAAACCCTAAATTATAAAACAGCACAGGAACATCAGCATTAAGAGGTAGCCAAACCTAAACTCCAGAAGAACATGTCGTGAAGGCCACATAATTAAGTGAGAAGGAGTGATTAAATATGTATTCCATAAAAATATGCTTTCATTTATTTACACATTAATGACCAACTACTAAATCTGAATATGTCTCCAAAGTGTAAGTATATCTGTTTGGTTGAGGGTGGTTCTATCAATATTGAAACATCAAGTAACAATTAATAAACCATTAAAACACCATTAAGTAACAACAAAGTAAACCCTAAGCATCCATTAAGTAACCATTAAGTAACCATCAATAAACCATTAAGTAACCATTAATAAATCATTAAGCAACCGTTAGTTAACCAAGAAGTAACCATTAATGAACAATTTAGTAACCATTAAGTAACCGTTAATAAACCATTAAGTAACCATTAATAAACCATTAATAAACCATTAATAAACCATTAAGTAACCATTAATAAACCATTAATGAACCATTAAGTAACCATTAATGACCTTCCATAGAAAAAAATGTCCAAAATGGCACAAATGTTTGGAAAATGTGGATACTGGACGCGTAATATTTTTACATTGAATGAGTTCACATTGTATGTATGTGAAGAATCAAGAAAATCACAACTTAACCTGCAAAAATGTAACAAATCCACTCATCTTTACCCTAAGTGAAAATACAAAAACACCGTGGCTCATATTGACCAATTTCCAAAATTGCCAGTTTTGTTCCGGACAATAATGGGTTAAAGCCAGTCCACTATGTATGGATGTGACGCCATCTAGTGGTGATACTATCATTATTTATAAGAAAGCAATTATTCCGACAGAAAAACACTTTTTTTTCATGAAAGGCTCACAGGTCATTTTTTAAAAGAAAAATATTAATATATTATTAATTATTATTATATTTATTTAGAAGACAAAAGGAATTTTTACAGAAGCAATTTTATTTCAGAAAATTAAGAACAAACTTTCATCGTAGTTAAGTTAAAGAAAACACAGCATTACAAAAAGCACCTCCAGGTAAAACTATTGTGAGTTTAATGTGATAATATTTCAAAGGCTTTCACAGACACAAAAAAACATATTGATGGAAGCTTGAACACAGCTATTTAATTGTTGTTAAATATATTTCACACAAAAGCAGAAAATTGACATTTAACCCATCACATGGATTTTATCAAATGAAAAACACAACAACCTTTACTGTGGTTACTGTTGTTATAATTGCCCTGCACCTAAGTGATATGTGTGAAACTACTGAACCCTTTAAGTGAACACAAACCAGAATGTGACGTGTCAGTCAAACAAGCATAATGTTATTTAAATCTGGAGTCAACAATACAACGGTATCTTGCCAAAAAACAAACACATAGAGAGGTACACAGATACTCTCTCATGTAGCTTCATCAATTAACTCACGTCAACACACGAATTATGAAGAAAACTTTATAACTTTTTAAGTGCAAACTAAATCACTTGGACGTGAAATAATCTCACTTATAAATGCAATCATAAATGTCAGCTCCTGCATTCATACTGACCACAGGACACACCAGGGATTTATAGTTGCTGTCTCATACCTGAGGATCTGATAGTGCACGTCATTGATCCAATAAGAAAACATTGGATTATTTACATCAAGAGATGGAGACCTTTTTGTAACAGTGTGCACATAATGCATGTGTCACACATGGCTTTTGACCTCCACTAATCTCGTCCGTTTTAATTATTTCTTTTTCTCTTGCCCGCTGGTCTTGCTCTTGTCACGTGGTACTCTGCCCATGTTGTAAAATTCTAAGTTTGGCCTCATGTCGGTGAGGTGCGCCATCCGGTTGGACAAGGCAAAGAAAGAAGCGACGGCGGCGATGTCCCAAGCATCCTCACGGTCAAAGCCCACTTCCTCCAAAGACTGGAAATGCTGCTCAGTGATGGTGTCACAGCGACACACAGCCATTGCAAAGTCCAGCATGGCACGCTCCCGAGCGGACAGCTCCGCATTCTCATAGTTTACAACAACCTGGGTGAAGATGGGGGAGGAAAATGATTAGAGTGAGTGTCAGATGTATGGGATTCATCTTAAATGTATAGAAGATCATACCTGATCAGAGAGAGTTGGATTCTTTGAGTAGATACGATGCAGTGCACTGTGGGACACCACACAGTAGAGACACTTGTTGTGGATACTGGTAGCCACTACAATCAGCTCTCGATCTGCCTTAGTTAACCTTCCTGAAGACATTAAAAATTCACTTTCAATTGTAAAATCCCACAACATTAAACAAAAGGTACATGGTACATGAGCTAGCTGTGGCTTGAACACTCTCCTGTTGCTGAAAAAGTTTATGAGGTTTCATTACAGTGAGGATTCATTACAGCTCACAACTTGTAATACATTAGGACCTCCCCGCCCCCCATCTCAGGCAAAGGAAGCTCACAATCTAGTAGAGAGGCTGTTTGAATGGATTGGACACCATCGTGAGATGGTCTAAGTGTAGGTTCTTTTGTTTAATATACACAGATCTCCGTTGTTAGTGTAAATTCTACGAGATTAGAGGTTAAAATTGTCAAATAATGTAAAAATTAGCCACAATTGGTAAGCCAATAACCACAGACTGTACAGAGAGGTTTTCTATTACAGACTTTGATTCTGCAAAGTCTGTTATAGATGAGTGAGGTTATTCCATGCTGACTCTCAATTACTTTTAGCCTCAGGGTTAACATACCTCCCTCATCAATAAGTCACAGTTAACTGCAACATTCAAGATTTTTTCAATCAAACCAAAGCAATGTGCAAGACAAGTTTAAAACCTAGTAGAATAAATGACATAATCCTGGAAATGAGATGCGTCTATTTTACATCCCATGTGCACTGTTTAACTGTTTCTACCTGACTGTATTTATCACAGCTTTAGCTACACTGTTCATACTATTTGATCATTGACCAAAACAGATCAAACTACAGACTGGCACACTCATGATGCACCTGAACTCTGAAAGGGCCAGCTGCCACTAATCCAACACAGTGGAAGAGCAAAAGAGTGAAAATAATACTCAGCCTACAGATGTTGCCATATTGCAATAAAGGAGGGTTTTATTTTGCAAGGGGCAATCCTGCTATCCTTGCTGATTATGTCTCACAGATTAATTTCTTATTATTTGCTAAACATCTGTAATACCATACCAGTAATGCAACTAAAAATAACCTGTCTCTTTGTTCATGAGCTCATTGTAGTATGCGAAGAAGGCTCTAAACTCTCCCGGTCTGTGAGAGAGGACTTTGAAGACGTTGGGCAAAAATCCCCCCTGTAAAAAAAAAAAAAAGGTTAACTTTAGTAGATAACTGAATCAAAGCAAGCTCATCATAAATAATTCAACAACGTAATGCCTCATATTAAAATATATCCTTACTTTCGACTCGACTTCCTCCATCAGCTCAACTATATCGTAAGGAAGGTCTTTCATGTAAGGAATCGGATAACGACTGATTTGCTCCGGTGGAGGATCACTGGATAAATGTCTGATCATGGAGCCCGACCGGAGAGCCGCCTGCAGGAGGAGGGGGGCAGTCATGATTAAGAAGTAGAATTTCAAACAAGTCAAAGGGATATTAAAAAAAAGAGGGTTGGCTATTCAACAACTTACGAGCTTGATCGCAGTGGGACGAAATAACTTGGAGAAAAGGTTGCACGCCATGTCAGTCAACCCAAGGAAGTTTTATGCACTTGAAAAGAATAAGCGACTTTACAGCGTCTGGATGTGGACAAATGAAGAGCGTCACCAGGATTATACCAAGCTAGCTTTAAATCAACTCATTCTTGTCACATTCTTTAAGTTATTGAAAGATATCATTATGTATTTACCATGTATGCTCCCTCTCGTTTTGACAAGGAACCCTCTCTGTTTGCTTCGAGATGTCAACAGTCACACTATCCAATCACAGTGCACGTTTAAGTCACGCCTGTCTCCGCCGTCATGCTCCTCTATTATCTTTCCTCGCCGCTAAGGGGCAGACTACATGTGACACAGAAGGCAGGGTTTCCATTACTTATATTTGCCTTTACTGCATAATATAATTCGGTAAATGGTTTGAAGTAAGCTGGAAGTGGGGAAGGGCGGATATTGCTGGGCTAATTCCGGAACAATTTAATCAAAACGAACAGCTCTGAATAAATAGGATTGTGTGTTTCCTGATAGGCAGAGCGCAGGGCAGACAGACCTTTTGCACCGGAAGTAGTTTCTTCAGTTTAGTAACGAGCGGCAGGCTTTTCTCTCCTTCATTAAAGCGCAAGGGTTTACATTTTTATTTTTAAAAGAAGTGACCGTGTTGGAGAACGGACCGACGATTCAACAGAAATGTTTTACCATGTAAGAATGTGTATTTTTTTCGCCGTGTTTTGAGACGCTTATTGTGGTGAATTAATGTTTTGTTTACTATTTTTTGCTCAGCATGTTTGCAGCTCGGTTAACATGAAGAATCTGAACTAAACTAAAAAACAAAATCCTCACATCGAAAAGTATTGTTGCTTTACAGTAATACAGAAATCCCACAAGTTCTTCTCTTTACTTTGTTTTGGATGCTGTGAGGCAGCTTCAGCTTCATGATTACCTTGGTGTTACAGTTTGACGCTACTCTTCTCTTACATTTAATGTATTTTATGTTCTCAGATTTCTCTGGAGCATGAAATCTTACTCCACCCGAGGTATTTTGGTCCTAATCTCCTCAACACCGTGAAGCAGAAGCTTTTTACAGAGGTGGAGGGAACCTGCACTGGGAAGTGAGTAGCTGATGTGTTTGAATCCTAGTCCCTGATATATTCTTATTGACATGATTTAGATCAGAGATTATTAATGTGATTACAAGGTCAATTTGAGTTTTAGTAACTTGTGGATTAAGGTTGGGACAGATGTAGGAGTGAAATTAAAATTAACATTGTACGATATCAGTCAACTACACATGCTTTTTATGTTTTCATTCATTTAAGTTTGAATTTCTTTATTTATTTCTCTCCTTTAGGTACGGCTTTGTGATTGCAGTAACCACCATTGACAATATTGGAGCAGGTGTAATTCAGCCAGGGAGAGGGTTTGTCCTCTATCCTGTCAAATACAAGGCAATTGTATTCCGTCCATTTAAAGGGGAGGTGGTGGATGCAGTGGTCACTCAGGTTAACAAGGTAAGAAACAGTGCAGGACATAATATTTAGCTGTTGGCCTCTAACCACACTTCTCTGATTTCCTCTAGTTTAAAGTACTGTGAATCATTTTATAATGCAGCGGTTCCCAAACTCTCACCATGTGGGGGAGATCTGCAGATAGCAGATGTATCATTTAGCAAGGCTAAATGATAAACCTGTGCACACAGTTCTGTGCTGCTGTCATGCTTTTTGAAATTTGCATTAAGACTTAAGTGATTGTTAAATCCCGACTTGTTCTTTGACAGCACATTATTTCACTCTTTCTTTCAGGTTGGATTGTTCACAGAAATTGGTCCCATGTCCTGCTTCATCTCTCGTCACGTGAGTCAGCTTGTCATTTTTAGTTGTTCACTAAATCAGTTGACTTTGTTATGCCAATTGAGTTCAGGTTATTTAATACTGACGAGAAACTTTGTATTTACAGTCCATCCCATCAGAGATGGAGTTTGATCCCAACTCTAATCCACCTTGTTATAAGACAGTTGATGAGGTAAGAACATTCCCTGTGTTTTATTTTTCAACAACCTGCAGCAGATTTATCACATCATATTAGAAAAATTATCAAAATGTCACACTCCACTTGCTTAATATTTGTCCGACCTAGTAAGCGGATGTAAATGGACATCCAGGTTGTTATGGTTACTCTGGCTGGTGCTGAGTTTCTTTGTTTGGGAATGAAGACATTTGAGTATAAGTCATTACTTCTTACATGCCTACTGCTCTTCTGCTCCCGTTTGGAGTCATGCGCCTAAGGGATGTTTTTTTTCCCTCTTACAAGGACATTGTTATCCAGCAAGACGATGAGATCCGGTTAAAGATTGTGGGAACAAGAGTGGACAAGAATGACATTGTAAGTTTTTTCTTGTTGTATCGTGTTGCAGACTGTCATGTGCATATGTTTGATTTGAAGTGATTTTACAGTTCAATAAAAAAAAAAATTGTCTTATTTTTCAGTTTGCCATCGGATCCCTCATGGATGATTACCTTGGTGAGGACCACACAGACTTTTTTTATTATGGGTGCTCGATTTTTTTCATTAGGTTGATAGGAATTTAAATCCTTAAATACATGTGTTTTACGTCAAATGTTCTGTAAACTAGAAAAGACCCAGTTTGACACTTTTATTTCTACTGCATTACCTTATCTAACATTTTCTGTTACATGACCTTTATTATGAAAACGTCTTGTTCCTGCGTTGTGATGATAGTAATACGTGCCTTCTGTGCTCTATTTCCAGGTCTTGTGAGCTGATTGCCACAAAAGGAGCTCATTTTACACATTTTTACTAGCTGAGTTATTTTGTTTAAAGTTGATGTTGTTCTCTCTGATTGACAAGGCAAGTAGAAGCCTTCATCCCTTTACTTACACACTGTACAGCAAACATTTGTACTTTTTATGTTTTTGAACTGGCATAGCAAAATGTGCAGCCAGCAGAATGCATGCTGCACAAGTAAAGATGGAAAAGATAAAATGAAGTAACCTGTATTTTTGGTCAGGTTTTTTTTTCCCAACCTATTTCCATTCCAACTACATTCTTTTTTTCTTTCATTTTTGTAGGTGAACTATACAATAAAACATTTGTATTTGTTCTTATTTGTATCTCTTCTGTTGTTTTAAATATAGAATGTTAACCTTTTTTGTCATTTTGAGACTTGAGGCGTAGCTGAAAGTGCACGCTATAGTTATTTAATGTCAGCATTAAAAAAAAGTTAGTTTAAAGGTTTTTAAGAAGGACACATCACCAAGTTGACAAACTGGAGGCAGAACGTGCACGCCAGTATTTAAAGCGGGCGCACGACATGACGTGGCCGTAAATACGTCACCAGAACGCGCCGTTGTTCTTTCTTTCTCTCGTCCTGAAGATGGCGGCAGGGGTGAGTAAGATGGAGAGGGGCGTAGTGGCGACGCTTTCTCTATATTTTCAGGAGACAATCTACTATTAATCGGAGCCATCTGCGTTGTTACTTAATATTTCTACCCGTTGTTTGTGATTTGGAGCTGTTAGGTAGGCGATGCGGGGTGTATTAATGAAGCTTTCTTTTTTTCATGACGTTGCATTCAAGATGAATGACGTTCATATCCGGGCCCAGGCGCGTGCCACGTTACATTCACTTTTTTGTCCACATTTCCTAAAACAAATTGCTGTTAAATTTCCACCTAAATCTGCTTAACCAGGTGTTTCAGTTTATGTAGTTTAAGTAAACGGACCACTCATAATGCTCTTTTTTAAAATGAAGCTGTCCTGATGAAGTGCCGGTAGTTTGCTAGCACTAGTTAGCGTCGAAACCGAGCTGAAAGCCACGTGAATATTTTACGGTTTTTTCACTTTTAGCTTGCCTATTTATAATTAACTATAGTAACTTGTTCATGTACTTTAAATGAAAGCGATACAACTCTTTGTTCTATGATGAAGCGTCCAGCATCATTACAATGTGCTGAGATGATTTGACCAAGTTTAAATTCCATTTTGAGTTTCAGCTTGAAACACAACATAATGACTTCTCTATTATTTTAAAGAAGGCTTACCTGTAAAATTAAATTGTGTTGCATGTATATTTGACTACACCTTTAGCTGTAATGCGAGGAACATTTTGATACTGTAATTTTAACTTTAAACATGTGAAATGGTTTAGGATTGCAAACTAATTCCATTTTTTTTTATCCTCCTCAGACTCTGTACACGTACCCAGAGAACTGGCGGGCCTTCAAGGCCCAGATTGCAGCCCAGTACAGCGGTGCTCGCCTTAAGTTGGCCAGCAGTTCCCCTGCCTTCACCTTTGGGCAGACGAACCGTACTCCAGCCTTCCTTAATAACTTCCCTCTTGGGAAGGTAAGTTGAAGTGGTTTAGTTGTTTGCATAGGAGTGTTCGAGGCATGCTTTGCTTTAAAGGCCTTTGAGCACATGAACCAGTGCAATTAAGTATATGATAGAGCTCCTCCTGTCCTTAACACTTTGATATCCTGATTTTAAAATGTGTCAAATTTGTGTTCTGCCTTTGTTTTTAGGTACCCGCATACCAAGGAGATGACGGCTTCTGTCTGTTTGAGAGTAATGCCATTGCTCATTACTGTAAGTCATTGAATTGTTCTCTTCTATTTCTTGCATACATCTCAGTTTACTAACTTAAACAGGGTAGTTTACTGACAGCGATAGGAAGCATCATGTTTAGTTTTTCTATGTACTTTTGGCACTTCCCTGAGAATGAAGGATTCCTCACTGGAACCAATGATAAAATATTTCATTGAAATAACTGTTTATTATAGAATCAAATTGACTGTTTAGCAGAGATTTACAGAACTCATTTTAAATGAAGATAGTTACTTTTCTTGTAGGTGTCTGTAGGTCAAACTTGTGCACGACTCTGCAAAACCAATGAAAATTGACGACTGTGTATGCCAAGATCATATCAATATATTTTAATTCCATTGTTGAACTATAGTGAGCAATGAAGTCCTGCGTGGTGCTACACCCCAGGCCGCAGCCCAGGTGCTCCAATGGGTGAGCTTCGCTGACTCTGAGATCATCCCTCCAGCCAGTGCGTGGGTCTTCCCCACTCTGGGAATTATGCAGTTCAACAAGCAGGTAAGCAGATCAAGAGTTCTTTGACCCCGTAATTTAAAAACCAATCTGACAGAGTTGTTGGAGAGTGGGTGCTCGCTTTTGTTGGCTGGATTGCAGCGCTGCGACTCGCCTCCTGATCATGTACTGAGAAGAGACTAGTTTTATATTTTGTTTAATCCTCCATAGACGTTCTTCTCTTTGTTATCTGAGGCTATAGAGAGCCAGAAGTCTTCTTTAATTTGTGGCAACAAACACGAAATCCTTCAGTGACAGACATTTAGTCAGCCGACAATGTGTCGCACTATTCATGGAATCGCCGTCTTGGAAAAGGAAACATCTGATCCCCTGTCACTGGGCAAGGCAGTGTCCATTCATGGCACGCAGTCTTAATCTGACGGGGGCAGACAAACTTGAGACCATGTTCATCCCAGTCATCTCTTTTCAGTGAGGAAAAGGCTGGTTCATGCTATGGGCACAAACCCCAAACAGAACTGTTTAATGGATTAGCTTGTAAAATGTGTCCCCAATGCTTCAGTTTAGAAGTTTGTCACATCTATGAGTTGGTCCTGAAGTTTGTCAGACGACCACCACCCTGCCTTAATGTTGATTTTAGAGAACAGGTGGTGTCACGGGTACAAAATGATTGAGTTAACCAAAGAAGGAATAATGTCTTTCTGACACTGACTTCATTAAAACACTTATTTTCTCTCCGCCCTTCGTGTGACCTACAACCAACAGAATTATGTGACCTGACGTGTCTTCATTTCTTTTGTAGCGGACCAGTTTGTGTAGCCCTCCATAGTCATTCATCTGTCTTGGTCTTTTCAGGCGACAGAGCAGGCCAAAGAAGACGTGAAGAAGGTCCTCGCCATGCTGAACCAGCACCTGAACACCCGCACCTTCCTGGTGGCCGAGAGGATCAGCCTGGCTGACATCACCGTGGCCTGCTCCATGCTCTGGCTCTACAAACAGGTGCGTCTTCCCACCGAGCAGACGACAGACGCGCAACGCCACATGTTGAGGACTCCTTGGGAACATTTCCCAGGGGGAAATCTGATCTGTGACATTTGAGTCCAGAAGCTCTCCGGAAAGCTCTTAACGCCTTTCTGCTTTTTAGGTCCTCGAGCCATCTTTCCGTCAGCCTTTCCCCAACGTCACCCGCTGGTTCCTCACCTGTGTCAACCAGCCGCAGTTCAAGACCGTCCTGGGAGATGTCAAACTGTGTGAGAAGATGGCCCAGTTTGATGGTGAGTTACAAAGCCATAAGACCAGAACACGTAAAATGTGGGAACCACCGTGTTATCGAGAAGCCTCTCCATAAATCCAATAAAACATTTGTTTCCTTGGCTGAGGGAGACTCATTCTAGTTTTTTAATTTGTGATTTTTAAGTCTCTCACAGCACTGTAATACCACGTGGTACTCATGTCTGTTCACTACTTTCAATCAAAGCTTCTCCATCAGTTACAAAACAATCAGTTTGCTTAATTTGTATGTTGAGCTGCTGCGTTCCTGAGAATTCCCTCACCTGTCAAAAGGAATGAAGTTAGCACTTTAATATAAATCGTGACCTTTTAACATTTGTTTGTAAATGGCTGATTTGGACGGCTTCTCCCGTGACGTCATGTCAGACCAAACTGTTACAGCACTGATGGTTTCCTTCATCTCAGGATGAGGAGATGATTCCCTGTCACTGGGCAAGGCAGTGTCCGATCATGGCACGCAGTCTTAATCTGACGGGGGCAGACCAACTTGAGACCATGTTCATCCCAGTCATCTCTGTTCAGTGAGGAAAAGGCTGGTTCATGCTATGGGCACAAACGAAAGACTGTAACAGATAGTTTATTTGAGGAGTCTGTTGAACACTGGATGTCCCTTTGCAAAGAATTCAAACAGACTGGACTAAGTTAAAGCTTCAAAGTTGACCAAACTACATGCCATGTGGCTAAGGCTGAGCTTACAAAGATGTATTATACACTTAATCATTTAAGGGATCCAGATTCCCCGTTTGTTTTTTGTAAACAATCAGGAGTCAAAGCCACAGTGTGGGTCTAGAGTGTCGAGCCAAAGTGAAATAATGGAACATTTAAGTGAAAACATGTCTTGCCTTGCTCTGTTTATCCAGCCAAAAAGTTCTCTGAGATGCAGCCCAAGAAGGAGGCCCCTGCAAAGAAAGAGAAGGGAGCGAAAGAGGCTGCCAAGCCCCAGGAGAAGAAGGAAAAGAAAAAGGAGGAGAAGAAGCCGGCCCCCGAAGAGGACGTTGACGACTGCGACGCTGCTTTGGCCGCAGAGCCCAAAACTAAGGACCCCTACGCACATCTGCCCAAGAGGTAGAAGATCTGGAAGCTTTTGTCTGAACTGTTCGATCCTGGCATGCACATAATTACACCATTTAAGCTGTGACCAATCACACGCTCTAGCACCATAAACATGAAATCCTTCACAGTGACAGATATAGTCTGCAGACGATGTCTGATCCCCTGTCACTGGGCAAGGCAGTGTCCGATCATGGCACGCAGTCTTAATCTGACGGGGGCAGAGAAATTTGAGACCATGTTCATCCCAGTCATCTCTGTTCAGTGAGGAAAAGGCTGGTTCATGCTATGGGCACAAACCCCAAACAGACTGTTTAATGGATTAACCTGTAAAATGTGTCTCCAATGCTTCAGTTTAAAAGTTTGTCACGTCTATAAGTCGGTCCTGAAGTTTGTCAGACAGACGACCACAAATTAAGTAACCCAGGAAAGAATGTCTGACGTGTTTCTGACCTGATTTCTACACTAACGTTGTCTCTCAACTAATCGTAAGCACAGCCAGCAGAACTCTGACCTGACGCGTCTCCCTTTCTCTTTGTAGCTCATTTGTCATGGACGAGTTTAAGAGAAAGTATTCCAACGAGGACACACTGACGGTAGCCATTCCCCACTTCTGGGAGCAGTTTGACCGCGAGGGCTTCTCTATCTGGTACAGCCAGTACAAATACCCCGAGGAGCTCACCCAGTCTTTCAAGAGCTGCAACCTCATCACAGGTAAGACCTGCGGCTTTATCGCACCCCCACGTACACGGGCGAAGGCTCTTGATCGCACGGCTGCGGGTTCAACTCTGACCCTCGGCATCACGGGTAACGCCCAGAAAATACAGCATCTCCACGCTGAGGAGAAAAATCTCTACCAAATGGGAGAATAAAAATCAAATGTTTATCAGGATCATGTGTAAAGATGTTTAAACTGGATGGAAAGCCACTTTATTAATGCATCTTTCTTTAGTTGACAGTAGTGACTTGAAGGACATGACAGTTTGTAAGGGTCAGCGTGAGTTTGAACTCTGCTCTCACATTATTGGTTGGTTGTTGGAAGGATTCTTCCCCCATGGGATTCCTGATCCCTCCAGCTCTGACTGTGTATCCCCGACTCCCCCCCCCAGCATTTCCTGTCCCTTGAGCTGTCCTGTCCAATGAAAACAAAAATGGCTCAAGAGATGACTTTAAAAAAGAAAAACGAAGCAGCCTTTTTACCAAACCACTTTGTCTTTAATAAACCTAAAGAAACTCCAGTTTCTTGTTTCTCATCCTGGGAGAAGCTGCAGCATTGTTGTTCCATTTAAGTTCAGGCCCTCCATGTTCGTGGCTGTGCTGGTTCACACATTGGCCAGTTGTTTTTTTTCTTGAACTGTTAAATCTACATGAGGATGTGATTTGACTTTTTAGAACTTCTCCTGGGCATGTGGAAAAAATGTTGAAATGTATGGATCGTGTTTTGGGCTTTGAGAATGAACGAACATCAACAGTGGGCATTTTTTAAAGTGTAATGACCCATTTCTCTCAACATTGGTTGTATTGACCACAAATTCCAGTCTAGCAAAATTATGATTGTGCTCATGGTACAAGGTCTAAGGTTCTGAATAGTCTCGGATCAAATTGCATATTAAGCCAAATCAGCAGCATTGTGTTACACAGGAGTCATCCTATTGTTAGATCCCCTGTCACTGGGCAAGGCAGTGTCCAATCATGGCACGCAGTCTTAATCTGACGGGGGCAGACAAACTTGAGGCCATGTTCATCCCAGTCATCTCTGTTCAGTGAGGAAAAGGCTGGTTCATGCTATGGGCACAGTGGAGACCAGTGTGACAGCACTGTGATGTTGCTGCTCATGTTTTTTGTTTGGAAACGTTTACTTTCCTCGAAGGCAGACTTGAAGTTCCGGTGGAAGTACAGTTAGCACATTTGTCACAAAAACATATAATACATTAAATGTTTAAAAAAAAATAAAAAATTCTTTCTATGCCTTTAAGACAGGACAGTGGCTTCAGCTTGAAATCGGGTAGAGCAGGGTTTGGTATGTGGATAAGGAGCCACAGGTAGGATTACACCCTGGCCTGTCTCTGTACATGGGTCACATGAACCAACCTCTAGTAAACTGGTGCCCCAGTTTCCTTTTTATATATTTATTATGAACTCAGCCCATCTTCCCCCCCTTCATGTCATTCACAGGTATGTTCCAGCGCCTGGACAAACTTAGAAAGACTGCCTTCGGCAGTGTCTTGTTGTTTGGCACCAACAACGACAGCAGTATCTCTGGCATCTGGGTCTTCAGGGGTCAGGACCTGGCCTTCACTGTAAGTATCCATGTAGCAAAAACACTTTCCACAGTGCTCTGAAGTCATTTATATACTTACTGTGAAATGTTCAGGCTGGAAGTAAGTGTCAGTCAATGCTCGCTGTGTGAACACAGTGATTGACTGGAGTGGCAGTTAAGTACAGCGTAGTGCAGGCCGCTGACGGACAGCCGCGAGCACGGAGTGAGAATTACTAACGCGCACTGGCAATATTAAACGCAACCAAACGACATACAAACTTCGATGTGAACTGAGGAGCCGCACGCTCGAGAGCCACGGATTGGTCACCCCTGGTTTAGAGGATGATCCCCTGTCACTGGGCAAGGCAGTGTCCTATCATGGCACGCAGTCTTAATCTGACGGGGGCAGACAAACTTGAGACCATGTTCATCCCAGCCATCTCTGTTCAGTGAGGAAAAGGCTGGTTCATGCTATGGGCACAAACCATTCTGAAGATGCTTTGACACGGTGCGTGAACACGGGATTATGCGATCCTAAAATGAAACTCCTGTTTTCCAGCAAAAACACAGGAGAAGTTGTTGTACTTCAACCGGCTCTGTTTTCTTTTGCACAACCATCTCAATTAGTTTCCTTTTTTAAGCAGCAGTTCAGACAGTTGTGATAGACAATGAAAGGAGGCTCATTTTGATTGACAGGTCTATGATGTATATATTTTGACCTGACATATGATGTAGACAAAATGTCAAGTCAAATTGTTAGACAGTTAACCAACTTGTGTAAATGTACATGCTTTAAAATAAGTCCTTGTTTTTCAATTCCCTTCCAGCTGTCTCCTGACTGGCAAATCGACTACGAGTCATATGCCTGGCGCAAGCTGGATCCAGACAGTGAGGAGTGCAAAACCATGGTGAAGGAGTACTTTGCCTGGGAGGGAGAATTCAAGCATGTTGGTAAAGCTGTCAACCAGGGCAAGGTCTTCAAATGAGAAGACACTGGGAACAATGAGCGCGAGCACCCTGCGCCTCTGCTTTCCAGCACTTAACTTTATGGACTTTCAGCCACCACGTGCTTACTTTACTGCAACAATGACTCAGAACGACAGTGTTTGAAGACAACGTTTTGTCTCAATGGCCCCAACCTGGTTTTTTTTTTTTTTTTTTTTTTGGTTTGACCTGCGAAATAAAGCATTTTTCACAATGCCATCTATGGGAGTCGATGTCTGTTGAGCTTTGTCATGATTAGTAAACGTATACAATTTTGTGCAATAAAAAAAAGCCATGTTAAAGTTGGACAAACCATTTGGTGCCAGACAAGGATCAATACACAGAATGTCAGAAAAGTGAAAACTTAATTGAAAGTGTGATATGAACGCCCAACTATTATGTAGGCCTTTATTACAGCCTTTACCTCCAGTCCTGTGACACAAAAGTTCACAAGGACCACACCCAATGCTGGGTGTGGTTGGAAATGTGACGGTTAAATCTGTTTGCAAGATCAGTCACATGGCAGCAACAGAGACTCATAGTTGATGTGAACGTGTTTACTAAGTAAATCTAAAGCTTCATGAGGAATGCCATGGGGTTTTCAGCCAGTGGGGAAAATCAGCCCAACTGGTGTGGTCCCTCAAATCCTTAATTCTGGAAGTGGGGAAAAAGGACACACTTTACATTAACCAAATATCAGAAATGTCACCAAAGTAAGATTAATTTTCTGTTGCAGAGAATATTTTCAGACTATATTTAGTGGAAAGGAAAGAAGTAGCCAGCTGTATTTTAGTTTCTAATGAGCTCCTTTACCTACAGGCGGCGCTTGTGAGAAGACATTGGATACACTTATGATCCATAGTGCGTAAAGGAGAGAAGCAGCCATTAAAAACTGACTCAAACTCTTTCAGTATTTTCTGCTTATTTTGCAAAGTGCCTGCTGCCCTGCAGGGGGCAGCCTAAGACCTGACATTTAAACAGAGTCTCACTGAATGGAGTGCTCCTAAGAGGGCGAGTAAATGACTGGGCTGAGCTCTGCGGTTTGCTCAGTCTAACACAAGAATGTTGTCTGCTTTTAACTATGGGTTTTTTGTTTTCATGTCGTTTGTGCTTCCCTGGGGGAAAGAAGTCTGAAAGGAATCTTTATAAAGAACTCAGATGCCCCATTAAATGTCATCTAAGGCCAAGGGGTTATTAACAAAACCGTTTAACATTCGTTCAGTTAGACCCACTTAAACATTGTCATGCATAAAACAAAAACATGTCAATTAAATCGTGCATGTTAGGCTTATTAAAAAAGTCTGCTCTGAAATGACAGGAAAAGAAAACGCAAAACAATGGTGCTGTGACATCATCTAAAGTTAATTCACTTTTTAAAAGAAAAAGAAACATACCCAAACATACATTCAACTTTATGTTGATACTTGAATAATTTAGCTAGGAGTCTGGCCGATCGAATGATCTTGTTTGGCCTGACCACACCCAGATAAAAGGCAGAAATGGCATGTGCCAGTACTTACTTCTGCAAGTAGGTTTTACTAAAAGAAGAAATGACCTCCAAATAAGAGGAATAGATCATGAATGATGACTCTTCTTTTCCTACTCAGTCCTTTATGAATCAGACTCGATGCTCATTTTTACATTTACAACTTTCTTTAGTTTAGCCTGTTTATCTCAATGCCTAAATGAACTGTGATGACAAAGTATTAACTTTAATGGGCCACACCCAACTCTATTTAGCTTTACACAGCGCCCATTGGTTGTTGACTGTTCCCACACCTGCAGCCTGGATTATGCTTTCACTTCTGCTGTAACTGATTTCTTTGTTCGTTGCCTCTTTGTTTGCTCTATGCACAGTAGCTGCAAGTAAAAAAGGACACCTGGACCAGCCCATATTATGAGTTCAGTTAAGGTCAGTTTGTAGAATGAAGTCACTTCATCTTTAAAGTTTCAAGTAATGCATTTAGCACGTCGACACATTTAGCATTTACTTCAATCACAAATCATGTTCCTTAGTAGTGATGAAGGGTCTTGGGCGGATCTCTTTTCCTCTCTGACACACACTCACACTCACGAGGGATGCACAAGCAACAAGTCAGTTGCTGGAGTGAGTCAGACGTGTCATTTTTTCCAACTTACTGAGCGTGATTACAGATCATTTTTGCCACAACCATCTCTCACCATATTGTTAAAGCAGGGAGGCCATTTTAGGTTTTGCTCTGTGGTCTCATGGAAATCAGAAAATGGAAATGTTCCCACAACAGCGAAGTCCTTGAACACATGACTCACCCTTCCTGTGGATCGTGGTGGAAGAGGGTTGTAACTCGAGCAAATAACTTCACCCACTGCGTCGCAGCAATTACAACACTGCTGATGGCTAACCCTTCGATTTCTGAGGGAGTGGTGTTACAAATGCCTTTCACCGTGTCATCGAATATGAAATTCAAGTTTGAAGGAACAGTTTTTAAACTCTTGAGGCTATCTTTTAAATGATGGCTGTTATACGAGTATCCTGGTTATTATTTTCATGTTTGGTGTTTAGTAACTTCAGAGTTAAATAGTTAAACTAAAACAGTCCACAAGAACAATACGTAATCTTGTGCCAACAGCAACATTTTCTCTTCCAGCCCTGCCAATCTTGCTTCCCGCCTGCTCTTTAGTTCTTGGCCACACAGTCTTCTTCCTTTAACTTCCTCTTCCCCCCCCCCCCCCCCCGTCCTTGCTCCCTTGACTTTTTTTTCGACGTCCACTTGCAAGGGAGGGAGGGAAGGGAGAAATAGGGCTTCTTATTTAAAGCAGTTGCTGCAGAGAGGAGTGCTAGGAAGGGAGGGAAAGCAAGAGCCTGTATTGTTTCACAACACAGGGTCCCTGTGTGGCTGTCAGCCCCCCTGCAGGAGCTTAAGGCATGGTATGCATGTGCTGAGCATCTGGTAGCGCAGGACACTCACATCTGGAAAAGAGTGTGGCGGTCTGTAGGTCGGTGGGGGGGCTTGGAACAGCGAGTTGAAGGGCTAACACGCTTAAATCCAACAGTTTGCTCTTCTTAAACCTCTTACAGACACCATTGCTACATAAAGTCCCCTTCTATGGGTTTAGCATTTTTGGTGACTAGATGACAGAGTGAAAGAAGACAGATATAATTAGCAGGAGAATGTGCAGATTTTTTTTTTTTTTTAAAGGCTGGAGCTGCGGCCACAAAGTCCTTAAATAGACATTTTCTTGTGCTTTCGAAATGTTTACGGCTCTGCTGCAGAGTGTGCGCTTAATGGCTAATACAACTGTGGGCAAGTCTTGCCAGTGGGTCGTAGGGGCGTCTCTAGGCGCTAGAATCAACGCTCAGAAACCACACATAGACAGTCCCACCCGCACACAAGTTTTATGGAGTTTCCTTCGCATCAAGTCTGGGAATGGACTTGTTGTCCCACTAACGCACACTAAAACGTTCTGAACGGAAAAGGGATCCTTCGCCAGCCCTTCATTTAACTTCACCTTAAGCGTCCGCTTTTTTGCATTTGAGCTACAGCCAAGACGTGCTAAACCCTAAACCATAACTCAAGAAAAGGCAAGCAAGGACTCATAGAAGTCAAGTAAGGACTCCAGTGAGGACATGTAAAACAGAGGAGCTATGAAAGTGGCGGTACAAAGCAATATCTGCATACAGCTTTGTAAATCTGTTTCTATTAAACAAGAACAGTGACCTTCAGATCTTGAACTCTGTCCCGCAGTGAGGAGTGTTTCTTCCCATTTGTGCACTTAAAAGGGCGTGAGCTGAACATTTCTGCGCCGTAGGCTGCGAGGACACAAGATGGTGATTTAGTACAGGAATGGAATGAGTGAGGTCACAGGTCATTCTGCTGAGGGGAAATAGCTGACGAGACACAATGATATGATATAGTAACCGAGCAGCCAGGGCTGAATAACAATGCCTGTAACTATAGCATCTGTATGTTGAACTCTCTTGGTTTGGAGATGTGACAATGATTTTTTTTGTATGACTTTTTATATGCACTGTTTTTGTTGCCACAGCAGAGTTTGCCCTTGTGAGTAAGGAGAGGAAAGTGCGTGACACGAGGGAAGAGAGGAGAGGTACAGCGGAGGGAAAACAGACAGCCCCTGCACTTATGGACAAGAAACCCCGGTGTTGCCTCTGGCTCATGTTACCAAAATCTGGAGGTGGGGCGAGAGGCGTGATGTTGTCAAACAGAAGCAACAATACAATACATACTGCCATGACTACCAGATGGCCAAAATATTGATCACATCAAACAAACCAAAGTAAATATTGTTTATATTATATATTTTAAGAATAGGTAATAGATAATTCCCCCTTTTTGAAGTTGGAGAACAACTTGTTATTGTGAACTGAAATTATATCTTTTAAAAGTTGATTATTATAGCTTTATAATCACCTTGCGGTTTGGTTGTTGGCTGAACCTTCAATTTTTTAAATTGTCTAAGCTTTTCATTATCTCCTCTTGAAACACACTTGAAACTGTCCCATGTTGTAAGTAGGTACTTTGCAGGTATGATAACTAAAATCAGCACAGGTAAGACATTATTTCAGCTCTCTCTAAAACCCTTTAAAGACAACGCTCATACCAGTATTTACCTGGATGAGCTTCCAGAATTAAAAAAAAACAAAAACCCTGCATGTGAATAGTCTTCATGTATCGACCTGCTTCTTGTTCATATTTCACATTTCCTCCCTGAAGGAAAGCATTTGCAGTGTCGGTACGTCAAACAGCTATGACAGGAATGTACAGCTCGAGATGGTTGCTTAAGCACAACAGAAGGGTGTTGGTGAGCCATAGGGAGGAGAAACTCTTACAAAATTCCTTATCACTGACTTGGATCAATAATTAAAAACAGTTCACACTTAGTGATAGTCATGAAGAGACTTTGGAAGCTTTTAAGAGCTATCTATTGCTCTGTCAATGTGTCAGATGTTGTGGAGTTACTCAATGTTTCTCGGGGCTGATATGTTGAAACAATTGGGCATAAGTAACAAAGCTAGCACACTGGAAATGACTCTGATAGCCATGCAAGCCTAAACCTGTGAAAGGAGTTCCCGGCCTTAGTCTGTTCAGTCGAGTACTGAATGGGGCAGACGTAAAAAACAACACACTGACACAGGAAGGAAGGAGGGCAGAATCATCTTTACTGGAAAACAATAACAAACTTTGTTTAACAAAGCAAAGTTCCTTACTATGTTACAAACTGCTTTGTGGCATGGATTATTTATCTGTACACACACAAGGCATCGCTATGGAAACATGCCTGCAAGTACCTGCCCCCTTGCTTATTGTGTTGCTATAGCAGCCATCCCAGAATAGTCTCTCTCTTCTTCTTTTTTTTTTTTTTCTTCCCTCAACGGCCCTCCCTTGTGTTCGTGACTCACAACTTGCAGTGGAAACCACAATTCAATCTGTCTCTCATTCCCCTCTTGCTCCTTGGATTCTTCTTTGAACCAAAGGAACGGCTCGTCTTTTTGAATCATCAGCATGTGTGTGCGTATGACGAAGAATGTGGGGGGAATTCCAAAATGATTACCAATGATGAGTTACTATGGAGATGGCAAATATCATGCGGGGTGACCTGAGGGTTGTAAGATAGTGTATCTTGAGTAGTTCACACTGTTATAAGCTGACTGTGTGTTCCCTGTGGTTGTAATCTCTCCATGGATACACTCAGCTCTCAGTGGTTACTTCAAGTCTACTTTGTTTGGAGAAGTCTCAGCTTGTGTCCTGCTTACGCACAGGGCTACTGGAGACACGGGAACACCAAATCACATGCATTAAGACATGATGCATACAATATAAAAAATGATGCATGCAGGAAAGTTAAGAGAAGACTTTTGGACGATAATGTGGAGAAAAACAACATGCTCTCTCTGTTTTTTCTACTTTTACTTCATTAATATCTTGAAGGAAATTAGACTGTTTCAGTTCTATAGTTCGATATGTTCTTTTTTTGTTGTTGGAGATGACGAAAATTCAATTATCACTGCTAATTAAATGAAGTTCAGTTAAATGGGATTTGAAAAGAGCCTCACATACAGCTTGGTGCTGTTCCTCCACACTTAAAGTAATTTGACCATTCAGAAAATTTGTGAACGTATTTCATGCTCGATTTGTCAGAATTGTAAACGTTTAAAAATGATTCTCCGAGACACTTTGACACCAAAATTTACAAATGTTGAATTTTCTTCAAAAAATGTTTGAAAACTGTTACAGGCAAAAATATTTTAGTTTTATATTGTCAAATGTTGTTTCAATGGATTTACTGTAAGTGTCAAAGGTCAAAGCCTTGATCTGTGAACTTTACTTTTGAAACAATACTACTGCTGCTTGAATGTGTGTTTTACCTTAAATACAACTTGAATGGTGTAGCGCAGGACTGAAATTTTGGCCATTTTCAAAGTTGCCATGTCCTTCAAAGTATGTTTCATCTGGGCAGAGCAGCAGTGGACGGACCAATAACAGACACGTTTTCACGTTAATTTTAAAGTTAGTGTAACAGAAAAACCACATTTAGCAAAGATGTATAACATAACATATTAAATATAAAACAAAACTGCAATAGCATATAGTAGGGGATGTGGATGCTACAACAGCTCAAAAAAGAGGAGTAGAATCAGTAAAAGATATCCACAAGTTAGACACAAATTGACAGTGTATAAAAATAACGCGACACAAAGTGCATTGATGAAATATACACTATGTTAACTTTCTGTTGTTGAAAGGCCGAGAACAGTTATTGAAAAAAAACAACTTGAGGCTAAACAAACTGAGTCAGTAACGGTCCACTTCTGATTATAACTGATTATATGATTATAAGATCTCACTTATCTGTATAATTGTGAAAATGATATGCAAAAGACTTTTGTGTTGTACATTAATTGACAAACTCGTATGAGCTCGCCGAAACATTCTTTGAATAAGTTACAATTCAGGGGATTTATTTCCAACTCCTCTGCCAGCCCGTTCTGTCTTTTATTATAAAGTAGGTGCGTAATGGGGCTTTATCATTATTATCGTCTTTATTGCATTTCATTCGCTATATTGCTCGTGATACATCAAATAATGAAATCAACTCTTTTCTCTTTCAAGTTTCCATATTCTTTCTGCATTTTTATGTTTTGTTGTTATTTATGAAAAAGATCTGAAAAGTCTGTTTCTCAACCAGCACTTTGTTTCCAATAGCTTTCAGTAGACAGCATGAAGTCGAACCTTTAGTAGGAACACATGATGTGTCCCTGTGAATTACTGAGATTAGAGTGTTTTTGACTCGTCTTCAACAACAGGGTATTCAGTCATTTATGAAGAACACAAGCTTGGTCTGTAGTACATTTCCTTTGACATTCTTTGAAACTGACAATGCCTCTTTGACAATGTTTATCTGACTGTGTCTTCAGCGTTGGCTGCTGAGACATTAGTCACAATATTGACAATGTAGCGTTGTGTAAAAAAATCTAATGAAGCAGGAAAACAAAGATCTCTTCTACTTGCGCACAAAATGGTTTGTGTGGCGAGTGTCTGTTTTATAGAAATATCTTGGTAGAGACAGGCTGGGCTTTTTTATAGACATATAAATTAAATTTGACAATTCAAGCAACCAATTATACATCCAACAACATTTGTTTCGCTGGAATTAATGCAAACTAAAATTTAAGCTGACTTGAACTTTTTTACACTATCAGAATAAAGACAAAGGAATCAGAATGACAACATCAGACACTGTGGCTCATCCAATGACAGACTCATGGGTTATCTGCTACGCCCTACAATGTACTCAACTTAATACCTAATGTCGTTAATTAATTTCATGAGTCAACTTAAGTGAACATGAATACAAAATAAAAGATACGCAACAGAGAAGAGAGATAAAGATTGAGTAACATTCTCAAACGTGTTTTGGAACATCTATTGGATCCCTTGTTCTCAGCAATTATCTTGATGACTCATGAAAACAGGCCATTTGCCAAGAACACAGCCCACGTTGTTTGAATTAGGAAAGAATTTCCGAGGATAATTGTGACAAATATAATACAAGAATATTCTCTCTTTTCACCAAAGCCTAACAATTTGAAGTTTTTGGAATACGACTGGGAGTCCCACTGCTTTAAAAACTTGAGTTGGCAGTGTGTCAGCTAGTCCTTTGTGTCGGATCAGTCCTGTATTACACAATCAAATATATGACTCCCTCCCATATGGCTCCTTTGCAAATAATAAGCAGGACAAGGCAGTTGTTTTTAGAGATGTGATAGAATTTAAATAATCATTAGATACAAATGTTTGTGTCACTTTTATTTAATCCCATCACAAGTTTACACTGTTGCTCAGACTGGTGCCATCTGACTTCCTTTATCCTGCTCTGCACATTAATCATACCCACATGCTCAAACAAACACACACACACACACACACACACACACACACACACATACGCGCACACACTCACACAAACACATTCAAGCATCCATCCCCATCTAATCCTCTGCTTTTCCTTTGCTTTACAGTCTGAGCTGCTCTGTTTTCATTGTAGTCATGGGCTGTGAGTCATCGCTCGTCTGAGCCAAGCTATTTGCGCTGGTTCACACTGGTTGACACACCTAGGACCAGGAAACACACCCATTCCCACACATCCTTGAATTCAACAAGAGTGACCTGCCACAAAAGCGTGATAGTTAGAGGAGATCCAGCTGGTAAAAACTTGCCATGGATGTGCAAAACATTCGGGACATAAACTTAAAGTTACGATTTATATCAGTTGCACAATCTCCAATTTTATCGTCTCAAACCTCTTCTCCCACCATATCTGCTTGATCTCTTCACTCCTGCAGCCTGCAGACTGATTTATACAGTTGAATAAATAAGGAGCACAGACTTTAACCTAAATTCACCTCCCAAGCATTTGCAATAGGTCTTGAGCACCAGTAAACGTGCACAAACACGGTCACTCTTTGTAGTAAAAGCTTGGTCTCGCAGTGGGAGTGTTTACTGTGGGGTTGTTATGTGACCATAAACATTCGAAAACCTTCATACAAGTTGTTGAACAGCACTCAACTAGAAAGACATCCTCCTGTTTAAGTGTACACACATCGTAGGGGTCGTCTGAGTTGAAGCAGCAATTGCTTGAAGCTGAAACTGTTCTTCAAAGGCACTAACAGCCACACCTCTGTGAATTTAAAGCCACACCTGAGTGAAGCTGAGCAAGCAGGTGTGAGAGCAGAACACTGTGTAAGGGATGATGTACAGTGAGTGGGTTGTTAATGCGGAAGAGAAGCCAGACAGACTTTCTTGCCCTGAAGGGGTTCCTCCACAATAAAAAAAAAACAATTCACTATACAATGTCACGCTTATCAATCAAAATATTGATTTTGAATTAATTTTACTGATTGAAAAATGATTTATTACTTCCACTAAAAGGCCATTGGAATCAACAGTATGAGCTGCTCATCCTGTGGAACTGCAGCCATTAGGACAATGTGTTATTAATAAAAAAAAAGATCTCTGCAGGCAATGCCATGATATAATGCATGACCAAAGTACATCTTTCCAAACTGTCTAAGCCCTACAGCTGTGTCATATGTCAGGAAAATTATTCTGTTCTTCAGCGTTGTTTTTTCAAATCACTGCTATTGCGCTCGAGTCAATAATTCTACACTTCATGCTTCGTTAGTGTTTAAGCTGATCCTACACATGGTTAGTGTTACTCCTCCACTTTTATCTAAACATGCATATAGCTGAAGATGAACACACATGAACAATGAGTCTCCCTTCTGTGGATGAGCTGCACCCTGTGTTTTGGGAGAACACTAAATCAGAGCTCTCTTGACTCATGGTGGTTTAATGTGGTACATTAAAGTGTCTGCGCATGTTCCAGTGTGTGCGTGCCACTCCCTGTTGATCTCTTCAAACCCATGCAGTTACTTCCTCTGTGTGTTCGACAGAGCATTTGTGTGACATAGTGATAAGGCTATGAGTGATTGGCTGATACCAAATGCTTCTGTGAGAGCTGAAGAAGCACATATGTTTAAACATGCATAAAGGCTATATCCATACACCACATGACAGCTCATTTTAAAAGTGCAATGCGACAAACTTGCTTCCTATATGAGACTTTTACTCCAGGGGTCACATAAAAAGAAAAAAAATTATGGGATTATTAAAAAAATATTTCCATATTAAAGGATCAGTTTGTAACTATGACACCTAGGGTTTAAAATATGTTGCAGATACAGAAGCTTTCATGTTTAGCCAGCTCTGCATCGGCCTTTAAACCTTTCTATGTCCAAATCGCTCCATTTTTCTGAAGCATCTCCAAAATGTATCCTAGTTTTACCACATTTTTTGTCATGGAGCTAATTAGAAAATAGCCAAGGCTTTTTTGGTGCCAGGCAAACCGAGGGGCAGACCGGCCAAGTGGGGTAGCCACTGTCTTCTTCTGTGGTCATAGCTACAAACTCTGATCAAACTATACAATATCAATAAGTTAAAGACAAACGGGCTCCCAAAGATTACAGTTACACAGCTGCAGGAATAAATGCAGGAAGGACAAAATGGCATAAAAAAAGAAAAATCAGCAAGTTTTAATGTGTGCAACTTATTATATTTGTTCCATCGTTAGTTCACCTTTGAACTGACTATAAGAACTCCTGGTCAATCAGCTTAACAGACTATAATATAAAATCATATCCAACCCCTCAAACAGCTCCAGGAGCTCCACGATCAAGAGATCTGATCAGTCATTGGGCAGAGATTTTTTACAGATTGATCTCTTATCTCATACATAACCTGCTCCAGAGCCCAGGGTTAACCGTGAAGTTACTTTGGTAACTCCAAATCCTGCTTTGTAGTCCAGGCCAAAAGGCTGAAAAGAGAAATGTGTTGAAAAAAGCTGTTACTACAAAGCCTCCTCTGACTGGCTTAAAAATGAGCCGATCTTCTTTAGGGCCAATCTTTAAGTGGAAAAATGTTGATTATTTAAAATTCACTTGTTACTTGTAAGGTTTTAAATCATTGATTATTAATGGCCTTGTTGCTTTGAGTGACAGGTGAAGTTGCCATCTGCTAGTTGTCACCTAAATCACTGAATTATACATCTCAGCCATGTTTGCTCCTTCAGAAGAATTTGTACAAACAGACAGTCAAGAAGTCCTTCTCTTCCATTAACACAAATACTTATATACACTCAACAAAAATATAAACGCAACACTTTTGTTTTTGCTCCCATTTGTCATGAGATGGACTCAAAGATCTAAAATTCATTCCAGATACACAATATTACCATTTCTCTCAAACATTGTTCATAAATCTGTCTAAATGTGTGATAGTGAGCACTTTTGCTTTGCTGAGACAATCCATCCCACCTCACAGGTGTGCCACATCAAGATGCTCATCAGACACCATGATTAGTGCACAGGTGTACCTTATACTGCCCACAATAAAAGGCCACTCTGAAATGTGCAGTTTTGTCTCACAGCAAAATGCCACAGATGGCGCAAGCATTGAGGGAGCGTGCAATTGGCATGCTGACAGCAGGAATGTCAACCAGATCTGTTGCTCGGGCATTGAATGTTCATTTCTCCACCATAAGCCGTCTCCAAAGGCGTTTCAGAGAATATGGCAGTACATCCAACCGGCCTCACAACCGCAGACCACGTGTAACCACACCAGCCCAGGACCTCCACATCCAGCAGGTTCACCTCCAAGATCGTCTGAGACCAGCTACTCAGACAGCTGCTGAAACAATTGGTTTGCATAACCAAAGAATTTCTGCACAAACTGTCAGAAACCGTCTCAGGGAAGCTCAACTGCATGCTCGTCGTCCTCATCGGGGTCTTAACCTGACTCCAGATCGTCGCCGTAACAGACTTGAGTGGGCAAATGCTCACATTCGATGGCGTCTGGCACGTTGGAGAGGTGTTCTCTTCACGGATGAATCTCGGTTTACATTGTTCAGGGCAGATGGCAGACAGCGTGTGTGGCGTCGTGTGGGTGAGCGCTTTGCTGATGTCAATGTTGTGGATCGAGTGGCCCATGGTGGTGGTGGGGTTATGGTATGGGCAGGCATCTGTTATGGACGAAGAACACAGGTGCATTTTATTGATGGCATTTTGAATGCACAGAGATACCGTGATGAGATCCTGAGGCCCATTGTTGTGCCATACATCCATGAACATCACCTCATGTTTCAGCAAGATAATGCACGGCCCCATGTTGCAAGGATCTGTACACAATTCTTGGAAGCTGAAAATGTCCCAGTTCTTGCATGGCCAGCATACTCACCGGACATGTCACCCATTGAGCATGTTTGGGATGTGCTTGACCGGCGTATACGACAGCGCGTACCAGTTCCCACTAATATCCAGCAACTTCGCACAGCCATTGAAGAGGAGTGGACCAACATTCCACAGGCCACAATTGACAATCTGATAAACTCTATGCGAAGAAGATGTGTTGCACTGCATGAGGCAAATGGTGGTCACACCAGATACTGACTGGTTCTGAGTCCCCAGACCCTCAATAAAGCAAAAACTGCACATTTCAGGGTGGCCTTTTATTGTGGACAGTCTAAGGTACACCTATGCACTAATCATGGTGTCTGATGAGCATCTTGATGTGGCACACCTGTGAGGTGGGATGGATTGTCTCAGCAAAGCAAAAGTGCTCACTATCACACATTTAGACAGATTTATGAACAATGTTTGAGAGAAATGGTAATATTGTGTATCTGGAATGAATTTTAGATCTTTGAGTCCATCTCATGACAAATGGGAGCAAAAACAAAAGTGTTGCGTTTATATTTTTGTTGAGTGTATATTATTATATGCTAGCACTAAAAACACCTCTCCACCTGCTCCCCCACAATCTGGCACAGCTTGCTTATTTTTAAAGAATTGATCCGTGGCCCTTGTAAGGGATTCAAGGTTGGCTTTGTTCCTGCAGAAAAGACAACTGTCCATAGTGCCGAGAAGACTGCTTTTTCAAAGACCTCTGGTTTGTTTTTGTCACCCACCCTTTCTTCTCCTATCTCAGTGTCTGAGTGAGCATCAAGTTAGCTGTGATTGTCAAGCTGTTAATCTTTTTTCTTGTTAACCAACCACTCAAATCACTTGCTGCTAATGCAACAATATTCTCTGACGCACATTGTTGTTGTTTTATCACAGACAACAACACTATGCAAGCTAATAGAGAAGCATGCACAGCATACCAAGTGCTTGCTAACCTCCTCTCCTCTAGCTGTCAAAGCTAGCTGGTGATCTGGTAGATCAATCAAAATTGTCATATATAACTGTTTAAAGTAGATAAGTAGCTAAGGCATTGCTAGTTGAGCTACTTAGACTAAATCAATAGGTAACAGTTAACGTTTTAATTTATAATTATAGATGGTTCCATGCACAGAAGTAAGATATAAATACGTCAAGACAAATGAATAAAATGTTTAAATGGCTTGAAGATTTAGGTAAAAAGAAAGAGAGATAGCTAGCTAACGGGATAAATCCCAGCTAAAATACAATAATGGTTTGCCAAAAGCAGTATAAAATACATTTAAACAGCTTGTAATGGCAAACTGGCAGACAAAGTATTGGCTCAAAGTATTCTGTAGTATGTCGTATGCTTGGAGGATAGCTCACTGTGATGGATGACTCTACAGCTAAAAGTTAACATCAAATGTTTGAAGAATGGATTCCCACAATGAAGAGATGGTTAAAGTAACGTTTAACATTGGAAGACGTATAATAGAATCATGTGGTGTAAATCTGACAGGGCTGTGTAGGTACAGTATATACTATAACAAAAAGGCTGGGAGTCCCACTCTATTGCAGAACTAATGCCTTATCAAATATTGTCATCTATAAGCCTTTAACAGTTCTACATTTCTGAGCCAATATCATCTTTAATCCCAGGCTGGAAGACACCGCCCAATACGTCTCTGTCCCAACAGCTCATATCCTTTCCTAATTTCTCCGCAACACAAAACAGACATGCACATTCAATTTACACCAACTTTTACATGGGATTGTTTGCATTGTTTTGGCATTGTAGAAAAAAATAGTCAAATTATAGAGTATGCATACATTTTGTCAAAACTAAACAGTAACATCCAATGAAATAGAATACTGTAAGTGAGTAAGGCGAGCCCTGTTTACTTTGGCTGGCCCTGCTCTTGAGCTTGTAGAGACAAAGCCTGTATCTCTTTGCCAACGGAAATGTTCAGAGCAGGAGGAAAACTGGATCACCATTCAGTACATCATGGCTCTCTAATGTATTCTTAAAATGTGTTTTAATAACAACGTATGAGGAACAGTACCAACAACATAGGAGTGTCGTCCAAGAATAAGTCTGTCATGTAACAATTTATTGCAAAATTAAACCGAAAAAAAGAGTTTGACAGAAAATTACTGAGATTCTCTTCTATACAGCTTTTCTTAAATGTATGAAAATATATACTAAAACGTGTAAATTATTTTTAAAAAATTCACTATGAAAAGCATGAAATATCAAACACTGATTAAAAACTGAAGCAGAATAATAATAATAATAACATGCTCTCCTTACAGTGAACAGAGACTTGGGTGGGCTTTGTTCAAACAAAACTAAGCAAAAAAGAATCTGAAGTCTTGTATATACACACATACACACACACGTACTGACTTTTGTGTGTAAGTAAAGGCCTCAATCCTGAGTCATTTTGTTAATGATAACTCTTTGCCAGATTTTGTACATTAGTTAAACCTCTGTAATAACATGTTTATGTCGTCTTCTATCACATGATACTCATTTTGTGGTGTATTTAAACTCTGTTCTTCAGTCTCAGACTTAAATATATTGAGATGTAGTAGACAAGTCTTTATTTCTCCATCACTGGCTGTGGCTTACTTATACAGGATAACTACTTTGGAAGAAAGCCAGTTCAAACTCCCTGAGTGCTGGTAAAACTTAGGTGATAAGTGTAGGTACAAAGGCAGTGAATTTCGTTGTTGCATGGTGAACTAACCTGAAGCTACTTTTGCATTGTATTGGAGCTCTCTATGAGAGGCAGTGGGTGGTCACAAGCCTGAGGAGAACCACTCCCTCGCACCGGTCCCCTCCCTCTGCAAATCAGGAGCCCTACCCAGCTCCCTGTCCAGGCACTCTGCTCAACCCAGAGCAGCAGCTGCACAGAAAAAAAAGTTTAAGTCAACTTGGAGAAGACGAAGAGGGAGGGAGGGAACGAGAGAGAGAGAGAGAGAGAGGGGCAGAAAACGCCCTGGAAACTTTGTTGATCAAATAAGAAAAGAGTGACAGAATCTTCACATACTGCTAAGTTGTGACTGGAGGCAGTGCTCTATCTTGGCTGCGTAGAAGGAAAGAGGACACGTTTTCAAGGATGCTCAAGCTGGTGTGAGGCTTCTCGGGGCGCACAGACTGCGCACAGGTAAATATGCACTTTTTTTCATTCTTTGTTTGACACTTTTGTGAACTTTTTTGTGTACTTCTTTGGTTTTAAACTTAACACTGCTGAAATTAACAAAGCAAATCACATCCAACAATATTGCAAAGTTCAAACAAATTACTTGTAAAAGTGTCAAACGTATCTTCATGACTATACTGTGATATTGTGGTGAGCTTGAGTATCAGCAGGAAGATTGCAGAGACTTTGTCCTACTTTATTTGCATTTGCTTTTCTCTGGAGGCTTCCTAAGGTTTTCCTACAGGGAAGTCTTTAAAGGGAAGATTTTGATGAAGAGAAAATGTGTTTTATTACTAGAGTGCTTTTCTGTAAAGTGTAGACAGCAACTGTGAGTAAATACCATCCTCTGTTATACATGCTGAAATAAGTCAGGATATGAGAAGTGGGTGTGTTCTCGCAGCGACCACATGAATTAGGACTTGACTGGAGTTGCGCACTTTTTTTTTTCTTCAAGTGCGCACAAAGGTTTTTTATCCTGGATGTTTATGGACAAGAAATATGATGTAATTCAATATGATGAAGAAAAAAAAGTAACTGATAGCAATGAAAAAAGACTTGTGGCATGATTGGACTATTGTGCAACGTGGATGTCCCTTGCAGACATAACCCGCGTCTTTGGGATGGCAGATTTTGTTCTTTAGCACTGGAATATAGACCTCATGAGGAGGCAACAGAGAGTTTTAAAAAGTAATGTTTTTGTTCATGTTATCCTCCAGGTGATTTTTTAATCTTTCCAATGCCTTTTTGATTTTAACACACAATAAGTAAAGTTAGAGACTTCCCCATGAGAAGCTGCAACAAGTTTGGGTGTGGATTACTCTCTTTCACCTCCCTCCACCCCCTCCCTTTTTGTCCCTCCCTCCCTGCTTGCTTTGCTGTCTCTTCTCCGAGGCACACCCTTTACAGGCACAAAAAAAGAGAGGAAAAAACCCTTACATGCTGCAGACGGTTGACACAGTGGGTCAATAGAAACATATACAAAGTTTCTTCACACGCTATCAATAGGTTCTCGAGATGTTAAAGCACTCATAAGGGCTTTTTTCTACTTGTTCACTGTTTTTAAAGTGTCATAAGTCGGAGCCACAGGGGACCAAGGGAATCTTTGTCTGGTGTTGTGGAATGCTGTGAACATTTTCTGAAGGTCTTTGATACGATATGAACATGTTTTTTTTTTATATGTGCCCTCTGTCCAACCACATCTGCATTAGATACAAATCAGTTCTGCTTGTTCTAAGGCACGCCTCTTTTTCATTTCTTTAAATTAGACAGAGATAGATGTGTCTTTCTTTTTACCTTGGGTCTCTTAACATAGGCAGAAAGCCACAGTGTGCAGTGGAGGAGAGAGTAAGGGGAGGAAGATGGTGAAGAAAGTCAGGGAGTGAGTAAGTGAAGGGGGATGGGTGGGGCGAGGGCAAGGAGGGGAGTAATGGAATGTAGTGGTTTGGAAAGACAAGCTAATTGAAACCAGGTTTGGGGCTTAGAGGGGGAAGCTAAGACTTCGCACATTTAGAGAAAGAGAGGAACACTTTTTAATCTGTCCATAAAGCTGAGATGTGTCCTTCGTGCTCACAGAATCATTTCAAGCAGTCACTGCATATGTCCAGGTACGATAACCAAATAATGGCCCGCCTGGCATTTGTTCAAGATGAGCAAAACGTTGAATGAAACACAGACCAGACATAACACTTTGTTGATCAGCTGAAAGTCATATTGCTGTGTGTGTCGTTGCCTGTCCTCCATTGCTCCCTCGAGCCACACCCAAAAGTCATTTCAGTGGAGTGTTACGGAGAGCTAATTTTCACTTCCTCTACATAGAAGTCACACTTTTGTTGTGTTAAGCACCCAGCAGCTGCAAATGGCTAACATTTTTTAAATTGCTCTTGTGAAGGTGATTGTGAAACAAACCTTTTGCCGTGCCAGATGGTGACACAGGGCTAGAATGGGTTTGGGTAGGAGCTTGACATTTGGGCTGTTTCATGTTAAGCATTCCGGCTATTTGGAATATTCATGTTGTACTCTGGGATGTTATGCCACAAAGACTTCACTGCCAGCAAGAATATAAACTTATAATCAGATATAATTTATATGAATCGTACATTCGGAGCGCTGAAATGTTCATAACTGGTTTCTGACTGCATGTAGCTAAAATGTTTGTTGGTTCATGTGCCCTCATCTTTGCCTGGGGCGGATTCATGTTTGCCTAAATTCCTGCACTGTCAACCAATGCACCAATACAGAGGCTACATTATGCTGTAACCTTAAATAATGTAGGACTCCTGCTATTTCCGAGACCACGATGTACATTTTGGAACAAGCTCCAGTAATCAAATCTTGCTCAGTCATGACAGCTTACGCTGGCTGCTGTCACTCAAGCTAATTTTGTTGCCTTTGCCATCAACGTGACAAACAGCATATTTCACTAGCTGGAAGAAAAGGACGTGTTGTATTGGTTCAGAGTCTCAGCTTGACAGTGTTAAGATATTTATCACAGCACTGTGGCATTACTACTATGTGTTCTTGCTCTGATGACTGGCAGCACAGACAGGAGGAGTGGTGTTCAGCAAATGTTAAACGGAAAGAAACTGGTCTCTCACACACTTCCTCTGCCATTTCCTCATGGGTTTGTTGAGTGGGTGGTTGGAAGGAAGGGCAGCGCGGGGAGGTGACAAATAGGGAGGTGAGTTAACTGAACAGAGGGAAGGTGTTGCAATCATACTTTAATTTATTTATTTTTTACACTAGGCATTAGATTTGAGGCAATGCTGGGCTCTCGCTCATCCTCGAATGCGAGATTGATATAAAAGCAAATGCCTATGTGTAGATACACAACTGTTCCAGTGAGCAAAGGTTAATGTTTCTTCAGCAGCAAATAAAAATCAACCTGTAGAGTTTGAGTACTCTATGCAATCCACCCAGTAGCCACTCCCTTTTCATCCACCCAGCTCTGTTTTGGAATGTTTCAGCATGTCCTCAGTGTGCGCTGGGAAGCACCTATCATCAGCAGTGTTCCCCTTGTTGTCACACCCATGCACATGCATGGAATCCAGACTTGTTTATTGCAGCTTAAAGTCTGGTGCAACTTTTGCAAGCATAGAGCATAAGAGGGGTGTGAATAATTTTTCTGATAAGCCAATAACTTTTACCAAAGCTCTGCCAAACATCTGCGATGCAAAAAAAAAAACAAAAACACTTACATAACTGCTAGTATACGGCACAGCCTAACTGCCCCCACTTACTGTCTGACCTACTCCCCCACTCCTGCTGAAATGCTATGTTACCCTGTGCAGGAATGACACGCAGCATCTGTTACAAAAACTCTATTTGGAAAGATGGGGTCAAAATGTCAAGGCAGCAGAGGCCTGGAATGTAAATTCAGAAATACATGTAGCTTTATATAGGCGTTTCTTTGTCTGGCACAAGATATACAAGGACTGCACTGATTAAAATCCAACGCTCTCTTGTGCTAAACAACTTTGGACTACTCTGGAGGGCTCTAGATGTAAAGTATGTGTATACATCCTAATGCTGTGCTCATGCTGTAAGTTCAACAGCGAAGGTGGAATTGTGTCAATTAATATATTTAACTGCTCTTGCTGCCATCCATCTCTCCACTTAACTTTATTGTATCCTGCTCCTTAAATGAACACCCTGAATTGCTCCCCGTGCTGGGCCAGGCATATGGATATGTATGAAAGGGATTAGTTAAGTGTGATGGTCAATATACATAAAAACCACTGCCATCAGTGTCTGAATGAGTGTGAATGGGTAGGTGTGACATGCGGTGTAAAAGCGCTTTATAAGCTCAAGTTCATTTACCATTCAAAAAACAGCTGCGGATGACTAAAACAAAAATTTTAGCTTGGTAGAAAAATGACTTGACCTATAAAACGTTGCTTTGAATGTTTACCTTTGTAAACTTGCCTCTCCCACTGTAGCTAGTTATGCCAGTTTTAACATGTGCATCCTCCTTAAGTTATTCTGCAACTTGCCAACCAACTACTTTTTTAAATCAGTCAATTGTGCAATGTTCTTGGCACTGACACTGCCTGTCAATCACCTCCCAAGGATCACTCCTTGTTTTCTAAACTACAGCTTCAGACAAAATGTTTATTTTCTTTTGTAGTCCCATATAACGGAGTGTCGCAGTTCAGTTGGAGATGCAGCCTGATAAGAAGTCATACATTTTTTTCCTCAAAACCGTAGCACATATTGAACCGACCTCGGGAGAGAGGGCATCAAAAGCTAGACCCTCCCATCTCAGATGTCTTAGGGTGTAGTTGAGAACAATAAGTAATGATAGGAGTCACGAGTGTTCTTGTACTTTATAGCCTCATACAGAGTAGAACCTTACTTTACAGTCCTGATGTGAAAATGAGGCTTTCTGATTAAAAAAAAAAAAAAGTTTAAGTTTTCTCTTAAAGCAACCCCTGGACTTGATTGTACAGTGAAATTTTCCATTCCGTTCAAAACTTCTGCCAAAGTAACAATAGTTTAAACAACAACAGGCCAAGTGGGCGTCATGGACAGACTCTGGTCTTGTGCAGAACTTGTGGTGTGGTTAAGGCTATGTAGACTATGGAGTACAGAAAAGAAGCATTTATTTTGACTCGCATTCCTTTTCATATGTGTCACACATGCATGTCCTATCTGTGTTTTCGAGGGGAGAGTGAACCTACACTCTGGCCTGTTATGTCTCCTTCTGTATTTGTTGTACTTGCTAGAATGGAGCCAGAGGAACACGGAGTCCATTCTGTTTTGACAACAAGACTAATTTGGTCACTGCTCGTCTCTTCACTGAGGCCTTTTGATTTGTTTGTAATCAAATCTCATCACTCAAGGGCAGTGTTGTTTCTGATTCCTTTAGGATTGAGCTAATCATTGACACACCGCTCTCTGTTTTTTACTTGCCAAATTGATTTGATTTGAAACTCAGCCTGGTTGATGGACTAGAGCGTAGTTGATCAATTCCTGAGTGCTGTGACATAGTTAAAGATAGACTATCACTGTTTTAGCAGTCTAGGCATTTTCCCTCGAGGCAGATGAGACACTCAAAGTGAGAAGGACAATGATAGCAGTGAGAAGCAGATTTATGCGTTTTGGATCTACCTGGAAAATAGGTGGAGCCAACACAACAGACATGTTGACAACATCAAGGGTGAAATTGGATCCCGCGTTACTTCTCAACTTTCACTTTAAGGGTTTATTAGGGTGTCGTTAAATGTGCATATTTGACTGAACGTGGTGTTCTTGTTTATTTGAGCAGAACCTGGAGGTTTGGGGGAGTGGTAATCTAACTGGGGGGGGGGGCTCGGGGCAGGGTGCAGGGTGGGCAGCACAAAGTCAGAGAGAAAGAGGACATTGCTTTGGAGTTAGTCACTGCGGGGAGAGGCTGGGCTCCCTTCCAGCTGGCCTGACGGCTCTATCAAGGAATGTGTGAGACTGGAGGCCTGGGTGGGGCCGTCTGAACTGCTCCCTTTGCAAGCCCAGCAAAGAGACACAGAGAGCTGATCCGCCTCGGGACTGTGGCGTGGTATTTCTCCTCTTTAACACGGCATGTGCTTTTATTTTCATGTCGCACTCTTGTTGACCACACTTGACCCCAGTGTTCAGTTCTGTGTGCGTGTATGCATATGGTGTGTGTGTGTCTGTTTATGAGTATGGTCTCACCAAGGTACCGAGAACAAAAGGTGGTGCAGTCTGTGTCTTATCTTTTTGTGTTTGTATTCTCAGATAAGCACATTGCTAAGATTTCTGCATGCATGAGACTGTTTAAACATCATATATTTGGACATTACATCACACCCCTTTCATCAACACATCTCTCAATAATAAGTCAGAAGCACCTTTTTCAGAGTCAAATAACCAACCTACTAGTAGTCCACATTTTTTACAAGTGATCAAAGCAAATCTTATCTGATATGAACTTTAGATCCATACTTTAACCACCAAAAATACATCACTGTCTTACAGTCAGCTCTTCACCTGATTAACTTCCAATATGGCCGTCTGATTAACACGTCTCTGTAACAAGAGTATGCGCTAGATAGTGTACACAGCTGCTCCCTAACACAAACAAAAAGACAACCACGGATTGGATGGCAGTTATCTCAGCTATGTCCTATCTATTTTTGTATACAACCAATTCAAAAAAAAAGGACATCAAAACAGTTTTCACAAAGGCAAAACATTTGAGGCTTTGCACCAGAGTTTCCAGTTTTATGGGAACATGTGTACTAACTTTCTCTCCCAACTGGTTAGGGTCTTGCAAACACAGTTATTGGGGATAATTTTCAACAAGGCAGTGAACAGGGCTGACTGGGGAGGGGGAGGTTAATGATGGGGTTGGAGAGCCTTTCTCAGAAGAATTTTTCTGAGGGACATGTTCCCACCGGCAGATGCCTGTCTGTATACACATCAAGTCTGGTTCTGTTTGTACTGGGACGGACAAAGAGAAGGCTTTGTTTCGCAATGTGCCTGTGGGTTGAAGCAATAATCCTAGTGAGTCCTGTAAGATGTTGGGCTTGTCACAACGGGTAAAAGTAACATTGACTCAACAAAAATAATGTATACAGTTGCATCAGTGTTTGAAAACTGAAGTTGCTTCTGCGGATGCTTATTTCTGCTCAAACACTGCAATGGTTTTTATAATTTTCACCTTGGTAGAGCGGTCTTATCTCACGGTTCGCACCCGAGTAATGAAACTAAGCCGAGGGATTCAAAAGCGTATTTTGAAACACATTTCCTTCAACAGTTCCCCTTAATCCATCAAACTGAACTGGAAACTTGGGAGATAGAGTGTTAATGTTATCTTTCCATCTCCAGAAGTGAATACAACACAAATACATTGTAGGATTTATTCAATTAAATGGAGTGTTGTTACCTGCAGGGTAAATATTGCTACTATTTGCGGGTTAATTATTGAAGACTCTGAAGCAGTGAGTTGTATGTGAGTTATGGATTCTGTTAGCCTTCTAACCTGTGACTGAAACATGAGTAGTCATTGCTTAAGATAGATGAACAGAGAATTTCAGGATTGTCTTTTTTTTTGGGGGGGTGTTTCTTTTGATGAAGCATGATAGAAGTAGAGCTTCTCTGCAGCAGCAATACAGTGTTCTACAATACAGTGCCTTATAAGTCATTCTTAAATGTGTTGTCTAAACAAATGTTTTTTTTCCTTTGCTCTTCTTTCAACAGAAGTCAAAAATCAAAGAACCACAGCATCAGACTGAAGCCCTTGGCTTTGCTTGAGCAATCCGAGGTAAGTTTCCTTCGATCTAATGCCAGAAATAACGTATCTGTAAGTTCAGAAGTTAAACAAAGAAAAGTATGTTTTTCATACCCATCCCACCATTTCAAGACCATCTAGGCAGAGTCACCTTAGAACAGAGTTCTGCTATGTGACTGGACGCCAAACCTCCTTTGGAATGATTGTTGCAAAGCCTCCTTTGAACCTGGAAGGTCATAACACTGCTGTTCAGCTGTGAAAGGCCTGCCTTGTAGAAACCTGACACTCGGCTGCTTCTGCTCCCAGTGCCTCTTCTTTGCACCTCTCTTTCCTCCCCCCAGACACCACCTGTTCTGCTAGAGCCCCTTCCCCCTTCTTATGAAACAATCAACTCGGTTAAAAAAAAAAAATCATGCTGCTTTAACTGTTTGTTGTAGGCTACTGTGCACAATTTATTTCAAAGGAGCGAAGCCAAAGCTAGAAGAGAAAGAGAGCAACAGAGAACCTGAAGCATGTGCACGCATATGACAGGACAGAGAGGCATATCTAGAAATGCTCTGTGGTTGAATTCTAGTAAACAGAACCTTTTAATTTGGCTGGTCGTCCCCACACCATTGGTCAGCACATATACCAGGCTGTTGTTAAACATGAAAGATAAACGAGATCAACCACCTCTCTTTGCCTCCATGATTCCCTTCAGCGCCTTTTGTAGAATAATCATTTGGTCTGTGCTCAAATGTCAAATGTAGCATTGAAAGTAAGTCATTCTCTCATTAAGCTTGTAAAGAGGGCAGGTTTTATATTTGAGACTGAATTTACTAAAGAGTAAAGAAAGAGAGCAAATAAACACTGTATTTAGGATGCCCGCTGAAGCGTCAATATGTAAGCTGGGCCATATTTCCAATAGCATGTTGTCTTTTTTTCTTTTCCCCTTTACAGTCAACTTGTTGCCTCACATTCCAGAGAACCACTTCACAACCATTTTTAACACTTTCTTATTGACTATCTTTCTTTTTCTTAGCATTTCATTACTGCTTCACCCCCCCTCTCTTAAAGATCCTTCCTCCACTACTTAAAATTCAGGAGCTGAAAGTTTCTATTTTTTGAAGGTAACTATGTTTCAGAACAAATGCAGAGCTCAAGTAATGAATAAGAAAACAGTTTTCTCTCCTCTGCTTTAGGGGAATTTTTGTAAACTCATGTATACTGCCCTTGCTTTCCCTCTGAGGGACTGCCTTTTTTTCTTCTAAAGACCAAATCCAGGCAACTATAATATGAGCCTTGTTTGAGTGTGAAAATAACTATTCACTGCCCCCACTTCTAAAATACTGCATCGCTCTATGCAATCCCTGCAATGTGATGGAATCTTGATTGTGGGAAAAATGTCTGTCTGTTTCCGCTGACTAAATGTTAAAAAGGGCGGTGTATCGGGAAAGCAACAGTTCCTCTTGGTTTTGATGAAGTCCTTGCTATGCTGCGATCAGAGTGGTGACCTGTTAACTGGTAGTCAGTTGACTTTGGTGGAATCTGATCTACATTAATTAATTGGATAAAATATTGTTTTTGGCACTTCAAGCAATCTTGTTTTCTTCACATTTTTGTTGGGTTTGGTATAGATAAGGTTACATTTAAACATGTAAGCAGTTCAGCATATTGCTGTTCTGTCATGAGCCCTTATATCATTATGAATTGGTGCTATACTGACAAAGATTGATTGCTTGTTAAAAATAATACATTTAAATGTGTTATTGGCTGCTTGTACTCTCTCTATTATTATTATTATTATTATTATTATTATTATTATTATTATCATTTCATCAGTACTGATTCTTGTTATACGTATGTTAGAGGGAAGGCTTTATATGTAACAGACAAGTCTATTATTGACTTATGCTAACTGGTGTATAGCATGTTGTGTGATCAAGGACACAGTCCAACAAACAAGGAAGACCAGTTTGCACATCTTTTGGGATTCAAAACTGCATTTTAATGCTTTCTCACTTTGCCCTTTCTTTCACAAACACACATCTATTACTGGCTGGAATAAAGTCCAGCCAAAGGAGAACATGCATCCCAAAGCTGACTGTATATTTCATGAGTTAATGAGTGTAAACATGAGTGATGTCTTCTTCCAACCACTTATTTTGTTTAGAGTACAATATCATGGCAGTGTTAACCAAATAATATCAACAATCTGTAGGTAAAGCACCAAGTCAGTAAAAAAGTCAGTAAAAACCAAGTCAGTAAAAAATAAAATAAAAATCAAATCCTTACTTAAAAGTTTGTTCATAGTCAATGTTTTCTTGTTTCCCTGCTAAGAAAGGGTATTAAGACTTGTTCTTAAAACGTTTTAAGCAAAAAAGACATTTAAAGAAAAATCCCCACACTTTATCCTCAAGTTGTTTTCTGATTGTCAAGTCGCTCCCATAAAAACACAGACAGCCAGTCAGCACCAACTGATATGTTTCTTTTGTCTTATTTAATAGGTTGTAAAGTTGACTTTTATCGGCTGGTGTAAGGCTAAAGGAACATTTTCAGACATTTTCTGAAGCGCTGCTTATTTTTATGCAGTGAGTACCAGGCAGCAGTAAAATGATTTCCTTCAACAATGGATCTGGTAACGTAGCTTTGAAAGAGTCCAATGTTGCAGTAAAATACAGCAAAAAGCTGTTTCAGGGCTATCACATTATGACTTGTAGGACTGACCAAATAAAATGTTAAAACAATTACAGCGCAGGAAATGTACGAACAAGACGTTAAACTTTAAATTTCTCCCTATGAGTGTGTATATAAAAACATCCCTTTTGACAAAAGTTACTGAATGATACATGAACGTCTTGTAGAACATGTAAAGCGTTGTTGGCTATCGAGAAACACATGGCTTTAAAAGCTTTGTGTAATTGGAGATTGATATTAATGAAATGACGGTTAGCCAACTACAAAGAGGAGGCTGGGTAGAACTGGGTCCCCAAGTATGGATGTATAAATATCACAAAAAAGTTAATTATTGAGTAATTGCTTAGAAATTATGCAATATAGCAAGCAGAATAAAGTCGAGTAAATTATCAATTACACTGAATGAGTGACTTATTTGCTTACTAAGCTGTCTTTAAAGGTAATTTAATTTGTGATACATTGATAGAACAACAACAAGAAATATATTATCTTTATTAAAACAGATACAGCTGTCACTAAATTACCAAAGGACACATTTTAAGCCAGAAACTCTGATCATTTGCTATTTATCCAATGTTTCTTGATGGGCTTCTGTGTTACAGAATGTTGTTTTAAGTGTTAAGATGCTGCTCTGCCTTACTATGTGTATTTTCATTTAAACAGACAGATCAGCTTTATCTATAATTTTTTTCTTTATTGACATTAGAACTAGGGTGTTGATGCAGGAACAGGCTGCTTTCCTCAGGGCAGGGTGTGGTTTGACTGAAAGAAAATGTCCAAAACAGCATTCAGTAGGGAGGTAGTTGATAGTTTGTGTTTGACATAGGGTTGGGGCTGTGTTTTATAAAAGCTTTGTCACACCCTCTAGTGTTCAGTATAGTGACCTACAAACCTCCCTAATTACGAATTAAGGATGAAAAACATTAAATTAAGATAAGTACATAATGTTTTGAACAACATTTTGAAGAAGAAAGCTTTTGTGAACAGAATTGGATTCATTGATTGTCATTACTTTTGCTTAAATAATGCTTCTTCTTTCAGCAGGAAAACCAAGATTGAGTTTCCATCACACCCTAGCTTAAATCGAGGGAAAGGAAATAAAGGTATTGTGTTATTTTAAGTCACAATCAATTCCTGACTATTTATTTCATCTTCTTAGCAGCATTGTAATACATATACTAAATGAGCCCTTGGCTCTTGGCTATGATTATAAAGCTTACCAGATCAGTGTATGTTTTCTTTATTTGTTAATTGTTTGACTGTGATCACAGATGGCAGAAGAGGAGGAAACCAGAGAGGTGCTCTTTCCAGACTGGGAGGGTCCTGACAAAACTGGCTTGACTATTGAACAGACTAGTGAAGGAGAGATTTTTGTCAAGGAGGTCAAAGGAGAGTCTCCGGCAGCACGGTCTGGAAAAGTATATGAAGGTAGAATTTTTTTTCTCCACACTATTAGGTATGAAGCAATGACAGTCACACTTGCATTTGAACGAATCCACGATATGGGAATAAAAAAGGATATTTGCTGCTGTTCCTTTAATATACAGGTGACCAGATAGTAGGCGCCACTGTCTACTTTGATAACATGAGCTCAGAAGAAACAGCTGAGCTACTGAAGACATTGAATCGACACAAAGTTGGACTGAAACTACAAAACAGAGACAAATCACCTTGCTGCTCACCTCTGAGTACACCATGCCGTTCACCAATGGGCACGCTGACATGGGAAGGGAAGACCCGCTTCGGAGGTTCCAGTCCAGACATTATCCTTGTAAGTCATTTTTTCCTGTACCTATTAAATCAAATAATTAATCAATCTTCATTTGAAGCAGAGCAGAGAAAAGACCAAACTCTTTGTTATTTAATATTACAAAAGAGGAGTTAAAAGACATAACTATATGATTATCTAATTATATTATGTTATGTTAGTCAATCATGAGCAGAACAATTAGAACAATTTAATTAAATCAACGATTAATCAAAATGCAGCCAATCCCTTTCTGGCTGCTGCATCCAAAAAGAAACAGCTATAAAGAAGCAAAAAGATTTGTTAACCAAGAGCTCCTGTTAAAGGATTTATTTGGCAACAACCTTTTAGAGTCAACATGCTCTTTCTTGGACTTACAGACCTGTCTGGGGAAGTCTCATGAAGAGCATGTTGGCTTAAAAATTCTATTTTTGCTAAATAAATCCTTTAACGGGAGCTCCAGGGTATGCAGATAATTTTGCATTTCTATACCTTATCCGTAGATAAGCCTTTGGACAAATTACAGGATGCATTAATGTTTCTGTTTTGTATTAACTCCTTTATTATCTATTTACAGGGTGGAGATGATGAGGAATACAAGAGAATATATACAAAAAAAATCAAACCAAGGCTGAAGTCTGAAGATCTTGCAGAGGGAGTGGATGTTCGCACAGAACGTCACAGCAGCACAAGCAGTGATGGCAGCACAATTACCACCATCACGCGTCGAATCACTACCTACACTGTGGATATGCCTAGTGGCATAGGTGACCAACTTGAACTGTCAGGCCCAAATCTCAAGGGGCAAAGGCACGAATCTGGTGATGGCTCTCCTCGTATCAGAATTTCTCATGGCAGCCCTTCAGGTAAAGTGGAAACAGAAGGTGTTTTTGAGACAAGTGATGTTTCTTACACTGGGCCAAAATTAAGCTCCATAGAGACTCGCTTGGGAACTGGGGGAGTTCAGACCACAACAATAACAAAAGAGGTAGATGGAGAAGGAGGGGCAGGACATAGAGTTAAAGGGCCTAACTTTGGAGTAACAGAGGGTAAAGGCCAGAAAGTCTTTGAGATCTCAAGAGGGAATGGCGAGAAAGGTGATGGAAGTATTCAGGTGTTAGAAACAAGCATGCCATTAAGCAACATTTCAAAAACTGGTAGTAGGCAGGTTGTAATAGGCGGTAGGGGAAGTGCAGGGTCTGCTGATGAAAACGGAGGATCAGTTAGTCTGTCTTTGCCAGGAAAAAGCATGCAGATTATGACTTCTTCAGTTGAAACCACACAAGGAGAAGGCGTTGACAAAAGTTTAGGAGATAGGACAAAAGTCAAGGTATCTGGAATTACCATCAGTGACCCGCAATCAAAGGGTGCTGAATTAAGAGATAGCAAGATTGGAGCCTCAGCAATAACAGTAGGCAATGTTACCTCAGGTTATTCCTCAGTCCCAGGCAAGATTCCACTTGCAGGTGTGGACGCCACCTCTATGGATTTAAAGTTCAAAGGTGAGCCTAATGCAAATCTGCCAAGCACAAGGCAGGTAATACAAGCATCTGGAATACACACTGAATTCCCAGGCCATGAAACTGATGACACTCTGAGTGGCGAAAAACAGTCAATGATCAAATTACCTGACATTTCTGGGCCTAGTATCTCCATATCTGATGTGGATTTAAATACGCAAGGTCTTAAACTCAAAGGTGATGTAAATGTGTCAGAAACAAGGACTGAAGAAGACACAAAAACACCAGAGTTTCAAATGAAAGGAAAAAAAGGAGGATTTGAAATGCCTACAATCAAAATGCCATCATTTGGTTTCCAAGGTCAAGAGCTTCCAGAGGTGCACATTGATAGAAAAGACACTGAAATGGGAATAAAAAATATTGAGATTAAAGGACCAGATGCCAAACTTAAAGGTACCAAATCAAACATGTCTAGCAATTCTGGACAAGGGATTTCCTTGCCAGATGTGGATGTCAATTGGAAAGGTCAGTCACTCAAAGGTGAACTTGATCTGTCAGCTCCAAAGATAAAAAGTCAAAAAGTGGAGGGTCCAAAAATAGATATACACCTCCCGAAGGCAACTATTGATTTGAAAGCACCTCATGACATTAAAAAAACAGAGGTTGACACTGAAGGACCAGATGCAAAAATACAAGGTCTCAAATTTAACGTGTCAAATATTTCTGGGCCAAAAACCTCTTTGACAGATGGGGATGTCAATCTGAAAGGTCCAAAACTGAAAAGTGATTTAGGTGTGTCAGCTCCAAAATTAAAGGGAGAAATAAACAAACATGACATTGACATTGAAGGATCGAATGCAGATATTGAAGATCCCAAAAGTGGATTTGAGTTGCCAAAAATCAAAATGCCCAAATTTGGCTTCAAAGGTCCAAAAATGGAGGGTCCAGATGTTGATGTAAAACTTCCTAAAGCAGATATTGAAATAGAAAGACCAGATCTTGACATCAAAGGACCAGAAGTTGACATTGAAGGACCAGATGCAAAAGTCAAAGGACCCAAATTCAACATGCCAACCATTTCTGGACCAACACTCTCTATGCCAGATGTGGATTTCCATATGAAAGGCTCTAAAGTCAAAGGAGATGTTAATGTGTCAGGTCCAAAGATTGAGGGAGATATAAAAGCACCTGAAGTCGACATCAAAGGCCCACAGGTTGATATTGAAGGACCAAAAGGTCGATTTGAGATGCCAAAAATGAAAATTCCATCCTTTGGCATCAAAGGTCAAAAGGTTGAGGTTCCAGATGTTGATATAAACCTTCCTAAAGCAGACATTGACATGGAAAGACCTGATCTTGACATCAAAGGCCCAGAAGTTGACATTGAAGGACCAGATGCAAAAGTCAAAGGACTTAAATTCAAAATGCCCAAAATTTCTGGACCAAAAATCTCCATGCCAGACATAGATTTAAATTTAAAAGGCTCAAACATCAAAAGTGATGTGGATGTGTCAGTCCCAAAGACAGAGGGAGACATAAAAGCACCTGAAGTTGACATCAAAGGACCAGAGTGTGAATTTGAAGTTCCCAAAGGTGGATTTGAGTTGCCAAAAATCAAAATGCCCAAATTTGGCTTCAAGGGTCCAAAAATGGAGGGTCCAGATGTTGATGTAAACCTTCCTAAAGCAGATATTGAAATGGAAAGACCTGATCTTGACATCAAAGGACCAGAAGTTGACATTGAAGGACCAGATGCAAAAGTCAAAGGACCCAAATTCAAAATGCCAACCATTTCTGGACCAACACTTTCTATGAGAGATGTGGATTTCCAAATGAAAGGCCCTAAAGTCAAAGGAGATGTTAATGTGTCAGGTCCAAAGATTGAGGGAGATATAAAAGCACCCAAAGTCGACATCAAAGGCCCACAGGTTGATATTGAAGGACCAAAAGGTCGATTTGAGATGCCAAAAATGAAAATTCCATCCTTTGGCATCAAAGGTCAAAAGGTTGAGGTTCCAGATGTTGATATAAACCTTCCTAAAGCAGACATTGACATGGAAAGACCTGATCTTGACATCAAAGGCCCAGAAGTTGACATTGAAGGACCAGATGCAAAAGTCAAAGGACTTAAATTCAAAATGCCCAAAATTTCTGGACCAAAAATCTCCATGCCAGACATAGATTTAAATTTAAAAGGCTCAAACATCAAAAGTGATGTGGATGTGTCAGTCCCAAAGACAGAGGGAGACATAAAAGCACCTGAAGTTGACATCAAAGGACCAGAGTGTGAATTTGAAGTTCCCAAAGGTGGATTTGAGTTGCCAAAAATCAAAATGCCCAAATTTGGCTTCAAGGGTCCAAAAATGGAGGGTCCAGATGTTGATGTAAACCTTCCTAAAGCAGATATTGAAATGGAAAGACCTGATCTTGACATCAAAGGACCAGAAGTTGACATTGAAGGACCAGATGCAAAAGTCAAAGGACCCAAATTCAAAATGCCAACCATTTCTGGACCAACACTTTCTATGAGAGATGTGGATTTCCAAATGAAAGGCCCTAAAGTCAAAGGAGATGTTAATGTGTCAGGTCCAAAGATTGAGGGAGATATAAAAGCACCCAAAGTCGACATCAAAGGCCCACAGGTTGATATTGAAGGACCAAAAGGTCGATTTGAGATGCCAAAAATGAAAATTCCATCCTTTGGCATCAAAGGTCAAAAGGTTGAGGTTCCAGATGTTGATATAAACCTTCCTAAAGCAGACATTGACATGGAAAGACCAGATCTTGACATCAAAGGCCCAGAAGTTGACATTGAAGGACCAGATGCAAAAGTCAAAGGACTTAAATTCAAAATGCCCAAAATTTCTGGACCAAAAATCTCCATGCCAGACATAGATTTAAATTTAAAAGGCTCAAACATAAAAAGTAATGTGGATGTGTCAGTCCCAAAGATAGAGGGAGACATAAAAGCACCTGAAGTTGACATCAAAGGACCAGAGTGTGAATTTGAAGTTCCCAAAGGTGGATTCGAGGTGCCAAAAATCAAAATGCCCAAATTTGGCTTCAAAGGTCCAAAAATGGAGGGTCCAGATGTTGATGTAAACCTTCCTAAAACAGATATTGAAATGGAAAGACCAGATCTTGACATCAAAGGACCAGAAGTTGACATTGAAGGACCAGATGCAAAAGTCAAAGGACCCAAATTCAAAATGCCGACCATTTCTGGACCAAGACTTTCTATGCCAGATGTGGATTTCCAAATGAAAGGCCCTAAAGTCAAAGGAGATGTTAATGTGTCAGGTCCAACGATTGAGGGAGACATAAAAGCACCGGAAGTCGACATCAAAGGCCCACAGGTTGATGTTGAAGGACCAAAAGGTCGATTTGAGATGCCAAAAATGAAAATTCCATCCTTTGGCATCAAAGGTCAAAAGGTTGAGGTTCCAGATGTTGATATAAACCTTCCTAAAGCAGACATTGACATGGAAAGACCTGATCTTGACATCAAAGGCCCAGAAGTTGACATTGAAGGACCAGATGCAAAAGTCAAAGGACTTAAATTCAAAATGCCCAAAATCTCTGGACCAAAAATCTCCATGCCAGACATAGATTTAAATTTAAAAGGCTCAAACATCAAAAGTAATGTGGATGTGTCAGTCCCAAAGATAGAGGGAGACATAAAAGCACCTGAAGTTGACATCAAAGGACCAGAGTGTGAATTTGAAGTTTCCAAAGGTGGATTCGAGTTGCCAAAAATCAAAATGCCCAAATTTGGCTTCAAAGGTCCAAAAATGGAGGGTCCAGATGTTGATATAAACCTTCCTAAAGCAGATATTGACGTGGAAAGATCTGATCTTGACATCAAAGGACCAAAAGTTGACATTGAAGGACCAGATGCAAAACTCAAAGGACCCAAATTCAAAATGCCGACCATTTCTGGACCAACACTCTCTATGCCAGATGTGGATTTCCATCTAAAAGGCCCAAAGGTCAAAGGTGATGTAGATGTGTCAGTCCCAAAGATAGAGGGAGACATAAAAGCACCTGAAGTTGACATCAAAGGACCAGAGTTTGATATTGAAGGTTCCAAAGGTGGATTTGAAATGCCAAAAATCAAAATGCCCAAATTTGGCCTCAAAGGTCCAAAAGTGGAGGGTCCAGATGTCGATATAAACCTTCCCAAAGCAGACATCAATTTAAAAGCACCTGAAGTTGACATCAAAGGACAAGATTTTGATATTGAAGGTTCCAAAGGTGGATTTGAGATGCCAAAATTCAAAATGCCATCTTTTGGCTTCAAAGGTCCAAAAGTGGAGGGTCCAGATGTTGATATAAATCTTCCCAAAGCAGAAGTTGATTTAAATGCACCTGAAGTTGACATCAAAGGACCAGATTTTGACATTAAAGGACCAGATGCCAAACTAAAAGGACCCAAATTCAACATGCCAAAAATGTCTGGACCAAAAATCTCCATGCCAGATGTGGATTTCAATCTGAGAGGTCCCAACCTCAAAGGTGATGTCGATGTGTCAGGTCCAAAAATTAAAGGAGACGTAAAAGCACCAGAAGTTGACATCAAAGGACCAGAGTGTGATATTGAAGGTTCCAAAGGTGGATTTGAAATGCCGAAATTCAAAATGCCATCTTTTGGCTTCAAAGGTCCAAAAGTGGAGGGTCCAGATGTTGATATAAATCTTCCCAAAGCAGAAGTTGATTTAAATGCACCTGAAGTTGACATCAAAGGACCAGACTTTGACATTAAAGGACCAGATGCCAAACTAAAAGGACCCAAATTCAACATGCCAAAAATGTCTGGACCAAAAATCTCCATGCCAGATGTGGATTTCAATCTGAGAGGTCCCAACCTCAAAGGTGATGTCGATGTGTCAGGTCCAAAAATTAAAGGAGACGTAAAAGCACCTGAAGTTGACATCAAAGGACCAGAGTGTGATATTGAAGGTTCCAAAGGTGGATTTGAAATGCCAAAAATCAAAATGCCCAAATTTGGCCTCAAAGGTCCAAAAGTGGAGGGTCCAGATGTCGATATAAACCTTCCCAAAGCAGACATCAATTTAAAAGCACCTGAAGTTGACATCAAAGGACCAGATTTTGATATTGAAGGTTCCAAAGGTGGATTTGAGATGCCAAAAATCAAAATGCCCAAATTTGGCTTCAAAGGTCCAAAAGTGGAGGGTCCAGATGTTGATATAAATCTTCCCAAAGCAGAAGTTGATTTAAATGTACCTGAAGTTGACATCGAAGGACCAGATTTTGACATTGAAGGACCAGATGCCAAACTAAAAGGACCCAAATTCAACATGCCAAAATTGTCTGGACCAAAAATCTCCATGCCAGATGTGGATTTCAATCTGAGAGGTCCCAACTTCAAAGGTGATGTCGATGTGTCAGGTCCAAAAATTAAAGGAGACGTAAAAGCACCTGATGTTGACATCAAAGGACCAGAGTTTGATATTGAAGGTTCCAAAGGTGGATTTGAAATGCCAAAAATCAAAATGCCCAAATTTGGCTTCAAAGGTCCAAAAGTGGAGGGTCCAGATGTTGATATAAATCTTCCCAAAGCAGAAGTTGATTTAAATGTACCTGAAGTTGACATCGAAGGACCAGATTTTGACATTGAAGGACCAGATGCCAAACTAAAAGGACCCAAATTCAACATGCCAAAATTGTCTGGACCAAAAATCTCCATGCCAGATGTGGATTTCAATCTGAGAGGTCCCAACTTCAAAGGTGATGTCGATGTGTCAGGTCCAAAAATTAAAGGAGACGTAAAAACACCTGATGTTGACATCAAAGGACCAGAGTTTGATATTGAAGGTTCCAAAGGTGGATTTGAAATGCCAAAAATCAAAATGCCCAAATTTGGCCTCAAAGGTCCAAAAGTGGAGGGTCCAGATGTCGATATAAACCTTCCCAAAGCAGACATCAATTTAAAAGCACCTGAAGTTGACATCAAAGGACCAGATTTTGATATTGAAGGTTCCAAAGGTGGATTTGAGATGCCAAAAATCAAAATGCCCAAATTTGGCTTCAAAGTTCCAAAAGTGGAGGGTCCAGATGTTGATATAAATCTTCCCAAAGCAGAAGTTGATTTAAATGCACCTGAAGTTGACATCAAAGGACCAGATTTTGACATGGAAGGACCAGATGCCAAACTAACAGGACCCAAATTCAACATGCCAAAATTGTCTGGACCAAAAATCTCCATGCCAGATGTGGATTTCAATCTGAGAGGTCCCAACCTCAAAGGTGATGTCGATGTGTCAGGTCCAAAAATTAAAGGAGACGTTAAAGCACCTGAAGTTGACATCAAAGGACCAGAGTTTGATATTGAAGGTTCCAAAGGTGGATTTGAAATGCCAAAAATCAAAATGCCCAAATTTGGCCTCAAAGGTCCAAAAGTGGAGGGTCCAGATGTCGATATCAACCTTCCCAAAGCAGACATCAATTTAAAAGCACCTGAAGTTGACATCAAAGGACCAGATTTTGATATTGAAGGTTCCAAAGGTGGATTTGAGATGCCAAAAATCAAAATGCCCAAATTTGGCTTCAAAGGTCCAAAAGTGGAGGGTCCAGATGTTGATATAAATCTTCCCAAAGCAGAAGTTGATTTAAATGCACCTGAAGTTGACATCGAAGGACCAGATTTTGACATTGAAGGACCAGATGCCAAAATAAAAGGACCCAAATTCAACATGCCAAAATTGTCTGGACCAAAAATCTCCATGCCAGATGTGGATTTCAATCTGAGAGGTCCCAACCTCAAAGGTGATGTCGATGTGTCAGGTCCAAAAATTAAAGGAGACGTAAAAGCACCTGATGTTGACATCAAAGGACCAGAGTTTGATATTGAAGGTTCCAAAGGTGGATTTGAGTTGCCAAAAATCAAAATGCCCAAATTTGGCCTCAAAGGTCCAAAAGTGGAGGGTCCAGATGTCGATATAAACCTTCCCAAAGCAGACATCAATTTAAAAGCACCTGAAGTTGACATCAAAGGACCAGATTTTGATATTGAAGGACCAGATGCCAAACTAAAAGGACCCAAATTCAACATGCCAAAAATATCTGCACCAAAAATCTCCATGCCAAATGTGGATTTCAATCTGAGAGGTCCCAACCTCAAAAGTGATGTGGATTTGACTGTACCAAAAATTGAAGGAGACATAAAAGCACCTGAAGTTGACATCAAAGGACCCGAGTTTGATATTGAGAGCCCAAGTGGCAAAATCAAAGGACCCAAATTCAACATGCCAAAGGTTTCTGGACCAAAAATCAACATGCCAGATGTTGATTTCAATCTGAAAGGCCCAAAACCCAAAGGTGATGTAGATGTATCTGCTCCAAAGATAGAGGGAGAAATAAAAATGCCGAAAGTTGACATTAAAGGTCCAGATGTGGACATTGATATTGGCACAACTGGCATGAAGAAACCAAAGTTCAAAATGCCAAAATTTGGATTCAAGGGTTCAAAGGTAAAGACCCCTGAAAAAGATTTGAAAGTAGAAAAAGGGGAAATAAGTATTAAAGGAAATACTTCAAGCTCAGCAGATCTGGAACTGGATTCTGAACTGACTGGACCAAAGCTAAAGGGGTCAAAATTTAAAATGCCAAAATTTGGATTCAAGCTCCCAAAGGTTGAAGGGCCAGAGTTAGATGTCAGTCTCCCAAAGACAGAACTAGATGTTAATGCCCCAGATGTGGATATAAAAGCACCTGACATTGATATTGAGAGCCCTAGTGGCAAAATCAAAGGACCCAAATTCAACATGCCAAAAATGTCTGGACCAAAAATCTCCATGCCAGATGTGGATTTCAATCTGAGAGGTCCCAACCTCAAAGGTGGTGCGGATTTATCCATCCCAAAAATTGAAGGAGACATAAAAACACCTGAAGTTGACATTAAAGGACCAGAGTTTGATATTGAAGGTTCCAAAGGTGGATTTGAGTTGCCAAAAATCAAAATGCCCAAATTTGGCCTCAAAGGTCCAAAAGTGGAGGGTCCAGATGTCGATTTAAACCTTCCCAAAGCAGACATCAATTTTAAAGCACCTGAAGTTGACATCAAAGGACCAGATTTGGACATTGAAGGACCAGATGCCAAACTAAAAGGACCCAAATTCAACATGCCAAAAATGTCTGCCCCAAAAATCTCCATGCCAGATGTGGATTTCAATCTGAGAGGTCCCAACCTCAAAGGTGGTGTGGATTTGTCCCTCCCAAAAATTGAAGGAGACATAAAAGCACCTGAAGTTGACATTAAAGGGCCAGAGTTTGATATTGAAGGTTCCAAAGGTGGATTTGAGATGCCAAAAATCAAAATGCCCAAATTTGGCTTCAAAGGTCCAAAAGTGGAGGGTCCAGATGTTGATATAAATCTTCCCAAAGCAGAAGTTCATTTAAATGCACCTGAAGTTGACATCAAAGGACCAGATTTTGACATGGAAGGACCAGATGCCAAAATAAAAGGACCAAAATTCAACATGCCAAAAATGTCTGGACCAAAAATCTCCATGCCAGATGTGGATTTCAATCTGAGAGGTCCCAACCTCAAAGGTGATGTCGATATGTCAGGTCCAAAAATTAAAGGAGACGTAAAAGCACCTGAAGTTGACATCAAAGGACCAGAGTTTGATATTGAAGGTTCCAAAGGTGGATTTGAAATGCCAAAAATCAAAATGCCCAAATTTGGCCTCAAAGGTCCAAAAGTGGAGGGTCCAGATGTCGATATAAACCTTCCCAAAGCAGACATCAATTTAAAAGCACCTGAAGTTGACATCAAAGGACCAGATTTTGATATTGAAGGTTCCAAAGGTGGATTTGAGATGCCAAAAATCAAAATGCCCAAATTTGGCTTCAAAGGTCCAAAAGTGGAGGGTCCAGATGTTGATATAAATCTTCCCAAAGCAGAAGTTGATTTAAATGCACCTGAAGTTGACATCAAAGGACCAGATTTTGACATTGAAGGACCAGATGCCAAACTAAAAGGACCCAAATTCAACATGCCAAAATTGTCTGGACCAAAAATCTCCATGCCAGATGTGGATTTCAATCTGAGAGGTCCCAACCTCAAAGGTGATGTCGATGTGTCAGGTCCAAAAATTAAAGGAGACGTAAAAGCACCTGAAGTTGACATCAAAGGACCAGAGTTTGATATTGAAGGTTCCAAAGGTGGATTTGAAATGCCAAAAATCAAAATGCCCAAATTTGGCCTCAAAGGTCCAAAAGTGGAGGGTCCAGATGTCGATATCAACCTTCCCAAAGCAGACATCAATTTAAAAGCACCTGAAGTTGACATCAAAGGACCAGATTTTGATATTGAAGGTTCCAAAGGTGGATTTGAGATGCCAAAAATCAAAATGCCCAAATTTGGCTTCAAAGGTCCAAAAGTGGAGGGTCCAGATGTTGATATAAATCTTCCCAAAGCAGAAGTTGATTTAAATGCACCTGAAGTTGACATCAAAGGACCAGATTTTGACATTGAAGGACCAGATGCCAAACTAAAAGGAACCAAATTCAACATGCCAAAATTGTCTGGACCAAAAATCTCCATGCCAGATGTGGATTTCAATCTGAGAGGTCCCAACCTCAAAGGTGATGTCGATGTGTCAGGTCCAAAAATTAAAGGAGACGTAAAAGCACCTGAAGTTGACATCAAAGGACCAGAGTTTGATATTGAAGGTTCCAAAGGTGGATTTGAAATGCCAAAAATCAAAATGCCCAAATTTGGCCTCAAAGGTCCAAAAGTGGAGGGTCCAGATGTTGATATAAACCTTCCCAAAGCAGACATCAATTTAAATGCACCTGAAGTTGACGTCAAAGGACCAGATTTTGACATTGAAGGCCACAAAGGAGGAATGAAAATGCCAAAATTTAAAATGCCATCATTTGGGTTGAAAAGTCCAAATATTGAGGTGCCTGATATTGATGTCAGCCTCCCTAAAGCTGATATTGATGTTGAATCACCAGGGTTGGATATTAAAGGTCCTGACGTTGATATCAAGAGTCCAAGTGGCAAAATTAAAGGACCAAAGTTTAAAATGCCAAATATTTCTGGACCTAAAATCTCCATGCCAGATGTGGATTTCAATTTGAAGGGTCCAAACTTAAAAGGTGATGTGGATTTCTCATCTCCTAACTTGGAAGGAGACATAAAAGCACCTGATGTTGACATCAAAGGACCACAGATTGATATTGAAGGTCCTGAAGGTGGATTTGAAATGCCAAAATTCAAAATGCCATCATTTGGCTTCAAAGGAAAGAAGGCAGAGGGTCCAGATGTTGATATAAACCTTCCCAAAGCAGACATTGATGTGAAAGGACCTGACGTTGACATCAAAGGACCAGATTTTGACATTGAAGGACCAGATGCCAAACTAAAAGGACCCAAATTCAACATGCCAAAACTATCTGGACCAAAAATCTCCATGCCAGATGTGGATTTCAATCTGAGAGGTCCCAACCTCAAAGGTGATGTCGATGTGTCAGGTCCAAAAATGAAAGGAGACGTAAAAGCACCTGAAGTTGACGTCAAAGGACCAGAGATTGATATTGAAGGTTCCAAAGGTGGATTTGAGATGCCAAAATTCAAAATGCCATCTTTTGGCTTCAAAGGTCCAAAAATGGAGGGCCCAGATGTTGATATAAACCTTCCCAAAGCAGACATCAATTTAAAAGCACCTGAAGTTGACATCAAAGGACCAGATTTTGACATTGAAGGACCAGATGCCAAACTAAAAGGACCCAAATTCAACATGCCAAAAATGTCTGGACCAAAAATCTCCATGCCAGATGTGGATTTCAATCTGAGAGGTCCCAACCTCAAAGGTGATGTCGATGTGTCAGGTCCAAAAATTAAAGGAGACATAAAAGCACCTGAAGTTGACATCAAAGGACCAGAGTTTGATATTGAAGGTTCCAAAGGTGGATTTGAAATGCCAAAAATCAAAATGCCCAAATTTGGCCTCAAAGGTCCAAAAGTGGATGGTCCAGATGTCGATATCAACCTTCCCAAAGCAGACATCAATTTTAAAGCACCTGAAGTTGATGTCAAAGGACCAGATTTTGACATTGAAGGCCACAAAGGAGGAATGAAAATGCCAAAATTTAAAATGCCATCATTTGGGTTGAAAAGTCCAAATATTGAGGTGCCTGATTTTGATGTCAGCCTCCCTAAAGCTGATATTGATGTTGAATCACCATCGTTAGATATTAAAGGTCCTGACGTTGATATCAAGAGTCCAAGTGGCAAAATTAAAGGACCAAAGTTCAAAATGCCAAATATTTCTGGACCTAAAATCTCCATGCCAGATGTGGATTTCAATTTGAAAGGTCCAAACGTAAAAGGTGATGTGGATTTCTCATCTCCTAACTTGGAAGGAGACATAAAAGCACCTGATGTTGACGTCAAAGGACCACAGATTGATATTGAAGGTCCTGAAGGAGGATTTGAAATGCCAAAATTCAAACTGCCATCATTTGGCTTCAAAGGAAAGAAAGCGGAGGGTCCAGATTTTGGAATGAACCTTCCCAAAGCAGACATTGATGTGAAAGGACCTGAAGTTGACATCAAAGGACCAGATTTTGACATTGAAGGACCAGATGCCAAACTAAAAGGACCCAAATTCAACATGCCAAAATTGTCTGGACCAAAAATCTCCATGCCAGATGTGGATTTCAATCTGAAAGGCCCAAAACTCAAAGGCGATGTAGATGTGTCAGGTCCAAAGATAGAGGGAGAAATACAAGTACCTGAAGTTGACGTCAAAGGACCAGAGATTGATATTGAAGGTCCCAAAGGTGGATTTGAGATGCCAAAATTCAAAATGCCATCTTTTGGCTTCAAAGGTCCAAAAGTGGAGGGTCCAGATGTTGATATAAATCTTCCCAAAGCAGAAGTTGATTTAAATGCACCTGATATTGACATCAAAGGTCCAGATTTTGACATTGAAGGCCACAAAGGAGGAATGAAAATGCCAAAATTTAAAATGCCATCATTTGGAATGAAAAGTCCAAATATTGAGGTGCCTGATATTGATGTCAGCCTCCCTAAAGCTGATATTGATGTTAAATCACCAGGGTTGGATATTAAAGGTCCTGACGTTGATATCAAGAGTCCAAGTGGCAAAATTAAAGGACCAAAGTTCAAAATGCCAAATATTTCTGGACCTAAAATCTCCATGCCAGATGTGGATTTCAATTTGAAGGGTCCAAACTTAAAAGGTGATGTGGATTTCTCATCTCCTAACTTGGAAGGAGACATAAAAGTACCTGATGTTGACATCAAAGGACCACAGATTGATATTGAAGGTCCTGAAGGAGGATTTGAAATGCCAAAATTCAAACTGCCATCATTTGGCTTCAAAGGAAAGAAAGCGGAGGGTCCAGATTTTGAAATGAACCTTCCCAAAGCAGACATTGATGTGAAAGGACCTGACGTTGACATCAAAGGACCAGATTTTGACATTGAAGGACCAGATGCCAAACTAAAAGGACCCAAATTCAACATGCCAAAAATGTCTGGACCAAAAATCTCCATGCCAGATGTGGATTTCAATCTGAAAGGCCCAAAACTCAAAGGCGATGTAGATGTGTCAGGTCCAAAGATAGAGGGAGAAATAAAAGCACCTGAAGTTGACGTCAAAGGACCAGAGATTGATGTTGAAGGTCCCAAGGGTGGATTTGAGATGCCAAAATTCAAAATGCCATCTTTTGGCTTCAAAGGTCCAAAAGTGGAGGGTCCAGATGTTGATATAAACCTTCCCAAAGCAGAAGTTGATTTAAATGCACCTGATATTGACATCAAAGGTCCAGATTTTGACATTGAAGGCCACAAAGGAGGAATGAAAATGCCAAAATTTAAAATGCCATCATTTGGAATGAAAAGTCCAAATATTGAGGTGCCTGATATTGATGTCAGCCTCCCTAAAGCTAACATTGATGTTAAATCACCAGGGTTGGATATTAAAGGTCCTGACGTTGATATCAAGAGTCCAAGTGGCAAAATTAAAGGACCAAAGTTCAAAATGCCAAATATTTCTGGACCTAAAATCTCCATGCCAGATGTGGATTTCAATTTGAAGGGTCCAAACTTAAAAGGTGATGTGGATTTCTCATCTCCTAACTTGGAAGGAGACATACAAGCACCTGATGTTGACATCAAAGGACCACAGATTGATATTGAAGGTCCTGAAGGTGGATTTGAAATGCCAAAATTCAAAATGCCATCATTTGGCTTCAAAGGAAAGAAGGCAGAGGGTCCAGATTTTGAAATAAACCTTCCCAAAGCAGACATTGATGTGAAAGGACCTGAAGTTGACATCAAAGGACCAGATTTTGACATTGAAGGACCAGATGCCAAACTGAAAGGACCCAAATTCAACATGCCAAAAATGTCTGGACCAAAAATCTCCATGCCAGATGTGGATTTCAATCTGAGAGGTCCCAACCTCAAAGGTGATGTCGATGTGTCAGGTCCAAAAATTAAAGGAGATGTAAAAGCACCTGAAGTTGACATCAAAGGACCAGAGTTTGATATTGAAGGTTCCAAAGGTGGATTTGAGATGCCAAAAATCAAAATGCCCAAATTTGGCCTCAAAGGTCCAAAAGTGGAGGGTCCAGATGTCGATATAAACCTTCCCAAAGCAGACATCAATTTAAAAGCACCTGAAGTTGACATCAAAGGACCAGAGTTTGATATTGAAGGTTCCAAAGGTGGATTTGAGATGCCAAAAATCAAAATGCCCAAATTTGGCCTCAAAGGTCCAAAAGTGGAGGGTCCAGATGTCGATATCAACCTTCCCAAAGCAGACATCAATTTAAAAGCACCTGAAGTTGACATCAAAGGACCAGATTTTGATATTGAAGGTTCCAAAGGTGGATTTGAGATGCCAAAAATCAAAATGCCCAAATTTGGCTTCAAAGGTCCAAAAGTGGAGGGTCCAGATGTTGATATAAATCTTCCCAAAGCAGAAGTTGATTTAAATGCACCTGAAGTTGACATCAAAGGACCAGATTTTGACATTGAAGGACCAGATGCCAAACTAAAAGGACCCAAATTCAACATGCCAAAAATGTCTGGACCAAAAATCTCCATGCCAGATGTGGATTTCAATCTGAGAGGTCCCAACTTTAAAGGCGATGTAGATGTGTCAGCTCCAAAGATAAAGGGAGATATAAAAGCACCTGAAGTTGATGTCGAAGGACCAGAGATTGAGATTGAAGGTCCCAAAGGTGGATTTGAGATGCCAAAATTCAAAATGCCATCTTTTGGCTTCAAAGGTCCAAAAGTGGAGGGTCCAGATGTTGATATAAATCTTCCCAAAGCAGAAGTTGATTTAAATGCACCTGATATTGACATTAAAGGTCCAGATTTTGACATTGAAGGCCACAAAGGAGGAATGAAAATGCCAAAATTTAAAATGCCATCATTTGGAATGAAAAGTCCAAATATTGAGGTGTCTGATATTGATGTCAGCCTTCCTAAAGCTGATATTGATGTTAAAGCACCAGGATTGGATGTTAAAGGTCCTGACTTTGAAATTGAAGTGCCAGATGCCAAACTCAAAGGACCTCACTTCAAAATGCCAAAAATGTCAGCACCAAATATCTCCATGCCAGATGTGGATTTCCATCTGAAAGGTCCCAAACTCAAAGGTGATGTCGATGTGTCAGGTCCAAAGATTGAGGGAGGCATTATTGCACCTGATGTTGACATCAAAGGACCAGAGTTTGATATTGAAGGTTCCAAAGGTGGATTTGAGTTGCCAAAAATCAAAATGCCCAAATTTGGCCTCAAAGGTCCAAAAGTGGAGGGTCCAGATGTCGATATAAACCTTCCCAAAGCAGACATCAATTTAAAAGCACCTGAAATTGACATCAAAGGACCAGATTTTGATATTGAAGGACCAGATGCCAAACTAAAAGGACCCAAATTCAACATGCCAAAAATGTCTGGACCAAAAATCTCTATGCCAGACATGGATTTCAATCTGAGAGGTCCCAACGTCAAAGGTGATGTGGATTTGTCCATCCCCAAAATTGAAGGAGACATAAAAGCACCTGAAGTTGACATCAAAGGACCAGATTTTGACACTGAAGTTCCCAAAGGTGGATTTGAGTTGCCAAAAATCAAAATGCCCAAATTTGGCCTCAAAGGTCCAAAAATGGAGGGCCCAGATGTTGATATAAACCTTCCCAAAGCAGACATCAATTTAAAAGCACCTGAAGTTGATATCAAAGGACCAGATTTTGACATTGAAGGACCAGATGCCAAACTAAAAGGACCCAAATTCAATATGCCCCAAATTTCTGCACCCAAAATCTCTATGCCAGACATGGATTTCAATCTGAGAGGTCCCAACGTTAAAGGTGATGTAGATGTGTCAGCTCCAAAGATAAAAGGAGATCTTAAAGGTCCAGAGATTGGAATAAAAGGAAGGGCGGATGCATCTTTGCCCAAATTGGAGGGAGACCTCAAACATCCACATGCCAAAATAGCATTTCCCACCAGAACAACGGGGGATGTGACTATTGATCCTGTAAAAACAGGTGTTTCATTTCCTAAGTTCAAAGGTCCAAAGTTTGGAATGAAAGCCCCTGATGTTGAGGGGCATGAATCAACTGGTAACACAGCAACGCTCAACGTTGGTGCAAAAGGTTCCAATACAGACTTTGGTCTCCCAGTTACTGAGGCAAGTCTTGATGCCCCTGATATTAATATAAATGTGAAGGGGAAGAAAGGTAAATTTAAACTCCCTAAAGTGAAAGTAAAGGGGAAGAAACCTGAAGTGGATGTCGGAACAGCAGGAGTAGACTTGGATGTAGACGCACCAAGTATCAATGTCAAAGGAAAAAAGGGGAAGAAGCCTCTTTTTGGTAAGCTTCATTTCCCTGATGTGGAATTAGATATCAAATCATCCAAATTGAAAGGGGATGGATCTTTTGCTGGGGGATTGAAATCACCTGACACAGATTTACCATCTTCTAGCTATAACACTGCCATTGAGTCTACTGTTACTGACAGGTCGAAAATGAAATTGGAAGGGCTAGATGTAAATCTCAAGACTCCTAACATCAAAATGTCAAATCCAAACTTATCTGTTCCTGATATAGATGTGGATCTAAATAGATGTAGTTCTAAAGGTGGTGCAGAGTTTGACTCTAATGTTGCTGGTGGCCTTCATTTCCCAGAAGGTACTGTAACATTTCCCAAAATGAAAGTACCAAAATTTGGTATTGTTCTGCCTCCATTGGAAGGGCTTCAAGGAGGAGGCAATTTTGAATCAGATCTTGGAGCTAGTGGAAGCATAAACATACAGTCTCCATCCGTTAGTTCACACAATATTGAGGTTCCCAATCCAGAACTTGGAGTCCAAAAAAAGTTAAAGATTCCAAAGTTTTTTGGCAAATCAAAAGCAAAGGGAAGTAGTGTTGGTGACCTTCGGGGTCCAGAGGTAGACTTAAGTGCAAGTGGGAAAAGCAGCAAGGTTTCTAAAGACCTAACTATACAAGCTGGAGAACTGACGGGTGGGAAATTGGCATTGGAGGGTGATACTGGACTTAGTATGTCAACAAAAGGAAAATCAGCCTCACTGGATCTATTTAAGAAGTCAAGGCACCGATCTTCTTCTCTGAGTGATGAGGGAGGGCTTGAATTTGATTCTCCCTCTGCTCACTTAGATGCCGAAGGAGGTGACATTTCATTAGACCTCGGAGGAGGCAAGGTCAAAGGAAAGAAAGGCAAGTTGAAGTTTGGCACCTTCGGAGGTTTTGGTGCAAAGTCAAAAGGCTCATATGAAGTGACACTTGGTGAGGACAGTGAAGCAGGACTGGAGGGAAGTGCAGGTGTTTCTCTACCTAGTAAGAAAACAAGATTGTCCTCATCTTCAAGCAGTGACAGTGGCTCAAGAGGTGGTTTCAGGTTCCCAAGGCTTGAGCTATCTGTTTCACCCAAAAAATGAATAACTCTGAGGAAAATTAAACTTTTCTATAAACAACCAAATCTCCTAACATACTGTATCTCCTAACATCAGTCCTTAAAAATCTAAGGATACATACCCAGTCAATATTGTTGTTAAAAATGTAAGTTCATTTTCAGTTAAAGACTGGAGTGCATGACATCGTTTAAAATCCCTCTAAACTGTAAATAAGATTAATTCATTTTGTAATAATAGATATTTGTAAATAGTCCAGATTTATTAAATATATATGCAATCTCACTAATATTTCATCCATAGTTGAATACAGAGTTAGTCCTTTCTGTTCCTATTTTATTCTATCAGATGATTACTTCAAATGAATCTGTGTGGCATAGTTCTGTCCAAGGGTCAATTGCACAGAACAGGTAGACCATTTATTTTTGAAGGACATTTTTTGTCTATACACCCTGACACATGCATAAGCAGTAACTGTTTTATTGTATGATATAAATTTATTTTCATGCTTTGACGCTATAAAACAAGTGCAGAATCACCTTTCAACATTAAACTGGTCTGCAACAATTGCAAAGACAATCAGTCTGAAAACAACATCAGTCTGAAGTCCTGTCCTTAGTTTTCTATTCATTTAAGAATGTTTTACCCTCACATTTTCTGCAAATTATCAAAATATGATTTTACTTTTTTCTTTTTATACATTTTATTTCTTAATCCTGTCATTAAAATGCTTCATTCTTTTACAATAATCCATATTGTTCCCTACTTTTCTGTCACTCTGCCTCTGTACAGATGCCTTTTGATAATGCAAACAATGTAATACAAACAATGTAACAAATAAACAGTCACTTTTTGATGCCAAATGTCATGTACAAAATATGTGTTGATATATATTTGATGGACATAGGGTATGATTTTTTGGGTCTATTCTTTTGAGAACATTCTTTCAAATAAATGCAATAAAATGATTTTTTAAAACTATAAGGTTCTTAAGTAGTTCTTACTGGTGCCATATTCACATTACTTGATATGATGACTACAGTTTTATTCATCAGTTCATCCATACCAAACACTGGACAAGCACAAATACATTTTGAAGCTGTGTGTTACAAATGTGGGGTTAGCAGAGGAAATCACTGTGTAAAGACAGACAAATTATTTTAAAAAACATATTGCACCTTGTGTTACCTATTTTTCTTCATTCCAAAGTTGCCATTGAGAAAGTAACATAAACATCAGTCAACAAAACAGCTCAACAGACAAAAATATCTTTGTCTAGCTTTAATTTCTGTTATAAGTTGGCAACAACATAATATGGTAAAAAAAAAAAATAAACTTTTCAAAGAGGACATTATACCTAGTTTCCCCCTTCATAACAGTCTCCTGTGGTCTAAATGAAATATCTGTGCCATGCTTTGGTCAAATATAACATTAATCAAGCACCAGAGGAGGTTGTGACCCTACATAAACAAGGAGAGCAAATTTAAAACTGATTTTTTTTCTCTGTGTGATAAGACTTAAGCAGACCTTAAACAGATTCCTGAATGGGTTTATTTCACATTTTGTGAAGTGGTACACACTTAGGTTACCCAAATATAAAGATAGAAGTAAAGACTGATTGATTGATTAATTGATTGAAATACATGCCCAAAAACACAGTAAACGTGCATTTTTCATCATATTAACCTTTTTTTTTTATTACCTTTAAAATTAAGTCAATAATTTGATCAACTCAAAGCATTATTCATTCATTCCTAATTTGGTCCTTGCTTGTATTAAATAGGGAAGCTGAAGACAGACTGGAAAAAAGTGAAAAGAAGCTGAAGATAAAATGTAACCAATTGCCAGTGCACTTTGCTTTGGTATTTGGTGACTGTATTCTGCCAATCAGGTTGAACCAGTTCCTAAACCTCCTTTATACTTTCCAAAAGGCCAGCAAAGTAAACAAAAAAAACTTTTCCCTGTGAGACACATCCATGTCCCCTGCAACAGTTAACAAAAGCAACCACAGAACTTTTTCTGATCAAAAAGCAGCTGTTTTAGCTCATGCTATACTTTATGACGAGATAAGTTCTCTCCCATCACTACATTAATGCAAGCATTTAGTTGGCCAAGAAAATGTGCTCTTCTTCACACAATATCTAATTGAATATGTAGAAATTATTTATATTTTCAGAACTGAACACCCTGATCCATTTCAAGTGAACTAAAATACTTAATCGATAAAAATGTGGTGACAAGAGTCAAGGCTTGCAGTCAAACATTAAATCTGTTTATATTCTGCATTATACAGTTGATTTAAGTTTTTTGGTGAACTTATTTGCAAACAGTTGCTATATGTTAGGTTTGGCATAGAGAGGGTGAAAGAAATGTAGCTGCATTTGTGCAAAGGGATTTTGCAGTGAAGGGGGAAATCTTTGATACGCAAAGCTGCACTGTAATTTCAAACTGATTTTCACCTTTTAATAGAGGTTGTTTTAAACATCCTCCACTGAAGACATAGAAAGAAAAAGGAAGAAAAAAACTTAAGCTATAGACCACAAGCTATAAAGCTCTGACTAGACTGCTGTTTGCTGATGGTCATTTGATACCTGACAGGAGCTGATTAAATATGTGGCATTTAATGTGGTGAATGGTGTTGGATAGCACTGCAATTGCATGCAGGTAGTTGAGCGCCTGAAATTTCTGCATTTAATTTCCATTGGTGACTGTCATGCACTGGCTACTTATACAATTATTCTAGCTACTATAAATAAGAGATGCATCTTGAAAAAATACTCTAAATATGTCTAATCTTTTGACAGAAGACACATTTTCGGATTTTTTTTGTTTTTTGTCTGAATATAAACGTTCAATCCATGGCTTTAGTCATTGAACATGCATTCATTTTTAAATCAGCATTATAAACAGATACCATAGATGTCTTGTAAAACTTTTATATTTGGAAAATTGCTCATTAGGATGTCATATGTCTTCATCAAAAGGTAACCCACATTTAGTGTACATGGTAGAACCTGTGTGAATCATGTCATCGTTGTTAAAGTGACATGCTTTTTTAAAAAAATCCCACCATGCCCCCTGTTATCCGTCTGACCAGATTTTACCTTGATATAATTGTCCATCATTGTGATTAACAATATACTCACAATTGCAAGAGGTTATTTTCAGAAAAAAAGAACAGTAGTTTTGTAATGTGATCTAACAATCACATGGTTCTTTTTCTTTTCATTGGCTGTAAAAGCAACATGCAACTCAGTTCTTTGAAGTGTGATCTTAATATGTTATTGTTGATCTTTTTTTATAGGATCATATTTTCAAATTAAAATAAAACTTTAAAAGCCCTTAAAAAAATACCCAATCCTTGCAACTATATTTGTGTGACAAAACAGTTCATTGAATAAGATCTTCCAAATGAACATGTCATATATGCCACCTAGTGGTTGAATCAAATATTACCACAACTTTCAAAATTTAAACAATTTTCACATACTTGATTGTTTTTAAAATCTTTTTCTCAAAGAATGTTATTTCGGACAGAGACCAATACAAAGCTGTATACTGGTAATTGCCTTCAGTGCTACAGCTTTGATTGATATTCATCATTCTTTATAAAAAAAACAAACAACAAAACTGTTTGTAACACATAAAAGGCTAGCTTCAGCAATGATCATAACCACAAATGTGTTAAAACGTGTTAACTAAAGCGCTACAGGAACACAGATTGTAAGGTTAGGCTTTTCTTCTTTTTAAAAACAGTTTTTTGGGCTTTATTACAGGATGATATCCCTGCGGTCCAGGTTGCTTGAATGCAATTGTTGTTGTATTGCAGAGGAAGGAACTTATCAGGAATTTCCTTTCAAAGAGGAAAGTGCCCCCTTCCTTACTAGAGAGGCTAACATTTTTTGTTCTGCAAGAGGAGGACACAGGAGAAGAAAAAGTTGGAACTGTCCTGCACAGTTAGGATGTGTTAGTTTTGGATTATCTACTCAACGTTATCACTTGTCTGTTTCAAAAGATGATCATACACGGTGAATACTGAGGAGTAACACATTGAATCAATTGCTCAGGTAAGAAGAAAGTTTACTTTTTGAAAATTCACCAGGTACATCACTCAAATCAATTCCTTAAAAAAAAAACCATTATTTCTTACAATCCATTCGCGTTAAGTAATGTCCTTTGTTATGTTCAGGCATGCCTATACATTAAAAATGTATAGATTCAAGAGGGTTACTCATCTGCTGGTTCTACCACATGTTTAACAATTACCGTAATTTCTAACTGATCCCTCCTGCCCCTGATATTGACGGAAGCATTGTATTTCCTCTTGATGCCCTGGCAATGGGTGTATTAGGTCAAGGAATTATAAGCAAAGACTAAGAAATTGAATAGTTAAACACAATTTTATGGAATACTTTACAGAATACTCAGACAGTATGATCATATACATATGATGATAACTCAAATAGTTACCGGTATATACAATCCCAGCAAAGTATTCTGTGTATTTTCCTCATGTTTGCCCCCACTCTTGATATTAATTCTAGGCACATTTTAGTGGCAGGTCTGTGTTTCTACAAGCACAATAGAAGGTCGGTTAATTGTGAAATTTCTTGCTGGGATCCTTTGTGTGATCCAGCTGGAGTTAGCATGGTGTGAACCGATTCTAGTAGACGCCTTCAAATGGCCTAATCTTCTCCACCAGTTTGTCTCCTAATTTCTAAGTCAACTAATTTAAAAACTACAACAGACATTCAAGGCCTTTTACTTACAGTTGGTGTACAGTTTTATTGCACAGGGAAAATATTGTTCTGTTCTGCACAGTGAAAGTATAGGCGTCTTGGCATCTAGGTATATCTGTTCGCTCAGGAGGCACATGATAACATGCCTTACCTCCTCAGTCTAAAATCTGACATCTCATGTGTCATGCTGAATGCAGCCAGATGGTGTCCTTGACTCCTGCAAGAATAAAAGAGGTCACATAGTGTGATGGCATACATTAAATCATATCTCACTTTAATGGGTCTATATTTATGCACCAGCACTTTGACAGTTACAAAATGTCCTCAAAATAACACATTTAATACATTCCTTTGTTCTGGTGGATAATTAAGCACAGTGTATAGATACCCTTGCAAGCATTTGTACTAAAGAAGCACATACAGGATACTAGAGGGGACGTTTGGCACTCGCACAATCAGTTGGAATATTTAAGTGTCACTGAGTTCTGTTTTGACTTTAGCTATACAGCTTCCTGTTTTGTTGATGATATTTAGTGGTTCCTGGCTGTGCTTAAAGATGCAGTAGCTGGCAATGGTTTAGTTTCAGTCATAAAATCTACCGAAATATTGGGAATAAAATACAATATGAAATAATAAAACTATTTGTCTGTAATTAGAGTGCCCTTTAAGTGTGTAGATCTGCAGAATGTGGCTAGTCAACCTTCCTTTTTTTATACCTGTAAACATAATGTATACTGCATTTTATTATGGTGTTTAATGAGACTGATTATAATAGTACATAGTAAACTATCATAAAAAATACGTACACACCCAAACTTCAGATCATATATACAGCCAAAGGTCTTGTTGTGTTAAATTTATGGACACCATTAATGGAGTCACGGCATTAAAGATAATCACTATTCCTAGCATGAAGCAGTAAATGTCAGAAGGTGAAGGTCTACAGGAAACCAACATGGCCCCCTCTACAAACAAAGGAAACCCTACAGTCAGTAACAAAATGGGTGCTCTGGTGGATAAAGATGTATTAACTATTTTAATTCTTCGGCTCCCAAGCAGGACCCAGTTGCTCTCTTCACCTCCTTTTTACCCAAAAATCTGAATTTTCCTTTACACATGATTGAATTAATTATGCTTTTTTTTCACATTGACTATGAAAAATGTTGCCAAAGCTCGAAGCTCGCTTATTAAATCATCAGGACGAAGGCTTGATTTAAACAAAAGGTGGTCCAAAGGCTAATGCAGTTTGTCAACCATGTGTTATGTCTACCCAATAGGAAGGAAGACAGTAATGTACCTGAATATTTAACAATACATATGTGTTAATCTTAGTGTGGGAGAATCCTTGTCTCTGTTGTAGTTATAATCTTACTCTCCTTTGTGATGTTGTTTTGGCCTGTGTAAAGAACACAAAAATGTGATGGGAAAGTGATACCTTTTTTTTAAGGATTAAGCTGGATTCATTAAAAATGGTGTCTGACACTAAACCATCACTTGTGAGTTGAAAGAAAAAATACTTTCACTTGTATTTGATCAGTAAGCAGGGGCCTGTTAAGTGCAAGGTTCTCCTCTCATTTTTCTACTGGAATCTGAAACTGGAACAGGGAACAGAGAGATCTGTTTTACAAGGATACAAGTTATGCTAACACAAATACTGTGACATTAGTTGTGGCGAATCATCAAACACCACAGTTATACCAGAGGATCGTTTACACAATAGGCCTAACCATTGCTAGTTACTTTAAACAATCATTGTGGCTAAGAGATGTCTGTAAGTCATGCAGTGTTGTGTGCATGTTTAGCTGTCCAAAAATAAGGAATCTATTGGGGTTTGCAAATGTGTTTCACAGATTTCTTTATGTCTCTTTTATAGAAAAATCTACTCCAGGGTTTATCAAAGACCAGGGTTCCAGAGTTCGTAATGTCAGTTCTAAAACCTTATTAGAGATTCAAATAACGCCCAGTGTGTTGTCATAAAGAACTAGGCTAAAATTCTTAAGTCTATGGAGAAAATTAGACTGAAATGTTTGGGATGTTTGAAAGTATGAATTAATGCAGAAAACCTGAAATTCAAAGCTTTACCACTGATAAACAAAAAAGCAGACTATAACTCTGATGGAATAAATGTGCTATCTTGATTCAGCAAGAGATTCAAAAAAACATCATCACTCCAGCAGGCTATTCAAATTTGTGTCCTCTTCTAGGTTACTAGTGTCACAACAACAGATCAGCAAAACAACTTCATTTCTGGTCTGTAAACAACAGTAACAGCAACAAGGAGTTCGCTTAACTTAGTTTCATGATTGTCTATGAATACTCAGCTGTTCTCACAGTGTTTCCCATTCTGTTTGTTCACCACAGACCAACGAAATGCCAGTCAGTGTTACCGCTGAACATTCGCCGTTCATCGACCCGAGTTACTGTCATTAATTAATTATAGCAGGAATGGCGGTGGCCATGTCCTCTTTACCATTACCGTACTGTATATAACCGTCTTAATAATTGTTTAAGGGTTTGCTGGTTAGTGTTAGGTTGTAGAAGCTGGTTGCATCAAGTACTGAACATAAATCAATGAGAGAAATAACAAAACTCCTCCTACCTGCTTCTTTTTCTGTTGTAATTTTCGTGTTAGTGGGGGAGCCAAGTGGGGGAGCAAGTCTGTGGGTTTTCCAATAATTTCACTATGTTTCCAACTTGGCTACTAAAGGCTCACTGTATATTCTCATAATACATAAAATATAAATACATCATCTTTGAGTTTCAGGCCTGGCGAGGGGTCAAATGAGGTCAGATGTGCTCTTAAGCTTTGCTGTAGAAGTGTTAGAGTCTCACTTGTCAACTGCAGAGATGGATTTTTTTGTTGTGTAGATTCTGCAGATAAGTGCAGAAACAAACTCTGCACATAGATCTCCTCATTGTGTACTGTAAATAAGCCGTAATCAGCTCTTCTATAACGAGTATAGATGTTGGCTGTGAGACTACATGCCCCTTCTATTTAGAATGACTTTCCTGAAACACCACCAGGTGACCATTTTTACATGCAGAAGATGCTCTCAGAATTGATCAAATAATCCCAAACTACCTGGTATAGGCTCTTCCTCTGTCCCTTTGCCTTTGAAGTTTTGAGTGAAGTTATGGTGTCTCAATTACATGCAGTAGCGCAGGATTAAGCTTATGCCAAAGCAAGATCTATTTCTAAAACTCAGAAGCGTGTTCTCTGAAGCCCTGACTTGGTTAAAGCAGCTTACTGACCTTGAGGGTTCATCAGTATGTAGTTTTTCACTTGTAATCGCAGGGGGCTTTCAAGACAGCGACTGAAGGAGAATATTTTTTTCTGCATGGCTACATATGCAGAGACATTCCTCCGTGGGATTCTCTTTGATGATAGAATAGCAGACTGCACAGATGTGTGTTAGTGTGTAATGCACATTACTTACATTTAGAGATGTGTGTTAGTTATTTATGAGGGTTATTAATGTATCCACTGTTCAGTTAATGGATTAGCATGCGATGAATCCACGTACAAGAATTTGTTAGGGCTCACGCTAATAGCTTTGATAGCACAGTGTACTTGGTAGTCTTTTTCTTTCCCTCCATCATCAAGCAGTGATTTACTTTGTTAAGGTGTGACCTCATCCTCCTGGCTCCCTGATACCCCACATCCCCCTCTGAGCAAGAGCAGGCAACCCTGTTATCACCCACACATACACGCAGACGCACACACACACACACACTTAGAAAGTCACATACACACATAGGGTACACACAGTGCAGCAAAAAAAAGAGGACAGGGGTAGGGCTTGGGAGAATTTCACATTTTATTTTCAGGGTATATATGTCTATTTCAGTGTGTGTACGTGTGCTCAGACTTGCAAAAAGGCAGAGAGAGAGAGGGAGAGAGGGAGAGAAAGCGAAACAGGGGAGGCGAAGGGGAGGGAGTGTGGATCATGCATGTGCATTAACTCAGCTCCAGCGGCACAGCAGCAACAGCAGCAGAAGCAGCAGCAGCAAACAGAAACAGCAGCAGCACAGGAGGGAAAGAGAGAGAGAGAGAGAAACAGAGGAGAGTTGGAGGGAGGGTAGTCTCAGGCACAGGAACAAAAGCTGCAGAGGACTGCTTTCCATCTCCACTAAAAGAACAACGGAGGAGTAATAGCTGGAGGAGGGGCCAGTCATGATAGTAGTGAGACAATAACAGTGGAGAAGAGGCACATCAGTAGTCAGAGAGGACTGAAAACAGGGCTCTTCTCTGCTCTGCTCTCCATGTTTTGGGGGGCTTCACGTACCATTACCTTCGTCTCCTAACCCAGAGGAGGATGTCTGTGTCGGGGAAGAAGGAATTTGACGTGAAGCAGATCCTCAGGCTCCGCTGGCGCTGGTTCAGCCATTCGTCCCAAGGTTCATCAGGCGGCGGAGGTGGCGGCGGTGGCGGTGGAGGGGTAGGAGGCTACATACAGCAGGATGGCCTGGATCACAGAGGAACGCCTGCCCAGGGCCGGCTGAAGAGTCACTCTCGGGAAAGAGGTGTTGGAGGACTTCGGAAGACCAGCAGTCCAGTCCACAGCATCTTAGCACCTACGCCAGGGCCCACACCTGTCTGTGTCAGAGCCGGTCATCAATCATGGCACCATCAGCAGAACACCATCCAGGGTCTCCAGGTCAACGAGGAATCTTCAAAGAACAGCTCCTCGCCCAGCACCACAAGGAAAGAGGATGTCAACGCTGGCCAGGAAGATGTAAAGAGCAGCACAGAGGAACCTGCAGAGGTGGAGGCCAGAGAGAGGTATGGATCTGATCAGGTGTAGGGTACAGAGGAGACACAGATTTATTTTTTAGTGCCACATCAGTCACTTTGCATCACGTTGGTTCAACAAGTTCACACCACATTATGGTGTGCTATTTTTGGGATGACATGTTCTCCCTACATTTCATAGTCAGAGCATTTCCGCAAAATATAATTTGCATTTAATTGAGAAAGTGTGACGCCCGAGGCAAAACCCTAAGATTAACAAGTCAAATTGCCTTGCTGGGATCAGTAGAGATGAGTCCTCAGAGCACCAATATTTGCACTTCCATCCTGCATGTAGACCCTTTAACTAAGCTAAGAAGAAATTATCTACAGAGCTATCATTTTCCAATTTACTCAGACTCGGCAGCTGCCCCCACGTCTCACCTGGGGACAGCTCGCTCTCATTGTCCACAGCATGTTGGGCGGCATAAACCAATAAAGCATCTCTTTAATTATTCAGGATGAGACCAGAAGCCAAGGCTTTTTTTACGCTCCCTTGTCTGTGTTGTGGTGCATGTTACATTCATAATATCTCTCTTCCTGATTCCTTAGAGCATATTTTTTGTTAAATAACAATAATGCACTCTAATAATACATACTTCTACCATCTAAAAGGAGGATACAAGGAAAGAGCCAATACATCACCTGCATGTAAAAAAAAAGTAGCGGACCAATAAAAAGAGGAAGCAGGGTAGTCAGATGAATTACTTGGACTGACATTACAACTACTTTATTAGCCCAAAGCTGTCTTAGCTAGTGGACCGAACAGGTTATTAAAATGTTTCCTGGCAATTTTTTCTTCAGAAGCTGAAAGCAGCTTCTCGGGGTCATAGATGTCATTTTCTCCAGTCATAAATCCCACCCCTATACCTTTTCTACACAAGGTTGTGTTTGTCTTCCCCGTCTATGTCTTCTTCCAGGAAGTAAACAGGATAGAGATGTGTGGGTGTGTTTGTGTGAGAGTGTGTGTGCTGTCTGCCACATAAAGCACCTCACGTCAATGATGAAAATACCAGTTCTCCTTTTATCTTGTCTGTGACATCGCGAGGTGATTGAACTTTAATCCTTTCTGATTTCTACATGCACCTTTTGTTCTCTGCACCTGGTGGTGAAATGAACAACAAATTTGAACCTGTCCCTTTGTTGTTGTTTTTTTTTAAATTTCAGTCTCACTGCTACTGGATAGATAACTATAAATTGCAAATTGTCCACCTACAGCCCACCGATGGGGTTAAACTGAACTGTAATGGGCAGTGGAAGGTCAACTTTCCGTGAGCAGAACATGAATAATTCTGAGTAAAGATACAGTTTGGGAATCGGCTTGATGTTCTGCTCCCCGTGTTGGCATAATTGGCAGATGTTCATGTATTGGGCCTCCCTGTGCTTGAAAAGTGCATGCATAAAAGATGTGCCTCACAGGAAAAATGTGTAACTCTCCAGCTCTTGAGGGACCTTGAGTTCACGCTGGCCATGTGAAATACAGCACAGCCGTCTTATTTTGACAATGATACTGAAATATTGAAATATTCCGCTCTGGTGAATCAGAAAATATATCCTTCGCTCTGCTGTACATGGTAGTGAAATGAATTTATGAATTTGACCAGCAGAAATGAAATCAGACTTTTTTAATGAGGTGTATGTATTTATCCCCCATAATTAACAAATGAGGGATTTATAGTCAGTATTAGGCTGCCTAAGTAGCAGGGAAAAAATAGTCTGATGTGAAGGAATAAGCATGAAGGTGTCTTAAGATGCCATGCTTGAATCAAGGCTTAGTGTAATGGCAATGCATTCACAGTAAAGGACTTCTTACCTGGAGTAATGTTTGGACAAGCTCTGCATCTTGAGAGCTGTGAGAAGTTGCACAGCGAATTAGGCCAGTGACTGTGTGACACGCCATTGCTTGCATGTTCGTCAGTGGCTAAGCAGATGTGCGGATGTCACTGAGATATGCACATTCATTTACTCCACCAGCTGGGTGGCCCTATTACGTCTCACATCATAAATCCTTGACACATAATTTGTCACAATCCCTCAGGCTGAATGTAGAAATGAGTTCTGCCGGCTGTGAAAAATACAGAAAGTTTTAGCCATTCCCCTGCAGTGAGAGAATACGTGTCAGTCATTCTGTCGTGCGTGGCCCTCGGTTATCAGTTACATTCACACACTGTCTGCAGGAAAAAACGTCCCAAACAGTATTATTTCATTATGTTCATCCTATGTGGCTGGATCTTACTGGACATGATAATATCATGAAAGTATTTCTATCACATTTTGACTTTTTTAACATGGATGTTGGATCATATCACATAGCACTGTCACACAAGTTCATTGCAGAAATTGTACATTCCTACTTGAACATGTTTCTTTTGTATTCAATTATGTCATTTATGTTTTTTCAAATGTGTTTTCCCTGCCTGAGTACAAGTCATTTTGATGTGATATTCCAACATAATAATGTTGTTTGGTTAGCATTACAACTGCTGAGTTGTTAAATCAAGTGTCGTGGAGTATGTAGGACATATTACCTTGTTGTTTTCCCACCCTCGCTCCTGACACCCCTACCTATCTACAGTATATGCAGTTTATTTGTTTGTCCTCACGACTTTCATCTCCGAGACCTCTCCCCATGGTTGGCAGAGAATATACGACAGAAGTTAACCTGAATGGAATGGAAACCCTGACCTCTCCCACGTAAACACTAACACAGGCTTGACTCAGCTGCCGTTTAGTTTGAATGATATCTCAATTCCCTCTCCGCTGCCTTGGAGAAGAAATACCACCACCTCTCCCCCTGTCAACGGCAGTAATTCAAATGTTTGTTGGATGCCTCGTAACACCACAAGGCTTAAAGGTCTGTCTGTGTGACACATCCGACGGAGGCGTCCTTAAGATGCAGTAAATTGCAATGTACAGTATATCTGTGGTAATCTCTAAATAAAAACTCATGGTACAAGAGATTCTGAGATTGATTTTTAATTGAATTTGAATCTTCTTTCACTTCTGCAAATCTCCATTTTGTGTACAACAAAAATCACCAAGTGTACAGGCGCCATCATTTCACATCTAATTTAACTCTAATCTTTTTTTTAAAGGCTAAGGTTTATTAAAGCCCAATGTACAAAGGAAATAAATTCCTGTATCAGTACCTATTTGCATATCTAATTTGTACTGTAGAGGATGTGCATGCCCGAACCCTTGACTTTAATATCAAGGGTTCATTTCTTTATGCCGGAAAAGCAGGTGAAAATAAATTACGGACAATCCAACAGTGATGACAGTGTCATATATATATGCGAGTTAACCCACCATCAGCAAAGCAGGGAGGAGCTTTCTGCTACGATCTGCACATTTTTCACTTACAAGACACCCCCGACCCTCAAGACACACACACGCACGCACGCACGCACGCACCTACACACACACACACACAAACACACAGTATTTCAAACAAAATTCCTCAGCATGAGAATGCACAGCTCAGCATTGCAATCACCGTAAACCAACTACAACATATGTGGATTAAAAATTGAACATAAAATGTTCCTTAGCTTTACCATTTCAATGTCGTCTCAGTCATGTGCTGAGCTGATACTGTATGTATTTACCCTCTGGCACCTTTTTCCTTTTAGTTTTCCAATGTTGTTTGATTGCACTAGTCATGCAGAATATGATAATTGAACACATTTGGACCTTTTTTCATTTCACTGAGCAAGATTCATATTTGAAATATTCAAAACAGGAATTAGTATCCCACCTAAGGCGTTCATTTTTATTTCGCAGACATTGTGCTGACTGGACTGCTCCTCCACACTTCTTCTTTACAACGTGTCTGATATTACCGAGTATTTCCTCCACTGCACTCTGTAACATAAAAGCCCCCCCGGTCATAAATGGAGTAGATTTCAAAAGAAAAGGTTCTTGTATTCAGCTACGTTACCTCTATCGCTGTCAATATTAAGCAGGTATGTCTGTTGTAACAAAGGTATCAGAAGAAGGATGCGTGTTAAGAGCCTCAGTGAGATAGCAAAAGTGCAGGGAGGAAAATCTATTTCTGCAGAGTTATCTTCTCATCCTCACTGCAGGGTTCAAGTTATTACCGCCAGTGTGTGTATTTCTCTCCACACAAAGCTGAGCGGCACTACATCGACTGTCATAGTACAGAAGCATAAAGATCTCATGGAATATATAGACTTGGCACATGCTGCATGAGGCATTGTTGGAGTCACTGGATTTTCAATCCAAGCCGAACGACTCAGCGGCAGCCTTCAGGGGCAAATGGCTGTTATAATCCATTTTGAAAGAGACATTTCCCATTTGGCCCAGCCAGGCACAACTTTCCCTCTTTTCAGAAAGGGTGGAGTTGACACTCGTCGGAATAAGACTGAGACTCTCGGTAACACGTCTGAGTCACAACCTTTACAGCCAGAGGCTAATCTGGGCTGACGAAAAGCACATCTTAGATTGTCCAACCAACGCTTGGAGGGTTTTTTTGTTTTTTTTTTAGAACAGGGAGAACTCAGACTGATCACAGAGATCAGTGTCTTCTCTTTATTTAAGCGCTGTATATCTTTCTACCTCTTGTACTGAATAATAGCACAAGCAACTTACAGTGTACAGCCATGAAACAGGATTTGAGTCTTTTTAACACATGCAAGAAACACACAGCATCTGCTACACCTGAATAACAGGTTATATTTAACATATGCTGTGTGTCTTAGAGCCAATTAGTCACATTTGGGCTGTGATATTTTTGGGAGGGTGTAAATAGAGAATGACAAGACGTGCTTGGTGAAGTAAAAAAAAAAAAAAAAATTGTGTGTACTGCAGAAGAAGGTGTGGTTGGAAGTGGCCAAATATTCTAACTTTGTTTGTCTTAGTTAGGCTTATTGACCTTCTGACTGAACAGGGATGCAAGTCAGCACAATGAAACAGTTTTTCGACTACAAAGAAAGTCCAAAAGCCTTGTTAGGCCCTGTGACTCTCTGAATTGCTTCGTAATATGCGACGTACAGCAATGTCCCCACAGAGTTTTCTCTGGAGTAAGGTGTTCTTGGGCTTTAGTGCCTCAATAAAATTGGGCTATACCTTTGATGATCCAACCCACTGCTACTGAAAGCGAAATACCCACCTCAGAGAAATTTACTGCTCCCTAGAACGTGATACCAAAGCAATTAGTGTCGGAGAGATTGGTAGGCATGAAAAATCCTTACAGCATGCCTTGGAGCCAATACAAAGGCAATGCATCTCAGTTTTACGGCCCCATTGCTTATTCACTCTTGTTTGGTGTTCCTCTCCAAGACTCCAGAGTCAGTGGGGAATTATTGTGACAGGGCAATAAATTACTCTTGCATTTAGCATAAAGTCTCCCAATAAAGATTAGACTATAGGATAGTGTGGTGTCCGGTGGGCAATATAAACAATTCCCGGAGGAGAAATGTTGTTGCTTTGTGTAATCAAAGAGGAGAAAGTCACACAGTCGGCTTAGAACTTTGTAATAGTGCGTTAATCGGGACATCAATTACAGCCGGCAACCCTTCCCACTCCATCCTTTGTGTTATCAATCTTAGTATGTGCCAATACATTGTGCTGCCAAGCATCAAAGGGAGTGCAGTTCATTTGTATGAAGAAAATTTGTAATTTGTATGGTTTATTCATCTGCCATTCAGGCACATGAGTTTCTTTGAATAGCTTTGACATTTTTTGAGCACCCTCAGTCTGTCCACGGGAGAAGGACCATGAGATGACGGTAAATTCCCTGTTAGAGGCAGCTCGGGTCTGTTTATGTAGCGTAACAAACAGCCCTAAATGTCAATGAGTGGACTTGCTCTGTGAAGGACACAAAGTGACTGGGCTGCATTATTTGCCACGAGTCTGAGGGATTACTTGGATTCCTGTAAAACAGCATGTAATCTAGCAGCCTGTGGGGACAGGGGGACTCAGCCTAGACACAATACTGCGAGGAGCAGGCTCGTTCACTCGTTAAGACCCCGTCTTTTGGAAGACACATGCACACACAGATAATGCAGACACACTCGGAAACAGACACAGAGGCATGTTCTCACACAGGCACAGAGAAGCTCTGTGTGGAAAAGCTGCTGCATAGATTGTGATGTGTGCTCGTCCCAATGGACTGCAGAGCATAGTTGCCCACTTATGTATACGGAGTTTAGTCCATAACAGTTTTAATTTCATCTTAGACTGGCAAGAAAGATGTATATGCACCGCAGGGAGCGGAGGGATCAGGAGTGCCATTCGTCCTAATAAGCTCTTTCTTGTTCTCATTCGTTTGTTGCTTATCTTGCTGTGTGCAGCTTGTTGATTTTTTGATACTTGTGATAAGGGACCAGGAAAGAAAAAAACCGACAGCGACATAATGAATTCTCTTAATTATTTTGTCACCGCTGAATGACGTTTCTTTGTTCATTTCACCCTAGTTGTCCATTTTATTTCCCTGCTTAGGTCTGTTGTTTTATTTTCTCCCCAAGCTAAATTACCATTAGGGAGTAATTATCTTGTTATTGTCTTTGTCCAGAAAAGGTATTAAATGAAAAAGAAAATGCAGCGAAATATCAAGTGTTTTGTTGTTAATTTGGAAGAGACGCCATGAAAAATGAACACAGTCTGTACAATGCTCACTAAGGTTCAAGAAGGAAAAGAGTGCCACTATTTATATTAGACAATGAATAATACAGGAAAATAATGCAAACACAGGTCATGGGTACGTGCAGACAGGGCCCTTCACTTTCTTTCATCTCTTCTGTATTCACCCTCCATGCTTGTCTCCCCACAGGTTGGCTCTAAGCACTTTCACCAGAATGAACACCACCTCCTCCGATGAGTTTTTCCAGGCCACAAACCATGCAGAACAGACTTTCCGCAAGATGGAGACCTACCTCCAGCACAAGCAGCTATGTGATGTCCTCTTGATAGCAGGCGATCACAAGATACCAGCTCACAGGTTGGTGTTTGTGCTTCAGTCCACTTTGGTTTGTTATTCATTAAACCTGCATCAGCTGGAGTTAAGAGATGCAGAAGCTCATCAGGACTCACTTCATTAAGTTTATCAATGTGTGCACATTCAGGCTTTGGTCTGGACCTCAGCTCACATATTGGAAATGATTCTGTCAGTTCAAATCCATAGGAGGGATATCTGAGGAGTCTTTGAAACACAAAGACAGATTCTTTTGATTTTCAGGTGACAGGGGAGTTGTGTAAAACTCCATGTTTACTGGTTTGCATCGAAAGAATGCCCCTCTCTCATGTCCACATTACATTTGAGATCCATACATGGAGGTGTCAATCTTTGGGCATCTGGCCCTCGGCTGAATGGCTGAATCGAAACAAATCACATGACTTCCCGTGATTGCTGTCTATGTGCTTGTATGTCTGGATCTACAGAATATTTTGTCAGTTCATCCAAGCAGACTCATGAAATGGATACCAGAATGCTCCACAGAGAGAGAGAGAGAGAGAGAGAGAGAGAGAGAGCGAGAGAGAGAGAGAGAGAGAGCGAGAGAGACATGTAACAGTGACTGACCTAGTTGAGTAAAATGATCCTGCTCTGACTGCCTCTTTCCACGTGCCTTTATTTTTGCTCATAGGACACAGCCATGCAATGCAGGAACGGTTTATAGACATAATAAATGACGCAGAACATTAACATGAAAACCACAACGTTTCGCAAATATCGGTGTTGTGTATTTCTTGATTTCTGCTTTCTTTCGTGAATCAACCAGTGTGTCATGTGAGCTTGATAAATGAGCTGATTTAATTTGAAGTCTGACCTGTGTAGCTAAATACGACGATTGAATGTATCCCGCGCTGCTGAGGTATGATACATAATTTGGGCTTATCGGGAAGTTAATCAAATGCTCATACATTCTGGCATACAGTACGGACATAAAAGAAGCATGACTCACAGATACGACATGTAATGTTGTGGCACAGTGTGAATACATGCCTTTTCTTTCAAGGAGGGCAACATTTGAGGACATCTAACACAACCGTATGATTGATTCAACTACCACTTTACATAATCAGCAATATAGATCTCCCAGAGGAACGACTGTACAGCACGAGAGCATTAACTCTCCTTGTGTTTCCCTTTTATGACAGACTGGTCCTGAGCGCGGTGTCCGACTACTTTGCTGCCATGTTCACCAGCGATGTGAGAGAGGCGAAGCAGGAGGAGATTAAGATGGAGGGAGTCGATCCGGAGGCGCTCAGATCCCTTGTTCATTTTGCCTACACTGGTGAGTGCTCATAAAGACATTCACTAGCTCTTGTAAGTAGTTATGAGACTTCTGAAATCCAGCATGATTAAAATGGATCAATAAGGCCATTCATCACCGGGCTGACAGACCGGGCATGTGTATAACATTTTTCCATTTTACAGGATAAATCCTCTAGGATAAGGGCTGCTCATTAAGAATATCCTCTGCTACAATATTACATTTGTTCAATGGAGTAAAATAACTTAGCTGTGTTTGAATTGTGATCATTTGTCATGAGGTTGTAAAAAAGTTAATTTACTCAAATTCAATGCATCGGCTTGGGGGTTTTTCCTCCCTGATAAAGTGTCCAATAAATGCCTCAGCAATTTAGCACTCTGAAAAATAAATTGTATTTACTATTGGTGCTCTAACTGTTTACACATACCTATGATTAAAAGGGTTGATGCTGCCACATGCTGCTGCTGTTAGCAATAATAGCTACCTCCAGTCCTGACACAAAAACACATTTTCCTTGTCGTGACATTGCAGGCGTCCTTGAGCTCAAAGAGGAGACCATCGAGAGTTTATTAGCGGCAGCTTGTCTCCTCCAGCTTCCACAAGTCATCCAGGTCTGCTGTAACTTCCTGATGAAACAGCTCCACCCTTCCAACTGTCTGGGCATACGCTCCTTCGCAGACGCCCAGGGCTGCGTGGATCTGCTCAACGTGGCTCATCATTACACCATGGTACAGTAGGAGGGCAATTTTGAGCTGCACTACATAGGCACGGCTGGGTGGGCTACATTATTTATTTTTTTCAATAAGGGATTGTGCATGCAAAGCAACTCTTCCTTGCGTGAAGACTCCGGGGGGAACAGCTGCAGTAATGAGACTTATATCAGTGACAGGAGTGTTTCAAAATGCAGTGTAATTACAACCTCATAAACTTTCCCATAAGGCCAGTTATATTAACTGTGCTTCACTTATCAAAGGTGCTGACAGGATGTGTAGCCATTTTAAAGCACATCTGATTCCTAGTACCTAACCTGTGATTTTATTTATTTATTTTTTTTTTTTTAATTCATCCAGCTATATGATAACGTCACAGCTTGGTAGACTGTTCATAACATAATGGAAATATATGTAATCGCCCTCGGAACTGAAGCCAATTAATTTGAATAACCTGTCATAACCTGTAAAGGAACACACTGTTGATGCTTCCCTTTATTCATATCCTCCGATTTCAGCAGACAAACTTGCACATTTGAATAGAAATGGAATATTTCCAGGCCTTCGCTTTATCTAAATTGGTTATGTGTCTGTCAGTAAGGACTACTGTACCACGTAGTTGCACATTGATTAGTGCTCTGCCAGACATGTGGAAAGGAATTCTCTGCATATATATGTGAGGAATATTTGCATTGGATAAAGATTCACGCTCACATTTGTCTGATAAGGTCCCGCTGGCCGTGCAGAAGTGACAGCGGGAAGGAAGCGTTATCTCCTAAAGGACATCTGCTCAGCCTGTTTACGTAGGCCCCGTCGAGGAGCAGGAGGTTAATCTAATCATCAAACTGCAAAAGAGGGGCCAACTTCCTGTTCAATCACTCCAGTAAATGAGCAGAGAGAGCTGCGGGCTTCCTGGAAGTCCAACCTCTGGGTTCTGAGCGGAGCGACTTGTGTTTTGATAAGCTTGTTTTTCCTGGTTGAGCATGGCGGTGGAGATCCGCCCCTGACATCCCTTTCCTTTTTCTAAAACAGTTGGTCTTTTTATGTTGTAGGAGATAAAAAATGTATAATTGTGTGGGATAACTTTAATTCTTTTCAGCAGTAAACCATTACTCATTTGCATATCCCAGAGTTGGATTTCATGAAGAATCCTCAGCAAAAAGAACTAAACAACATATGATCCTCTGTCTTTACCAGCCCTTCTCTTAATGACATGGTAATAGAAAGTTCTTGAAGGTAATTCTTGCTGTCTCACTCCAATTAAACATCAGCCTTCGCCTCCTCAGAAAACACTATTATTACACAATTACTCTTTTGCAGTAGTTAAATCAATTAGTACCCTCTCCCACTGATCTTGTTTTCCAAGCCATTTACCCACCAACGAGTTTGCCAGCATGTGAAAACACATCCTTTCAAATGGTTATGAAACACACTTAGTTGAGCTGTCAATTTTTGTTGTCAGCGTTTCAGGACTTGTAATTACAAATAATTGGTCTCAGGCATTGTGAAAGACTTGGACGGAGTTTCCTCTCTTAGTCTTACCACGGCAGATCAATAGATGTCCCTCATTTCATTAAGGCTGTCGGCGTTAAGCTCTTAAAACCCGCTCTCATAATGGATCGGACCAAGACGCTGTAATTTGCTGCAAGGGTATGATCGATTGTGTGCTTGTATTTTGTAATTGTTGCGCAGTTGATAGTTGATTTGTCAAAGTTATCATGGCAGCTTCATAATTAAGGCTCAGCAGCCTTTTTCCAAAAGGAAAACAGGGCATGATTATGGCCATGGATTGCTCTGTATGTCTTTCATGTGTTGCATATATCATGCAGCAGAGTAGCGACAGTGTTTTATATATCATTATCTCTAATGGAAGTGCCCAGAGACAATGTCCTTGAAGAGGTAGCCATGCAGAGCGATAATACAGCTTGGGCTTCTGGCCAGTGAATTGGAGATCAATCTTTAGGAAGGCAATTGAGAACAGCTTCTACAAAACTTCGAGCTGGACACTGCATGGGTGTGCTGTAAATATTGGTGTGCGGTGCATTTTTGTTTCCAATTACACGGCTTTTGAAATCTCTGTGTGTACATGTTTAGCTTTAGCCTTAAAGCTTCCCGTGAGGCTTCAACTTTTGTTTTGTTATGTGAAATGCACAGTATGTAAAATACGCCACCAGGGGGCTTTCAATCAAAATATTAACAAAAGATGATGTTGAGGCTGGCGGGGGATCATGGGAGTGATTCTCTCTGCTACTACCCACCCAGTGAAAATGAACTCTGTGTTGAATGTAGTCAATACTGACGGGCGAAACCTAACTGAGAAAGAGAATATGTTCATATTCAGGTATAATTTACATACAGCAAATTCTGTATCAGAAAAGTCTGAAAGAAATATTTTGTTGTGGTTGTTTTTAATAGACCAACACAAAATAGTCCAGAATTTTTAAGTGGGAGTGGGGGATATTACTTAATTACTTTCCCTTTGAATTGCCTCCTAAGGACAAATAACGTTTTTTGAATTGAATTAAAATATTTTCATAAAATTACTTGTGAAAAAGTATGACATTTGTTCTGCTATTCTGTGAAACTTAAATCAGATGAAACCTTTTCTTCCCCTCATTGTGACGTTTGGACAGAGCTGCACCACGGTAACCCCTTGGCTAATGAATGACGATTATCTGCCTCCTCCTTGTCTCCTCTGTGTTCCAGGAACACTTCCTAGAGGTCATTCAGAATCAGGAGTTCCTGCTTCTCCCCACGGCTGAGATTGTTAAGCTGCTCTCCAGCGACGACATCAACGTCCCCGATGAGGAAACTATCTTCCAAGCTTTGATGATGTGGGTGCGGTATGATGTTCAGCATCGACAACAGGACCTTGGGGTGCTTCTGGCTCTCATTCGCCTGCCTCTTCTTCCTCCCCAGGTGAAAAGCAAGTAATAGGGTAGACTAGGTGGCTGAGGAAAAGGCAGGATAAGGATCATATGATGGGCTTTTTCTTCAGTTAGTGACTGAAAGCTTATCTATCACAACTGCAGAATACTTCATGTCTTTTTTTTTTTTTTAACATTTGTCCAGTTCAATTCTCTAGATTTTTCAAATTTGTTATTGATTACCGTACACAGGATTTTAGATACTTGGGCTGTAAAATGATGAGAATACATTGTATTAAAAAAAGGGACAAAGATAGTTTTGAGCCTGATATGACATATTTAAATGTCTTGTTTAGTCCAAGCAACCACTTACAATCCACTTTAAAATTCAAGAACATTTAGTAAATAACCATAAACAAAAATAGCAACCTCTCTTCAGTTGATGTCATGGAACAAGCGCATGTTTAGCCTCTATGAAGAGAAATGGCTTCATCAATTAAATGGATTATCTAAAGAGTTCCTGTTTACGTTTCTGTCAACCAATTGATGGACTTTTTATTTCAGCTCAAGGTCCCATTCATTCACCTCCAGAGGACCACCTGACATGCACTCAATCTTTGAACTGACCACTGACAGGCTGTAAAGTAATGCATCATTAATAATCACTTAGTTTGTGTTAGGAGCCATAGTAAAGAAATCCCCACCCTCTTCAGTAAGAATCAATCTGACAATATGACAGAGACACATGGCCTTTTCGGACAATATGAATCTCAATAGCTTGTTTATTAATAAACACAAGTGATTGGCTGCATTTAAAAATCTCGGGCTGTATTTGATGAGCAGCAGCAGTGTGACCTAACTGACATGACTTGCAGACATAAGATCAATAAATATATACCAAAGCTTCATTCATAAAAATAAAATATCTGGTAATATATTCACTTTTCAAAAACATTAAACTGTGCACTTGGTAAAGGTGCACCGCTTCAGCGTTGTGTTTTTTCAAGAAAAATGTAAACTTCAACTGTGTCCATCTACATCAATGAGGGTTTCAAACATTCTTTGAAAACAATATGTAGAAGGTCTTTTGTTGCACGACTTGCTTTTACACATCTTAGGTAATAATTACTTTTGCACTTGGTTGTCTCTATTTAGGGGGCCCTTTGCTCTGCCGCCTTTTATATTCAATTTTAAAAAAATGTCAATGGATTACTCAATGGATATTGAAATACAATTATTTGGATTTTTTGACAGAGCCTTTAATTGTATACCTCCAAATAACACTGAATCTATTCTTTATTAGGCTTCATCAGCAGCTGAGTAATGTGATTTCATGTCATTTAGCTCCTTGCAGATTTGGAAAACAACAAAATGTTTTCAGACGATCTGGAATGTCAGAAGCTGCTGATGGAGGCCATGAAGTACCATCTTCTCCCGGAAAGACGTCCCATGTTTCAGAGCCCAAGAACCAAACCTAGAAAGTCTACTGTTGGTGCACTTTATGCAGTAGGAGGGATGGATGCTACCAAAGGTAAGGCTCAGAGGGAAGTAGTTGTCACCACATCGCAGCACAGTTTGTTGACACAGTAATACATTTTGTTTCTTGGCTTTTTAGGAGCCACCACCATTGAGAAGTATGACCTACGGACCGACACGTGGGTCCAGGTTGGAGTCATGAACGGGCGCCGGCTGCAGTTTGGCGTGGCAGTCATTGACAACAAGCTTTATGTGGTCGGAGGGAGGGATGGACTAAAGACGTCCAACATGGTGGAGTGTTACAATCCTGTCAATAAAGTATGGTCCACCATGCCCCCAATGTCCACACACAGACATGGGCTTGGTAAGTGAGTCGTTAGCAGCAAATGCTCCAGTTCAACATTGTTACTGTATACTAACAGAAAAACATTGCTTTAAGGTCGAGTCTATAAATCATGTAAGAGTCATGCTACCATTCCAATTTATCATATCCTCAGATGTATGAAGTATACTTTGTTTGAATGATATCACTATAGATAGATAGATAGATAGATAGATAGATAGATAGATAGATAGATAGATAGATAGATAGATAGATAGATAGATAGATAGATAGATAGATAGATAGATAGATACTTTATTGATCCCGAGGGACACAATAGTGCAAGAGACACTTTAAAATGTCAAATTACAAAAAATTACAAATTACAAAAAAATAGATTCAAATTTGCTCGATTGAAACACATTTTGTTTTGATATTACATGACAGAGAAATACAGCTGACATAGCATTTTTTTAACCAAATGATTGCTAATCAAAAGTTACCATCTTCATACGTCCTTATGAAAATCTCTGTTACCTTTCTAAAGAGTACACATGCTTTAATGTGACTAGCGATGTCGATCTGCGTAGCTCAATTCATTTGAACCTTATTACTATTCTTTCAGAGGACGCTGATAATGAAAAACAATTTTAGTCCGACTACTTCAAAGTTTGGGGCTTTAGCTCAGCTACCCGCTGTTATGAAACAGCAGAGATTGCAGGATGTATGCTCAGGAGGATCATGGTCATGCTGTAAAAATCATACATTTCTTTTTTTTTTTTTTTTTTGATAGACCTTTGATATTTTCCCATTCCCCCTATCAAAGCCTGGCAGACTGCTCTGGCCCTGCTCTTCCTTTACCCCTCCCTGGCCAATAAATCTGATATCAGAAGCGTTTTGATTCACAGTTGAAACAAGCCCGAGTAACAGAACAGGGAGATCTTGTCAAAGCATTCACCTCCCTCACACAGTGTGGTCGGAGGTATCAGTGAGCCCAGGAGATCACACTGTACGGATTACCTGTTTCCACTTTCATCTTTCCCACAGCAAATACCTCTTGCTGCTTTGCTTGTGGCGTGCATATTTAGAGTCTGAACATATCTGATCTTGGTGTCGACAAACCAACCTGCAGTGTGCATTATGTGTAAAGACAAGGAAAAGGAAAGTAAACATTTATTATTCAAAAAGCCACCAGTCAGTTATAGTAGTGAGTCTGGCTATTAGAATTGTTTCTCTCTGGGAATATTTGTGTTGTTCGAAGTTCTCTTGATGCAGACTTGCCTTCATTTCTCTGTAAAGTTATTGAACTCCCGCCTAAAGAAATAAGGGTGGTTTTGTAAAAAAAAAGCCCATTGTCCTTAAACATCCTCGACAAAGTTTTCTGGCAAAAACACACTTTCCTCCGTGACTTGGGAATGGGGAATAACAATGCAGTTTTATGGTCTTCCTGTTTTGAGAAAAAGTTAAGCAGTATTGTATGACTCACTCTGCCCAGCTCAAAAGTGCGACATGTCCCTCTGCCTGAGCACTCCAAGAATGATGTCAAGGAAGTTTAAAACAGAGAATGACATTTCTTTAATCACGTACATACATTACTTAGAGCTGACAGGACGTTTTATGAAGAAGTGCGAAAGTAATGTTTGATTAGCCTCCAAGAAGTTTGGATCACACACGATGTGAAGTTGAAGTGCAATTTTTTTTGTTCATTGATGAGCCGCTTTTTTCGAAAGGATTTGAAAATTATTAACAATTATGGATACTAAAGTGTCTGAAACGTAAGAGGTGGTTTGACGAAAATAAACTATCCTCGAACGCTGACATGGATGTAAACGTATGAGTGTATATGTGTGTATATATATATATATATATATATATATATATACTTACTTCTTTTTTTCAGTTTAAAACACTGTATCATTGAGATGATTGCAATCATTTGTTTCAGTAGGTCTCATTAAGTTGATCTGATTTGTGAAAGGAAACGGGTTAGCCATCTGATCCTGTATCAACAATGACTTAAGTGAGAACTTTACTTCTTTACTTCTTGTGACTATCTTTGCAGGCATTGCAGTCCTGGAGGGCCCGATGTACGCAGTGGGAGGTCACGATGGCTGGAGCTATCTAAACACCGTGGAACGATGGGACCCGCAGGCCAGACAGTGGAACTACGTGGCCAGCATGTCGACACCGCGCAGCACCATGGGAGTCACTGCTCTCAACGGAAAGTTAGTAGCTCTCTCAAACCTACAGACCACTCAAACTTAGCGTCATGCTTTCCCTGAGATAGTTAAACACACAGATAGCACATACATGAACAAACACTGTAACAAGTACAACACAGATGAGACTTATTTTCCTTATGATGGCCTGATAATGCACAAGACTCTCATTGCACATTCCTTACATTGTATTTGTGTTGAAACGTATGGAGCCTGAGGTCGAGGTCACTGGCAGGTCACAGAATCAAGTGCTATTGCACGTTTGTACCCCTTTTAGCTAGTCTGTTACAAAATAATCTTTTTTTAAAAAACTGATATGTAACTGTAATTATCATATGACGTAATCCAAAGTAAGTAGTGGATCACATGAATCACTTCTATTTAGGTGCAAATAACTACTGTTTCGACACACTGCTTTCTTCTTTTAAGTCAAACCGCAGCGTGTCGAAATGTTATTCCTTTGCACCTAAATCGCTTTGCCAAAATGATCCTTCTCTGAGAGCACCAACCTCCATGGAGCGGCTGAAGCGTCAGGAGTTTCTTTTCTAATTTGCTGAAATTGTAATTCATCTGAATGTACAGAAGTTCTGTCTATGCCAGCCATTAAACTGCAGAACATACTGGTACTGAAATGTACCAAATACCTTTAACACTGCACCATGTTTTGCGTTGAAAAAAACAAAAAACAAAAAAAAACCTCAGCACTAATGTAATGTAATGTATTACTTGAAATAGAGCATGTAAAAACACAGGCATGGTTATGTAACTCAGAGTGCACCGGTCCAGGAAAAGCTGAAGAGCAGCATTAGCGTGCTGCTGATAGTTTGACAACATTTCCCTCCTTGAATGCAGAGTCGACCTTTTCGGTCTGCGTGAGATCACCTACAGCGCCGCTCTGCAGCAGTCAGTAGCTCAAAAAGCAAGGCTGCTGTGCTTACTGTGTTAATTTATACAGTGCCATTTTGTCTCTATAAAAGCAACATTTCATGGATTTGTGTGTACTAAATGCCTGACAACATTATTTTAAAATAAATTATGCACAGTACGGACCAGCTCTGTGCCTAATTTAAATATGTTTGTTTGCCAAAGGAGGAAAGGAGCTGCTGCTAGGCTGCATACAGTATTCAGAGTTAAAGTCGATACTGAGTTATTTCTGCATCTAGGTCAAAAATAGACAACAAGGAAACTGTTTCCCTAGCCTCTACTTTCCTGCTGTTGGGCCTGCAAGCTACAAGCACTTAAAACACTGATGTGATCTTCCTGGGAGAGAAAACTCTCAAGGAAAAGAGCCTTTGAAAAAGTGCTATTCACTGTTCACTGCTGCTTCTTATAAGAAATCTGTCACACTGTCATTTTTCCGTCAACATTTTTTACAAACATCCGACAGGTGATGTGAGCTCATCCTGTCAGATCCAGTTGAACTGTACACACAAGTGAGATGTTTGTATTGTGAACCAGTTTGTCATTCAATTCCTCAGATTGTTTGCAGTAGGGGGAAGAGACGGCAGCTCGTGTCTGAGGTCGATGGAGTGCTTCGATCCGCACACCAACAAGTGGAGCATGTGTGCTCCCATGGCCAAGAGGCGAGGGGGAGTGGGTGTGGCTACGTACAACAACTTCCTGTATGCTGTAGGCGGACATGACGCCCCCGCCTCCAACCACTGTTCGAGACTCTCCGATTGTGTGGAGAGGTCAGTAAATGCTCCTTCTCTGGAGAAAAAAAATACACAAACACAGAAATGTTATGTAACTTATTTGGTTTGCAGTTGTTGGAATTCAGTCAAGGGTGGGGATGAGTTTTTTTGACTTTCTTATTTCAACAAAAGGGAATTAAACTCCTGTTGATCCACACCCTGTTCTTACATTCTGAGACATGTCTGTATTTCACTTCATGATACCCAACCCTGAAAGAGCTCATAGTTTCCACACGTTTTTCTATTTGAAAGTATCTGGCTCCACCTGGTGGCCATAACAGAACCTGCTACGAGCTCCTTTAGTTGGATGTCACTACTGTTTCACTGCTGTCTTTTCCAATAGAAAACACACTGCTGTTTTTTGATTTGCTTCTCATTATGTGTAGTTAAAAAAGAAAAAGCTGTGATTATAGAGGTGATTTCAGATTAAAAAACTTACAGTATATTTATTCTGCAATTGGGGTTAAAATTAATGTAACACATTCACTCCCTCATTCAGTCTTCATTTTTGTCACTACCTTGACCACGTGGTGTTTCATTTAAACATCCATTTACTCTGACTCGGTCAAAATACCAGATGGTTAAATTCAAACGTCTCTTTTTAGGCTTTCTAATCTCTACACATTATTGGAGGTTGTAGTCACGGTGACAGGATGGCAGTCATCATTGAAGCATTTTAACCCCTAAAAAGTATTTTTAATTTGATTACATGTGGATTTTTTTATGTACATATTGTTGGTAATCATCAAATGTTGACGTTTCATTATCGTCTTTTGCATCAAAACAGCGTCATCCCTCAGACTCGTGCACTAACACAGTAAGAAGTCGCTAATAGCTGAAGGAAAATGGACATTTAAATGCAGTTTGGATGGTTATTAAAAGCAAAATGGAGTTATCAATGCCTAAAGTATGAGAACACATGTACGGCCTTATATTTGAGGGGGAGCTTTCAAGGAATATAACATCAGTAGGATATAATTTAGAGGTGGACTTTTCTGTTTTATTATGCTGAAAACTAATACTAGTACCTGTTGTGCTGTAGAATAAGTGAATACACCTTTAAATATCCATCAAATACTCCAACACTATTAAACTATAAACGTTCGAATGGTGTCTCCTCCCCGAAGTGTGGTGAAGAAATATCACTTTAAAACTCTGTGAACTGAGTTTTCCCCAAACTGCTGTCTAAAAGGAGATGTAGCTTTAAAGTTTCAGCTTAGATATCTTCTATCTGTGTTTCAAAGTCTGAAAGTCCCAGTAGTTAGGGAAGGTTAAATGTGTTTCCTTTTTCCAAAAATGGTTTAAAAAAAACCAAAAAACGTTTGTCTTTTTTTTGTCTAATTTAGGTATGACCCAAAGACGGACACGTGGACCACTGTGTCCTCCCTCAGTGTTCCGCGGGATGCGGTGGGCGTTTGCCTTCTGGGTGACAGGCTTTATGCTGTGGGTGGCTATGATGGCCAGTCCTATCTAAACACTGTGGAGTCCTATGATGCACAGAACAACGAGTGGACCGAGGTAATCATAAAAAGTCCTTGCACCAATGACATAACAGTCCTTTGCAGGTGTATTCTTTGTGTTGCTACATGTTTAAAGGAAGTTCAGTTTATGGACACTTTTGACATTGATAAAAGGTTCACTTTTTGTATGGATTTGTAGCTTGTTTTTGCCAGAGGTGGTTATATATACAGTAACATCAGGGTTCTAGTTGTCACCATTCAGGGGTTTTAAGTCTGCTGGATTCACTGAATACCGTCAATATTTTAGAGTTGTCTTCTGATATATTGCAACTTGTTTTTCCACTTTGCCTCTGTCACCCCATTATCTGCATGAAGGAAGAGATTTTTTGAAACAAGCCTGAGACGAGCGGCTGCACATTAACCCCTCTGTCTTCCTGCAGGAGGTCCCTCTCAACATTGGCAGGGCAGGCGCCTGCGTGGTGGTGGTGGTGAAATTGCCTTGAGCGTTTTGTCTCACGACAGCACAGGAAACAAATGAGAGAGCGGCGAAGAAGAGTGGACTAGCAAAACAACAGATCAAGGACACATCCTTCGAGAGCTCTGTTTTCATTTCATTCTCCCTTAACTCAGCTCTCCAGATTTTTCAGAGGGAATCGCAGACAGAGCCTTGCCCATAAACCATTGTTTCTATCATTAGTGGACATATCTGCCCATGGGGAGAGGACTGCACATTTTCAACCGATCAAGACTTTTCATAGACTTGGCTTGGCTGTAGCAAGAAAGCCTCTGTTGTTCTGGTTTGTTGAACTAGTTTTATGAAGTTCTGTGTATGTCTGTGACATTTAAAGTGAAAGTTACATTTTGAGAAAATAAGCCTCTAACTTATTTTACATCTACACAGAGACTTTTCTTATCAGTGACATCACATATAGTCTCTATTTTTGGGTTTGTATTTCACTTTTTAGCCACGCAAATGAAAACTGTTCAAACTAAATGTGACTATGTACCATTGTTGTTCCATAGTGCGTGGTCAAAACACATTCTTGCTCTTTACAGGAGAAGACCACTGTGAACACCGAGGGTCTTTATGTTTGTCAGGCTCGTTTCAAGAACAAGAAAGACAAACATATTCTGAATCATAGATTTGGATGTTTCCTTGAATTCTTTTTTTATGGAGCCTCTAGCTACAGAACACCAAAGTCATTTGCTTTTCTTAGAAGTCTTGTTACGCATTAAAGAAAAGTTTACAAAATTGTGAATTTCAGAAAATATATCATATTGATATTTTACATTACTGTACAGATTTTGGGTCAATTTTCTGAAACTACACACGCTGATAGAATCATGCCTAAACCAGTGTGCTCTGGTGATTACAGTACAGTTATTACTATTATTATGATTCTGTCTTAATTACTGGGCATGCTAGTGGATTCGATTTACCGGTACACAACATTACATATCAAGATCACTGTCTGTATTTCTAATGATGTGATGCCTTTGGGGTCATGGAGATGATCTTGTAATAAAAACAACAACAGTGGAATCATTTGAAAGCAGCGACACTAACGTAACTTTGATTACAATTTTTAGATTTGTAGTTGATTCTGCTAATTCAATTATAAAAGAATGACTAACTTGATCTCAATAAGAACAATTTGTATCTGTAATAAAAACATTGTTTGAGGCCAAGTGTTACTTTCTATGCTTTTATCATCATTTTGTACAGCATGCAAACCTATCAATAAAATGACTTCAGTCTTCTCTGCATGATCAATTCCATGTTTTTGGGCTGAATGTGGCCACTCAACTGGCAGGTTTTCATTTCTCTTGTTGTACGGCTCTCAGTTAACTAAACGGATCCTTTGACCAGACAGAGTTTGAAGCTACTTTGATGTCAGCATTAACATCAGCTTTCTCCTTGTTGCAGCGCCAGCTTTTCAAATAAAGCAGGCATGTTTGCTGATATCGCTCTCTCATCACCAGAATGAAGACCAACTGCTAGTACTTGGCTTTGTTTTTCTGATTGTTTACCCTCCAAACAGTTTCAGAGGCCCGCACCCTTACCCTCCCCTTGCTTCTCTGGATGGCTTTGGACGTTCTTTGCCTACAAAACACTTGCATATGTGTTCAAAGTTTTATCCAAAAACTTCTGGTCTGTCAGAATGCTTAGCATATTGGGCACAGCTTTATCTTTTTAGTTTTTTGAGGTGTATGCCTTTTTTTTCTTTTGCCAATCCATTTCTCATATGATGTGAAGATAAGCCTCTTTCTCTCTATTTATGTTTATCTGCATCTCCTGTCAGATCGTATAATGGAAATCAATAAAGGATAATAGCTTTCCACCAAAATTCTTCTCAGAATATTACTGAAGCCGCAGTGTGAACAAAATAAGACACATTCAGAATCTTAGTTTCATGGCTGTGGAAACCTGAGACTATCATCATGAAGAAAGTTTCATTTAATTTGTCGATGCATTATGAAATCATAGATCCAAATGTTCAACATTTGACTCTTTTTTTCCTGTTCATCTCTTTTGATGTCCCCTCTCTGGGTGTTAGTTCAGAATTGTCCAAATTGAAATGCATCATCTGTTAAGGACTTAAGTGTTTTTCCAACTCAGTCAGTTCCCTCCTGAGAGAGTCAGCACCGTGTGATCAGAGTATGATGTCATCGACTCAAAGCAGTCAAATTTCCCAGTCTGATTCTGGCTTTTTTTTTTTTTTTTGTAAGTGCTTTATCTTACAGAACAACATTAACATATTCTAGAAAGGAGCTGGGAAAATTACAAAACCCAAGATAGCAGTGTTTTTTCTTCTTCGTTTTTAAGAAAAGAAAAGAATTAACTGATTGAATAATAGGTGATGCTGCAATGATTTAACTCAAGCTGCTTTGTTGGAGCTGAAGTATTAAACCCTTGTGAAGAAATGATAACATGAATGAAAACTCAAAATAGAACAGACTGCGATCATCAGTTCTTCTTTAAATTGAATTCCAGGTCTTAAACGCATACAGAACATTATGAGAAAATGTATTCCACCACAGATTATGTATTGAGCAGAATATCTTGAAGTTACCCCCACATGTAATCAAATCCATAAAGTACTTAATCATATTCAGTTGCTAAATGTGTTACTCTACTGATGTAGCCTAAATACAACAGGCCCTCGGGTCATTTGACTCAATACATACAATTCAGAATATATGGCACCATTGTCCTCCAAACAAACTTATTTAGGAGCATTTAAAGTATTTTAAAAAGGTAAAAAAAAAGACATTTTACAATTACCTTTAAAACCAGATACTACAGAAAATCAATAGGAAATATAGAAAATAAATAACTTAAAGTGCATTGGATACCAGGTTTTTATTGCACAGGCCTAATGCCAACTCTTAATTTGGGTAGGCCTAGTTTTTTATGAAAGTGTAAACCAAGTTTTGAATTATGCACCCCTACATTTTGGTTTTGTTTGTAAGTGTACAGCTTGGTTCAATTTAACACCCCTTCCCAAGTCTCACACAAACGCACGAACACACACCTGCATGCATACAAACAAACACGCTTTCTTTGCTGTATTCATGGTGATGTAATCATACAAAAAAAGGTCAATAGAGGGTGCTGTTGCACCACAGACAATGTACCACACAATGCTTACCACTGCAAATCATGGATCTCTAATACCATTACTGTTCATAATAAATGTCAGTCGGCATTAAGAATGCCAAGGACAAATACTTGAGCTAATAACCCTGCATAATTATTAAGAAATGATGATGAAATGTTAGGAAATTGGATGTTAAGGCGCCTGCTTCTCCTACTTTCAAATGAGCATCTTGCTGAGATTTTCAGGGAGGCATGAAGGCGAAGGAGATGAGTGCTGACTTGAGAGACGAACATGTCAGGTTTTAAAGGGATTTTGGTTTCACAAAAGTTTGAACAATCTTTTATAATTGTGTGACAAATGTAGACAGATTGTTCTATTTTTGAGCTCTACTCCTTGCCTTTTTCTGATATTTTGTCAGAGTGATGGAGTAGCACTGCCTCATTTTTTATTCTTTTTTTTCGTGACAGTGAACAGAGATGGAAAGTGATGAGAGAAAGATGCAACAGCACAGCGTGAGTTGCAAACATCGTTCTATATTGATTGTTGGTTGTAAAGACATTCTGTCTGTGTGCCAGGTTGCTTTCTTACACAATATATATTTCTGGATTTAAGAGGAATACATTTTAGGTTTGCTTTCAAAAAATAAATCATCAGTCACAGAATTTTTAGATTTCACCAAACACGTATCTTCTGCCAAATAAACGCTGCATAATTGTTTGCTGTCAAAACACCATCATAACTTCAGACGGATCAGTTGGCCTCATGCTCACTGAAGAGTGGCTGAAAAAAGGGATTTGGATGGTTTATTTGTCAAAACACAGTGTTCGAAAAAAAGGCTAAGAATAAAAAGATATGAAATAAAAAGCAGCACGCAAGGGATCATCTTCACCGCAGGGACAAAAGACAAAATAGATCCCTCTAGAAGTGCCACAACAAACTGTCAACTTAGAATAAGATTGTTCTGTCAAGCCTGCTTAAATAAGTCTGTTAACATGGCACTGTTGACATCCAGCAATGGAGCACCATGTCAGGCGAAATGTTGTCTTCTCTTCCCAGGTGACAGCAAATTGATTTGCAACAATGCAACAATTTTTTGTCAAGCGACTGACTTCACTGATATTTAACATATCATGCAGGTAGCAGGACAGCATCAAACCACACAGGTGTGTGTCACTTCGTCAGGTGAAGCTGAACAAAAAAAAAAATCTCCTGCTTAAGGAACTATACCAAAATACCACAGCCTTGAACTTACATTGACAGCGATGAAGTAGTTGGCCCAGCTTTCAAGAGTCCAGTACTGATACAAAGAATGACAGTCAGTCTGATCAAAGGCAGCAGACAAGTGCTGTAGAATGTTTCCCCCCCCCTGTCCCTCCCCCCGAACCCCCTGTCTCTACCTAATGATAGTTGAATTCATTGTCATCTCATTATCTTTGAAGAGGGGAAAGATCCCTCCCGTATGAGTGGGCACTGTGTCTCTTGCCATCAGACGGGCCCTAAGATTGGTGAAGCGCATTCTTGTCTCATTACGTTGAGTGAGAGGTATCAGACACATCCCATCTGCCTAACGCCTTCCGCACACATGCCGCCATGCTTCTACCGCACAAGCTGGTACAGAAATACAGGATGAACCATCTCTGAAATTCCACATCCCTGCTTTGAGAATGGTATTCGTTTAAACACTGCTGTTGACTGTAACACTGCATGGTTAAATCTCACTGAATGCTGGCTTACTCTTGATTCCACACACGGCTGATTTTTAGTGCCAACCGTAGAGCCAACAATTCTCAGACACGCGTCTAGTCTGCTACTCTTATCATCATTAATATTGCACGATAACTTGTAGTTTACTTCGTAATGGTTTTAAACTAGTACACAAAGCCCATTTATCCCCCGGCAACTGGCTGCAAGGCTTTTTCTGGCTGCTTCTGACAAATGAAAAGAGAACAAAAATCTGCAGTCCCTCCCAATTTTCCACTTTGCAAACCCTCTCTGGGGTAAAGGAACAGCACAGATAGAAAGAAAAAATCAGAGCACATTACAGAATCACACAGTCTGATGCAACAGCGCCACATATTGCATCAAGAATAAATATGAACATCCTCATATACAGTCACTGAAGCATCTTTTTTAAATTTTTCGATTTAGACATACAGTATAATCTAATTTTGGGATAATTTTAGTCCTTGTCTGACTATTCCTATTGTGCAAAAGTGAACAATAACAGAAATACCAAATTGGTCCGAGTTTCTCTTGACTGGCTTGAACCGATGTCATGGGCCGATTGCCAAAGCATCTTATCGTGGACACCGTAAAGTGAAACCACAACACTGATCTACATGATGGATGTCAGATCAAAATGAATCCAGCCATGGTTTTTACCAGCTTTGAATTCATGCATGGGGAAAGCCTGTCAGGGGCTAGAGATGATGTGGACACTGGCTCTCACTGTTTGTCAAGATTTTACATCCCACCCCCTCGCTTCTCGTTTGAAGCTAAGCGTCTGCCGTCTCGCAGCTTGCTGCCAATACGCCTGAGAATCCAGATCCAACATTTGTGGACTTCATACGGGAATAAATGCAATTAGACTGTTTTGTGGGTGCTCCGCATCCCTTTGCATACACCCATGCAATCTATCATTTTAATGGGCCTCAACTTTGCCAGGCAACATGCTTTAAATTGGTAACTACCCTTGTCTGTTCCGTATTTTATGTGTCAAATTCAGACAGGAAACTTGTGACCCATCAATGGTGCATTTTTCACAGCAGTTTTGCTTCTCCGAATGGCTGTGAGGAACAAAGAAACACAAAGCAGACTTTGGAAAGCATCAAACATTGTTTTGACATTAAGTGGAATAGTGATGAGGCATCAAAACCTGAAAAGGATCACCTACACAAACTGCCCAATACTTTAAATGAGATATGTTGTTTGTTTTCTCACTGATGCAGCTGCAATGGCAAAGTCTCTGTTGTCCAGCTTGCTTGCAGCATCCATAATTTATAAAACATCATGTCTGCTTTAATAACACAAGATCTGGTTTTAAGAAGGACGCACACACTATATGATTTACATTTTACAGCCTCATTTTTTTTTCTTCTGGTTAAATCTTTTCAATAGGAGAAAAAAAAAACACCTGAATGATTGTGTGTCACCAAATTTCCTCTAGAACTTTATCACTTCTTTTGTCAGACACAACTCCCTTTCTTTCCCAGAGCCACTGCTTACCTCTATCGTTAGTGAAGATGAACAGTCCACGACAATTAAAGGTGTGGACCATTACTTCTGTTGGAAGGAACGTTAGGCCTCATGCTTTACAGCCTGCGAGTGAACCTTGTCGTCTATATCTGTCATCCAGACCCCAGCCATAATGGAGAGCCTTGGAACGGATGAAGAGCTAACAAATATCCATGGCTCTGCACATGGGTCTGATGGAGCTCTGAAGAATGCAGAAAGAGAATAGCCTACAGTGGAAGAACGGCTAAAACATAATTGGGAAAAAAAAAAAATTAAGCCTGTGGTATATAAAGAAGGTAAGTAAAATGCTGCATTGCCTAGCAAATTACAGATTAAAGGTCACTTTATGCGATCAAGAGGCTATCACAAAAAAACAACAACTTTTGAACGCCAACATCCACCAGCATTTCTAAAAATTAGTGGACATTTCTTGGTTCTTAACTGTTTTGGTGTTTCAGTAACTGCACCACATTTATTTGTGTTTGTAGCCTACTGCAAAAACGAACACAGGGTGTTCTGAGCTAAGACAGGTCAGTGCGTATGCTGAAATAGAGGTAGCCCAATTCACCACCAAGAGAACAGGTAATCCTGTATAATTGTAGGCCCACATTATTTGATTTTAAAACAGTAATGTTCAGCTTTCTTATGAGGATGGGATAAGTTTATGTGCTGGAGAAGGTCCTGTTATTTACTTGTTGCTAACCTATGACATACATAATTAGCGTTAATAGCATTAGTATAAGAAACTACCAGCTTGCAACAAGTTAGTGTAAGTCAAATGTGACGGCATACAAACATGTTTTTGTTGTTGTTATTTTTGTTTTGTTCACATGCAGCAGCTCACCTCAAAAGTTGTCAAGGGTTTGTGCAAGTGTGAAAGCACCACTAGCATCCCCATTATGTTGTTTATGAAAGACGATTGTTACTTCCAGTCTGTGGGCTCTGTAACTGTAGCTGCTGGTAAATCTAAATTTAGGAGTCACCTGGGGTTTGTTCATATTTGGTAGCTAATTGAACCTGCAGTTCATTGTCAGGATCTGATTTGGAATAGGGCTGTTAAGCTTTGCATTTCATGGTCAGTAAGTACTAGTTAATTTAGTCTGGCTGCTTTAACTGCTCTGTCTGAATTTGAATTTCTGCAAGAATTTAATTCTGATGGTGTAATATTTTATTAAGCCTTTGCCGTTTTTTTTTCTTCCAGTAAGTCTTTGACAGGGCTCGGCTGAAATGAGTAAACAAATGAAATGAACACATCGCTGGTATATTGCAGTGCACTTTCTTATACTTTTGCATCCCCTTGTGAGGGCATTAGGGTAAAACTATAGAAATCTTATCACTACAGATGACTGCAATTAGTCAATTTAACAATTCAAGTTGAACCTCACAAGTTATAACAAGAATCACTAATTTAGTTTGTCAACTAAATGCATATTTAGTTTATGATTTCGGTCCACAATGCAGGTTAAACACTTTTTAAGCTGTAACGAAAACCTACCTCACTAGTTGGGGATGTTTCACAAGTAAATGGGCTGGCTCTCCCTGCTTGACTGTTCAGATGTAAACAGGAGTCGCTTTGCTTTTCAAAGCTATGTTAGCTTGCAAGCTGCTATTTCTTTATGTCTGCAATATCTGTTTTCAGACTCTATCCACTCTACTGTCTCCAAATAAAGAAGGTATAACCCCCAAATGCTGTCCAGCTGATTGTGATTCTGATGCTGATGGATTGCAGCGAACACAGAGTACATGGAAATCGGGGGTTAGGTTCAGTATTGTGATTTTTTATTTATTCATTTATTTATTGTTTTATTTAAAAGAGACAACACATTAATTTAACAACAGCAAAAAAGTTATACATGTAAATGTGCCCGATTGAGCCATGCAGGCTAATTTTCATCTGCAGTTCTTGGCAGGTTGATGATATTTGTATATATACATATGATATTTGTAAACAAACGTGTGTTAAATCGTTATGAGGTGACCATAATGCAGACTTAATCAGTGAAAAAAAGGATGAATACAGTCCTAATACATTCCTACTCCAAGTCTAAAAGACAATTTGGAAATAAGAACGAATAAGAGCTGGACCATCTCACATTCAAACCTGTAATATTTTGTTTATTCATGGAGGTCTGAGTGTCTGTCACTGAGGTGCTTGACAAAGTTTAAAGTGATGTTTTTCTGGCACGTTACAACACTTCAATTTTTTTTTTTTTTTTTAATTGTTTGATAAAAAAAAAAAAATCCCAGTGTGTTGGCTGTTAGCAATTGCCTGAGCTGTCTACAGATATCACCTGAACAGAAACATACTCAGGTAGACTCAATAAAAATTCTTGAACATTTTGTTTCTTGCATAACCCCAGGCAATCAGCATCACAAAGACAAAACCCACAGGGCAGCCATATTGCCAGGAGGATTGCCCACGGTGGACAAAAACTGAATCTTTCTTATCCTCCTATAGCCCAGTGTCTGAATCTGATAACATACACATTGAGATAACAATGTGAAAAGATTCATTCCCATCTTACTACACTTTTTTTGTACTCAGAGTAGCCTAGGTCTCTTGTAACATAGCCTTTGGCTTGATAAAGAACTCTCCCTTCAGATTCGTCCTGAGGCTCATGCCTGATTCCACTACTCGACGTGCAGAGGTGTTAAATAATGTATGCCGAATCTGTATGTTTTTAAAGGATGCAGTTTGAAGGAATACTAAGCTGCGTCAAGTTAAAAGGTATTCAGGCTACTTCAGTAAATCAAACGCATGCTATTTGACCTCATAAATAGTTGGTTTCTACACCTGATCATTACATTATGAAATGCTTTCCTTCACTGCACCTAAGCACATCACATTTCAGCAGAAGGCACGCTAAAGAAAGTGATTTCTGCATGTGAGCTGGATGCTAATTACTCTAAAGCTAATATCAACATCAGCACTTTCCAGATTTTTTAGAAATTGCAAATGAGTTCATGTCAAACATCAGTGTTTGTAATGTCACACTAGATTCAGTCTTTCAAACATTTAAAATAAAACAAGAGGTCTAACAATGAGAGAAAAAATTACAACTTATAACCAAAAATGTTTTCAGGGCAAAAAGTGAATGGCAACTTTTTTATGAATGTGCGGTCAAGACCGTTTCCACTTCTGCTCTGCACGGTATGCCTTATGTCCTTCACAACAGAGGAAGCCATGCATAAAGACCAGCCTTCCCAGCATGCTTCTGGCTTCCCAACATAGTTGCCAGCAGGATGCAACACTGTAAAAGGTGCTGCCTCTTTAAGTCTCCTGTGTGGCATGTTAAGCAATGGTAATCTGCCGCAGTGCAGACAATAAATTCCACTGCATAACTTAGTGTCGCCATCACATCCTACCTGGATGGAATATCATATGGGCAGATGGAGTGATAGGTGGACGGAGGCCATGCCCCTTGCAGAACAAATATGTGTCCTCAGTGTTGACACAAAAGGGACAAAATCCGACTACTCACCGCAGTGTCACCACTTGTCCATATGCTGAATTAGAGAGAGAAAAAGCACCGTGAATAAATTATTTCCCCCCCCAGCTTAGAGACGTTTTGGTCAGCATGCGATTCATCTGTTCTGTTCAGTGCAACAATGGCGCTCAATGCAATGACAAGTCTGAAGGCATGGGCTGTCTTCCCAGCTCCCAAAAGCTTAATAGTGTGCCATGTGGAATGATGTAATGCTAAAACACTGTAAAACTTGAGTGCTCAATAGCTTTAGTGAGGGCAGGGAGAAAAGGGAGAGACAGGCTGGTGAGAGAGGAAGAGAGACAGAAGGAGACTCAAAGGGCCTGATTACTGCATATCATCTAGAATACAACTTGTACCACACAAATCTCCAGTGAGATCCCCATACTGTTGGAGGATGATAACAGAAATGAAAAGCTAGTTTGTGTTGGGGCTCTCTTAACGCTGCCGCCTCGCAGTGTTGAGGAAAGTGATCTTCGAATGTTCACTGCGTGACTTAGACAGCGACTATGCATTTATTTGACAAACTGAAAGCCATCTCAGGCTGTCGTAAGCAAAATTATTTGAAACACCCTGCAGTAAGGACCTATAATCCCCAACAAAGAAATGTTATTATTCACAACAGTATGAAAAGAAACACACCAAAGCTGCCCTGCACTAACTGCAGCTTTTTGCTACAGGGTTTAGATATTATTTTATTCCCAAATTTTCATGGAAGATATTAGACTGGCTTTTTATTCTTTCCCCTTCTTGTAAGCACAGAAGATTAAATGGTGGTACTCTCTAAGCAAGCCCAATAACACTTAATGAAACAGCTCTTTGCATACATATTGCTTCTAACGTAAAGGAAGCCAGTACGTGTTATTCCACACGAGACAGCATGCTGTCAAATGTAATGAGAAAGGCTTTATCAGATGCAAAAGAAATGAAGACATTATTGCGAAATTGTTCCTATTCGATCAAGTTGTTTCTTTCCAAAGTGTGAAATCCAAACCTCACCATGCAGTTCTCATCAGGCAGATAAGTAACTGATTTACTTTTTTTTTTTTTTAATGAAACAACGATGAATAGTAATTTCAATTGAGCTTTTTTAGCGACGTTATTTGTTTGGTCGCTCTACTTCTGTAAAGTGTCTCATGATGTGGACAAAACAGCAAATTTTAGGTATTCTTTTGTGTATTGAGAAACATTAAATTATATATATATATTTTTTTTACACTTTTCTCACATTTTTATGACCAAAAAAATAATGTAATTAATCATGACAATAACCTGTCAACCTGGATGAACATTTATTGAAATAATCATCAGTTGCAGCCCAAATAAAATGCTTCACTTACAGTACAGTTTTGAAGGAGTAGATTTAAATCAAAATTCAGGCTTACCACTTCTGGGATGCATCGGTGAGCTGCTGCAATCATAACATTTGGTTCTAAGAAGTTCATGCAGCCCCTGTTACTGTGGCATTTAAATCACTTAAAATGGAAATCTGATAAGAATTGCCTTTATCTACCACTGCAGTCTGGGGACTCATTTCACACTGAGCAAAATATGCACAAGGAATACTTATCAGATGTCACTTACACAAATCCCGACAAAAAACAACAACCTCTCAACACGTCTCTACGTTTTCAACAAAAGGACATTATTTAACAACATAAAGGCAGTTTGTTATTTAAATGATGATTCCCAGAGAAAAACATTAGATCTGAGGTGTAATAATGACGGCTTCTTAAAAGGTCTCACAGGAGTCGTTTCTTCATGTTGAGTCTTTATGGTAGCTCGGTACAGAAATCTATTACACTTTTAAAGGGGATCTTCATCCCTTATGGGAAATTCATCAAGGAACATTTTGCATTTTCACAGGTCTTCAGGGTTGAGAGAGTGAGGCAAAAGCTTCACGTTCAAAGCAAAAAGACCTTTTATAGGATGATAATAAAAAGTAATGATGATCATACTAATGAGCAACTAACGCCAGTGCAAATCCTGCATCTGACCAATAAAAATCCAGCCAGTTGTAAATATTTAAATTCCCTTTTTGTGTATCTTTGGTTGCTGTATGAGTGACTTGGTATCCCACATTCATGGTCGATTTTCTATTTCATTTTAGATCCCAAACCAATTTGTTGCAGCCCGTAGAAACACACTCTTTACTATGCATGGCGTTCTAATACCCTTGGCCCTTTTTGGACAAAAGGCAGAGCAGAGAGCCAGGGGCATTTCATTTCATGCTCTGCCTCCTCACCCCCAGATGTTCACCTGGAAAACATCTCCACTGATACAGGTTGAAGTTTAATGGCCTGCAAATTGCCCCAAGCTCAGGTAATGAAATGCAACCTCTGTATAATTTTAATTGAGAACTCTGGATGGAAATCAAATGATAATGTGCTCCATGCTTGGGAAGTTTTCAAGTAACAGTGAAATTTGTGCCTGGTGTGTAAGTGCAGCTCGGGCACTAAGGTAAATGGCTTTTTCCTTTTCAGCCTCTCCATTTTAATTGCGGATTGCACGGTGTAATAAACGGGTTGGTCATGACTTAGCATCTGGTAAATGAAGCAGAGGATGTACACACCTCTGGATGCACAATGGTGCTCCATATTTACAATTCAATCTGACAGGGGGCCTATTAGAAGCCATAAAGCTACTCAAGTGTTAGATAAGATACCCTCAATAACCCGCACTCGCCTGGGCACAGACAGTGTGTGTGTGTGACACATCTTTGCACTCAACATTGATCAGTCAGCGTGTCATCATTAGTTTAACATGTTTTTGCTATGTTGAGTAATACAAGTATTTAATGTACTGTGCCCTTGATTGTAATTACACAGCCTTGTGTCAATAGTTGTAGTTTACAGCTATTTTTAGCTTTTTTGAGGAACTTTGATACCTACAAGCTAACATTAGCTTCCATTTTTAGTTCAGTCAATTTGCCAGTGTTACGTTTGGAATTTGCCCTTTTGTCTCCTGATTCTACCCGGCAGTTATTATTTTTTACGACTCAGGCGTCTTGCATAATTTCATCAAGACAGAACCGGGCAGCAAAGGGCAAAGCTTTTCAAAAGGCAAAAGACGTCTGATGGGACCAGTGTCCCTGCATGAGAGCAAGCAGGAAAAATGAGCTCACAAAAGTTAGCTTTCACTTAGACCTGCATACAATTCTATTCTTAGCTTATCGCCATAGCACATGAAAGCATAGCTTTTAAAGTCTTCATATTTTGCATAACAAACTAATAAAGTGAGCATCCTTTATGTTGGGTTGTAAAAAAAGTGTCACCTTGGCTGCTTTTCTCTCACTATTGCCCATGGTGAACACCTTTAGAGTAAGCAGAGCACGCAAAGGCTAGTTATCCTAGCCTGAAGATACACTGGATCTTCAGCTAAATTTTTGCCTCCCAGGCTTACATTGTTGTGTTTTTTTTTTGTTAGGTGACATTGATGTGGTTCCTGCCCCTGGCTGAGAGATTACAGCTCAGTTAAACAGTTATTCACATCCTCGCCTGAAGCAGTGCAGCAGTGAACCGAAAATCCAGCGGACTAATTGTGACTTGAATAAACTGCAGAGGTGACTTCGTCTCACGCTCCATTTCTCTCCGTTTGCGAATCTGCTGCAGGTATGACATTTGTCACCAATCAATATCCAAATAATTGGTACTTTGTAGTACTGACAAAATACTTCTGTACACTTTAAAGTATTATGTTTTTCACCCAAACCTAGGCATCAGATATTTAAGCACTGATTTGGAGAACTGTCTCAGATGACTTTACAAATGTAAATCCAATATTCACTACCTTTTGCAACCATGCAGTTACAGCTTCTTTAGTTGTGGTTTTTACCTCCCAAATGCATTACTGTGTTCACAAGCTTGTCACTGAGGCTGTCTGTCGTCCACATGCTGCTGGGCAGGTTAATAACTGTGTGTTATCGAAACACTTGTACTGTAAAACTTCATTTATACCACGTGTTTGTTTACTGAAAGCTGGTTATAGTTAACCTGTGTCATTGATGCACATACGCTGTGGGTACACTGCACTGTGGGATTGGCAAGAAGGACTATGGGTAAACTAGAAGTTGTCAAACTATCATATAAAGTCCAACTGTGGCCACAGATATAGCCTTTGAACTTTAGTGACAAAGGAGTGATTGAAAAAAAAAAAGCTATGTAAGTTGAGCTCCTGTGTGTGAAATACTACCGTGAGGCAACCTTTGAACGGTTTACCAAAAAGCAATTTAAGACAGCAATTTTGTCTTCTTGCCTGTCTCATTTGACATGAAGAGCAAACTAACTGAAGTACTGGCATCTTCTCCAGACACTACTGCTTATTTGTCACCTGTCTCACCTCTCCCAGATGTTCACCAAAGCCCTAATGATGTGCACGCTCTCTTTCTCCTTCTCTAGCCTACTTCAAGAAGAGGATGGAATTCATGCCGTGCCTGAGGTTGACTCTCAAATAAATTTTCACAGGTACACAAACACACACACACATAGAGGCACACATATGTATACACTTAGAGCGTGGATGGACCTTATTCGAAAGGCTTTCGACAGACAGCAGGTGATGGCGCAAGGGCCAGCTGCTCCTGCCCCACCTCTGCTCAGCTGTCCGAGCCCAGAGCAGCCTTTGAACAGCCTATTACCCCGACACAGGACCAGGGGAAAGCAATCAGCTCCAGAGGTTCACCGCTCTCGCACCAGATGGTGTGGGAGATGAATCGAGCCATTATATTAGTGCTGGATAATTCCTCAGATGAAGCTAATTAAAAAGAAAAATAAGTGCTATCCTCCCTCTTCTTACCTCCTTTGCAGTCTGAACGGAAACTCCTCTGACAATGTTTCACTTTATGGAGAGAAAAAAAGACATAGCCGTGTTTGCGATTATGCTAATAACTGCTCTTAACGTCAAGAAATGAAACGTTTCTTCTTCATAGCTCGTGTTCAGAAAACACCTGTTCTTAAGAGAAATGATTGACATCACAATCTGATGCTGCTTTTTCAGGGAATAAAGGACGCTGTTGACAAAGTCGATTTGCTTTAAAGCCTGGATCTGCCATGACAATTTTAATTAAACTGAAAAGATCCTTATCTGACGAGATCATCAGCTCATGATATCCAAGATGGTTAAAATGCTTTTAGATTGAAATCTCCAACTGCATGAGGAGTTTGATTATGTCTGGAAATATCCAGACAGATATGATGCCAATTTAAAACCATCACATTCTTTTGAAAAGGACACTTGCTGCTTCCTTTTTTTCAATTTCTTATTTTTTTTTTAATTTACACAGACTGTTAAAGGAAACCATTATAGATCACTATTCAGTAATTCTTAAAAGCTTTTCTCTCATTTTAAAAAACTACTAGATTTAGTTTATTAGACAGCTGAGAATTTAGTTTTCTCTGCATTTGTTTGTAGTCGCACCTTGAAACTACAGCTGAAAAAGTGTGTCAAAAAGCTCAGTAAATATGGTGCCTGCATTGGCTTAAGCCCAGGCAGACAGAGACGTGCGACACCAGAATGTGAATTTCAGTTAGCTTTAAAGGATTTAGGTAAACTCTGAAACAGTGCTTATTGCTCTCTTATCCACTTTTGTGTTAATGAAAAGCATGTCCTGAATCTGTCAGGGGAGATTAGGTGAATATCATTACTATTGTCCTTTTGCCAATGTAGATTCACTGTATCCGCAGGGATTACAGTCCAAACCATCGGAACGTGTATTACCTCTCTCTGCCAAGGAAACTTGAAAAATGGTTGAACTGATGATAAGGACTGGGAACCATGTGTGACAGGAAATTCAGACTTCATCAAACTCTGACAGGTGGATCTTCATTCAAAGAACTGAACTTCAAAAAGAATGAAATTATTGAGGATTGCTTGGGATTTGGCACACATTTTATTGTGTTAAAAACGGTCCTGTTGTTGTTATGCCCTCACATACTTGATATTATTAAAGATAAGATTCTTTTCTGAGTTGTGATTTGCTGGCGAAGTAGGTCTCTGTCATCAAAAGGCTGTTTTTTAACTGTTGTCTTCTTCTTTACAACCTTTTTCTATAGTCTTACTGACTGAGACTTCTCCTTTGATGAAGGTGGCTCTCTTTGTAACGCATGCAGAAGATGTTGGGGGAATAGGCAGTGAGTCTATCGTGTGTAGGTTTAATTAAAGGAGACATATTATGAAAACCCACTTTTACAGTGTTTTTACAAAGGCATTATGTGTAGTACACATGAGAGATGATGAATGTATATTAAATATAATCTTTAACATTACCCACCTTCATAGAAGAAGACAGATCCCTGATGATGTAATCTTTTCGGGACGCTTGGTTTATTCCAAAAACGTGAACACTTTTCCATTGTTTACCCTCAGGAAGAACCCAGGTTTTTATTTTATCTGGCATAACAAAAACAGTTTTGGATTGATTTTCCACCCTTACATCAGATGTCACTTCTACCTCTACTATAGTCACTGTGTCTTGGGCCAACTTTTGTTAGCTTTCAATGTCATTAACTTTTATTAGACAACAGCTCCCACAAAGGGATATTTGCAGATTTTCACATTCAGCCTTTCAGCTACTGGAAGTTCATCTCTCTGCAGCCCAACACCATGAAACAGACTCACTGCGTCAATGTTTTCTTTAAGTGCGCCCAAAATCCATATCAAGGCAAAATTATTTGTATAAAGAGCCATGCTGTGCTGCAGCCCACCTCTTATATTGGGCACAACATCAGAAATATTTAAATCCGTCACCCCTCCTGCCCCATAGCTGCAGATATCAGGGGCAAAAAGCTGTTGGCCTTAATTCCAAGAAAACACGCAGGTGAACCTGCCAATGCCTGCAGATACCTTGAGGCTTTTCCATAAAATGACAACAAATTAATTATATACTTTAAATGTATTACATGAACTCTTTACATTTCGTCACATGGAACCATATCCAGAGCACACATTCAATACATTTTAAGTTATTGATCCGTTTTCTGGTCTCTTACTTTTCCACTGATTGAAAAAAACAACAACAAAAAAACAACAAAAAAACAACAGTTTCATCTCATTTCGAAACAATTCAGAAAAAAAAGTCATTTCTAAAATATTTGATGGCAGACACTCTCCAAAAATATTTCCAATATGATTACAACAGTAATAAGTATTTTCCAGAACTCAAGGTACCTCAGATCCAGGAGATATAAATGATATCACACGTCAAGTCCAAGGAATGATCAGGTTAAGAAAGGTCATACTGTGCAGTTTCCACTCTTGCCAAAACAATGTTTAGAGTTCAGAAGAAATGTTCCCCGCACATGTGCAGCATTTAAAAAAAGAACTCAATGTTGTCAGCCCGAAATAGTTGAAGTCATCCCTAAAATGCAAAGCAGCCAATTATGTAGTCTGTGTAAGGCTGTGTTAGTCAGAAGAAAACATCACAGGCCTGCCACTTGCTGTCTGTGAACGGTTGCATCACATAGACTTTATTTAAAGGCACATGTTCAGCGGTCAGCAGTACAAACCTGCCCGCCCTGGTGCACCAGCTATGCTGAAATTAGGGTTTAAAGTCCACACTAAAGCTGAAGTTGAAACTAGGTACGTTCAAACTTAAAGGCAGGGTAGGTAATTTCCTCCAGATACACTCTTTTAAATGGTGGTTGCAATTGTCTTTAGGTCCTGACAGTAATTATTAAATCATGTGCTCTGAAAAAGAAACAAATAATATCTGTCATCTGTAGCAGTTGTATACGCGTAAAAACTTTGACCATCAATGAACTGCTGGTAAAACCTACTGCTCCTCCTTATGCCACCTTTCACAACAATACCCCTTTACACAGTTTTTACTGACACTTTACACCTACGAGGAGCTAGGTGTAAGTTCTAACTTATGGCCTCATCGTTGAAACAATCTCTTCTGCTGCGAAACCTTAAATGTAAGTAGTGTGTAAAGTCTCTTAAGATAGAAATTACTTTTAACTAACTAAATTTAGTTAGTTAGTTAGCCGACATTGGCTGATGATCTACAAAGCTTTGACCAGCAGATTGTTTTACATTTCACTCAAATGGAACAACATAAAACCAAATGTAGCTTTCTGCTTTGCTGTTTCTAATTTTACTGACAGGAGAGTCAGACCTTTTTTTGCAGCAAAGAGCTTGGTTCACACTCATACAGCAAGGAATTTAAAGAGTAAATACAAATACTCCTATGTAAGACTGTCTACATGTTCCCATCTTCAGAAAGTGATTTGTTTTGAACCATGAATCAAAGCAGGAGAATAATGTACTATAATGTATAAAGAATGTGTTATATTTCTTTAATAACTCCTACATTTTTCCAATGATGTGTGAAATTACTCGCCACACCGAGGGTCACCTGCCTGCATCGTGTTAAGATAAGTTTGCTGCTTCAAACTCAGTCCCGAGCTTTGTAGAGGACTGAAGGCACAAATGAGAATGTCAGTGCCACAGGTTACAGGCTATTCCCTCGAAGCTAAGATGCGCTTAAAAATTCATAGAGTATCGATCTTTACACTCGAGCAAAGTAAAATACCACGTTCAAAGGCAATATTGATGTATACAGTATCTGAAGTATGATGTTTTAGATATAAGTTGAGGAGAACATATATTGTAGGTCCAAGAAGAGGTCTGGTCAGGTCGTAGCTATTACTCATGATGTGAAAGTCCTATAACCTGTGTACAACTGGGTTTTTTTTTAGATGACAGGAAAAAAGGGCTGAGCTATGATATGAGGCCTGCCTGTACATGATGGGGTTTTGAGTGCTTTCAGTTTGCACATTAGATTGTAAATCAGTAATTGAGACCAAATTAATCAAATCAAGAGAAGGAAATCAAGGATTTTTTTTTTTAATAATTGAAAAAAAGCATACACTTGTAATATTGTATTCATATTCTTTTTCCTTAGATGTGAGAAGAAGCCTGTTAAGCTGGTCAACTGCTTTTCTCGGTACGTTTGTAATTCTAGGTCATCACTCGGCAATAACAACTAATCATGCAAATGGCATCAAGCGGGCCACTTTTGTCTGCTCACAGATAACACTCTGTGCCCACACATCACACACGTTTAACTGACACATGCACAAACATACAGCTGTAGACCAAAAAATCACACAAATTCAATATAGTTGTTGTTGACAGCCCCTTCCATCATGGAGGAGATGTCGTGCTACATGAGTGGGGTACAATTGGCAGAAAAAGTAATCCATAAAATAGCCATGCTCTTGTCCAAGGTGTAATTTGCATTTCAAGATGTGATTGCAGTTTCTCAGAGAAGTGGATTGAATATTGGTTGATTTGTCTTTCGTGGTTTGAATTTCTCATCCCTACACACATACTTCATGATAGTAACTATAAACTGTGCATACATATAGACAAATTGTCTCCATCTCCTTCCTCATGTGCAAAATAAAGCCAAAATACCCCGACTGGAATATTGCACTGGGTACATGATTTGGTTCCAGCGTTGCACAGTAGAGACGCTGCTGCGCTATTGATGCTCCGCCAAATTAGCTGACCAAAACAAACCTTTAACTTTGCGATGAATTGTCAAAGATCCCTGCCATTGGTAATGTCCACAGCAGAACAGATTCCTTTGTGGGACTGAAGGTTGTTATTCAAAGACCGTTGACATGGTGTTTGTTACGCTTCCTTTCGCTGCTCCTCCTCTGCTCTGCTAGCTTTGTAAAAAAAAAAAAAATTGTGATGTCACATTTGGTCTTTTTCCAGCCAAACTGCTGATTTAAAAAGTTTTAGAATTGGACATAAATCAGCATGATAAGAAGTGATGATGACAGAAAGCAGGTTTGGGGAAAATGTGTTTGATGTGCATCTTAATTTGATTGTTTGCCTCATGTTCCTTATGTTCACATGCATGAGGCGGGGTTTATGACTTACACTGCAGCCTGTCAGCAAGGGGAGCTCTAGGTATTTTTTATTTTTTGGCTTTGCGCCTCTTGCCCTGTCGGTTCTCGTTACGGTCTCTAATCTTAACACACAAGCTACCAACTGATGGTTGTGGTGTTGGCTGGCTTCACCGACTCAGACTCACATTGCTACTCTTGAATGAATAATGAACTCGGCCATCGGTCAGAGACACAAGCAACAGTACAAATATAAACTAAGAACACACATAAATAGTATTTGTAAAATAGACATAGTAGTGTAAATGTAACCTTGAAATGCAAATATTTTGCAAAGTCTCAAGAGTTTCCCTGACAGATAGTCACAAGAATAGTTTGATGTTTATGTAAATCACATCTTGCTGACAGATGTAATGCTGCCTTTGGATATGCAAACAAAGAAAAACGGGGAAGCACTGAAGAGCATGTCTATTGTTCCGACAGCTTGTGTCCCCAGCATCTGGCATCAAGCGGGAACAGCATGTCAACATTAATGAAATGTTACTTTTATTGATCTACACTATGCAGTATATAAATATATTCTTCTTAAGAAACAGCAGCGAGTGCAAGCTCAGTTTGCAAAGTTTCACAAGTTTTAGGGCTGCAAACTCAGAAGACAGGACTTCAGCCATACTGTACTACAATTTAAAAACAAATGTTCGGAGCATGGTTTAGGGAACAGATAATCTTAATGTCTTCCTCGCTATTTTCGGGGGCTTTAAATTCCAATCAATGAAGTGAAATTAAAGACCATGTGAATGGGTTTCAGTGCGAGTCGACTGAGCGGACTTGTTAGTGGGAGCAGGGCACGGTGACAAGAGCGTGGCAGAGAGTGCTCCCTCACTCTCCTCTCCCCATTTAATTTTCCAATCCACTTCCTCCACATAGTTAGGAGAAGTGAGTTTTGTTCTGGTTTGATACACCATCTAATGAGAGCTACTAAGAGCCTGTTGAAATCATTCCCTAATAACATATTCTGAAGGCTGCAAATGTGGAATATTTTTTTTCCCTCTATCTCTCCATTCGTGGGGTTTAATATATTCCCTCACTCACCTCTGTCCCATTTCCCTTTCTCTGCCGTGTTTCTTCACTTTCATTAACTGTACTTTGAACAATCATTACACTTTGATTTTTAACAAGCAGTGGATTTGGGTTTAAAACTATCCAGTCACTAACTCCTAAAGAAAAAAAAAAGAAAGCTTAAGAAAGAAGTCTTTTACACTAGAACACAAAATGGGTACCACATAGTTTGAGATTTTCAGAGATCCACAGATACAAGCCTTATCAAAGGCATAAATTCTTATCTCAATGTGGACAGCAGCTTGACATGTTAGCCTTGATTTGCTCTGAAGTTGGTTACACCACTGCCATGAAAATGATTTCAGAACCCGTTTAGTATACATGTAATGTGCCGAGCAGGTGATTTGTTCCTCAGATAATGAATATAAACTGAGGCCCCATTGAACTAAATTGTCCATGGCAGCATAACCTGTCCAGCCTTATTCCATTCTACTTTCTTGACACACATCCCATGTTAACGATGACCTGACCTGAGCTGCTGCGTAGAGCTCTTATAACTCCTCTGTGGTTTAAATGTTATCTGTTTCAGAGATAAAGCGCCCTACCCTCCACTTCCTTGGGCTGAGGGTATTAGTTACAGCTGAAACACTGGTTGGCATTTTGCTTTGAATCCTGGAATTGTGTCGGCACCTTGACGTTTGATTGGATCTGTGCTAATACATGTATATGCAAATTTGCCAGATACCACCTTCTTGCTCAGGGTGAAATGGGAAACAGCGGTTGCATTCTGACGAGCCTCCTGCACGGATATTCCCTCTCTTTTTCCTTAGAGAGAAGCATTTGGGCGATCTATAAATTTCCAGCAATTCTCAGAACCTGGGTGCCTTCCCTGACATTTCCACGCTCCCACATAGCATATTTTTAAGAAGGTAAAATCCATAATCTGTGTCAATGGTATCACACGGCGTATTTGCAAGGAGCTCTGTGCAAGATAACCTAGCCAAGGATGCAGTACAGAGGCTCAGAGGAGGTAAAAATGTTTGTTCTTACCCCCGTTGTCATACTGGCGCCTCAGGGCCTACACCAGTTAATCATACCTCAGCAGAGACAATCCAATATTCTGCTTTCCATACTACAAAGCAGTTCATGCAACGAGACTAAATGCGACCATATTTATAGAAATGACGCAATTATTGATGTACTAAAAAGAAATTGTGCAAGTCTATAAAATATTAACAGGGGAGGGTAGAATGGGATTTAAAATGGGCCTTTTTTTACATTTTGTCTTTGATGATGCACCCCCAAAGTAACAAAACAGTTACTCCCACTCTGAGGGCTTTTGCACAATCAACATCCTGTTGTCAAAATCACACACCGCTGCTGTTTTTTTTTTTATTTCCAATCCTCCTTTGTCACCCTAAGCATCACTTAGGGTTAATGCTAGTTAAGTGATGTTTTTCATAAACATAAAATGGAGATATTCAGATATTCCCATAGCTAGATCTCTAGTGCCAAAAAAAATCTCGATTTTTACTCTTTACGTACTTGACGTTGTCTAGCTTGACTGAGGTGTCACTTTCTGCCAGAACCACATGCCATAGTTTGTTGGTCTCATTGGATAATTTACATTAAACCATTTAAATTATGGGGTCACATTGATTTTAGTTTGACATACTGCGATGACCAGCAGACTGGCTTTGATAATACATTTTATGCAGAGTTGCATACCCAGATAAAAGAACAGAAGTTGAAAACCCAACTATTTTGCATTAAAAATGTAGTCTTTTCGAACTTCTGTTACTCACATCTATATTTGTTGACAGTTTCTCTGTGTGCTGTAGTTAATGATGATGCATTGCTTCACTCAATACATTTGTAAGCAGAGTAGTGTAACTCACTGTGTGAGTAATTCAACTGAATAGAAAAGAGCTTAGTAATACTTCCACACCAGGCTCCTATTATTCTGTATGATGGCACAAAGTCTACACATCCTAATCGTTTGTGGAACTTGGATTTACACTCGTTGCTACTTTGACATTGATTCGTGCAGAGAAGAACAGATAATTGTATATGATACCGACTGAAACGTGGTTATGCTGCCTTGTCTGTGGGCCTTTGCATTCTGACAGCGGTAATCATTAGTCTCTCAGCGATCTTTGCTATTAATCTATCTTGACATGATAATTTGCTTCAGTTCTATTTGAGGTGTTTTTGTGAACCTTTGCTCAGCAGGATGGCTCGGCGGTGCACGTCTGTAGAAGAAACAAGAGGCAGATGCATTCAGTGTTCCAGTCTGTCAGCGCTGCACGGGCTGTTAACACCCGAGATCAGAACAGAACAGGCCTTCAAGGTTTTTGTTCATTGTGTCACCAAATTACACTTGACAAGCGGAGGGAAAAAATGACTTGATTGATGAATAAAGTAATACCCTACATGTAATTAATACACTGCTAATGGCTATCCATTTGTCTTCCATTCTGTGAGGTAAAACCTAGAGGAAGGTAGGGAAACAAATCCTGCTGAAGGCTCCAAACGGACCGCCTTGCGATGTGAAAGATTGGGTTGCCTTTGTGAGATTTTGTTACCTAATGGCCTGTTGGGAAGCCTTGGGGACGATGTAATGGACCATTTAATGGATCGAGGGTTGCATTGATGGGCACGTGTTTACTTAACAGCAGTATTGATCTGCAGAATTTCTATTGAGAAATACAAAAACCTTTTCTGATAAAACGCTAATGCTGTTTGTGAGAATGTGATAATATAAGCTTCAAAGCTTTTCCATGAACACAAATCCTCTGTGACATTTCCATAGAAAACAAACATGAGTTCTGTTCACTGTTATAAGTACTCTATTTATGATAATGTTAAGGCTCTCGCGTGTTCGGCTCTAAATGAAAAAGGTCTCTCCTTGAGAAAAAGAAATCTCTGGTGCATAGAATTCGATGCTTTGCATTTCCGTAAAGAGAGACACCATTTGTTTGGAAGATGAAAGAACTGAGATGCCATAATGAGCAGTGACGCACACTAAGGTAGAACACCCTCCACATGGTACCACAAAAATAACAGAAATTCAAACAATATCAATAGAAAATCAAAATAACATGACGCTACAGAGCCTAAACACTGTTTGACAGAGAGGACATCTCCTAGGAGCTTAGTTCAGCAAAAACATAGTGATGAGCTCGAAACAACACGTCGAAAAACCACCGCCATGTGTTGCTATCTTTTGTTTTGAACGTTAGGGGGACATGGAATGCTCCATCAAAATGAGACTGAAGTGGTCAGTTAAACAGATAAATAGATAAGACATCACCTCATCCAACAACGATAGCCCGGGATGATGTTGTAGAGGGAGACAGAGGAGAAGAAGAGGACAGAGATTGTGATGGACGACACAACATCCAGCATAGTATCATATCTCTGTGGATTAAATGCTCTGGGAAGCTGGCCCCGGAGTGTGCTTGTGCATATCATTAAGCCCCATGAAGAGGAGGAGGAGGGCACGTCGGAGCTGCTGCCAGGCCAAGTGCAAGGAATCGGCCACATCTCACAGCTGGAGCTAGTAAGACTCCATCGGCAACTGTTTCTAAGAAGGATTAGGTTTTAATACTTGTATATATATATATATTTCTTTTCAGAGTATTTGAGATGATAAACATTTCAGCTGGACAGAGGGAGAAAAATCAAAGTAGCCCTGCAGGACCCGGCGGCTGCCTGTGTGTCTGTGTGCCTGCCTGTGTGGGTTGTTTGTAAGACTCGGCGAGGGTTTGCTCATGTACGCGCATCCTTGTATGCCGTTCAGCTTGTGTGCTTTCCAAAGTGTATTTACCTGCGTGCGTTGGTGTGTGTGTCATTCTTCCGGAAGGCAGTTTTAAAACACACTATGTCAGATATTGGATGGCTACTGTATAATTTGACGGGTCTGTGCACAGAGGCCGGCTGTGGTATGAGTCATTGATTACACATCAGCTTAGTATGCTGCAGTGCAGACCCCTACATTGGTGGAGAGGCAACCTGAAGCCCCCAATCAATAGCTGCAGGCCTGCGAAGCTTCCATCAGGTCCGGAGTGAAGGACTCCCTCCCTCTCCTCTGGGTCCGGGCCTAACCTTTTCCAAAGAGAGGTGATGAGGAAGCTCATCATTTCTAATGAAGAATTAGTGATCGGGCCAGAAGGAATGACTGTCAGCACCGCATCGCAGAGTCCAAAAGGTCTTAAAGAGTGGGAAGGGCCAAACAGTATTCATTAGGGACCTGCAGGTTTTGTTTGCTTTTAGCAACAGACAGCAGGGTTAACTACTGAATGATTACATAATGTGTTTTCATGTCAGGACATTTTTTATGTCGAGATTATATAGAAATCAAATCTTACTTTAAGATAATCCAGTTATCCCCTCTCTCTGAGGAGTAAAGGAAGCGATATGCAGAACGATTAAAGGGTTTATGAACACTAAAGCACACACCTGTTCTGAATATCAGAACTAGTTTAGCCTTTCTAAAATCATGTGATACAATTCATGTTAAAGAGATGAATCACTCCAAATGACAGAAACATATTCACAGCTAATTAAAAACGTAATTGCGTGCACTTTAGCCATTTAGAGTAAGATGAATGTGAAATCATTAGACATCCCCAGAAAACCAGATGTTCATTAAATTATGTCAGTACAAATGCCATTGTTCAATAGAATGCGGGAAAATATGCTACAGTAAAAAGTGGGATAATTCATCTCTTAAAGCGATTTGATTGATTTAAATCAGAAAGTACCCCAGCACTGCAGTGAAATATTAAAACCAGAACCACAATGACAGTTTAGTGTTATTTTCTCCCTTTTCTCTCAGTTGTTCTATTGCTATATCTATTATTAAGATCCGTTTAACAACTCAGTATGAATTGTGAATAAATAAGAACTCTGATTAATCTGAAGAATGTAATCCAGTAATGTTGCTTTTTAATAAATAATGTTAGTAACCTAATAACACTTACGAGTATGATCTGCTCTTGTCACACGCGCGGTAGTCACGACAGCGATAAGGCAGCATTCCCCTTCACCACATCTCAGATAAAACCATTCTCTGGAGAATGCAACAATTCACGCCTCGGCCTCTCTCTCTCTTTCTCTCTCAATTAGCCCCCGCTGTGCAATTCATTGGGTTTGCTGTAACAGCCCCTTAACAATACTTACCAAGGCTAGTCATTACTCAGTCCTACGAGACAGGGACTACTTTCTGCGTATTTGGAAGACAAAATGTTCGGACAATGATCAGTTTGAGCAAAACTATCTAAATCTGGTGGCTCTGACTGAGACATACAATTATCCAGTTTCATCAAAACTTAACTGGAAATAGTTTATTTTTTTGTTAAAGCCACCTACACGTTATTTATTGCATGTACTTTTTGTGAAATGAAGCAGCGTTGGCCACAAAACTCTTTGTTTGGCTTGCCAAATGACAGGCTGGAAACTAAAATCCTTACTATGTCTCCCTTGCATTTCTTTTGGCATTTTGATTCCCTTTTCAGAGTGAAAAAAAAAAAGTTGGACTAACTACTTTAGTTTTCACAAACTCTACTTTTCTGAAAGAAAGCACATACTGTATCTACAGTTCTGCTTCAGTGGAGGGATAAGAGATATTTTACTGGTTGAAAATGGGGCCGTGACCAATCTGATATTATTCTTTTATCCTGCTAATATAGATGCTTTTATTTTATATACGCACTGAATCCTTCCTTGTATATATATATTTTTTGTTTAAAATTCTGTTGGGCTGGCAAGGAAGCAAACTCCCTGCAGTTTATGCACCTAAAAGCTATGTTGAGTAGTTTTAACTCATCTGAAGGCTTAACTACCGCCACTGCCTCTGCCTTTTTACATTAGACAACTCTCCCACTTCCACCAACTGTGGACTGGACTAATGGAAAGTGTACTTTTGCCTTTTCCTTGGAAGATTGAGGTAGGAAGAAAGAGCGGAAAGGGGAGGAGGCGAGAGTTAGATGTTGAGGGTGACAGATGGGACTGCAGTTCTAATTGGTGTTGAAACAGCACCCTGTTCATTAAATACACATTTCTGCATATTTAGTTCAGATTATGATTAGTCTCAAATAACAGCCACATCTTCCAGTTTCTATTAAAACACCTAGCAGTACTCCCTCTTGTTCATTTTTGAAAAAAAAAGTATCGGTCTAATAAAGCAGCCAGGTGAAAACAGTTTGGATTCCTTATTGATATTTACCAGCCTGCTATTCATTTTTCTGTTACTGCTGTCAGAAGCTTAAATGTGTTGCCATCAAAGGGATTCTGTTGGAGACATGCTTAGACACCTCGCTCAAAGCAGCTGAATCTATCAGGCCCCTCTCATGTGGAAACCAGATGGGGCCATTTTTAGAGCATTCACTAGGTGGCAGTCAAGTAGCACAAAAGCTGTGTGGACTGGCAATGGTCTGGTCCTGTATGCATACATCAAGGCAAAGGAAGATGAGCTGATAATATAGATTAACACAAGTTGGCTGTTTTACAGCTGTATCAGAATATTTTATTTGATGTTTGGTTTGAAAAAAGAAACTTGACCTAAAGGAGGAAGTTTTATACATGCAGGATGCAACTGAAGATAGTAATCAGTTTCTTCTGTTTTCAGTAGATCACTGTGTCTGTCGATGCTGTTGGAAGGGATAAAGGCTGGTGATGCGATGGGTAGGGTGTGGTGAGTGTGTGCGTGCGGTGGGGGTCATTTTACTTTAAGGATCTGTAAATTGTCCAAGCTGTGTTCTTTCTTCTGATACCTACCCACCTGAAACTGCTGTTCCTACACTTCACTGAAGCAATTATAGAGAAGGACTTTGGAAGATCAATGAAATCCCCTTTAGATGAGAGAGCCGTACAGGCGGTTTGATCAATTCAAGATCAATTCCACTGTTTTTCCCAAACCTTGGCCAAATAAAAAGTGGGACTCCTGGTTGAGGAGTTGTACAAGCCAATAACGATAACAACGTCTCTGTCGATGGCTGCCTGTATCTGTTTTCTGGCTTGTGTGTGGCTATAGTATATTGTCTACACAGTGAGGTGTAGCTCACACCTTTCGTCTCTCTCTCTCTCTACATCGTCTTCACATCTCCTCTCTTTCGAATGTGGAAAAGTGACAGGTGCTTGAATGCAATCTGAGTTGGCAACTCACATCAAAGCCTTCAGTAAATTCTAAAGAGGAGCTGAAAGTCGTCATTAAAGAGACTCTGCATGGCTAAATCTGACAAGACGAAGCACTGAGTGTAATTGAGACGGCAGGAGATTGAGTGATAGAATAGCTGTAATTTCTCCTGAAATTCACTGTCATTGTACAGTATGTTCATTGTCAGAAAATACAGTCTGTACCATTTTTATGGATCCCAATGATGCATCCCATTGCTCTTGATTTATTGTCACACATTTCCATTTTAGGAGTAAAAGCTGCTGCTCTGCTGCAGTGTTTCTATGTGGCTCCTCGCAGCAGCTCGACATTACTGTTGGAAAAAGGATAAGCAGGTTTACAAATAAAAAAAACAGAATAACATCTGAGCTTCAAATTCAATTTGTATAATTAAACTAGTTTTGAAGAAATACGAAAACACATACATATCTTCTGGTCTATTTTTTCTAGACAGATTTCATCATGGCAAATATAGGCCAAATCAATGTTTTTTCAATTAGAGGGGATGGGGCTGTCTTCTCTAATGCAGCCTCAGTCTTTGATGAGTCTGGCAAAATGGGTGTCTTTTTACATTATAAAATGCCTTATGCAGCTTTAAGATATCGACAACTACTGCAGGATTTTTATTTTTTTTTTGCCAACTGCTTTGTAAGCTGACAAAATATATTTGTCTTATCCTCATTCAACCACTCCCCTTAGATATTTGTTTCCCCCTCTCTTACCCCTTACATTTTTAACCCTCTGGACATATGAAGCTCTGTGCTCTTAACAGAGTGAACATAACAAGTGGGAATGATGATTTCATGCACTTATAATATAAACTGTGCTCTGATCACCACACAGACACACACATTCGCCTCTTCTCCTGTACACACAGGGAGCAGAGGCAATATTTGTAGAGTCAAGCATACTTATCCTGTACTTTGTACCACAGCATGTCAGGAGCTGTTAATACATTTTCTGTGCTGCACTGGTTTTCCTCAGCTTCATGATAATATATTTCCATCAGTTGAAAACAAGAAAAACACATCTGAGGCCATTAATAATGTAGCTGAAGAGCCACTCTGCTCCACCCGCACAATGTATCCAAAAATTAGCGTCAAAAGCATGCAACTTCTCAAACAGCTAAGCCGCTAAAGCAGTCTTAAAAATAAATGTGTCAAATGTATTGGCGTTCAGTTTGAATAATGGATCTTCTAATACATCTGCATGTTGTATTGTATTTCTAAAGAGAAATATGAAATATACATCATCTAATTAGACAACGTTCTCAGATGTGGCACAGCCTGTGCTTGATCAATATGTAACACGATCTAGTATCAATTAGTGATGGTTGAGGGTAGAGATTTAGCAGCAGAAGATGGCTACTCCAAAGGTAAGTAAAATAGGAAAATCACTACAGCTCCAAGAATAAACAAATCACGCAATAAATGACTAAAAGTACCATTTTGAAAGCAGAATATTGAAATCCCCAGATTTACTGCATCATTATTCTGCAGCTCAGCAGTAACTACTCTATTGATCAAAGGAATTATGTCTGCTTGGTTTTCTGTTTCACATTTACAGTGCATGTAGACTTTTCCATCTGTCAGGAGATAACGGAAAAGTCGAGCTAGCGGTGAGAAAAGGCATGCTTGCATAGCAATAAATCCAGTCACTTCACTTATTAGGTTTATTCACAACCTCAGAGGTTTTACATGCAGAACACTTATTCTTTGTTATGTAATGTTATGTAATTGCTAAACAAATACTTTTTTATTGCCCTTTAAAAATGGAACGAAACAAAGATGAGATTATTTGAATGGAAATAAAAACACTGTCACTGGATGACACATTGATGAACTTGTCATGTAGCGCGAAACGACACTAAATGAACACTGTTATTGTAGGGGTTATAGATACAGTCTATGTACCAGTTAATGCTTGTTCCTCAGATCGGGAGATTAATGTTGAGTTAAATACACTCCCATCAATAACGACAGTCATAACGACAAGGATCTCAAACCAGAGGGATAGTAAAGGAAGATGGTGTGTTGACCTGCTCTGCGGCTCATGGTTGTGGCAGCGAAGGCTATCTGTAACACGGTGTAGTGTGTGTGCATGCCTCTCTGTGTTGAGGGGAGTCACCGAAGCAAAGACAGAGCATGCACTTGAATGATTGAGGTTACCTGGGTGACCCCATAAACCAAAACCCATGGCAGTCTCCCAAGGTGAACGCTGAATTATGCCGTCATTAAAGGACAGGCCCAGTTGCCAAGGTTAGTATGTAAAGTATAATCATCTTCCTCCCCCTTCTTCCAGTCACTCATTAGTCCCTCTCACGGGCCAACAGAGATTATACCTTGAACTTGCTTGACTATCACTATGTGCCCAATGGGAATGATTCCGCCATGGGCCATTTATATCCCCTCCCATCACCGAGCTAGCCAAGCCTTCAAATTCTGCAGGTGTGGTGTCTGAATATGTGTGTGAGAGTCCCAATGTATTTGAGTGTGTGTCTTCTAGCCCACACTCGGCACCCAGACCATCGAGTTCGTCCCATTAAAAAATGAGGGATGCCCTGACTTACAGACGCATTATGTCCCAATTTATAAAAGAACCACTGGGAAGAAGCCCAGAGCATGGCAACAATTTGTTAGTATTAGGACCATTTGTTTTGTCTCCCAGGGCCCTCAGTGCTGATTCAAATCCTTTGCTTTCAAAATGGCCTACGTCCCAATGTAAAGTGCAACAATGTCACACAAATATGTGCCAAATACAACTTCAACCTTTAATAGGAAAGGACTATCTATTAAAACAATTAATAACCAGCAGAGACACAACCTCACATTAGCGTGTACACAGAGTATCCAAGTTTAATCAAACACTTTAAATTAGTGGCTAATGTCAATCTGACCATTTTCACATTATTTCTCCCATTGAACCGACTTCCACCACTCAGAAAAAAATGCCATTCAAAGTCAGGAAGCTAAAGTATACACAGTGATTTAAGTTCCTTTTATTCAATATTCAAAGGTACTTAGAGACGAGCTGTACTCTTGTTAAAAAACGATGGCGGATATTTGAGCAGATTGTTTATGTTTGCATAAAGTAATAGATAATGTTCATCCACTTTCCCCATTTACTCAAGCCAATTGCAAGCTAATGTTGGTGTCGGACGATAAGAGAGGGTGTTCATTTCAAAATTGGCAGCGACACTAAGCACACTTCAAGCTCAGAGTACTTCTGGTTGGATGTACAGTGCAGCTGCGAAAAAGTAACACATTTTGATGTGTCTCCTTTGAGTAAGTTAGCTGCCTTGTGCGAATGGTTTCATAACAATAGAGAGTGTGCGCATCAGGTAGCTATTATACTGTCGGATTATAGCATCAGAGTGTCTGTCAGCACATCTCAATCCCCTTTAGAGATTAAAGAACCGTTTTATGCCTCTAAAGTTTGAAGAAGAAATAGAGAGTATGATCAAGATAACTGAGGGTTTTGCTGGACAATGGTAGAGAACTAAAGGGGAGACAGGAAAAGGTGTGCCACACACTATTAAGAACACTAAGCTTCATTATCAAAAAGTAGACTTTGTATTGTCAAATAATGCTTTGTTTTTGTCTTTTTTTAAAATACTGTCTCATGGTGTGCTTTTCTTTCAAGTGGATGAAAGCAAACTGACGTGCTGTAAGGCAAAGACTAGTCTTTTCATAGTTCCAACAGACTTTGATGCCCTGGTTTTTGAATATGAGTAAAGTCATAGACTATACACACATCACTACAGCATGTGAAGCTGAAGTATCGACTGACTTTCCCAGTTTTATACAGTGATAGTGAATGAATAATGAGGTGCAACACATCTGTAGTTTAATGACCATCGGCAGGACTCTTTCCCCAAACAACACCATCACTCCTCGACTACTCGCGATCCCCTTACACGGTCAACATATGAGTGCATTCTACCGGTCTGTTTGTGTAACTGTATCAACTCAAATCATCTCAGTTAATCAAAAAAATAGTTGAATTCTTCCCTGGAGTTGAAACATTGACATCCCACCCAGAGCAAATATTTGTTATTTCTTTATGATCACTAGACACTTTTTAAATCAGTTGTATACATAATTACAATCCTTATGCATCACATCTTAAACATCATCAAATCCTGTTTGACATGTGCAGCAGTGATCAACCGTACCTAACCTGTGCTTAAGAACATCCGGTCAAAGACATCAAGGTTGTGCTGAGCATACAGTACAAGCTCTACTACACTAAACAGCCCTTTGAGTTGTTAACAGTGCATTAGCACTCTAAGACTCTCGGACAACGACTCGCTTTCTTTGATGCTAAGCGGAGATCTGGGAAAAAAAAGCCAGACACAACCAGTAGGTAAATCTGATGAATGGACAGAGGAATCAACCACAAACCTCTACAGAGGCGGTGCTGAATGAGGCCTAATGTTTGAGCACTTATCATGGAGTATGCAACAGCTGCAGGAGCATGCTCATCTAATACTTTTCCGTTACAAATTTTGCAACCTCTTTGCATTTGTCCTTGGCATTCTTACGTAGGAAGATTGAGTGCGTTCTGTTGATGCGATAGAGTTAAATGCTCTCAGGCTACAGGGATGAATTGAATTGTGAGGCACCACTTAAATCTGTTCTTTTAAATATGCAGCTCAGGTTTGCTGAAAGGTACACAAATCACTCACTCTCTTTGTAGAGGTGAAAGCAAATAGTAACACAATCTTAAATGCCAGTGACTTGAGCAAGTGGCCAAATGTGCTCAAAGAGCTGTTTTGTGTGGAACTGAAGATAAAAAGGCAAACCCCGCTGAGGGAGGATCTGATCAGCGGACATTTCCTGAACATCTTTTACAACTTTTCTGAAATGCTTCATGACTGGTTTTTCTCCAAACTTCTTATGCAGAGGATTAGTAGAGCATGCCATTTTACCTGAACAGGACATCAGGAATATAATCAGAATGTACAATTCATCTGTCTATTGGAGGCTTCATAAATGGCACCATTCTGTGTTTTGAAACTGCACAAAACACCCGACGCTGAGTACAGAGAGGGCCAGGAGAGGATGGGAGACGTCTCTAATTGGTAGACGATGACCCCTGAGGGATTTGAATGTTTTAACATATTTCAATGAATAGCCCTGTTTTTGCACTTGGGGATTGCTATATTTACAGGAATAAACTTAGTTTTCAGGTATAATCTATACACGCAATTCTATAAATCAATTGACCTTCCACTGTTTGCTGATTCGGGTAACTACGTTTTTTTAAGGTTTGCACTACACAAACTTCACCTTTCCCAGGATCAGCCAATAGAAAACATGGAATCGCAGTAGCCAGATTTGAACCCATACAGGGCAGTTGCCGTGCATATTTCGAGCACAATATTGAATATTAGCATATTTACTAAAATGTCAAGATCTAGACCAAACATTACTCTTAAATAGCCATGAACATACATCTTCAGCTAAAATAAAAAGGGGTCTGGGGGATACTCTGTGAACATATTTAATGCAAACCATTCAAAACATGTTCAATTATGCAATTTGTATGCATCCAAAGATTACAACTGTTAACTTTAATTTTGGAAACAGACAATACATTTTTTTTATGTTATTTGTCTCATGGTACAGATTCACTCAAACAAAATGGAACAATGGACACCTGTCTCTTCTTATGATGTTTGTCATGTTTAATTTTAAGTGTAAATCTTCCTTTTCTGATGCTGGAAATGTTTTCTAATCGGTTTGATAAGGGTACAATGAAATGCATGGCACCTCTGGACACCCAGCAGAAATCTAAAGTGCCCACTGGTGACATGTTTTGAGGCTGACCAAAATAAAAATGACAGCTCCCTCCCTACACAACCTTTAAACTCTGTCATTTATGCTCAAACAGAAGAGTTGCTCTCTTGATAAAGGCAGTGTCGACATGCAAAGTCCTCTGCATGTGCACTATGACCAAGGGAGAGGTTGCTAGTGTGACCGAATTTGAACTAGTGTGTTGGTTGATTGTCCTCACCCTGATTTATATTTGGACAGGTTAACATGTATCTATATATATATTTTTAAAGTTTGTATCAGTGTGTTTGTACTCATCAAAGCAGCCCTGAATACACACAGTGAGAAAGTTGCAGCCTGCCTCGCAGCATGGGATGCGAGCGAGCGTTAGTGACAAAATCAGGTTGATGTAATTGTTTCCTAGTTGAGTGTCCTAACAGTAAACAAGTGACGCAGTGCGAAGCTTTACCATGACGTTTCTATTTTCCTCTGTTGTCTGCGTGTACGAGGAATGGTGGGAATGGTGCCAAATGAGGCAATGGCTTCTTTCAATAAACAAAGCTTGTGAACTGGTTTGACAAAGTGAAGAGATATAATGTATTATGAAAAGCTGCATCATTTGAAAAAGATAAGTGACCACTTTATTGTGGAGGAGGATAGTGGATAGGGTTGAAGGGTGGGGAGAGACATGTAGGAGGGACTGCCACAGGCCGGATGTGAACCCGGGGCGGCCGTGCGAGGACTGTGCCTCAATACATGGGGATGCACGCAGCGCAAATGTGCCACCGGCGCCCCTCATTTCTAGTTTTTTTTTTGATAGCCGAGTGATAGATTAAGACGTGGTTAGATAAATCAGAGAAAAGTCGCGATACAGAGGATCATGTACGGCCTGAACCATGTGGGATCTGAACTGAGCATCCGAAGCTGCTGTTGGATCTCACATAGAGACAGTCAGATTTTGATCAATTTGAATTTATTTTTGACAACAGTATTTATGCATAATAAAAATCATTCAATCGCTGGAAACACTGCAGTTTGTCTTCTTTGGACACATGCAAGTTTCTCAAAAAATCCTCGGTCCTGGAAAACAGTTTTTAAAAGGCTAATCTGTTTCAACCACTGTTTGACTAAATCCTAGATCTGTGTCTGTCTGCCTCAATAACTGTAACTCTTATTTGTGGTTATGTTTTTTTAAGCCATCAATGTGTTTTTCATGACATGTTTCTACAATATGTTGGAATGTTGAAGCTTCATAATCACACTGGACCACACTGAACCAAGATGTAGGAGCAGTGAATATAGAATGTATAATATGTAAACCTCACCAACAGTGGGAGAGACGGACAGACAGATAGAGCATTTGTGTACGAACAAAAAGGCCGACTCCAAATGAAAATTAGAAATGTAATAATGAATGCCTTTTTTTCTGCTCTGATGTTTATCATTGATGTGAATGAAATCCACTGGAGTCTGGAAGCAGTAAGATCGGTGACCCTTGTCTCATATGAACGCTTTGTTCCATAGCTCAACATGCATCCACAGATCTGTGTAGACTGTTGAAATAAACAGACATTTGTAGAGGGCAGTGGTTCCCAAACTCTGTCTGCCAGGCTTTCCTTTGGGAGTTGAAAACCTTTTTAAGCCTCCCTTCTCACCATACCAGCTGCACTTACAGGCTATAGATATAATAAAAACACATGGCCAGTAAGTGTAGGAGGGAAATGATTCAAATCAGAATTAGAATCATTGATTGGTAATATTCTGGAATGTCCAAAATTTGATTGAAAAAAATTAAAATCTCGATTTTAAGCAACTCTTCATGAGCACGTTTGTCATCTGAACTGAAACGTTTCCCCCTCTCCAATCTGCTGCACTCCAGAGTTCATGTATTGACCACTAAAGGTATTAGAAACTGGCCTTTTGCGTTGGCTGTCGCTTGACTGATGGCATTATTTTATTAATGATTTAGAACTGAACTTTGCATTGTGCTGACACCAGAGATGGGGTAGCTAAGCTGCGAATTAAGCCCCAAATCCCTTCGATTCCCCCTGGCTGGCAGTATGCTCATCGCCATTACTTATTCACCAGAAATGGAAAAAAAGTGACTTCCAGTGTGGTAGCAGCCCTCTACATACACGATATTCTCCAAGTCCTACCTACCTGTTATAATCCTGCATAATGGAAAAGTGGAATGTCACCTTGTGTGAGAGGCAGCTGATATCTTTCAGCGAACTGAAAAAAAGTCATTTAGAACAAGTGCAGATCACATTTAATTAGACGAGAGGATTTAAATTGCCATGCATCAAACACTGTGGATGACGAAAATGGAAAGAACTTGGGCTGAGGGCCAAATTCCATGAGCTCCTCCATAACCCATCAAAATCCCTTGAGCTACGGGGGTCAATAAGTCAGAACACAGCCGCCTTAATTAACGATGACCATAGCTTGGAGGTGCTTAGAATTTCAATGCCTGCCACCTGCATTCCTGTGAAATATGGAGAAAAAATACAAATGAGCAACTTTAGCTACAAATTGCCGTTATTATCTTATTCAGTGCAGGGTTTAATTTCTAATGTGCGTCCAGGAATGTGCCATTAAAAATCCTCCTGCATGGGCAACATCGTCAGAGGATTATTCAGCAGTTACTCATTACATGCACAAGATGGATATCTCCACGAGGCATCTCAGATAAAATGAGTTTGAGGATCCCTTCTTCTCTTAATGACTGCAGTCTTGGTGTGCTGGTAATTTTTTGATACATGTTAACCTGTCATAGCAGGCCAATATTTTCACCATTTAGCTGCCACCTATTGTCGGGGAGTGATTTCACTTTCATTATGTTTTGCGGGGACATCAATAATAGCCACACAGCTGTCAGAGTCCATTAAGACACATCTACATGAGGATGGGAGAAAATATTCAGACGCATATCAGTTTTCTGGGAACCGCTCGGTGAGATGGATTGGAATGACACCAAGATGAACTCCCTTTTGAATCCATTGTGAGACGTGAAGTGCCACATTGGCTCAAGGTAAAATATCACCCATGCATGTACAGTATACAGGTAATGAATGGCACATGCATACTGTATATACCATATACGTTGAAAATGATTCTCATATAGCTTATCTGTCAAAGAAACACTGCTGGCGTATGGAGTCACAGTTTCATTTTGCTTACAGAAATATGTATCTCGTCATCTGAATCCAATCTCTCTATAACAGCCTATATCTAATGATTATCCAATGAACAATCTGTATTTAATTTTCACAGTGAAATGTACCACTAAACAGTTCTTTGAAAAAAATTCACCAGATCTTCAGAATTAGTTTATTTGGTTTACTTTTAAGCTTTACATGCAGAATAAGCAAGTCTTTTTGACCATAGGATATTCCAGATCCCGTTATAGATCAATCTATAGAGATCCTCCAGCAGGTCTGAGGCAGTTTTGGAAAGTTCATCCTCATCACACTTTTATCCCAAATGATGCTCTATCAGTATAGAAGAGATTAATTGAGATTAAAAAAAATGTTTCTAATAAATAAAAATCATACTATATGTTAGCATTGCTGAAGAACACAATATAAAAGGATATTCAGTATTAATAGATCAGCTTTGTATCATCTGTCATGTTTTGATGTGTTGCTTTAAGAATCCAGGATGTAAAATGAATGAACCCTTTTTTTCAGTTTTAGAGACAAACACATCTGAACAAAGGTTTAGCAACCAGCACTTCTTATTTTCCAATTATGGCAGTTGAAAAGAAGCCCCTTCTCATAGTCTTTATTAATGTCAAACAGAAAGCATCTGTCTGGAGTGGACAAGGAAGTAATAGGAAAGGAAAACAGATGGGAAAGAAGTGGAGGACTGAAAGGTACAGTGCAGGATAGAGAAGAGATGAATGAGGAAAGTGATATCAGGCCAGGAGAGTTAAGGAGGAGATTCAATTAGAAAGACAAAATAATTAAAACAGAAATTAATACAGAAGCGCAAAAGGAGAGAAAATAGCGAGGGTGAGGATTAAGAAAGAGGAATGGACAATACAAAAGCAGGGGTTGACATTAAGTGAAATTTACCACCGGGCCACTGAGTTTTTCAAGATCACTGGCCCCACTATTGTAAGCTATGGCCCAGGAACATAACATGCTGCATCATTTCTAGAACGGTAGCCAATTTGTTACCTGCGATCAGGGACATCAACTTTCCAAACATAAAACCAGAAAAATGGGACAAGTGAGAGCGTTAACCAGGGACAGGTGCCGCTGATAAAGGAATACACACAGTTGGACTGACAGTGTTATGTCCTGCACTGTGACTATGACACACATGCACGTTGTGATGTCAATCCATAAACTATAAATCGTGCAGATTTGCTAACGTTCTGATTGTGATGATTTTTTTTTTATGTCGCACATACGTCACAGTTAGATTGACTGTCACTCCAGCTATATCTAAATAGAAAGCAAAGTCTGCACTGCCATGGAAACGGACTCTCAAGTGATTGCACCTCGAGCTCAAAGCCATGTGTTTTCATTAGTAGCATAATGCTTTGTACAGTTAACAAGAACTTGCCTCATTGTTCTTGATTCACATCTGTGACATACTGAGCAAAACGGCCAAACGGAGCATTCACTGACATTATTGCCTTGATAGCTTCATCGCCGCCAGCAGTCTCTGTATAACGAGAACTATGTGCATGATGGTCTCACGATTACTGCTTATGGCTTTGACTACACAAGGCCGCAATTACACTGTAAGCCTACGTGTAGGTTTGTATGTACTGCACATAAACATTCAAAGGACTGCTCTCTTTATTGCCTGAGCTCAGCAAGAGAGAGATTGAGCGAGAGAGATAGGAGGAACAAGAAATAAATAATGCCCTGTTTCAGTATTACACAGGATCAAATCCCAGATGAAATACTATCCTTACAGTGAGCGACTATCCTAACCCATATCCAGGTGTCCAAGCACTGCTATTGACCATCACAACAGCGGCGGAGCGGGAACAAGCTTCCCTGTGGGGCCAAGATGAGTAAGGAGCTGTCAAGTTTGGCTCCCCTAAGCGTTAATAAGACCCCCTGCATGCACCCATCTCCAGGTCTGCATGTTGCCTCCAGCTGAGTTCTCCAAAACTCCAACTATAGAACCTGATTACAAAGTCCCATCCATTGTATACCGCCTCACAGATGACAAAAGAGGTAAAAGATATCTCAGAGTCCATAGAATGGATGGCGACAGCTGCAAAGGAGACACAATCATCAGATTGACAGTTGTCATTTAGTGACCAATTTAAAATGGAAAGGAGGACATTGTATTTGCATGAAGAATAAAGACTCTGCTCAGGAGGCTCTCCATTGAATACTACACTACAGAATGTTTTACAGAATGTGTTATTCAATCACCTCCCCTTAGTTATATAACCATTTTAAAAAGTGCTGAAAGTAATTGTGGCCTTCAATATTATCACAAAGTTTCATTGAAGCAGTTTGAAGTTACAGTTTCTGAAAACACATGGCCTAACATTAGCCACAAGTACAGACTTCTTTGAACATGGTTGCTTTTTAGCAGTGAAGTATCTTTTTAAATATCACTGGAGAAGTTCAGAGTTCTCACACCTCGTCATTGAGAAAATACATGAAGAAGTGTTAGTATTAGGTTTTCCCTCTTGGAATAAATATACGGTAAGCATTGAGAAAAGGAGAAGCATTGTGCTTAATCATGCAATTATTGGATGGATAGCATAATAAAATGTAAACAGATCTATTGTGTAGCTATAAGACCGGAAGTTGCCAGCTGAATAGAACCAGGTGGAAGCAGAAACCCCCAAAAACAGTTTTTTAAAATTCTAAATCTCAGGATTTTCATTAAATCAACGCCGTTTTTTTTTAATTAAATAAAGCCCTTACATTTTTTTTCCATTTTATTTAGCTCTGAATTTAGCTCTTATTTTCTCATCAGTCTTGTGTGTAAAAATTTTTCTTACCAGTCTCTTGGTGCTGTTAGAGCTTTTTACCACCTCATGTTTGTAGCATTGAACCAATGATTCATGGAGTGGATATAATTCATCATTGTGAATCGGGGTGGGGGAAAGCTGTCAGTAAAAATCCCAGGTAGTTCATCTTGTATTTCATTAATATTTTGATTTTTGGCATGTTGTTCTCAAGCCGACATGTTTAAAAGGATGCAGGGGGTAATAGAACAAGAAGCAGTAACCACAGTGAGCTGTCAGACGACCTGTCATTAGTGCTAATCCGCTCCTGTCATTAGTGCTGGGAAATACTGCTGCTCATGATACTTACATGTGCGAAGTTCGAGTCCTGATTTAAGGGGGAGCGACATGTTATTTGTCGTTAAGAATAAAGGGACACATTTTAAGAACAAGCTCAAGTCTCTGTAAGGCCAGATGTTTACAGTAACTTCAGTTTTGTTTTTTTACCCATAGACTCTGATTTCCAAAAGTCTCTCATTTTTGAAATTCTTGGCCTTCCCCTTGACGGATTTCTTTTTTGTAACATACCGTCATTAAAAGGATCCTGTTCTCCCTTTTCTCCCACCAATCCAGACATTAATTTGAACAAGGCAAAGAAGCTGTAATTGGGAGAACAGTGATTTTGGTCTGCTTCAAAGTAGAGGACGACTTCTACCGCACATATTTGAGAAGTCTTCCTTTATGTCCACATTCACAAGACGCACCAACACGTCAGTTAAGGTTGATCTTAACGTAACACAGTGTCAAAAATAAAGGTCTGCATGGAGTACTCTTTCAGGCTACCTGTCATTTTAAGTCCAGGACATTGTCTGCCAACTAATAATATAAACATTAATTGATTAATCACATTTTAATTGCATGTTTGAAATTCCATTAATTCCCATTTACAAATAAAAACGGTAAGGCTTTTAGTTTAAATTTCTGTAGTTTTAAGCTTACAGTACTTTACTTTCTGTTTGATTTTAACCGTCCTTTTAATTTGAAATCATGTAATGAAATCCTGGTAGACTGACAGTTATGACTTCGACTTAACCATGCAAAAAGGAAGTTGTTGTGTGTCAAAAAGTAAACTGAAATAGTTACGAAGAACAGGCAACAAGTTAATTGTTTTTATGTCACCAGTTGTATATTACTTTAAATCATCTTAGAAAGTGAAAGGAGATATTTAAAGAGCAGCATTGTTGTTCTTTTCTATCAGTGCGACTACAGGGAGACAGTGAGGGGGTTCATCCACGGTGCGCCAAAATGGACAAAATAGCATTTGATGAAGTAGCACCGACAGCCCCACTTCAAATATATTGAACCCAGACTTTTTTTTTTTTTTAACGTGGAGAGTGGCAGGGGCATCAACATAACTTCACTAATGAATAATTAACCCAGAATATTTCAAATATCTCCTCCCACAATTGATGGATAAATTAAGAAGAAAACAACTCACTCAGTTATCCACAACCAAACTCTCTGCTCAACGGATAAATAATCACACTGTGATGATGGTCAGACTTGTGTTTTCTCAGTGACTTCTAAACAGTTACAACAACCGATGGCCGGATCAACCATAAAAGAGAAAACTTACTGTCGTGTTTTTCTATGAATGTTGGGAAAAAACATTAATCATCCATTTATGAAACATAGATTTGTATATGCCGTGACAGGATGGCATTGACTGGATGTAACACCTTGGAGCTGTCAAACTTAATGCACAGCACGTAATGAAAAGCTCTGCATGTATGAATGTATATTATTTGACCACATTTCTATTGGATCTCCGGTCGAATCAAGGTTCAGGTCCCTGAGCCAAGGTCCCTCGATGTATAGATCTGAGTTCATTAGCTCTTACAGCCCTGTTGTGAGTGTCTCGTGGTGAATACCATCAGAACTCTGCCTCATTGAGATGGGCAAGCACAAAAACACAAGTGACAATAGGAAATGTAAAGGGTGAAAAGTTTCCATGGAAACAAAGAGAAGGCTTTGATACCTCTGGGCATGGAGTGATGAAGACAGAAAAAAAGACTGCATGGATTCGTGCCTCAGCTTTGCACCTTGTGAATAGAGCTCAATTAAAATTCTTGTCGTCTGTGATGAAACCTTCAACCTGTTAAATTTAAACTTCAACATTTTTTCATCTCTTCAGTTGTTTCTTTTAGATTTGGAGAATGGCATAACACTCACAATAATCTTTTTACAAAGACTCTTGTACGGTTTGACGTGCAAACACAATGTCCTGCTGAGGCCTTCACGCCTGACTTATCCAATGTGTGTATCCAAATACATTACTGGACCCACTGTTTCTTTTTTTTTAACACAAGTAATCATGAAGAACTTAAAGACTTGCTTTTGAGGTGATTTTAGTTGGTATCAACAGGTGTTTGGTTTTACAAATAGAACAAGAGGTAACCTCAGGTCTGAGAAAAATAAAGCCAAGAAACTACAAAATCCTGCAGTTAGTCAAGTGTCCTCTTGAGGCTGGTTCCAGGAGCGCCTGAAGTCTGATCCACACCAAAGCCAAATTAGCCAGTTTTCACAGGAGAAATTAAAGGCAGTGTTGGTCATTTTAAATCAGTTTTGATGAACGATGCACGTTATCATTATAGTTGGGCGGGTGTCTGACCGGATTGACAGGTGGGCACGTTCGTCAAGAGGCTTAAAATCCGCCTCAGTTCCTGCTCTCAGCCTGTTAATTGGTTCACTGATTGATAGGGTGATGGCGTGGCGGTTGCTGCTACAGATGGCTGACGTCACTCAGGCTTCGTCCATTAATATTTACAGAGTAGAAGGGTAAAGACATGTTTCTTTTCAGAAACGATAAATACTTCCATCACTTACAATATATTGATTTAAAATGTATTTCCAATTCAACACATATCTAAAGTCATTTAAATAGCTGGATTTGTTTCTTTCTCTGAATTAACATAGTATGCCATGCTGAGATGTCAGAGTGATTGCCCTTTTTTAACAGCCCGCCTGTCAGAGAACATTATTACAAGCCTTAGTGGTTCCCTGATTTTCATTTAATCTGCCTCCGAGATGCATTATTGCTCACCCTTTATGATCTCATATTGTTTTATTGAACATGCATTGTGCTTCTCTGATAGCGCTTGCTTTTATGGCACTGCAGTAAATTCCACTCTTTTAAGATGAAATCTTGAAATACTTTTTAAAAGTTGGTGCTTCCGAGCACAGAGGGCACAGGGTAAATTTGGAAGCTGCGGCGTGACAGAGTGTGGCGTCATGTCAGCTTCACAGAAATTGAGAGCCAACTCTGACTGATAAACCAGTTGAGCTCTCACCACAGGATCCAGCTGCTCTCCAAAAGATGTCTCCATAACTGCTTAATTATAACTGATAAAGCTGCGGCCCTTGTCACTTGTGCTGCCCTGGCTTGAAGCATCCTATATAAAATCCTGTCTGTAATGTGCCTTTGTATTTAAATGACTGATGAGGCCTGATGACATTTCACCTGATGCCATAAATGAACACATTCCAAATTCTGATGATGGCCGGTTTTATAAAGGACAGTAGTTAAGACGTGAGAGGGCATTCTTTACAATGGATATGGGTTGTTATTGGCAGGACATGATGCCTGCAGCATCATTAAAAAACCCCATCATTTTCAGTTTTAAACAGCATATCAGACACCGTACTGAGAGGGCAGCAGATCAAAGCACAACGATTCTCATTTTACAAAAGTGGTGTAAACCAGTTTGGATCTAATCTGCACGGAGAGAGATTTATTATATCAATTAGATTATTTGTCTCAGTAAGTTTCCAACAACTGCTGTTAGAACTTCTCGACACAAGCCCCGACTGTTTTGGAGGATAATAATTCTAGAGTTACTTTGCAACAAGAACAGAAATCACAATGAGTCATTCTTGCTGATTTGAAAACACAAGTCAAATTACAGACATTTAATTTGTTGCTCCCTTGTTATTTTTTGGTTGTATGCTTGTGTCCATTGTATCTAATTGTCCCTGTATGTGTCAGCCTCACAGTGTGCATTAAAAATGTATGTGGTCATTAGTACTCCTCCAAAACAATGACACCCTGTGAGCTCCAGACAACATATTTAACAAGAAAGAATGGATCTCCTCACTTTGCTCAGGGTCCCACAACACCCATGACATTTTCTTTTTACTCTAGTCGGCTTACTTGAAGTCATTACTCCGATATAACAATTTAGAAAAAAGTTTTATATCTTTGGCTTAGGTACACAGGGGCCTGAATGTAGCTGACCTCTTGTCCAAATTATTTTTCTTTCTTGTTTTTTTTCTTCATTATAACTTCTAATTATTTTTCTTCTTCTCTCTTCTTGTTATGTTGCAAAAACTGTCTAAACATACAATGCAAAACAACAAGCTGTGATTTTCATTCAGATGAGCACGGTTGATGAAAAATAAATAAACCATCAAAGATGTTTGACCAAATTGAATTGAAGTTTAATATTTTGATAATAATTTTAAATGAACATCCACGTTAAAAAAATAAATAACAAATTAAATGCTGATAATGCAAATGGACATGAACATCTATGATATTAGAAAAAAAAGATTTTTACAAACATTTTTCAACACATCCAACTAAACAGCTTTCTCAAACGAGATAAAGCCATTCTCGCTCATCATTCACTTTACAAATAGGAAGTAAATTCAGTCTTTCAAAAAGTACTTCCATGTGAGTGTTTCTCAGCCTTCACATATAAATGTTTTGTATAGCATTGGTGTCATTGTATGTGGTTACCTTGTTTCAAAGTGACTTTCACTCAGCCTGACAAACTCCCCAACAGAGAGTTTCATCTCAAAACTGAAAAATGAATAGATTCTTTTTAATATAAAAAATATCCAACCTCCTTTCACATTATGTAAAGATATAGGCCGACCTAAGGAAAGGGCGGCAGGGTAACAATCGGACAGTCTGCATGGAAGTCGGCATCGATGGCCCACCGGTGGCTGACTTCAATTACGAAAGGACCCTGGAGCTGTTTTTTTTCCACAACCACACAGGATATCATGGAGCCATGTTTCCAGTCAGCTCGGCCATGAACACAAAACTACATAAACAGTAAAGTTATAGACACTCAGTGGATAGCAATACTTTAAATACTCACAAGTAAACTCAGTTGTTGTTGTTTTTTTTATATTTTTTTGTCACATTTACTTCGCTCAAAAAATGTGTGTGACAAGTGTGTCCAAACATGTTACCAGTAAAAGGTTTCTTAGGAGGAGTGCAGGAGAGGGAAAACAAAAAGTGAATTTTGGAATACTTTCATAAGAACGGTCATTGAAAACAGTAAAGCACGGCCAGTTGTGCTTTATGGGAATCATTGGCTCAGTTGGAGCGCATCTTTAACCAAATAACTTGGCCGAATCCGCACCTTACATAACGCTAGATTAACCACAAACAATGAGTCAGCAAAAAGTGTAATGCATATAATGTCTTTTTAAAGGTACGTTCCTTTTAACGATATGAGGTGAGTGGAAAAAAAGCAAGGGTTCAGTCAGAGATCTAAAACATTCACATTTTCCTTCAACTCTGTGTTTCTCAAACATATTTACTGACAGAACAATAAGCTCTCACACTGTCGACCTTCAGATACAGTACGTTGTCTAAATGCTAATCTGAGTAATATGCATATGTTTCCATTTCAGAGCATCTTAAAGTCAATTTTTTTTGTCTCAGTGCAAAATCCACTGGATCTAAATCACTGATGAAGTCAACAAGAAACGCGTACTGTAGGTGATGCTGTGTATGTCTGTGTGAGGCTGACCTAAAAACATTCGTTGGGACTACTCTTCAAGCTCATGACTTTTAGTCTCATTGCTTTGTTCAGGGGATTTTTTTACAGTGAGAAAAATCATATGGACGTATAAATCAAAAAATGTATTCTAAAACAATAAAGGGGAAAGATGAATAGGCCCAATCCAATAGTGCCTGTGAAAGGAGGCATTCAAAAGCAGCCCACCCCCCTTCAATAAGCCATGAACAGATGAATGGACTGTTCTCCCATTCCAGGCTGATTGGTGGTGACAAACTATAGATCACCGGTGAGCGAGCAGCACCCTATTCCACCAGGGCTTGTCTCATTCTATTCCTCAGCTATGAGAATCACTTGACTCAGGACTCAATGACAACTCGAGCCTTTTGTGTGACTCTGACTTTTTTCTCCCCGCAGAGCCAGTTCAGTTCTGATATGAGGCTTCTAGGTGGATACAGCTCATGATACATAAGATTTTAAAAAGGTTTAATTATTCCCCCCCTTTTAATCCCTAACCAGGCAGTTATATTTTTATCTGAACTCTACAAACAGTGGACTCTAATTTAAATGAAACATTTTAAATTAATTTTGAATGTGATCTTTTCTTATCTCCCTGAGTTTTGTTTCTCTCCAAAACAAACATTTCCTTTTCATAACAAAACATGCAAGCTCTGAGGGATTTTGTGAACTTTTGTTGACTCAAGATTGTGTGTTTGTTGTTTTATCTGAGATTTTAAGTCTAAGTAACTTGAATTGCTTAACCAGTTCTTCAACACTGACAAGTTAACAAGGTTAGATTTTCCATTTTCAAAAAATGGATTCAGAAGTTCTAAAAACAGCAAGTTGTGTGGACAAACTGAACAGGAAGCAGGAAAGACATGTCATATCTACAGAACTCTGTGAATCATTTGACACTTTGTGTGTTTGGTGAAAAGATCCAGTCAATCCTGTCTAATCGAGGATGGAACATTTTGTCTTATCATAAAATCCTTTTGCTTAAATCAAGAACAAGAAGAACGAGCAACTACCTTGGGTTATATTTGTACTTGATTTTCATGTTTTTACACTTGTTTTGTACTGCTGTTAGCATAGCCGTGGGAACATATTTTGACTGAGAAAAAAAAAGGCGATGAGGTGGAGTTTAGCCAGGATTGACATTGACTGTGCACAGCCTACATCTTAAGTGAAACATCCCACACCCCTACCCTCACACAGGTGCCAGGCCTAACGTTATGGGTCCCTGCTTTTCTGTTTGGAGTGCTTGTACGCTGACCATGGTGCTGAACATCAACACTCATTTATGCATGACACATTTAACTACATCACCTCACAGGCGCAGACTGCTCATCGGCAGCATTAAACTCAACAACATAAGCACAAGCTCCAAAACTTTTCGGCACACTGCGCGGCCCCAGCGTATTCAGAGCTGCAGCAGCTGCTGCTGCTGGTAGGACTATTCGCTTCCAGGTCTGCTGCCACCTCCTCCTCGTGATATGCCAAGTTGAAGCTTTGTCTTTATTGGACTTTCCAAAAAAAAGTCAGAAAAGTCTTTTTGCGCCATTTGGACTCTGTGTTCAGACCTCAGACTATTATCAGACACGTGACCTGACTGAGTCACTGACGCTCGCAGTGTCATGCATATGGGCAGAAAACCGGGAGGAGGACCCATGTGGAGAAAAACAAAAGATTTATTTCAACTAAAGGCAAAAAAAAAGAAAACCTTACTCAAAAACTAAATCTAAAAATGAGGAACAGCCAAATAAACTTACAACAGGATACAAGACACAAAAGACAATGAACTGACAACACGAGGGAAGGAACACAGAGACTAAATAGACACGGGGTAATCAAACACAGGTGAGACTAATGAGACAGGTGAGGACAATCAGGGTCATAAAGACAGGAGGGAAACAAGACAACACAGAACTGCAACTTTAAATAGGAAACACTAAAGTAACAAACACACAGGAGGCAACACGAGAGAATAAATAAAATAGAACTCAAAACACTGAAAAATGAAACATAAACAAAACCAAACCATGACACGTTGTTGTTGTGGCTTTGGTCACTTACTTTTTACAGTCAAGTCATTCATGTTTCCAATGAATAAACAGACAAATAAAGAACATTTATTTGATTCATTTTTCACTAGATTGTTTTCCACTAGTTTGAATTTCTTGGGCTCCATGGCAGGGGGGGTCCTGCAGCACCCTCAGCACCCCGAATTTTGTGGGCCTGTCCGTAACAATTCAAATTCCCCTGCTGTTTTACTACGACAGTACATACATATTGCACATAAAGGTCATGAATTGTCACATATTGAAGAGATGTCCTGAACCTGCTCACTGAAGGATAAAAGTTGCTTTTAATCCTTTTCCTAAATGTTGTTAATAGAAATCTGACTCCTTTAAATAATTACCTCAAATCTCTGCACATTCTTTTGATGGGATGAGAGGAATGACTGGAGGCGTCTCTTTCAGGTTAACAGAGTTTATTAACCTGATGAATCAAGAATAGAAGTTACAGAGTCTCTGGGTTCAATACTACGTGTCCCTGACAACAGACAGATACCTGGTCAGTTCGCAAAGTCTGAGCCCCGACTATCTTTCCCTGAACCCTTTTATACATTAGACAGAGATTATCTAACAAAATTATGCATTTGAGAATGTGCGGTGTCCTTCCTCTGATTGGGCAGCTTTCCAAATTATGCGCCTCCTGATGTTTGGTTCTGCTTCTCTCATTGGTGCATCATACTCCCGAATCCTTTGTCCTTCTATAGGGGAAGACACATCCTGCCTGGCCTGTTTCTTATCACAGGAAGATGTCTAGTCTAGTTATCATTTCCTTTTAAGCAACAAAGCATTTGAGTGATTATCTATCAAGGCCCACTGAACCTATCAATGTGGATGAGTGATTAACTATTCAGGGCCTTAAACTAAACCTATGTTTGATTTGGTGAGGGATTCAGTTTAAAGGGCCACATCAAACACATGTTGGAATGTGCACTCACTTCTGCAAGCCCTCTTCACAGAATACCTTTAACCTTTGAACTAAAATCTCAAACAATTAGATTAAAACACTTAGAGTAAAACATGATATAATAACTGATATAATGTAAATGTGAACAACAATCATTCATACTGTAAGTATCAAACCTTTCCTTTGGACCGGGTGATGAAACTTTATTGCAGTAAGCACATTGAATATAAGCAGAAAGAGGCCCAATATTCTATCATCACCCTACTCACTGCAATCAAATTACAACAACACGAGCCGGGAACCATTTTTTTTTTTTTACACTAACCTATTTCACCTTTTATTGTTAGAAGTTGATATGATTGGCTGGAAGATTTTCAGGCCTTCATTTCAATCTATTTAGTTCAGTACATAATATTAGGAGAACTTATTTGACCATATTTTGTCGTAAATTTATGAGCGTGTCGCCTTGAGCGTATGGAAAGCAGAATGTCCAACTCATAAACGTTTTCTTACGATTTGATGTCTAGCAGTTTTCAGTTTATCTGTATTTCTTGAACAATATTTAGTGAAGGCTAGAGCTGCAAAAACAAATCAATGGTAATGGATTATTTAAAGGCTTAGATTTGATTATAGATTCATTGTGTTGTGAGATTATTACATCACTAGCTGTGGTGTGGAGCTCTTTACGTCACCTGCAGATATTTGAGTGGAGAGCTGTATAACACTTGGTCAGCTGAAGCTGTGTTTAAGGACATATTCACATGAAAGATCCACTGTAAAGGGTAATGTTTATTTTTATATATGGTCCACATTCAGAGGATAATGTTTTGGTAATAACCACCGTGCACATGGCTCTTCAAAGGAGCTGTAGTCTACACGCCAGGATGGTAGTTGTCCTGTGACATGAGCATGCACACATTCACTTCTTTCTGCAGAGCGGTGAAGTGTAAACATACAAAAATGCCTGCGCAGTGATATTTGTGTCTATGTACGATGAGGTGGGTTCACTACTCCAATAACCCTAACTACAAATCAAGTGCATTTCAGGAAAATTTCGACTGGGAGCTATACTCGTGAATGGGCAGAGAGCAGATCTTGTGAGCGTGCCAATGAAGAAGAGCAAAACAGACGGCACGATCTGACACAACAACGAGCTAACGATAGCCTGAGTGACTCAGGTCTGTAACTTATCACAATGTCAGGACCTTTGAAGGCTCAGACTTCTCTTTATAAATATGAGTAAAACAGTCTTTTAAGCTGCAAAAGGTTGTTGCCTTAACGTTTAAGTTCAATAAAGGGATGGAAATTGTCGATAAATCAAAATAATAATCTGACAAATAATTTATTGTTTATTGTTATTGTTATTGTTGACGTTTGTTATTTGCAGGCCTGTTGCTGGCCCACATTGCCGGATCTAGTCATTCATCCTCACAATGTGGAAATTGTAATTTCTAGAAGTGACTGTGACGTTTCTGTTCGAAGTCGTATATGGCAAACTTTGGCATTTAAAAAAAAAAGAACATCTATAAACTGCAGCTCGCAATAATCTACACCTGTCCCAAGTAATTCATCAAACATAATGTAAAGCTACCGAAGCAAACACATTTCCTCAGTAGCTTGTTGTTTCCTCAACATAAATTATTACTATCCCCAAATTCTTCATTTCCAGCACACTTGAGTCAAAAAAAATAAAAATTCTTTAACTTTCAAAGGTTCCTGTTTTATTTTAATTACAATACAAACGTTTGCAATGTGGGTTCCTTCATATTTAAAGTACATATAAACATTTTAAAGGTGAAAACCATGTGGCATGTTTTTGTTCTGTTGGCAGCATTCATTTAATTTAATTTCTCTGTCCTTTATTATTATTTTTGTTTCTGAGAGCTGGTTTGTTAACAGTGAGAAACAAATGTGATAGTTGATATAACTCTTAAGACATTTCCTCTGATCTCGGCTAATCTGCATTTATATGCAAAGGTACATTTGGGCAACTTGCTGTGGCAGCTTCTTGTGGACTAATTAGAATGAAGTCTCATTACACAAGTGAAAAACTCGCCACTGATCTCAGCTGGTTCATGTTTGACATCACTCTTTGTCCATGTGGGCGATGAAAGCACTGAAATTAAAAAAGTCACCCCATGCGGAGACTGTAGCCAAATTATCCTAATATACAGTCTAAATGAATCCCGCATGTATCATCGAGTTGAGAACTTATGACAAATGATGTAATGTGCCCACGCCATCAGAGACTTTTACTTTGAAAAACAGCTCATTAGAGACAGGAAAGTGTAGGTTTCTGGCCAAAGTGATGAATTGTTGGTTCAGTAATTATCCGTCCCTTTATTTGTGAAAGATGAAAATAATCTGTGAACTACTGGCAATGCAGAACTGATCAATTGAATGAATTGCAGGATTTTTATCCTGTTAATATCCTTCAAACTCATTTTTAATACATATTTTATCGCCGGGGGCAAAACTCAGTTCCTTTGATCCTCTGCAAGTCTGTGCATAAAGGATCATAAGGAATTGTGCCATTAGGATTAGGGGAACAGCTTCTTTTATCAATTACATCAAAGTTTCAGCTGGTGTCCATTAAATACATGCTAACGCAGACATACAAACACACACACACCATTTAATTCACTGGACATCCCAAAGATTATTGTTAAAATCTAAGAAGCACATATTTTGTACTTGACTGGACTCAGTGTCTGCATAGTAATCAGCTTGTAAATTTGGGTTGAATCACAAGTCAATCCTCAAAGCATCATGCTTGTAAGACCCGTAGGCTGCAGGCTAGGAGCTTGGAAGAAAGCCAGGGGCATTTTAAACAGTTTTCTATCCAGAGGGATGAAAGCTACTTTTAACTCCTGCTATGCTACCTGTGTTGAAAGCACACTGTTGACACTGTTACTTTGTCATGTGCAAACATTCTGTAATGTACACCAACTGCAGATGACAATAATAAGCAGCAGGGAATATATTGTTATAACTAGTGGTAAGACTTTCTAAATAGCAACAGAAAGTGTGGTTAACTCTTCATGTAAGATGAATTTTAAAACACTAAAAGCATGACTTGTTAACGTTTAGTTACCGAGAATATACTTTGGTATCAGTCATTACTGGGAAGACACCAGTTGAATTAGCAGTCAGTCAGTCGCAGGGTGTGAAAAGAACAACCTCTGCAATGCCCTTGTGAGACGCTAAATTTTATGTTGGAGCCCTCTGTGTTGGGCATTCATTGAATATAATCCCTCATGACTTGTTATATGGCAGCTAAGAGGAGATGGATCACCCGCTCAAAGCAGACGCTGCCACCACACGCAGGCCCCTCTGAAAACAACAGGGATCCTTGAGGACCAACTAAAGCACACACGGAGGCAGACAAACAAAACGCAGAGACACACTGATCTTCATATATTACATGGATGTGCCTCCTGCTTGTAGTATACTGTACCCAGACACACACACACTAATGCAAACACACCACTTTTATATGCTTTATAAGTACACAGAAACACAAAACCCAGCCACAGATACACAATGGGATTTGCCAGCCCACGGAACACACATCAGCCGGGCTTTATTTGTTTGTGTTTTATTCTCAGAGCCGCTATAGCAGAGAGGACATCACACAGAGAAGAGCTGTCGATAAAACCTGCTCAGCATGCCCTTTAGTGTTTATTTTAGTATGAAAGGTAAGGTCATTCCTTGTTGCAGACAACCAGTTCCTATTGCACCAACACATCCTGAACATTGAAGTCATATGTTTTCTGACTATAAAGCCTTTATCTTTAGTTAATGTTTTACAGATTTCATGTACATACACATGTTATATTTCGAAAACAAAGCAGTACAAGGGACACAAAACAATGCATGCTTTAGAAACTTAGCAAATCTTTGGAGCTTCTTTCTAATGAAGGACTCACCCTTCTGGGACCATCTTTAGTCCTCCCTTAATATCCCCTTTTCTTTTTTGAAATTCAGATGCTGGCATGTTTTGCAAAGTCACCATTGTCATGGGAATAGGAATGGAGTGTGTCTACACAAAGAGCTAAATGTCAACATACCTCCCATGAGTAAATGACTCATATGGTGCTCGGAGACTGAAGTAGAAAGGTGTGTAATAGAGCCAAGCTGGACCCTATAGTGACGAGACAGGGTCTGGCATGGCCTATTAAAAAACATAAAAAAATATATTTTCTCAAAGCAGTCCTTTTTGTAAGCCATTCATTATATACGTTATCTTAACCTTGCTTTATCAGCTGGAATTAAATTAACACAGAAAGACATATAACATGAGCAGACGTGATCTAAGCCTACAGACCTTTTTTAATCTTTCAGTTTCAGGTGAAAGTCCACACCTCTTCAGCAGGAAGGACAATGCTACGCGCCCTGTGTTCAAACTTCTCTCATTGTCTCCTTTGTGTGATCTGTAAATGAGAGACAATTTGCATTACGTGGCATTGGTAAAGGGATTAGGAGACATGATTTATGCTCCAAAGACATTTATCGTTCAAAGCAAATGAGTTTCTTTTCTCAGCGGAACAATGGAAGACTGCCTGACTCCTCCCTTAATCTTTGTGGACAAAAAGGGCTCACTAAACTGGAACTGAGGGTCCATGTAATTCAGAGCCTGATTAAGCCACTTCTCCTAATTTTACATTCGCTTGGCTTTCTATTCTCCAAGTTATGAGCATAAATCATGGTTACAGAAGCTAATCTCAGGTTAAAACAATCTGATGGGTTACTTCTTTAATGGTTATTGCTTAAACAGAACCAAAGGTTGGATCAAAGGTTTTCTTTGTTGTAGGAATATAAGATTTAGAAAAGCCAAGCTACAGAATAAATGGTTTAAGGTTCTTTGTTCAAACGTTTCCCTTTGTTCAGAGAGCCATTTGTAGACCATGAGCTGAAGGTGCCTTTCCTTTCTCTGAAACAGGCAGTTACAAAAACAAAACCCTCGACTGTTTACTACTGTCCCCTTTGAAAATGATTTGTTGGAATTGGGCCCTGACACAGCTCCAGGACATTTTGTCGTTAACGTCCCAAATCCGAAAATGGTTTTTTAACCTCCTCCTCCTCCCAATCCTTCTGCAGCAAAGCACACCTGCAGCACAGATCTGAAAACACAACTCCTGTTTGAACCTCGGCCCAGGGATACAAACGGTGGAGACTGGAGGGCTTCCTGTACACTGTACACTGTCCATAATCACGCCAAAGCCTGAGGGGACGTCAGAGTCAAAGGAGTCAATATGATTGGCATGACTTTCAACCTTGGTGGTGGTGCTTGGCGGTGAAGCAGGGACGAGGGGTGGGGTCTTGGCTGTTAACACATGGCGTGGTACTCAGCCAGGGAGATTAATGGTTCTGACTGCATCAGCCCAGTGACTGGGGATCAGAGGATGTAATTGGGTTGAGCCCAAATATGGGCATTCTAGACAGCTGCTCATAGCGGGAGCCAATCACACTCCCATCCCTGCTACGCTGCTTCCAGTTGTTTGCCACCTTTGGTAGAGATACTCAAATCTCTTGTGCTCTGAAGGATTACTTTAAGATTTTGCTCTTGGGTACTTGTCTTATGATTTAAGAGGTCCTTTTCAAAATCAAACATCTATCAGTTCAGACTCAACAAGAACAAAACTGTCATTATATTCATAAGGACCTCTCCATTGGACCTCTTTCCATGACATTATTTAAAATTTTATATTGAAAGCGCCTGCTATTACCAATCTCCAAATGTACCAAGAAAAAAAAGTGTGGCACATTTTTTGAATGTATCTAAAATGTAGTTGTCAAGGAGGTTGAGTGGTTTATGATATGTTTTGTTTTCTCCTTTACAGTAGACATGTATATGGTGTATTTTTGTCTACAAATTGATGATTAAAGAGTTTTCTATGCATACAAATTTCACCTAACTGTATCTAAACGAAGTAATAATCTTTACTTCAAAACAAGCCAACTTGAAACGAGCCGGTCCTGCTCCTTTGACATTGTCACGCTCCCCTAATTCCAGCAAAGTCCCCACTCTGATCCCAGCTGTAGCAAGGGAAGAAATCATGTAAATTTATTGGTGACATTGAGATGGTTCTTTGCTATTCAAATGAGGTCTGCCTTGTCAGACGCTAAACGGTAGTGCGCATTGGCTGGTAGCGGTAACCTCACCGCAAACAGCTGTGACCCCATGCAGGAAGTCAGACATCCCACTTCCTGTGGCAAGCTGTGCCGCTGGCTCTCTTGGCTGAGGATGGCTTTCTAATTGGTGTCCTCTCACCCCTTTACTCTGAGATGCTCCTGCCTGACAGGTCTTGGCAGGGGAGAAGATGTCCTTGGGGAGAAAAAAAGTCAGATCAGAGAAAATGCCAGAGTACAACATTTTAGAAAACGTCCCTCAAAGTCTTTTTCAGAAAGTAAACTGAGGGGGAGTATTATAACACATAAAGAACAATGAAGAAAGAAAGAAATGAAGCAAGCCTCTTGTTCGCAACCTGATATTGATGCAATTAACTCACTTTGGTTGTGAATTTCAGAGCAGCCAAGTGCCTGATAGTTGAAGAGATGGCATTTAGACAATCACATATTTTTTTTGTATGAGAGGCTGAATAGGTGTGTTTGAGTTTATTGATCACTTATCTGAGGTTTCTTATAGGGTCACTGAACATGGGTATGAATGGTTTTCTTTTATCTTGTTTTTCTTTGAGGGTGGAAAAAACAACTTGCTCAATATCCATTAAAAATATCTATTAAATATGGGGTTAATTGCTTCAGAATTTCTGAACGTATAAGGCCAGATGTTTTGCCACAATGGTGATGAAGCTTCTGTCCAATTATATTTGTATATAAAAACCTTGACATTTGCGAGAGCATCACTAAGTTGTGGGTTCAGGTACAGTACTTCACAGAGAAATCTCAAGCAGCAATTAGTTAGTGCTTGATTGGTCCAGCAGAGAGAGAGAGAGAGAGATAGAGAGAGAGAGAGAGAGAGAGGGAGAGAGAGAGAGAGAGACAGAGAGAGAGAGAGAGAGAGAGAGAGAGAGAGAAAGAAAAGTTAACAGAACATTCTTCTGCTCGCCTTTTTTTGCAGTACAATGCGCAGTATTATGTTTACTGAGCAGCAGACACTCAGGTTAACAGGTCATATCATGTTGGACCCCTCACATACTCTCTTCCTATCGCTTCACTGTCCCTGCTGCAGGACACAGAACAGAAAGGCAACCTTTGTCTCCAGGGCCGTCCAGCTACTCAACTCAACTCCCCCCCCCATCATTATGCTTATATTGTTCATCATGCACTAGCCCATTTTATTCTGTTTGATATCAGTTCTCATATCTTATCCATCATAGTACTTTGGTTACTTTATTCTTTCAGTATTCCTCTTTTTTTCCACCACTATGACTTTATTATTTAGTATCTGTCTGCTTGCACATAACTCTATATGTATATTTAATTCTTATTTACTGCATATATGTCTATTCACATCTTTAGTCCCATCGCTGTCCACTTATAACTTCTTTTTTTAACTTTGTAATTTTGTATTTTAATTTTTCACTTAATTTTTTTGTTGACACTTTATTGTAGGTTATATTTTTAGTATAGTGTTTTTAGTCATTCTTTTACTGCTCGGTGTAACTTTGAATTGCCTTCGTATTTAAGTTGTATATATGGTAAATTTATTTTTCAAAAATTTCTGTTTGGAAAATATAGGTTTTTATTAAAGGGAAGTGAAGGCAGAAGCAAGCTCAGACGAGGATCAGTGCAATTTACCATGCTGACCTACTCTTCTGAAAACATCCTTTGCTCTGTAATTGACTGTTTTCTGACAAATTTAGTCATATGCATTGCTGCAGAAACAAATACTACCCACTTAAATTTACGAGGGACACTTCCATCATGACTCACTTGCTGCACTTTCGAAGTATAGGGTCAGTTCTGGATCATGCACCCTCCAGCATTTCTTTGATGATTTCGTTATAGTGGGTGTCTGATGGAGTAAAAGAAACCATCTGGGGCTAAATGTCAGTAAGATCAAGGGGCTGGTGGTGGATTTCCGACAGAAGGAGAAGCTACTGACACCTGTCATCATACAGGGTGAAGAGGTGCAGATGGTGCAGACCTACAAGTACCTGTGCTTGCACATCAACAAACCAGGCGGATCTCGCAGAAAGAGAGATGCTAGACAAGAGAGGGCAACACGGTGTCCTTTAAAAACTCCTCTGAAGGAGAATCCTCTATGCAGCAGACTGTTCTTCATGACTAATCCATCCACTGAGCCCAGGGCAGTTTGGTTTATGTCTATACGTTCAGGATTTAAGGTTAAAGGTTTAAACACAGGATACAAACAAAGTAAACAACAGTGCATCTTAGACAACCCAGGGCGGTCAGCAATGCTTTAAAGCATTTATAATTTAAAATATTTAAATTCACAGCTTCCTGACTGTGGAAGCTGTGACAATAGATACTAAGGCCACATTCAAAGGTAACACAACAAATGTGATAACGTGTTAGCTACTGTTAGACAACAGCTTACATTCGCATTTAACCCATTCCTAGCTTACTTAACCACTTGAAAGTGTTACATATGATACAAAATGAAGGTGTCCTTTACTCACTCACAGTTAATGTTAGCTTAACAGTGTAGCTTGCTAACCCTAATGTTTTGGCTAATCTAGGAAAGAGTAGGCTATTGTTAGCGAACTAACAGGAACATAAAGTTGTTAAATGTTATTTAATACACAAACTAATCTTAAAAGTTGTACAATGAAAAATGTTGAAAGGCCAAGAATAAAATAGTAATGATGTACATTTGCACAAGTCTTAAGATTCAATCTGTTTTTGTATTTTTATTCGGCCATAAAAGGGCCGTTGGCTGAAACTGACCATTTGTATTCTTTGTGCGCTTACATAAGTTTCTTTGGCTCTATTTGAATATTTATTAATACTTTTCTCTGATAAATCCTGTGGCTATTTTCTTCTTTGAGCCAGTCCTTGTGGCGATTATTAAATATCCATCTTATCTTATCTTCCTATTGACAGAACACAATATTTTCGACTCAAATGTCTGCAACCTATATGAAATCCAACTGTACGAGACGAGATACTGCAGTAAGAGTTAATAGAATAGAGGAATGCAGTGTGTGGAACATACAGCTTTCCTGATATCCATGGTTTTGATATCGAGTGCACTGGCTGTGCTTTCAGACTTTATCTGATGATGCACAGAGGAAAGAAGCACTATCTATATTGTTAAAGCCAAAGCCTGTGAGCATCAAACATCGAAATGTCAGGGTTGGTCTAAATTCAAAGAATAAATTATTCATATGGCCTCAGTAAAGGTTGTGCATGAGGTCACCAGCAGGCCTCACCAGCAAAGGAGAATTTGACAGGGAGCAGCACACAAGTAGTCTTCCAACCCCTGTTGGGGTTGGTGGGGGGGGGGCATCACGGAAGCAGCTGTTCAAGCAAACAGGGGAAGTGACCTGCTCAGTAAACCATAAACAAGTGTGAAGAATATGCAAAAAAGACTTCTGCAGTGTACACTCAGTTGGAATCGGAAAGATAGCTTGCTCACCTTGTGGAAGTGATGAATTGAGATGAGAGAGGCACGCAAAGTCAAACACACTGATGTCACAGCCGTTTTAAGAAAGCGTTTGATCCCACTGTTGTACCTCAAGTCCCGACAGGGCCCTTTGCCACAATCTATCAGACAACAAGAAAAAAGATCTCAGGTCAAATGAAACAGTGTTGTTGATTGACTGCAGGTACTGTATGAACATAGCAAAGGAAACAAAACATTTTGGTTATTTCCTTTCAGCTTTATTTAAATAGCAATACAGCTTAGAGGCTTAAAGACACCACAGAAAATAAATAATAAGACATGGAATAAAGATTTGATCTAACAGGGTGTTGATTGAGGAGTAACTCCAAAAAGATTTTCAGCTTTTGAAAGATGATTCAAAGAAGAGACTCATCCTGAGGGTAAAACAATGCGGTACTATTCGCATCAGAGAACATTTAGATTGTTCACATAGAGCGAGGGCAAAAGTGTTGCAGACATGAGTTAAAAGTTTGACTCTAATAGTATTGAGCTTACAAAAAATACAATTGATAAAATCAATCACCCATTTATTTCCAGCAACAGAGGTCAGAGCTTTCATTTCTTTGATACCACGTAGCTTTTAAGATCCATTTTCTGTTCCAACAGTTCAATATAAATGTCACAAATGATACTAAACTCTTTTAGTAAACAGTATTATCTTCAGCCACAGTCTTTGTTTACTTTATCATTGTATGTAAGAGCACAGGTTGTTCGTACACTCGAACATGTGCTCACAGTTAGGACTTACTGACAGCTGTGCTGCTCTAAAGAGAAAACCTTTCTGTAGCCAATTAATCCCTAAAGACAAAAGCAACCTCTTCTCTGCTTGCAAGACCTTTTTCTTTCAAAAACACGGATTGCTATATTACTATTGTGCACCTCCATCGCAGTGACAAGGAAACCAATGCTGACCTTCATTTAGACTATGGGATGACAATACCGGAGGGGAATAAGAAAGTGAGGGAGGAAAAAGAAAAACGGAAAATCAATAGCTCATTTTCTGCTTTTTTGTATAGGGATTCTGATGTTTGCTGAGATAAAGGTCGACGAGCCTGAGAGATCTCTTGCGCCTTCTCAACTTGAACGACCCTGAAATTGCTATTGTGTCCACAGCAATTTAAAACTGAGAAATCAAATTTCTGCCATAGACCATTTAATGTGTCTCATGAAAATCAGGCTCAGCTTTGAGTGTGTTTTGGCCGATTTGTCTTTCATTTCTAAGAAAAGTCACGTTACACCATGCCACGAATCTCCCTCTGTTCATCTGTGACCAAACCAAACATCCATTCAGAGGCAATTCAAGCAATTTAAATCAAAGATCTGCATTGGAGAAGTTCTGTTGATGACAATTATTGTATTCACAACAGTCATCCACTTCTATAATACTATCACGTGAGGATCAGAGCAGAAGAAAACACACATTACTTCTCACACCGCATCCACACAGCTGGTTAGGTGTTTTTAAACTCTAATAAACATTCGATACATGACACTTGAAGCCAAACAGCTTGCATGGGAGGAACAAGCAGATGTTTGATTCACTATGAATCATGTTTGAGGTAAGATTGTCTGTTTAACAATTTTATGGACCAATATGGAACCATTTACTTCTAGAAAGACGTGTTACTTAGTGATTATAAACATACAAATCTGGACTGCGATCAGGTAAAGAGTGAATGAAAGTAAGAATAATTGCACCAGAGCTTTGATAAAACATTAGAAACAAAGGTAGATTAAAGTGATATTTTTTTTCATTTTTCCGCAACAAAAACTTCATGATAACAAACGTTTACATTTATGTCATGTTTTTTTTTTAAAGTTGATATCTAAACATAGAACTAAAGTATTTTTAATAATGTAATGTACATAACATAAAAATAAAGTTAGAAAAGATAAACAAAACAATCTACTATACTTTAGAATTGTGTGTTAATTAGATAAAATGGCTTTAATTCTTCACTTATACAATAACAATCATCAACGTCTGAATGTCAAATAGATTCCTGACTCACATTTCAGCAGAGCTGTCTGTCCCTTCCTTACCAGATATGTGTTTTCACTGCAATTTGTAGGTTTTTTTTTTTTTTTTTGGATGGTGTGATTACATCCACAGGAGACTTGCACAGCCAGCCTCACTTCCATCATTTCTCCCATTCCAAGGGGAAAGGTGTCAAGTTCACAGCCCGGGGTTATTACAATGTCTTTTCTCAGGAGAAGGGACATGTTGTCATGGGTCAGGAACTGCCAATGCAACATACAGCAGAGCTAAAAAAATTTTTTTTAAAAGTACAACAAGGCTATAAGGAGAAGTATAGGCAGAATCTCCCATTTAATTAGTTCCAAGAGTGACTTGTTAAAGTAATATATCTTTGGCACAATCGTGTGCTCCTCATAACAAAGCCCCATCACTGCAGATTCATAAACTGGATATGAGGTGTTGAGAAATTAAGTCATAAATTGAAACTTTTTAAATAAACCAGGAAAAAAAAAAAGTTTTGACACAACCTTTTCACCTGTCAGCTACCCAAACACCATTTTATTTTGAATGCACATTAAATCTCAACACATTTTCAGACATCATCTAAATCATATGAAGAATATAATGACATGCTTCCTAGACTGTTGTGTTTATCTTTTTGTGTTTGCCTCCTCATCAGTTTTCATATGCCTACACATTGCTATAATTACAAAGAATAAAGAAGTGTTAAGATAAACCTGATGTCCCTTTTTTTTTAGACAATGCAACAGTTTAATTTTTGAATAATAAAGGATACGCACGCGACGTCACCGTAGGCAGGACTCACTGCAGTTACACCCATTGAGTGACACAGAGCATGTCGTAAAACTTGGGGGTTCTATTTGAAACAAGTCCATTCCTGCTTTTATCAATAGATCAGGTGAATTTAACCTTTTTAACAACACAGAAAAAAAATAGATTCATCCTTTTATTCCTTTGGGGCTGGATTATTGGATGATTTTTTACCTGCATCAGTAGATGAGCCACAGCCGAACTTCAGATTGTACAAAACTCTGCTGCCGGACTCCTTACAACCACAAGGCACCTCTCACATCACCCCTGTTGTAGCCTGACTGCACTGGTTGCCAATTTCGTTTAGTAGGAATCTTAAAACGTTACTCACAACTTTCAAAGCTCTCCATGGTGTTTTACCTGAATATTTAAGGGAACTTTTAAACCTTCCTGCTTTAGGCCTGCTCAATGGGCCAAGGTTGCGGTCAACGGGTGATCAAGGTTTTCTGTGATTGCTCCAAAGCTTGGGAAGAGACTTCAACGTTCTATTTGTTCAGCAGATCCTGCCTTCACACTTATTTTTACAGACTTGCCTTTTCAGCTGACAGATAATTACTTTCCTTTCCTCCAGTATAGCTCTTCAGATGGTGTTATATGTTGACTGAAACTTTTTGAACGGTGACGTTGTAATGATAAAACCACATGTGGATCCATGCAGTAATGGTAACAAATACTGTTCACATCATTTAGCATACTCACATTCAGTGAGTGATGATACAATCCGATTCTCCCTCCTCTCTTATTTACTAGTTTTTTAATGGGAAAATTAAAAAAGTAAATATCAACAGATCAATTAGTAAAAGAAGGATCTCATTCACCCTGGACATGTGTGTCGGGGGACTTGTGGGGACTCCACCTCTGAGGAAAGGACATTTAATGTATATTGTTGCTCACAATGAAAATGTCTAAAGACCAATCAAATAATATATTTTCTGAATTTATACTGTTGACTCGTCTGTGGAGCTCATCTGCAAACCACCTGAAACACTTCTCATCCCTTATATGTGTATATTTTTAAAGGCTCGAAAATTAAATACACTGATTTATATTTAAACGACAATCAATCGAACATAGTCCTATTTACATGTTATCTCCTTCAAACCCTTTAATGTGAAGCTTTAAATAAGACTCTCCTTCAATGATACATCCTCCACTCCTTGAAGATCAATTCTTCAAAACCTAAATGACATTTAAGATGTGGCACTGCGCCAATGTCTGAGCATTTAATTTTATTACAAAACAGCTAATAGCCCGAGCGAAACTCTAACAAATAGGCCTTTCTCATTCATCCAAAATAATGCCAACATTGTGTTCAGCTTCTTGAGAGTGATGAACTAAATTACAGCAGGACGGGTGCTAAAGTACCTGTAGCTGTTCAAACCACCTGTTGTATGTGATTACTTATGACATTGATGGCATAAGGACTGGAACCAGATAACAGATGCTTCCATCTTACCAGTCTGCTCGGCTACTAATGAATCCCAAAGCCCTTGAATGCTAAGTGGCATTTGAGAAGTCCCAGGGTACACATGTTTTTGTTTTTTTTCTCTAGGGTGCATGTTTGTTTTTGTTTTTTTTTTAAAGTCAGAATAGTTTTTCCAGTGCACCTGCTCTCTGAGCAATGGCTCCCCTCCAGTGCCTCACATGGTCAGCCCGTAGAGTGAGTGATGAGGAATTACATTAACTAGTCAGGGGTTACATTTTTAGCCGGTGAGAAATTCGATGAAGTTAAAATCAAACCGTAACAAGCCCATATAGTCGCATTTTAGCAGGAGGGTGCCTGCTGCCAGATTTCTTTCCTGTCGATTATTGCGCCTACCTTTCAACGAAGCTGACTGGTGGGAATGCAAGAGATCAGCTCTCTGAATAAGCAGCATCCCTTTGCCCCCTACAATTGACTTGCACACATCAGCTGTTGTCTGCTGTGATCAATTACCCCAGATAAAAGTGACAAGGCTGCTGCACCTTTACAGTGCAGCATTTCCTGTGCAAGCCCCAGCACAAGGAGTGATGGGACATCTCTGTCAGCAAATCTATCTCTTGAAATTCAAGCCTCTCAGCTGTGACACATGCTCAAACAGCAACAGAGATGTGACTACGGTATGGAAGAGAGGTGTCAGTTATTGAATGACCCCCTCGTATATTGGTGGAAAAGAATGAGGTGTCAGAACAAAAGTGGTAATAGACTGGAATACATTAAATGATGTGAAGTGTCCACCGGACTGGAACCAATACTGCCCGTTTCTTTAAAGCTCAGTTGCCAGAGAATCAGCAGCTAGGAAAGTACTGTGTGTGTGTTTGTGTGAGGGATTATAGATGTGAAATGAAATGTAAACAACCTTATGTTGGAGCTCAAAATATGTTTTGCATTTTTAGTATTCATGTGTTGATGTTTTCGTATCTAAAAAGAATTGAGAGTTCATCTGAAGGACTTCATGGCCGTGTAAAATCAAATAGTTGCAATGATAAAATTAATACATGTTGTTTTTTTTTAAACTGCACAGTGTCAACGTCAATTAATCAAATCAAACACTTTCAAAATATTTGCACGCCTATTTGGCTTTTGAATGTATTTTAATATTTGCTAAGAGCAAGAATGTGATGGTACTTTGCAGCAATTGATGAGTTTGACACTTCAAAGTGCAAATGGTGAAGGGAAGAGAAAAAAAAGCCCGTCATCCATTTCTAAGCTTTCTTCAAGGAAAAAAAAAGAAAGAACAAATGTCACCGGTTTGTTATCTTACAAATTTGCATGTTGACGTTACCCTTAAGCTTTACTGCATCATCATTATGGAAAACATAATGCCTCCTGCGACTCTTATTTGTTTGACATTTCAAAAGATTTCAAAGTACATCTATGCTCCTCCCCTCACACACACACACACACAAACTCTTCCACCCTCTCCTCTCTAGTCTTGTAAATCTCATAGCATTGGCTATGAAAGCTGCTGGGATCTGCTATTTTGTTCTCTTTGGGATTGCTGCCTCTTCCCACTTGATCCAAACAGTCAGCTTCTAAGGGAGCTTGTGGCACACAGGCGTACAAGTTGCCAAGGAGCTGTCACGGAGATGTCCGCACAAAGGATTTCTGCCGCAGACTGGTGCAGTTTGATATACAGAACAGCACTTTCCCCCGGTATTTAAATGTATATAGCGGTAGCGGGTGATCCAATTGCAGCCCCAGGATATGCTGAAGTTTATACCAAAGGCCCAGTTTAGTAACAAAATGACAGTTTGAGAAATAACCAGGTGTTGATGAGGTACAAGATGCAACTTGACAACATTGACAACAGGTTTTATTTCGCAGAAAATAGTTGATATCTGATGCAATCCACGTGAAAATGGAGCAGAAGTGGGAGAAGGCAGTTGGGGATGATAGCATGGTAATCATGTATTTTTCAACCAGGCAGGGGAAGGGTGAGAGAAGTAAATCAAGAAAGCAAGACGACAACAACACAGAAAGGAAGGATTTGAAATACACAGAGATGCATAGTGTTGTCATGAATTCTGGATTGCAAACAACAATCTGGAGTTTTTTTTATATTTTTTTTACAGAGCTCAGATATAAGCCTTCTTCTGTCCCTTCAGGATTCAGCAGGCTTTTGGTTTGATTGTTGCAACCTAAAAGGCTGGAATTTTTTTTTTTAAGTTGTACTGCAAGTTGCAAAGTTTTGAGGCTTTTTTTTCTCCAATGAGATTTCTGGAGAATACGACTGTTAGGAAAGGAGTAGTAACTGAGTTTTCTAAGTAACCCTGTTGAAAGAGGAGCTGGATAATAAATTTGGAATTGTGGATAAATAAGAGAAACTGTGAGGTAGTGCTCAAAGCACACACAAAAACAACATCAAATAATACTGAGAAAATTGATTGTCAGAAAAATGAACACAGCTTGTTTTCAAAGGAGATCCTCGAATGTGTGTGTGTGTGTGTGTGTGTGTGTGTGTGTGTGTGTGTGTGTATGGGATGTATGGTCATTTTTACAAATCTTGATATTCCATCGCTCAGCCCTAACTGGAAGACATTAAGTATTTGATTATTCTGAAAGGAATTACTGTACAATAAAAAAAAACAGCTGTAGACTCAAAAACAGGAAAGAGATTTGATCAGTGTTGCCTAGGTGTTGGCTTGACAGGAAGATAAAGAAAAAATAAAATCAAAACCATTTCTTCGACGCAGCATTCCGAAGATATCAATGATAGCAAAGCTATATCAAGACATGCATTCAAAGATATGAAATACTATGAACAATGCTCATCTTCTCCCCTCCTTTCTTTTAGGGTTTTTTTTTGACAACAATGGTCCGAGTTTAGTACCGAACACAGACACATGAAAAGGGGGAACTGAAGAATTTTGGTCAAATTTACTGAAATCTTGCCGAGATTGAACAACATTGGAAGCTAGCGCAGAATAAACAGGACTGGGTTAGATTTCTGTTCTTTGTTGAGAATGGGACATCTTTACTTCCTGGAGTTATTTCGTCTTTCCCCTGCATGTGATTATTAACCTTGATGATTGTTGTTGATGTTGTTCCCTTCAGCATGGCCTTGATGATTACTGGCACACGACTGCCCTTCAGTTTGGACAGGTTCGGTTCAAGTGTTGCAAAAACTCTGGAGTGAATCTTCAGCTGCTGTCCATCTAATGGCATCAGAGGCTGCAGCAAACTCCCCGACCACAGACAGCACTCAATCAGTCTGAGCCTTCAAACTGACCTTGCTCTGCAATCATCTAGCTACAGGGGATTAGGCAATCACTCAAACCACCTGGAAAGGACTGTTTGTTCACATCCCACAGCCTTCATTATATCACCTTTATACTGTACGTCATAGCCAATTTTTAAAAAATCTTTTAAGCTTTGAGATTGATCAATATCTCTGTGATGAGCGAGCAGGCCAGCGGTGTCATCCAAACAAATTCACAGTGTCAATTGTTCATTTATCCCTTTCATTTTTTAGATGCAGACATGCCTATGCACTCCTAATTGGACATTGCTCGTTGATTATATCCATTATACAATCAGGATAATGAGGGACTTCACAAAAGACATTCTGCCTCGACTGCTTTTGGCAATAACACGAACAGAATATCAAGTTTAGCTCATTATTCTACATCTTTCTCTCTCTCTCTCCCTCTCTCTTTTTTTTTAACAATTGTTTGTCTTCATAATCGCTGCAATTGTCAAAGGCAATCCCGCTTTTTGACACTTATTCCCACCAGGGGAATGGGTGTCATAGAAGTCCCCCCCCCCACCCCACACCCTACGCACCCCCATGACAGCATCATCAGGTCGCTTTGTGACAATTATTCCCCCTTCTCCTCCCAGTGGCTTTCATAGTTTACAGTTTACTCTTTTATGGCAAGCGAGAAGATCAAAGACACGCCTGAAAGTCACTGATATGGTTCTGTTTTTCTCACTGTTGTATTCTGTGTTATTAGTGTGCAGGGTTTTTAATATATTTTTAAATTCATTCTCTCATTTCAAGTAGCCCCCTGAGCTGTTCACATTGACTATGCAAGGGATAACGATTTAAACTATAACTTAAGTAAATAGTTTCCACTTAAAATGCCTAAAATCATCAGATCTACATCTCCCTTTGCTCAGTGAGAGTTAGATTTGGTGAAACAACCATTCCATGATCAGATCCATGTGTAAGAATGAACATGTGTCTTCCAGTTAAAGCACTTGGAACCGATCAGCATTTCATGAAAAATGTGGCTGTGCTTTTAATTCATTCTTTTCACTAAAGCACTTGCTCACTTGATGTAGCCTTGAGCGAGGCGTTGCTGAATAGCTGAATGAAACGACATCAGAGCAAAGCATGTAGCAACACAGCCCGACTAATTGAGGAAGCATCTAAAAGCGCGTAAGTTTCTGCACTCTAATGTGGGAATTAAGGATGGAGGGGAAAAAGAAAAAAAAAATCAGTGCTTTCATACAAATCAAATTTTAGAGTTAAATTGGCAACTTTATTTCCCGTAAAGTTTAGTCTTACAAAGCCATTTCTTTTGAAGTGGATGCCCTTGAGAAGTTAAAGTGAACTCGCAGCTCCAGTCTGAACACTCACTGACAAATGTCAGTGCATAAAATCCGTTATGCATATTCATTAAAACCTGATGCCAGCTGTTTGAACGCAGCACCTAGAGCACATACTCAAAGTCAAGCCTTTGCGAAAATGCTAATACATTTGGTACTCAGGTCCTAATGCGGCATCCGGAGATAATGTAAAAAAAAAAATGCGTTGACACTGGTGTCCTCGTCTTTGGTAAAAAAATTCCTGAGAACCTTCTGCTCTAACTTTTTTAGCTCAAGTCACCAAACACCTTCTCATTGCTATGTGTCGAGCATAGGGTCTTGTTCAACCAATCCACAGCATCGCTCTCGTCATCATCTCTGTAGCGTTCTCTGCAATAACACGTTGTCTTAGATGCATGTGCCGATACTTCCTTTAACCAATTGCAGGTCACATGAGGCTAATTTTCTCCCAGCGCTCCATTTGCATTCTGTACGAAACAGGCGACAGAGATGTCAGTCATTAATCATGGCCCAATGAGAGCTGTCAGAGCATTGTCATGCTTGTCAAATGTCTGCTCTCTAAACTCCCTCCAGTTATCAAATCCAGATCTCTGACCCACCTGCTAAGCTTGACAGGGCTGGAGGTGACCTCTTTTTGAGCAGGTAAAAGCGTAGAGTGTGTGTGTGCGTGTGTGTGTGTTGCATTTTTATCTGTCTCCCTGTTCTTCTCCTCCTGCACTTGTCCCACATCGCCCTCTTTTTCTGTGTGCATTTGGGTTTGAATGTGTGGTTTACGTTGTCTAAGATCTCAATTAGCTAATAGCTGTGTTTGTTGCTTACGCGTTCAGGGTTTCTGTGGGCAGATAAAAACATAATAGCTCACAACGTTTAAAACAGAGTTTGGTGATTGTGTGCGAACATAAAGAAGAGCCTGGTGATTAGATAGTGTTGAATTATTCTAATTTAGCTGTGGCGGTGCGGCAAACAACAGTAAACACAGTCTTGGTTTTCTGGAGACCTGTGACACTAAATCCATGCCAGAAGCGCCAGATGTGAGACAATGAAATGTTTGCACTATTTGAATTGGCTTTATGTCACTTCTTCTATTCGGTCACTCCAAATAACACCTTGATGTCCATTATCTGCACACATAATTGCTGTATTGATTTTCCCTGTTGCTTCTTTCTTTTCAGCCCACCATGCTTTCGCTTGCCATTGTTCAATGGCAGTTCTTGAAAGTAAAGGTTGATTGGAAAGAATAATACTGCTTTTGGAATGACATTCAAGGACCATACCAGTACCTCTGAATGCATAAATTGGCCCTTGTACTCTGAATCATATATTTTAGCTCAGTGCTGTCCAGATTTCAAATAATACAGCACAGGCGTATTGTACATTTTTCAAATTCTATCCGGGTTGACAATGGCTTTTGAGTTTCATTTCAGTTGCCGTCACGAGGTTATGAACAGAATTGTAGTGCCTATATGATTGGCATATGGATAAAGGCAAGGGTTGAAGGTAGATACAGCGGCTATATAAACAGATATCACACAAACGCTAAGTCAACAGACTTCTTTATTATCACATTCATTATCAATTTAGTAATCTAGCAACAATACAACAACAAATAGAAACCTCTAACCATGGAAATGGATTATATATTCATACCACAAACACAACAGGCCCTGCGTCAACAGTGTTGTTTTGTTTGATCTTCTGGATTTCAAAGAGGGGAGCGAGGCGTCCTACCATCGGAGACACTCTGACAATAAACTCCATGGAGGAAGAGCTTCAGGGACTTGCTGCCTTAACTGCAGGAAAGCTGCGTGAGTGCCGAACGTGAACAGGCTTGTCAGGCACAGTAGCTGCCTTGTGATACTAGTCTTTAGATTAGCACAAAGAACTCGCAGTGGAAGCACTTTCTCAGATCTACTTCCTCACTGCGTAAGGGGCATGGTGTGAACTTAGTTTCTCTTTGTTACCTATCAGGAAGGCCAAAACTATAAAGTACACATATCAGTTGATATGAAATCATTTTTAAGTAACATACATACATTTCTATTTCATTTTTTAATTTGGCTTTATGAGGGGGGGAATGGTCGTCAGTCATCCTCCCAACATAATTAATTTATTCAACACTTGAGTGGCACTATGACTCGAGGGAGCTCCTAACAAGGCCGCGTTGATAAGTTCAATGTCTTACCAAGTAGACCTAGAATCCTCAAAAGTTTCCCATCAAGGTCAGCTGTTCTTTGAGGTCACTACTATTAAGTAAATGTTGGCATACCATTTGGAAACATGGAGTAGAGGAGAAGAAAGAAAAGAAGTACATTTAAAAACATGAAATTACTTCTGATGTTTGAAATGAGTCAATATTGACTTTTGGTCTCACACCTTACACCCCCTGTTTGTTTGTTAATCCATTCCAGCCTCCTGATTCCCACTTCCTTGTTCTTCATTTCACATTTTCCAACTTTCATTATTACAATGACCACAAAGCACTAAAGCCCTCTTGTAACTTTGGAACCTTTGTCGCATCCAACTCAAGGATGGCTTGTACAGTGGCCATAAGCTGTGAAATATGATGATCTTGGTACAACTTTAGGCAGTGTTTTGGAGGCCCCAGACAAAGACTCAAATCAGGCCTGTCCCCATTTTGCAAAGAGATATCATAACAAGTAAACACAACCCTTTTTTGGGAATCTTTACATGTAAAAAAGCCATAAAAACTACACAACAGAGCCAAATAGATACATAAACAATAAACACACAAATCACCACCAGTACTGCTCAGTCAAAACATCTGAAAAGCTAAACATGTATCTAGACATTTATTGAATGGCATTTAGCACCAAAAAGCAATTAACTATTACATGCTTTTGACATTTCTATAGCCTATAGATCTAATTTAAAACAGTCGAGTATGAATATGATTTTTAGGGGCTTGAACCTATTCGGGACCAGGATCTTTCCCTAGGGGAACTATGTGGATAATCATCGACAATAATACTTTTTTCTCTGCACTCTGATCACCTTATTTACATTCTTTATTAATTGAAAAGAATCAGAGGTGTGTAACTCACATGTGATGCCTGCTATCAATAAATATTTAATGATTTGTGTTGGAGAAAAAGCAAAATGCCTCTTATCTGCTCCCTCTCTCTTCTGTCTCTATCTATTGCCTTCTGGTGTTTCCCTCTTCACTCTCTATTTTTCATCTGCAGCTGTCAGTCTCTAAATGGATCGTATAAACGCATGCTGAGTGTGATCACAAAGTAATGGCACGCTAGTTAAACAACAGCACCCTCGATTATGATTAGGAGAAACACACAATCTATTTAGTCAACTTTTTTGGTGAAGTTTTTAATTCTTACTCTCAGACTCCAACTATTTTTGGAACAAAGAGAAGAGACTCAGTTGTGCTTTTTTTCCCCCTCACTTTTTCTGAGGGCTGAGCACTTTGACATGTCACTGTTCCCCCTGTAACTTATGTCAGGGTGAACGTAGTGTGAGTGGTTAAGCAGTAAGAGAGAGAGAGTGCCGCAAAGTGGTTCTGAATTAGCTGAAAACAGGGAATGGGGCGGGGAAATTTACATTCTGGAAATAGATTTTAATTGTACGTTTATTCTGGGCTCAATCAAAACATTTCAGGCTCTTGCCACTGGAAGGTGGCTTCCAGGACTACTGCATTTCGGCTATGACATAAGGTCCAGAAGTTAGCCAAAAGTTAGCAAAGTTTAAAAGGCAAGTACAAGTATGTTAAGTACTTTCAATAAAAAAAAAAAAAAAAATTCTAATAAAATGTTGAATTGTTACTCATGAATGTACAACAATCTTTTAAACAAGGTTAAAATAGCTCAACAGTATAGCACAATTAATCGTATTTTACATAGCTTATGTATGTTCATGTTTTAATACTGACAAAAATGATATACCTTTAAACATTCAATGTCTTCAAGGAGGTAGACATGGACAATTTGTTTTACCTTGGTGTTAAACCCTGGTCCCTGTATGATAGTCTTACTTGCTTGACCCATCCATTGCTGAAAGAAGCCTTCTCCCTCCTTCTTATGGATTTTAGCAGCACATGATGCTGCCACATTGACAGTCATATTGAGCCATTGGGCCACTCAACAAACCTGCCTTACTTGATGACTTGGGAGTGAAGAAGGGAGAGAAATATGGGTTCTTCCACCTTAGATAATAACAGCCCACTCCTAACCTTGAGGCGGCTGTGGATCAGTGGTAGAGTTGGTTATCTTTTGTCTCTTGAACAATGTGTCCTTGGGCAAAAACTGAACCTGTGTGAACGTGTACGAATGGGAAAAAACTGACACTTTACATTGCAGCCTCTACGTGAATGTGTGGGTAAATATGACATGGGGTGTAAAAAGCACTTTGAGTATAGTCAGAGCTCTCGAAAAGCACTATACAAGCTCAAGTCCATTCATCATTTATCAGGAAGTAGAGTTGGGCCCTCATATCCATGCTAATGACAACTGATAAGGGCCATTTAATTGGATGATAACGCAGAATAGACTGGCATTTAGCTCAAAGCACCACTGTACAGACAGACAGAGCTGCTAGTGTACAGACTCAGTTAATAAAAGATATTTGCTCTGGGTCTTATTCTGTGCAGAAAAAAAAACTGTCTCTAACAGTCTGCTTTCTGTGCAACATCAATGTGTCTGAACAATACAGAGAGCCTAGTTAGGATGATGCAATTGTGTTGAATGCTCCAATAATGTTTGAAGAAATACCTGTGAGGCACACTAAAGATGAACATTTCTCCAATTATTGTTTACATACCAGGCAAAAGATGGGAACTTCATCTTGTTAAATAATCTTCGAATGGCTTGACTGAGAAATCAATGGTGAAATGATTAATACAATCCATTCCAATGTTTCGTACTGGGCAACGTAGGAGCATTTAAAAGCTTCCAAATTTCTCCAGAATGTAAGGGCTAAGAATGCTTCTTCAGTGGGAATCATAATTATGTTTGAAAGTAAAACTACAGATAAAGGCAGCCAGGGATATAGGACAAGGAAAAGGACAGCCCCTTTACTGCAGAAGTGCCCATTTAACATCAACAACATCGTTCAAATAAAGAAAGGAAAATCTTGCAGTTCAATGTTTTTGAAATACACATTACTTTAATGAGATCTATGACCTTTATAACTTTGCAAATCTTCTCACATCAGGTTTCCAGAAGAGTCCACGAAGCATTTCAATGTAATAAGCCACACAGCTGCATAGACTTTATTTTGCGGTACGGTCAACTGTCTCCTGTTGGTAATTGCTCCATAATGACAGAGGGAGATTTTCTGGCAAGGCTTTGGTTCTCTAATGTCCAAGAGGACAAGGTCAATGTTAATTACTACCAATTACACCAAATTTTGAGTAATTATTAGAGTCCTCTATGATGGCAGTGAAGAGCGTTGTCTCTGACCCTCATTCAGAATCTCCCATAAATACTCGACTGAGATCATACTGAATGTGGTTATTCAGAGAGCAGGGCCATATGGTTAACGTCATTGTCATAGTGCTCTGTGCACACAGGGACTACTTATGCCTCAGTAACAGTGACACTGTCATCCTAGAAGAAGCTAGTCTGTTTGAAAAAAGTGGCCATGCAGCCACATATCACCCAGATATTTCATACACTAAAGTTCATCCGTTGTCACTTGAGTTGTTTTTTCCACCAGTGAGAACTGCTGTTTATGTATTTATGCTGCATAGAGATGTGGAGAGCAGCAGTGTGCAGAGTCCCAGGAGTGATTTCTGCAAAGTGTCCCTAAAGGTTGTGCAGAGATGGAAAAGAAACTCTTCAGGACCTCTGCCCTCTCTGTGCTGAATACCCCACAGAAACATTTAAACCATGGGGGAGTAGACGTCCGTTAGTGGTTTTGAAAGGCACTACAGGAGGAAGAATCTGTTGAAAAATGTTGCCTTTGCTTCATCTCTCTCTTATTTTTCTATTCCCCATTGTTTTAAATCTTAGCTCCTCTTCAAAGGAATTCATTTCTCATTAATATTTCTTTTGTTCCTCTAAAATCATTTTTTTTAAATATATATCAAAACTCTAAAGTAGTCAGTATGCAATATTATTAGTCCACAATTACCGACATTGATTATTATTTCTTGTTGCAGAGTCATTTCTTGATCCTTCATAACCTTTGAATCTATAAGTAGCATTAAGGTGTAGTACCTGTAAGTACCTAAACCATAATCATATTATAATATTTTTTGTCAGAAAAAAATCATCCAAAAATCTAAAATAAGTTTTCATCAGGTTTTGCTATTTATTTTTTTGTTTTAAGATTTATTTTTAGGCTTCTTGGGAGAGACAGGGAGACCCTGTAAACATCTTCATTATTTAAGTCTCAGTGGTTACAGATGCAATCATCACTAGTTTAATAAAGGTAAAATGGAAAAAATGAAGAGAGGAAATAAGCATGTAAAGAAATGTCCTTTATATACAAGGTTATTAAAATATGGTTTATGTTGAAAAGAAAAGCCTTACTTTTCTGTTGCAAATTTTAGCTTCTTTTTCAGATCCATTTAAAAGTTTCATGTACAAAACAATCCAGTAACCTTCAGAAAGTTGTCACACCTTCACTGTATTAAACATCATCATGCACTCTCTGGAATAATTTAAATTAAAGTATGGCTTATTGTATCATCGTAATAGAGCACATGTTTTTTTTTTTTGTTACTGTCAGCACAGCTAAGTTAAGTCTAAAGATCCGTGTCAGGTTGCAGCAGGATGATATTGGTTTTTAAGCCACCCTGAGACAGTCTATTGTCATACTTTTTCAAAACCCTTTACATTACCTTTACATGAGTCAGTCTGTTTTCTGGTTGGTAACATTGCCCTTTGTGCTTTTGCTTTTCAAGGGTTTATCGCAACCACCTCATTTTCTTACACAAAAAAAGGTGCCTTAGTTTCATCTATCTGCTGACTTCTTTTTCATGGCCCGGCTGAAATCTTTGAATGGAATTTTCTGTGTATACTCAGCTGTCCCTCGGATGTCTTTGGCATGTCTCCGAAGCAATTTTCTCAACTATGAATAATTCACCAGATATTATTCCAAAGGTCATCTTATAGTAATTAGTACCCTGCTGTTGACTAAACAGCCTCAAGGTACCTGATGGCCAGTTTAATTACAATTTGAAATGAGCGAACTGTTTGACAATCTCTATATGTTCTCTTGACATTTCAACAGACGACACCTTGAGAACTAAGTAGGCTTACAATAAGTTGGCTTGTTAGCACATGGAGAAACGGTGTGTGTTTGAGTGTGTGTTGAGGAAACAACAACACCATGTCCTTTCTGTTCAAATATGCAGCAATTAATGTTAATGCAGATCGGTGTAGCAGGGTATGCGTGTGTTTTGACAGCGTGGACATCCTCTGCACTGTCACTGTCTCATTATTAACCAACTACCATGCAAAACTAATGGGCCAGGTCACAGGCGGCTCTCTTGAGGAGAGATTGGGGACTAAACATATGCTAAAGACGCCGCTAGATGACACAGTCCAGCGAGGCTTTGGCGCGTTACGACGGACATGACACGGCTCTCTGTGTCATACAAGTTAGAAGTCGGCAGCAAGAGATCCTGTCATGTCTTGTTGTCCTGAACATCAACCCCACTGCCCTATACTGTAGGTTCCCTCTCCGAGGGCTAGTGTGTATTCTTAAGAGGACAGTGGATTAGGCATAAAGGCAAAAGGGTGTCAGTATAGCTCAGGGGGAGGCTTTGTGAGTTGTTGCAGAGTTTGCCTAAAGGGTATCAAAGCTCAAGGTTGGGTGTTTGGTTTGATACATGGACTGTTGGATAGATGGATGGATGAATGCATGCATATATGCATACATACAAATAGTATAGAAATAACAAAAAAATGAATGCTCCTTATTGATGTATATGAGGCTAAATGGCCAAAGGTAATGCAGAAAGTCTCTGGGCATCACTGAAGATGCTGAGAGATGACAGCTACAGCAACAATTCTGAAATAATAAAAATACCCCCTTCTTCCTAATTAGACTTCAACATACATATATTTCATATTATTTCATATATTTTTATTTGGCCCCAGACCAAAAGACAAGCTTAAAAAAACATGCTTAATTGTGCTCTATTGATTTCCCTCTGAAATGTATAGGCCACTTCCTTAAGTCTTTGGTCTATGCTGATATGATAATGGCCAGGCATTCTAATGAGTGGCGGAGTGACCTTGTGACTGGAAGCTCACTGACTGTATTGTTGGACCAAATCAAAAATGAGGGAATGATTGATGAGTGCTCTGCTCTTCCTGAGCAAAAACTATCAAAGTGCCCATTTACATTGAAATGGCCTAAAACCATTTTGTTTGGACCGTCTAGACTTTGTCTTTTTTTTTTTTTTGCAAACAGAGTTTTCATGTATCATTTAAACATTTTGCCTAAAAAAAGAATCACCAGAAGTGGTGTGAAAATGATTGTCAGTAATTAAAGCTAGATGCAATGTTCACATAATGGGAAATTGAAGATAATATTCTAATGCTTACAGCTGGCACATGTCATGACTAATTACACGTTATATTGTAATAATCAATAATTTCAACGAACAATGGATCACATGACTAATTGCATGTAGCAGCAGTCGCTGTCGATAAAAACCCACAGGAAATCCTCACCTTGCTCTGCAGCTTCCTCCTTCTCGACGGATATCTAAAGTGTCTTTCAGCTCAGTTTTTTTTTTTCAGGACAGGAAAGGAAACTTAATGTACAACACAGTCGAAGGACGAGGTTGGCATTTATAGCTGGTACATATAATGGAGTTTTAACTTGCTGAAGATGAAGATTTTTCATCAGTTCATCTGTTTTATTCAGTTAATATTTGACTTGCATTCACCTGGTGGTCAAGACGATCTTCCAAAAATGAATACTTGTGTCGTTGTGAATCTGTGTTGAATCTGAAAGTTCAGCATATCAGCAAATTGACTTGTATGCACATAAATGTGTTTTGGGCCTGACCATGAATCACACCAATTAGGCCCGGACCTCGCCGATATTCCATGACATTGTTTATCCTAATCCCTATATGTTCCTCTATCGCAACAAGTTAGCTTTGATGCTTTTGAGTAACTTTTAAAAACCGAGAGAGCAGAAAACACCTGCAGCTACATTTTAAACAGCGGGGTTCTATCTCCCACTAACTGTCCAAGCTCCGCTCTGTTTGACTCTCAGTCTCAGCAGACTGTTAACGTCTCACCTGCTCGTTTAGAGTTCTTTGTGTCTCTATCCAAGATGTAAACGTGACCTGTGCAAACTCTGCAGTTTGGAAAACTATCAAAACAGTTGCATATAAGCTGGATGGAGTTATTTTTACAGACTAACTCGTCACTTTGAGTTCCATTGTCAGTGATAAATCCTGAGGAGTGGGAGACGTGTCCATGTAAGAGCATAAAATGAAGCATGATGGAATAAACACATTAGCCCGGTGCTACGATCTCTCTGCTTTTGCAGGTCGTTAACACGTTCAAATCCTTCACGATCTACTGTAAGATCGTTATATCACACACCACAACCTGAATAACACATTGGCCACATGGCTGTGATACATTGTGTTTTTTTTTCTTCTTCTGGCCCTTGTGGCTGAAAAAACATAATTTATTGAAGTCTTGGATAATTCACCATTTTAAATCATGGACTTTAGGCAAACCATGTGTGCTACATTTCTAATACACACTATTTATTATTTGAGTTTATTTTTTGAGAATGTTGGAAAAATTCAATTAGCTTACATTTAATATACCACACACATTGAGTTAAAATGATTCCCTAGAGGCAAGAGAAAAAACCCCCCCATCTGTTTAGGGAGTCATTTAATGCTTTCATTATATAACGACACTCAAGGGCAGTTTAAGGCAGAGGCTTTGGTCACCCTTGAAATCTGAATGGCCATCCCAAAATCCTTATTGACTATTGTCCTTGTCAGAGGCAGAACAACAGGCAACTTTCGTGCATTTTAAAGTGGCACACCTACTTCAGTTAGTACTTTGTGACTTTTAACAAACGTCTTTGATTCCATAATGTTTCCACTCAATTTAGTGCTTAAATTCAGCAATATAACATGTGTATGATTCTTTTATGTAAATAGTTAAAGTAGATATCAGTAGTCGAGATAGGGAGCCCAAATAACTGCCATGAATTTGTGTGTAAATGTGTGACTCATTTTGTCTGTGTGTGTGTCTGTGCACACAAACTACACACTGCTTCTGCATCAGTCGAGTCTGGTTCTACATTGACAAATGATTATCGGAAGAGCAGAGACAATAATTTTGTAGCATCCAAAAGTAAGTGACAGAAGACAACTTATCTAAACTATTTCTTCCCTTTTTTGTCCCCCAGACGTGTTGGATTAGCTGCAGGCACGGGTCAAGCTGGACAGGATATGATAACCCGGGCAGGAAGTCAGTTCAAGGAAATGCACAGAACATCCGGTCAATTTAAAAATAAAACATAATATACAGAATCGCAATTATTTTCACACAAGTTGGACGTAAATTTCTGTTCATGGAATTGCTTGAACTGAGAGTTTGTGTGTGTGAGACAGTGCACACAATATTCATCGTTGACTATGACAGCGGTGCCCTGTGGTTTTATAGTTTTAAGTCAACTTTTGGTCAATAACATGTTAGTGTGGGACATTTACGGTAAATGTGTCCGTCCGTGTGTGAGGTTGTGTGTGTATGTGTGTGTATCTGTCTGTGTGAGGGTGTGCAGAGATAAATAGAGAGGAACGTGGAGGAGGATGAGAGTGTGGGACGGTCAGAGAAAGGCAGAGAGCATGTGTTTTCCCCGTGTGTACGATGTGGCTCTTTAAAGTAACAGTAAAAAATGTGACTCTTCATCTCCGATTGGTTGTCCACCACTGTCCTAATGTACGAAAAAACCCAGACCTGTCATTTCAGGTGATTATGCACACAGTGAAACATACTGATTAGTGAATATTTTTCCATTTCTGCCAAACAGATTGCACATGGATTCCAAGTCATATAAACTGAACCAATTACCACAAAAGGGCGTTATCTCCCTCATTTGCAGGACATACTGACAGATTTACACGTTAAATAAGATTCACATACATATTTTTAACTACCTAAGCAAAAATTTACTATGTATCTATGTATTTATCTCCTAATATCCACTATAAAAATGTAAAAAAAAAAACAAATAACAAAACATTCTTAATCATGCCTTATAAATGAACAATTATGTAGTGGGAGGAAATGGCTCAGTACTGTAGTTGAAGTGTGAAAGTAAAACAATTTAATGAGCCTGCTCTCCATGGTATTTCCGTGTTTAATAAGGGTTGCTTTTTTTTCTTCTTTTCCCATAAATATACAACTATATGTCATAGGTTGAATTGCCTCCCTGGGGGTATTCATTTCCACAAATGATGAAGGTGAAATGCCATGTCCAATTTGATGGGTCTTATATCATTACCTTGTAATTGCCATAATTGGAATACAGCGACAGTATGCTCTCACGTCACATCTATCACTCATACGACAATGCTCTCAGAATAACACAACAGTGTAGAGTGAAGGACAAGCATGATCCATGGATACTTTGAGGACTCAATATTTAATGGTTCAAGTAAAATTCAATGACAAGAAAAATCATTTCACCATATGGAAGGTCATTTTTTTCATATATTTCAATGGGATATCTTACAAAGGCATGACAACACAGACTGTATAGCTTTAACTGACCAATACAGATTTTTTCTGGCAAGCATCGAAGCCTTCTCTCAAAGCAAACCTCACTCCACCTCACTTACTGATGACTATTTTACAAGCATATACTTAAGTCTTATATTTTGATATAGGTTTTGTACAAGATAACATTTCTGTACATAAAACATTCTGGCAAGGTGCATGCCAGGATACACAAACACACTCACCCACTCACACATGCAAGGAAACACTCACACTCTTTCTCACACGCATACAAGTTCACCGACAGTAAAAACACATTCAAACACACTCTCATCAACATAATGCATATGTATCCATTTACATTACCACAGAGATTGTCATCTCATTAACCAACATGTTTTCCCTTTTTTTGCTTTTTATAACTTTGCAAATTCCAGTAAGTAGCCTGTAGTCATTAGACATAGTTTAAAACCCTTGTTATATGTTTTTTAGGGGAACTGCTATATACAGTTTAAAATCCAGTTGACCTGTCAGTTAAAATATTGTCGTGTATGTAGAGGCATGAGTGGTACGCACACTTCTACAAAGTTTGAAAGTGTACACTGTGTAACATTTGTTTTGTTCCATAAGACAGACAAACAGGTAGAGCAGTAAACATCAATACTGACACTGAATCTAACGATGGATGCATGAACTACACGGTCAAGTGTCATAAACGCCTTGTGAAAGTCCAAACAGTTCATGCAAATAATGGAAATCATGACACACATTTGGAATACTAAACACCTGATAAAGAAAAAAGAAAAAGCAGCCTTTAGCTTTCTGGTAAAAATCATTACTCTTCGGGCAGAATTAGAATAGTATGGAAAAAAACAGTGAGAGCAGAATCATGCAAAGTAAATAAAAAAAACAAAACACCTATCATACCTTTTCATTTTGTCCTTCTAAAAAAAATAAAAAATAAACCAAACTCACACGGGAACGCTCTTTGTCTGAAAATCAAATAAATAAAGGAACACTAGCTTAGCCTCTATAAGGGCGAATCAAAATGAAAAGAAAAACAGGACTGCAGTAAAAAAAAAAGAAGTCATGTTCGTATAAAAAACAAAGCAACATCCTACTGATACATTCATGCAGTTCTTAAACTATTCCCTCCAGAAGTTGTTTTCAATGAATGCAGCAGCTGTAACATTACAGTACATTGGAGTTACATGAGCATAGAAAGTTCAAACACAGTGTGGGTTACAGGTAATATTGTGCCTACTGTACACATGTGGTTGAATAAAATATTTCAAACAACCACATTCCTATTTAAGTGTGACAGTGTTTTATCCCATGTATGTCCTATACATGTAGAGAAGGGCGAACATCCCACTTTTACAGCAAGTAGTGTCTTTACCTTCTATCATCAATCAATGGCATCATTCTTAAAAAAAACAAAAAAAACAAAAAAAAAACACACATTGTATTGTTTAGTATGGTTATTGTTAAAAAACATTTTTGAGTGAGGTTTAAAAATGTCAATGTATTTCCATAGACATCATAATGTGCATTCCCTTTCATATTTGATCCTTTGATGAAATATGAATTGTTTATATCAGCTGCTTTGTACCATAATCACGAAATGAGATGAAGTGACAGAGTATGTGAGATGAAATCGTATTTTCAAACGTTTCATCCACTTGAGTTTATTGTGGGATTTGTCTAAGTTGCTTATTTTGAATTAGCTTCATTTTCATAATTGACTGAGGTGAAATTGAATTGCTCCCTTTTCTGTGTCCTTGACACAGTGTTCCTTTTAGTGATCATTTCACTGAGTCTCACATAAATCCTCTGTATAATGACAAGAGTCCTGACCCTAAGTATCTGGGAGAATAGGTGTAGTAAGAGCATGCAAACACAATTTGTCTCGCACCTTCCCCGTAGGACGCCACAATGCATTATACATTTAGGCCTGTTCCCAATTTGCAAGATGGTACAAGAAAATGAACCGCATGAATCATATAGCTTCTGATGTAGACACCTGGCTGGGATGTTACTGGAAAGAAAAATGGATATCAGCAAAGTCACTTATTGCTGTAGCAATAGATTATACTGGGCCCGATCTGTTACAGAAGCAAGTTAGTCTGAAGCTGTTATCATCATCATCAGTACATTGTACACATACAGCCAGTGAAGCAGTGTGTGTATGATAAAAGCCATGGTGAGGGGCAGCCTGCAGGGAGGTCCTTTCAAACAGTGCCGATGCCTATTCTAATGATAACTGCAAAAATAACATTAACATCAATAATTTAGTTCGACTTGGAGCCCTGCAGTAATTCTTGCACCCTGGCCTTTTATTTCAGTGTCAGTGGTAAAAAATGAAAACTCAAACTTTGCAACCAAACTGATTTGAATAAACTCACACAAAAGTAAACAAAAGCAAAAACATTATGGGTTATTAATGATATAATGTGAATGGAGAGAGCATAAAAACTTTAACTGAGTCACCTTTTCTTTGTCTTTGTACATGCAGAGAATGTTTCTTACTTGCAAGGAGAACCGATCCAGACCTCTAAACCACAATAGGCATTGCTACTGAGATCACACATCAAAGTAATTAGACTGAGAATTTCATAATTGGCTCCACTGCCGCTATCGTGCGAGAGTTTCTAAGCAGCAAAATATGAGAAATAGAAACAAAGAAGGGGAAACAAAGGGTATGTTTCTACAGCGCATCTGTCTGCGCCTTTCAAGGCTAAGCTACCGAGATAGTGAATGAACATTTTCTTAATAGAGTTGGCAAAGATGGAGCAACCACCATATGGAACCCATCATTCTTGGGTTTGTGTGTGCATGTGCGGTAGATAGTGTTGTTTTTCGTGTTTAATTTGTGTACTTGTCCATGGTGAGAATATAAAATGCAGGAGATTACAGGTGTTGTCTACCGGTGGCCCAGATAGGCTTTGTAGACTTTTTTCCCCCCTCATCTTTCTGCAGTCCCCTGACCAAAAAAAAAAAAGACTTCTGAATTGTGTTCAGGCAAGACTAAAGAACCATGTTTCACCACCAAAGGAGTTTGTGCTGCGTGTTATATAGAGCAATATTTCACTAGAACATGAACAGAAACACATCCACCCACAGCTCATAATTAACATTTAGCCCAATTTAGCTCACTCAACACAAAGCACTGTATTTGCATGTTTTTCTGCATGTAGAAATGGTCTTTTAGGACACGGTTTCACTAAGCTGGGTCCAAAGAAGGAGAAGTGTACATTGCCATTTCATGTCACTAAGCAAACATCACCAAACTTAAGCAAAATGTATTTTCTTCAGTGACAGAACTACTTTGGTATAGAACTACCATTATTCATTATACATGGGCCTGCTGGGTTAAGAGCTATACACTTTTTTTTAAATGCTTTAGCTGTCGGGCTGATCCAACGTGATTTTGTCTGAACAGCAATGGTGGAATCCATATTCAGATGTCTTCATTTGTGAAACAGAGCTGGAGCTGGTCAAAGGAATTCAAATGATGCATACCTCCGCAAGCATACATACTGAGCATAAAGTCACAAAAAGCCGTCTATGGACTGAGTTCACATTTATGTTGGGGCAATGAATGTCTTGTTACTCTTACAGCTGGTGCTCATGTAGGAAAGAACCGCTGCCTACTTCAGTGGGCGTCTGCTGCCCGGGGACCAAGAAGCTCGCCAGGGGAATGACCTTGACGTGGTCCTCCTTCTTACTACTGGAGTGTCTATCCAGGGTGTTGTAGAACTGCGGCCGGTTCATCCCTTTGTCCAGGTCTTCTTTTTTGGGCACAGATCTGCCCAGCGTATGGCGCCCATCCATGACCCCCATGCTGCCCATGTTAGCTTTGGCCCCCCTGGAAAAGCTCTGCTGGAAGCCAAAAGAAGACAGTGTAGCTGTGATGGCGGCGGTGGTTGGGGTGGTGCTGGGGCTGTTGCTACCAGACCCTTGGAACTGGGCCAGGGCTGGGGGCATCCAGCAGCTGTCGGAGTGGCCCAGTATCAGACACTCCTGGGTGCAGGTCTCAGAGGCCTCTGCCAAAGCTTTCTGCAGGTTTACCTCTATGGCTGTAAATAAAAGAGAAGAAGACAGAAGACAAAACAACAGTTAATCCAACAGTTCAGGAACTGCAGAGAGTAAAGTAAAGTAAAGAGTAATGATTTTACATGATTGCTGTAAAACAATTGAATGAACTCATAAATCAAAATGTTCACAGAAGGAAATTGTCACCTTATCAGGAGTTGACCCACAAAATGTCATCCTTTTAGCAAATCAAAAGTCAGAGATAAATGTTTTATTTCATCTTGTAATGAGAAAAACAGCAGCAGAGCATTTAATTTCCATTGGTATTCCCATGCCTCGCTCTGTTTACCTACAATATGCAAGGAATTCCCTGTAGCTTAATTAGAGTTTGAAAAAAAAAATTGTCTTGCTGTTTGTGTCTTGCATTGGCTTAATATTTAATAAACATCTTAACAAAGTATTGTTTACTTTAATCTCTGTCAGTGTGGCACACCTTAAACCCGTATGATCTTTGAGAAAACAAAACAATTCGGGTCAAATAAGAAAACTCAAATACAAAGAGCTGAAAAGAACAACAAATCCAGCAATCCCAGGATCATGTGAGCATTTTCGGAATATTCGGAGACAATTAACGCACGTGGTTAATTGTGACAGCGTTTAGGTTGCAAGCATCAAAGAGAAGGGAACAAAACCTGAGAATTGAATGAGGTTGCATCTGGCCAAGGGTAAGCACTCAAACTATCTTATCTCATTATCCTGGCACTGACATCATGTGTGGAATGAGTCTAGGATGAGGCCTCAGCATTGAGCCTCAGCAATAAAGCCTGTCAAGCCAGATAATTAGAATGTAAAACAGTAGGTACCAAGGCAACCAGGAGCCTGCAGTGTTATGTTTCCAAGGCCTTGCAAAGGAAAGACGGCCCTCATTCAAACATCACACAGCTCCTCTAGGCTTCAGCTTCAAGCTGTCATGTAGAAATTATTTAGTATATTTGCATAAGTAAGAATGCTATGAATAATTAAGCGTCCTAAGACCCTGGCACACAGGGACTACTATTTCCTTCATGCACAACACAAGTTCTGCTTGCTCAATGTTGTCTGCAGACCTTGTTAATTTTTCTAGTGTATTTAACACTCAAGGTGTATTTTCATAGTCCAAACAAGTCAGACGTCCTAAAACTATCTACAGTATATTGTAGTGTAACGACTCAAGGCTCTGTCTTTTTTTATTTTGTGACACTGCAGATTGAACAGCGACCAACTTTAATTACGAGTGCAGCGTCTGAAAATGAATCACTGGGTATAAATTGTGAGGATATATTTGGAGTACCCACGTGGAGTCAAATCTGTCCTCTCCATATTGAACTGAAGCCTTGGAGCAGGAGTGTATAAATCCCCTGGGCGGTAAATGTGTCACCTTTCAGAGGGTCACTAACTTCATTAAGGCTAAAATGGATGCTGCTTTCTCATTCTCTGGGCAAGCACAATAGGGCTGAGCCAAGTCTCAGCCGTGCCCTGACTCAGTCTCCCTCGTCAGGCTTTTCTGCTGTTTGTAATGCCTTTATGGAAAACTGTCATTTTTGATGAGGTAATGCTGTTAGTATGTACTTTTTATTCCCCAACTTGCAAAAAGGACACATATAAGAAAATGATTGTGTTCCTGACAAAACATTCAAAAGCGCTTCTTTGCCAGATTCCCTGCCTTCCCTCCAAACTTTAAATTATCAGTGCAGCCGAGGGTGAAGCTGTCTTTAACCTGGCGTACTTTCAGGTAGTGTGTAGCTCCGTGACTTCACACAGCTTGAACTCACAGCAGTTCCGTGTCAACAGCCCTCAGTGCCTCCAATTTTTTATAAGCAATATTTCACATCCAGCCTTTCTTTAAGACATGGGCCTGTACTATTTTCTATTCCGGGGGGATAGTTTGAAAAAGCGATGGCGGGTTTGGGAGGGTGGGAGTGCGGTGTGAGTGATGTCGCTGACAGCTCTGGCTGCTTTCGTCAGCTCGAGGTACTGCGCAGCCTGCTTGTGATGCCGCTGTCTTTTGTATTCAGGGGAAACAACTGTACCCTGCGGAGCTTTCGGGAGGAATCACACATCACTGACGCCCCGAATCCCCTGATGCTGAGAACATTCTTTTCTACTTTCCTTCAAGGAAATTTGAATGGCAGACAAGTGGGGATAATGGCAAACAATTGGGTGTAATAGACAGCACGACTCGGATCAGACCTACTGTTCTCATTTGAGATGTTTCATCTTCATGGTGATGTGGTTGAAACAGAACTGTGATTCCTGTTCAGCTCCTCTGTAGAGTTAACAGAACATCTAAAACAAGCTCACCTGCAATCACCCTGCTAAACTGACTGCAGCTGACGCTGGAAATGAAGTAGTATTCAAATCATGTTCCCATTCCAAACAGCCTGCGGGTTAATTTGACTGCTCTGTCATAAGCTAATCTATTATCCATGGTCTTGTTGTGTATTTCTCGACACCCGCAGTGGCACACGTTTTTTAGTTGCTCTTATGGTCATAATATGCAAGGTCAACACCAGCGTTAGCCTACAGCAATCCTGTTCTGCAACATCAACACATCCTTTGGCCAGCGAGAGATCGAACACCGCTGCATCCACCTTCAGCTGACCTTCCGCTTGTGCGGTCAAACATCACAGTACAGCTTGTATAAACATTGAACATTAAAAGAGAGAGTTTTAAGAATGCTGCATGGCACGCAACGCATTACAAAAATATGCGTTTTGCACAAAAAGAAAATACTCGACTTCATAAAGCGTGCCGTTTGCCTTGACACAAGGTAAAGAGAACATTTTAAAATGCATCTTTGCAATGCATGAGTTTAAAAAATATAGAAGTGTAAGAATAAAGACTTCCTTATCAAGTCAAATTAATAATACCTATAAAACTTTTTAAAACTTTTAAGCAAAGAACATTTAGAGCACCAGGACCACGTACACGTCTTTCAATCTAATGAAGTTAAAGGCAGGGTTCTTCATTTTTTTGAAAACTAGATTTTGAAAGTAGCTTTCCCTCAGTGCCCCGTCTGCACTGCGGGAAAGATTGAGACTGAGATTGGTACTTTTTTTTCTGTCAGGACCTAAAACCAATGTCAACCAAAATCCTAAAAAGTGTATCGAGAGGAAATTACCAACACTGCCTTTAAGTACACTCGTAAAAAAGTAAGTCAACTAAACAATATGAAAATGCATCGTTTGCATTGGTTCCACTTACAGTGTATATGTATTGATGCACTTTGGGATATCTCCATCAGCGGGCGTGCAGATGATTCACTGATTATAATGTCTTTTTTTAGTGTAGCTTTGATACCGAACCATCCCAGAAAACAAATTCATGCTCTACTTTAAAACAATTAATGTCCCAACAGAGCACACCTGTGTCTGCACTTTATGTTTCTATAGCAGATGAGGATATACTGCAGGAGCCCTCTGCTTGCAGCTGCTGTGTGCAGCACCATCCCCTGCTTTGGATATGCATTCAGGTCGCATGCTAGAATCATGAGGAGGCGTACACGTTCAACACCGCGCGGCTGCATGCTAATACTTTACGTAGTTGGTAATATGAAGATAATTGGTAACATTTTGTCATCAAGAACATTTTGTAATGATTTGATGGAACTGTAATAAACAGTGCGAGGCTGAATGCCCTCAGGATGTTCAAGTGCGACATAACGCAGCTGGTGTGATGACATTTTGTGTCTTCATTATTATTATATTTTTCTTTTTTATTGTACTCGTATCGATTTCCTCCGTGATGGTCATTAACTCAACTAATGCACATACATGATTTGACAGGCAGGAACACTCGCACACATTCAGGATGCATATTAGCCGGCTGATCAGGACCTCTCGGCACAATGCTATGAGATATTTAACATGACACTTGATGATATTTACTGACAGAGCTTGTTAGATCATGATGAGCTTCACATTAAGGTCTGCACACATATCACGGTTCCACTTATTATTTCAGCATGCACAAACTCATTATTGCTAATTAAAAGGATAATTGCATGCATCTAGGCCATTAAAATCCTCATACAGCATCTGAAAGGTGGACTAGGCCCCTGACTCATCCTGGCGGTGGTAATTGGTGCAGTCTTTTCAATTTTTCAGCCTGAAAACTAACCGCAACCAGCTGAAGTATAGTCTAAAAAGGGCTTTATCATGTACTGCAGGATGCCTCCATGTAGACCTTTTCATCAGAATATTAAAAATGTATTTGCTTTTATAGGTCCTATTTATGCAGGCTGCAGTACGGCCCCCTCTGCTGAAATCGTGTAAATCTATATCTCTGATCTATCGGACTGAAGGTTTTACTTCGCTTTCTCTTTATTGTCTAGTGTCTTGATACATGGCCTGTCACTATGCTGCATAGTTGTTTTCTTTAAACATTGCCTGCAAAAACTTGAAAGCTCAAAAGTTTCTTTTTTCAACTCACGAAACCTTCACAAAAGTGCAAAAGTTCAAATGAAACCCACAATGTAACTCGGCAAAGAAGATACTGTAGCTGTCTTTCTCCACCAAGAGCACTATCACCTGCAGCCCTGCCTCCTCTTGGTGTCAATAAATTTAGACTCAACGAGTTTATTAGTGACAGGAATCACAAGACAAAAATGCATAGAGGCTTACACTCCGCATTATTGAGATGTTAAAAAAATGAGGGTAAAAAGAACTCTCCCTTTGTCTCGTCTCTTATCAAGAGTTTTTCGAGCCGTCAAGGATGACTACAAGTGTTTCAGCTATCACGAGTGCAAAAATATGATCATTATTATATTAGGTGTCTGATATGGGCTGAAATGAGACAGAGTGTGAGGGGGGGGAGGAGGAGACATGAGCACGTTGTGTCTCACGTCTGGAGGGAGACCAAAAAGACAGAAACACAAGAACATGGAGGATTCTTTCAAATAAATAGAATCTCAGTAGAAATAATTGGGTTTGTAATTACCCAGACTTTATCGCTTCACTCGGCCTTACGCTCACTCCAAACGTACAATCTGGATAAGCAAATGGATGGCCATTAATAATAATAGCACTATTAAAAGCCCTTGGTGTTGCTCTGAAAAAGGGAGATGCCGTTACTTTCATCACAGCTCTGGCAATCATCATTTGAAGGAGAGACTAATGTCTCGCTTTCACAGAATTACAAATACAAGACCAGGCCGCTTAAACACTTGATCCATTTCACCGTTCTTCCTGCTTTCTTGGGTCTCTTATTTATTATGCACACTTATGACTGATTCATAGCCTTGATGATGTGTACTTGCATATGAGTACATGTTCTATTCACGGCATCACAAAGTGAGTCTGCTCTCTGCAGGAGTCAATACCATATGCAATACTTATAAGTGCTGCATATACATGACTTAGACAATAAAATACGAATGCGCACCCTGGAAGAAAAAGTCTGCCGCTGCTCCCGATAAAAAAAAAGAAAAGAAGAAAAAAGAGGCTGTCTCTATGGCAATGAGTGTGAGAATTAACTTTTCTCTGCCTGTCATACTCAAACACCATTTGTTTTTTCTTTACTTTTATCAGGAGGAGGTACAGTATAAGTCTCTGTGAAGGCAAGAAGAGCTGTTTTTTGTCACAGCTGACAAGGCTGTGAGGAAGTTAATATTCTATTGTAGCAATAATAAAAACTTGCTGTGCTCCTTGGAAAGGCAAAGATCAACTGTGTTGCAGAGGTCAGCGATGCTCTGTAGGAGGCTGACGTGTGTGAAGTTCTATAAGGAGCCATGCTGGGTTAGACAGCAAGTGTTGAATGTTATCAACATGACTTTTTTTTTTTATAGAATGTCGGGTAAAGCACTTCTTTTACCACCTGTCTTCATCTAATAGAGAATGGTAATGAACTATCTAACAGAATGGCGTATTGGATTTGTTTCCTGCTGAAACATAAATTCCTGAAGCGATTCAAAGCGAGATATAAGAAAGTGGCAATGCCATCGCTCCTCTTTTCAACTTTTTTAAAACAAACACTGCCAGATGTTATGAATGGCCTCCCGGAAAAGAGACAATGCCATGCAGATAAGAAGGGAGCAAGGTTGTCCATATATGCTGAAGACTAATTACTTTTGATGCATTTACTGAAGTCGGTGAGTCTCCGAGCCACATACGTATTTATCAGCACTTGCGGGACCTATACAGTTTCTCAGCTGTAATCCATCTAGCCTTGTCTCCTCTCGACCTCTTCTGCTTTCCCAGTGTTTGACCCATTGTAGCTGAAAGTAATTGCAGACAGAAAACAACATCTAATGATTACTTTATCTGGGAGTCTGAGAGAGAGTGAAAAGTCACAGACAGGTACTTTCAACAAAAGGAGGAGGCCTTTTTGTTCCCGACACACAATTTCAGACAACAAAGAATATTATTGACTTGGCTGAGATTAGAACACCAAAACAAATGACAAAGCACAGAGAGAGGACAAAGTGCACAAAGAAAGAGAAAGGATCCCTTGAACAGCCCTGAGCGAGCGCTTGCTTTTTTCCTTTTTGTTACCATTGATTAAAAGTAGGTTGAAGTACCCATTTCTACACCCAGAATATACAACACCAACACAATCCACTGATTCAACTTGATGTAAATTCCTTTATCTCCAAGTCACCTTTGTTGTCTGAAAGAAAGGAAGAAGAAGAAGAAGAAGAAAAAAAAAACACCAAAAATTTCCATTCTGCCTCGGCATAAAATGTTTACCCCGAGATCAACAAAAGCAATTGTGTGATTTCCATCAACAGAGACCACAGTGGGGAAGGTAGAACACAGAATAAGCTTTCATCCTGACACTTGACGTTTTTGTGTGTGACATTGCTTGATTACATCTCCTTCATTATGTGTGGACCACTATTGGGCCTCACCTCCTGAGGACAAGACGCCAGTGTCACCATCAACACAATCAGGCTTGGCCAAATACCCAGCATGGGCCAGATAGATGAGAGGTGCAAACACCATAACAATCTGCAATCAGCGCTCATCACTGCAGTGACACACAGAGGAAAAGGAGGCACACACTTTCCACAAACATATTTACACAAACACATCAGAGCTCTCAGTTTAAAATACCCTACAAAAAGGAACACCATTCAGTCTTTTCTTTGTAAGTCTGCACACACGCTGACGATACTGTGATATACTCTAGCTGTGCTGTCTCCGACAAGGAAGCAATACATAAATGCATATTTATAAGATCAAAAATAAAAAAAAAACCTGTGAATCCACCTTAAAATTCATTGCACATGGATGGATGACTGAAAATTTCCATATTGTGTAGATAATGCGAGGCTTGGGAAAATAAAGTAAAAAGCAAGGAATGAAAAGGGAAGTGAAAATATTTTAGAGGGATCTGAGCAGAGAGAAAACTCGACTGATTAAGTGCGACCTCACAAAGCTGTCTGATATTTGCAGGAAGATTGGATTGTTCCAGCAGGAATACTTTCTGAACAAGCATGATTTTTAGGAAATGACTCTAATCTCAAAATGTAAATGTCACTTATGACACTCTTAGCTCCCTTGTTTAAATGGAATTAGAAGCAGATTTGAGGCGTAAGCAGCTCCTCCAAGAATTGAACCCGTTACGTTTTGGCAAAGAGCCGCACGCAACAATAAAAATGAGGCCTCCGCCTCACGCGATGGAAGAGATACTGGAGAGACAAACTGCACAGCACCCGCCAGTGTGCTACATCCCGTGTCATGTAACAAGCAAATTCATCACACTGACCCATTGCCCCCAATTATTATGGAAAACAAGAATGAATCAAATTAACATTGAAGAAGCTCTCGGATGTGGCAGCATGTCTGTATTGCCGATAGATGCAGCAGCAGCAGGAGAGGAGAGGGTAATAAACAAGGTGCCACTGCATATGCCATATATCTTGCAGTCATTGATGATTAGCTCTGTTTTCCCTTAGCCATACATTACTGTTATTGCCTCCACGGTCAGGCAGATAGGAAGTGGATACAAAGGCATCGTGAAGCCCATCTTTCAACGGATAAACTGGCAGGCTGAAAACCACTCAGCACTGGTGGCGGCGTGATTTCAGTGCATGAGTGATCTGGTCATGCTGGAAATTGTAATCTCTTATATGACAGGGCTGAGAGGGAGACCTGCTGTACAATGTGTGTGTGTGTGTGTGTGTGTGTGTGTGTGTGTGTGTGTGTGTTTATTGTGCAACAATGTATTTCTAAGTGAAATCATTCAGTCTGGTCTCAAAAAGAGAGCCCCTCTTCAGATGTCAGCAGCTCAAGTCTGGATGTTTTGTCCCTCCAGGCTCTCCTGAAAATGTGTAATCTATATGAGGTGTCAAAGTCAGGCGCAGACACGCAAACCATCCTTTTTCTATGTGTCCCTTTTTATTCCCCCATCCTCCAAATATTTTGAGGACGGCTTAAGTATGAATGCAGGCTGTGTACGGTATTAGTCACAGTCATTAGTGCTGAGCAAACTTATATTTGCAGTATCAGTGTGTAGTGTAGCATGGCAAAGGTTTTAGTATGAGGGGCACACTCTCCCCAGATCCCCCTGTGCATGTACACTTTAAAGGTTTTCCTTTTCCGGAGCGCCACAGAGCCTCCTCTGGGGACAACTATTAATTTTTCACCGAAACCTCCCCTGAATAATGAATTCTGTCCTATTTATACGCTGTGATAAGTCTGCTGAATGTCTAAAAAGGGGTTATCATGAAAAGGGTAAGGCTTTCAGAGAAAGACCTGTTCCTGCTTAACATGTTTAATTCATCCGCATCGGCATGTTCCTGAAAGCACAAGAAAAGTCAAATAATGTATCACCAGCAAACATGAAAGTGGGCGCAAGCGGCACTTTCAATAAATCACGGCTTTACTTCTACTGTTGCGATGTTGACTGCCACAATCCTCAACCCAAACGCCAGCCGTTGAAAGTTCAGATAGATGCCTTCTACTCCTTCAGGCCCTGCTGACGGATATACTCGAGCTGAAATCACAGAGGTACTCAGTGGCTTGTGTTAATGTCTCTGTCACTACGCACTTTATTTGGGGTGTGTTGAGTGCAGGCATTGTCGACTAACATTCCCCACAGCGAGAGCGACTGATACCAGAGACACACGGAGTGATGGAGAGAGTGTGCAATAAGGCAGCTGCTGGAACATAAGCAAAAATAGCAAGTTAAGCCTTTAAGTAGTGCAACAAGACTGAAAGATCTCATAAAATCTGCCTGGAACGAAAATGTGAAACTTGAATTGATTACAAGAAATTTTAATATACTGTGATACATAATTAATCAAATTTCACCCCGGGATAAATGAAGCCTTTCTGATTTTGATAATGATAACTGCTGTACTGACTAACAGTTTAGCCCATTCCAGTTCATTTTAGTCATTTTGTTGCGGAATGTATCAACATTAAATAGTATTACTTCAGTTTTCACACTCAATTCAATTTATTCCAAGTATTACCCAGAGAGTCAAAGTTTTCCCAGGACACATCTGTGGTAAGATGGTAAGATTCGGGACGTAATTACATGTTGATCACTAAGTGGTTCAGTTCAATCTTCATATGGAGAATTTGCATGTATCACTCGGAAGTCCTTTTATGAAATAAAAAAAAAGGTCATATTCAGAGTTTTGAACATGTGTCTTATCTGATTCAGATATTATTTCAGATTTAAGCAAACAACTTTGTCTAACAGTCTCCCGGTTAGTGTCTAAATGATGCTCTCAATTTCGAAAAATATTGTTCATCAAATCAAAGGGCAGAAGCAGAAAGTAGGTTCTCTGATTGTGTTCTGACTGTGAAGATGAAGAGAATCCTCCAGTGGCTCCGGCAGTCCGCAGAGGAGAAGTCGGTGAAAATAGCCACGGCACTACTTTGCTCTAGAGACTGCTGGCAACCCATTGACCTCAATGTCTTTTATGCTATTTAGCCTCGAGCTCTAACTACCAGATATTAACATCCCATATCTTTGATTTTTGTGCGCCTGTCAGGCCCTGAGGACACTTGTATATGTCTGTCCCCGGGTGTCATCCTCTCTATGTCAGATGTTTGGGCCTGCTCGAAAACGACAAACACCCACAGAGAGGCAAGGGTAAGTCACATTTCTTCTCCCTGGCATGCAGTATCGACTCTAATGTTGACATGTACTATCAGAGCCTTGGGATGGCATGGAGAGAAAGGAATTTTGGCGGAAATAAAAGCACTAAATGTCACTGACATATCCGAGTGTTTGTAAAATTGTGGGAGAAAATTGCCATCCGTATGATGACATCACTGTGGCCAATTTTACCCCGCAGTTCATTTTCAAGCTGCTGTATTTGTGTGTGCGTGTTCATGCTTGTGTGACAGAGGGAGAAACAGGCTTGCTCTCCACATAATTCAGTGTGTGAAGGCACCAATACCCATCTCTATGATAATTTGCTATTCACTCTGAGCAAAGATAGCAATGTTGATACAATTCATTTCCCTTTTATTAACTGGTGCAGAAATGTTGGGCCGGGCAAAAGTGACTCAAGGAGTGTGAGAGGGCTGCAGGGTGGTGGAGTTTGTTTTACGGGTGGGAGGAGAAGGCTAGTTGTACAGGGTGAGGGATATTGCATGCACAATAGTTTATTTGCCTGAGACACAAGGCTGAGTTTACATGAACCTTGTCTGGCCTTTGCAAAAGACCTTAGGTCGGAGTATTATAAGTTTAAGAATATCCATGTTCGCCTCTCCAAACTTGTGTCAGCTTCAACAAGTTTCCGTTTCGTACCTCTTGTTTGCAACAAGTTTGAGTTTCATGCGCGACAAGCAGAGACAAGTCCAGTCAACTCTCTGAACCTAACGAGAGCCTCGTCTCTTTTATTCAGGGTTGATGTCCACTTTCTCTTCCCTCGCTTCCTCTCTCCACCCTGGTATGGCTAATTATTCCAAACTATCGGATAGACACTTTCAATTTCAATTAAACCTCAGTCGACCTTGGGGTGGGGGAATGGGGTCGCTCTCTCAGCCCAGAACAGTCCCTTCTGGCATGCTGGGTGTCATTTAAGAAGAAATTTAAACTCCGTTTTTTAGCAAGACTTCAGAGAATACAGGCTGAGTTCACACTTGTCAAGACTGAAGTGTGCTCAGCGAACGTATTCCAGTAACACACTTAATGTGATAATTGAAAGGGGTCCAATTAAAGCTTGGAGGCATAACTGGCTACTCTGATACACCCTAGGGTGGCTGTGAAGGACAGATTTACAGCCATATGCAGCTAATCTAGCCGTCTAGTATGGGCTATGAATCTTAATGCACTGATGTTACGATGACATATTGGCTGGTGGTGGTGTACAAATATAATCTTTTAGCTCACTGCATCAGCAAGAGGGTACACTCTGCCGTAAAAACTGTGAAAAGACGAAGGCAAAAAAAAGAGACCGAAAATAAGCATAAAATATCCACAGAATCGCAGTCTAATATCATCCAAGCAAATACAATAGTCGACCCTGCTGCAAAAGAAAGCGAGGGCACCATGTATGTAAGAAAAAAAACAATTATGTGATATTGACAGCGAGTGCAATCAAAGGCTCCCCTGCCAGACTCAATGAGGTGCCAATCAACTGAGTGTCTCTGCCGCCGCCTTTCATTTTAGAGTCAGAGAGATTCTGCCGTGGTGAATCATCAGTCAATAGCTCAGAGCTGATGGTTAATGCTGATTGATGACATTCACCCATTCACCCCCCTCTCTTACTACACAGCATTATCGGCAAAACAACAGTCAGCGGGCAAAACAACATTGGGAGGAAAGTTTAAGAAGATAATATTGAAGATATTCGTAAAATTTCACTTTTAATTAGTAGGAATGATTTTGATCTGTAGTAGCAGCTGTTTTCCAGTGCGGAAGCCTCTGCCACCTTGCTTTGATGGCTTCATTGTTTCACTTTGCAAAGAATGTGTTCTTCATTGAATGCTACCAGAGGTCACCTGTGATTGATTCAAGCCATAATTAAAATGATTATTAAAATAAACGCTAAAGCACCAGATGCTTTCTCTTCATTGTCCCATCACATCATGTGTATTAGGACGTCACTCAGCAAGGCATTAGCCAACACAATGTACAGGCAGCGCCGGACAATTGAGTACAAGCGTGTAATTAAAGTGATTCCATCAAATGTGACATTTCTATCAGCGCGCTATATTCTGCTTTTGCTCTGGCTTCTCTTCACCTGCGGTGACTCACCCATGACCGGAATAAAAGAAAGTGATCACTCTTAGACGAGGAAAAGATCGCCTCTGTGGAAATATCTTCATGTGAATTTGTGGGGAACATGGCAATGGTGAGCTGTAATGGGCACTTTTTAACCCTGAAATGTCAAGCTGGAGGAGGAACACTGCAACAAAACATAGTTATAATACTGAATTGGATAGAAGTGTCACCCCCTTGAAAGAAAACAACATTATTTCCGCTCCTTCCGCCACTCTCATTCGCTTGTTATTCTCTTGCTTATACCTGTTCCTCTCAATGTTTATTTTTCATATTTCATTCCCATCTTCAGTTGACAGTTTGAGGTATTTTCCTTTATTATTACTTAGCAGCAGGCTACTTCCTCTTCAAGTTGTCTGCACAACAAGAAAAAGGCATTATGGAACACACGCCAGAAAACAGACTTTTTGTCGGGGCTTCATCCTCGGCTGCTTTACATGTACAGCAGGCTTTGTAACATTCCTTTCATTATCTCGCACTTCCACACATCCACTCTTATTTGCAGTGGCTCTCAGAGAGTCCACGTATTCCAGTCGGACCTAAGGAAGGCTGGGTGTGAGCCATCCATCTCTCTGACAAGGAGAATAAACTAATTTTCTAATTTGCAGTCTCTCTCTTTATAATTCATGAAGGAAATATAATCTGACATCATACCTTTACAAAGACAACAATTAGAGTTTGAGAAATGACTGATATGATCCTCTAAGAGACACTTTATGACAATGTTCTCTGCTGAAACAATCCCATGAAAGCCTTCCTGAGATTTATTTACAACTGAATCTGCTTCCCACTATCTTCATTTACATGTTTTATTTTGTTCATATCAAACTTTAAAGCGCAAAATTTGTTACAACATTATGAAAAACCTGACCTGCCAAAAATGCACTTCTATTATTCCCTTAAAAATATGATAAATTAAAACGAAAGGTGGGATTTGGATTTGGATTTTTAGGTTTTCGACAAGCCCTATAGCTGTTTTTCTTGTAAACTATAATTTACTTTAATTTTGAAACTTTTTAAGATCTATTCTTGGAGATTGGATACATTGTATTCAGCCTCTAGTAGCAACACTTCCTCGTCAAAATCAATTATTAAGAAATGTTCTGCCATTAGGAACACATGGTATTTTTAAATATGGTACTTAACTTGCTTGTCTTTTCTTTCAGTCCCTCCACACTTCACAGAGTGCATCGCAAAAGAATTGTAAACTCTACTGGCACAGGAAGAAAGGGTATTAATTTTTCCAACCTGGAAACTGTAAACTGAAAATACCTGAGAAGTGGATAATTCTGTCTGAGGGAGACATGTATTTTCCCCCTTCCTTGTGTCAACACAACTTCTTTTGAGGTGTGCAGCGATGTCTGCATGGGCCTGATAAGTCTCTTATTCTCAGCAAAGAGTAATTTGCAAAATGCAGACGGCTGTACACAGACTCTCCACATTGTTAATTAAATCACTCTGCCTTTGATGTTTCCTCAGGTTTTAATGGGAAAATAACAAAATTAAACAGGATGCTGTCTTCCCTTCTCGTGAAAGGAATGATCCATGGATGGTGCATCAATTATTATAGCTGAAATACTGTAAATAAATTAAATTATCCATAAATAAAACTGCATGACTTTCATGTGAAAGCAAAGCATTGTTTTTCTTTAAATCTGTCAAGGCACTGGCACATGAACACAGGAACATATTATTCACAGTTGTTAGCACCTCATACCTGTTGCCAAAGCAGCATTGACCATATGGTCATGCAACAACAGAAAGGTGTGTTGGAGTCAGGTGATGCTTGTCCTGCCATTCTACCTTTATTTTATCATTAACATTTATCTAAAGGTGCTGGAACAACTTTTTCAGCCTTTGTATGGAATGTAATCTAAATTATCCTTATAGGCAGATTTAGCTTTCAAACTCATCCTAACATTAAAACATTCAGTAAAGAAATAATTACCTCAATTAACTTTGTTTGAATGTTTGAATTGGCCAAATCCACTCAACATGAAAGCTAAACTTTTCACTTTTAAACATGAGGTTGGGACATCGAGGATGACATTTTTTCTATAAACAATAAAAACCATGATTGTATTTATGGTAATTAAAAAACAAATGGTAAATGGACTTGAGCTTCTGTAGAGATTCTCTAATCTTCTGGCAACTTAATCGCTTTTACGCCACAGGTCACACCCATTCACACACTGATAGCAGAGGTCTCTTTGTAAAGTGGCCATCAGTATCCCATTAGACACAGCGGACATTACCTGCAGGAGGTGGGAACCTGGCTTCCCGATTAAGAGACAACCAACTCTTTTAACTGAGCCACAGCCGCCCCACAATCAAAAAGCTAATCGCTTCAGACTTTTGTTAAAAGTGCAAAACAATCTGGAATAGGATAAAATAATAATGTGCTTGATGTTATAAAACCCTACATACACTAAATGTTTCAATCTTAACCAGTAAATGTACTGGTAAATGTTTTGAAATTATGGAATTACTTGAATCAAATTTTATGATTGTGATTTTGATATGATTTTGTGTGTTTTTTTTTTTTTTTTTAAAACATTTGTCTGCATTGATTTCTCCATTTTGTTAAGCTATTTAAGCTTGTCCAATGTTGGTTGTGTTGAGGGTGTTTGTCATCTGAACTGAAAAAAAGAGCTCATAATTGGAAATAAAATGAGGGGTTTCTTGGTTTGAGACGGTGGTTATAGAGCTCAATGGTTGTGATTACATCCCCCAGAATACACATGTCACCCCCCCACTCCCCCTCCTGCAACCTGCCTCTAAATGTGATCAATAATGATGGCTTTCTCTCCATAATGAAAGTCACGCTCAATCACAAGTTTGTCAATGGCTGCCGCACAAAATCAAACGGTAAAAGTAAATTTTGTCTCAGGGAGAAAAAGATGAGCTACTGCCTTCATTTACTCGACATTTGGCCACGAAACAACAAGAGCTGCTGAAAATGACGGTGAGACGCCATCTGTTTTGTCAGGGTCAGTAACTTCCTGGGCCACATATAATCTGCGAATACTACACTGTGACCTTTGCACTAATCAATCCACCAAACACTTTGTGTCTAAAGAGAGAAATCTGCAAATCAGGACGAGGAGAGAGGAGTGTTTTCCAAGAAAGGGTCAAGCTGATAACAGAATGCATCCCCCAAGGTGTTAATGGCAGGCTGATTATCTAAACGGTGAGTGTTTTTTCTTACTCCAACCTCTAATTACTTCAAGGCTAGTCTTTGAAAAAAGCAATTATGAGCTGGGCCGAACTGTACATCTCACTTTAATGGTTCAATACTCTTATTCATTTGTTCTCATTTTCAAAATATCAGCATTGTGTAGATGGAAAAACACAGGCAATCTAATTTGAGTTAAACCCTGCACATTCCATTCAAAGTAAAACACCTAATAGAATTCAACTAAGCAATAATTAAACCCACTGAACCTGTACACATTTGCTCCTATAATCATTCCTGTAAATAAAGTTAACTTCAAAACATTGTAGAAATATGTAAAGCTTTTTGATACACACCTGTACCACCTGTTTCATTTGAATCTGTGTTTAATAAAAAATGTGGACATGCAAAAATATAAAGTACATAATGCCACTTAAGGAAGTCTTAAACAAGCCCCCCAGAAATCTGTTCTTTTGTCCACCAGTAGAGGGCGCATGGTCTCCCTCAGTGTCCCTCCTCTCTGTCCTGCTGAATTGAAAAGTTACTTAAGACCTCACTAATGCTGCAGCTAAGCCCCTTTTGGGTCTGAGGTAGCTCTAAGGGGCTCTCTGTTGCAGCCTGTTAACGGCAATACCTTCACACTACAAAAATATGCAGCATTGCACCAGAGGGAGCAACTGACATACATAAAGCCCAACATCAAGCAATGTGCAATGGCTTTCTTTAGTGCTCACTTGTCACAATATGGAGCCTTTCTCTTGCTATACTCCTTGAACAGTGTATATTTTCATTTCATATATTGTTTTTTTCAACTTAGGTGCATTTACTGAGAAGCATGGAGCAGGGTTTGTATTTGTCATCCTCACTCAAACATACCAAAAAAAACAAAACAAAAAACATTTGATTCCTTTCAATTAACTTTGAGAAGTGAGGTCAGATCATTTGAAGCTGTTTTGTTAAACTGGGAAAGGTGTGAGGTGTCGCTTCAATGATGTCTCCTGCTTCTGTCTCGCCACAGATGTCCAAAAACAAGTTGACAGCGTGGCCCCACAGACAAGCCCCGAGATTAATGATTTGTGACAGCTTCAACGAGCCAGGATATGAACAGTCATCCTGCAGCCATTACATAAGTAGAAACAGCTGTTGTTCTGAGACCGGGCTTTGATTTCTTACTGTACTTGCTCATCACAGAAGAGTGTCGGGAGAGAGGACCTTCCGTCACACACAAAAGGGCTGAATCATATTGTGGAGGCAGCAGGTTTTTGTACAGAGCGAGCCAATGGCTGTAGCTGTGGATGCAATCTCAATAGGGCAGAAAAAGAAACTTTCTGTGTCCACTCTTTGCAGCTCTTAAATATTGAGACGTCAACAAAAAAAAAATCCGGCTGTATCAATGCAGTTCATATTTATGGCTTCTGAGACTCCTGCCAATGCCGTTGTGTAATTTTAACAGCCTTGCAGTAATTCTATGGCTATGTTGTGATTAGCATGAGCATGAATGGAGCTAGATTAAACCCAGTAGGAGAATATATTGAAGGAACTGCAATTAGACACAACATTATTCCTTTTCTATTTGATTCTGTGAACATTGCCTTGTTCTGCCACAATAGGATTTAGATAGTCCCATTGTGATGAAAGCCTATTTTGAAAACCTGGTGAATGTACAGAACATGACGAACCACTTTGTTTCAACAGGACAAAAGGCAGACTTGGCATGTGTTTTCTAACAGTTGGCATTGCGTGCCTTTTTTCAAAGTCTTTTCTTTTTAGATCACCCCAAAGAGCCCAACACAGGGGCTTTGAGAAGGGTGTCCTGAAAACATGCAGGAGATTGCCTTTGTATCCACAGCACAAATGCCAGACTGAATCCCTTTGAATGACCATCTAATCTGTTTTTTTTTTTCACATCATCATCGCCCTTTTATTATCCCATTTATTCATTTATTTTCATTCATAAAGAAACACTACTATTCCAATTTTCATTTCGTAAAAAAAAAAAAAAAAAAAAGTCTGATTAAAAAGGTTATTATGTAACATTATGATGTGCTGCTTAGCCACGGCTAAAGAAAAGCTCCATAACACATCCTGACAACAATAATGTATTCATCCCATTTCACCTTTTGTATAATTCTACATCAGGCTTACAAGATGTCGGTGTCTGGCTTTTGCATGTCTGCATGCACTGTCCTTGCTTAGGATTCAGCAGATGGAACCATGGGATGGAGGTTATCAGCCATCCCATTCCCCTCTGGACTCTAATTCGTTGTCGACAATGTGCTATGGACCCTAAAGGCCCGCCATCTGCTTACTTTCTCTCCTTCCAAAGGTGAGATATTTCAAACCACCTGGTTGATGTTTTAGCCACTCGTGCCACCTAGTTACCAGTGTTGTCCATGTTGGTGTTGATGTTTACATGGAGAGAAGGACCCAATAACATTTACAATACAATAAACGTTGCTCTGTAATTTACAACCAGAGTTGTACATACTCTGTGGTTATTGGATGATCTTGATTCAAACCCCTTGAAGGTGTACAACACATAGTTCAGATTTGTGTTCTTTGGATATCACAAAGATTTGAAATGCGAAAAAAAAAATATATATATATAGCAATGATGTTATGATGACATTATAAGGACCTTGGTCTGCAGCCAGACTGTTTGAAAGTTTGAAGTAACAGAAAGTCTGTGGGTATTAACGCACACTTACAGAGACGTTACAATGTGCGTTTTTAGTACAAGTATCGATTAGTATTATAGTTTAATTCCAGTCTAACATCCATTTTTAGATGCAGAATAAATGGACTGTTAAAATGTTTGTTAGCTCAGAGCGGCATTGGAAATAAGCAAGTGACCACATAGTGCTCACTCACACTCTGCCCATTCATAACATGGCCAGTCAATCACGTTTTGCTCTTCCTCAAGCAGCTTAGTCCTCCTCACACAGGGAAACGGACATTTTCAGGCTGTGAATGGATGTCTCCTTGCTTACCGATCGTCACTGTGTGCACAGATTGCGTTTTGACAAGCAAGCCATCCTTAATCCTCGGTCACATCCAGTTGCCAAGTCGATGTGACCAAATTTCTTCTCTCTGTGTGTATTTGTGTGAGCACATTTATTTGTTGGTGGGTTGTAGATTTTTACAAGCAATATAATATATTCATCCGCCTGGTAAACTGGATCTTTTACAGTACATTGTGTTTCCTTGTAAACAAACCACCTAAGAAATTCTCCCAATTTAAAGCAGCAATTTCAGGTAATTTGAGGATGATTATCAAAAGAGACTTTTAGACACTTTGCACAAGGCAGTTGTTTCGGCAGCTGTTGTACTAAATAGCATAAAAATGGAAAGAGATTTACTAAATTACTCCTTTTTAAGGTTTGCTATCGGAGATGTTTGGAACAGGTAGACAGTATCTCTTTATATGGTGGGCCAAAGAAGTAGGAACTGATCACTACTACTGCACATTTATAACAAAGCCGAGGTGTTTCCGTGATGCAAAGCAATGCTACTTTTCTTTTTGCTGACTTGTGCAGATGTGAAATGTGCACAAAACACAGATGTGACTTAAAAGATCTACACTCTCCCTTGTGTCTCTTTATGCTTAGATATTGAGCTTCTATCCCAAGCTTAGTGCCTGCCCCTCTATACATCATGAAATTGATCTAGGGAGGAAGATTTAAGCCTTAGCAGGGAGCCAGAAACCTTGTTCCAAGGTCAGGCAGTGGGAGGCAGAGGCCATGGGTCACCTGTCTCCTCACACCTGCCCTTGATGTATCCCCACCCTGAGTCCCTGAGGACCGGAATGATTCCTATTCTGCTGATGAGTTAAACCTGCCTGAGCCATAGGAATCCACAGGATTTCTATTGGCCTTGTCTGCACCTGTGTAGGACAGCGATCGCACTACTTAGCTACATCAATCAATACCCACGCAACACGGACACACAGCATGTCGCGGCTGATGTAGCCGATGCATGACGTCAAAGTTAGTCCTGTGAAGCAAAGTTCATACTGCAAAAAAACTCGAGGTGATTCATCATGAGATGGATTATTCCAAGAAACTTTGGCTCTGCAGGGCACGGAGAGACATCGAGTAATAATCTACTTTCACTCAATCAGTCATTCCGTCTTTATAGACATACAGAAGGAGCGGTAAACTGTGCATCTATACAGGAAGAGTCAGGGTTACTAAGTTTAGTGCATGCAGCAAATAAAAAGCTGTGGACAGAAGGTGTCCTCATGGCGCTCAGAGAAATACTACACATTAAATGGAGCAGCAAACATTCTCTTTTTTCCTTCCAAATAAGGGCATTATGTATGCATGTGGGGATGTTTGTTAAAAACCCTTGTCTGCTGCCAGGCTTCACCTCCTTTCCCCTAAGCTCAGAGACGGAAATGTAAGCTGTTTACAAATACAGTATGACAGGTCGGATACTGCTAACTTAAGTTTTCATGTCAAAAGCTGTCAGTGACATTTAACAAGAAGAAAAGCATGTCAGATCTAAAAAGTAGACCAAACCAGTTGACATGTACATGGAAGTAGTGCTCCACTTGGCATGCACTAAAGCTCACTGTTTTATTACTTAGAGTATAATGATATGTTGTGATCAGTTAGATAGACTAGTTTTATGTAAAAAAGGATTATAGATGACACAAAGCAGACCTTGTTTAACCAGAAGAGCATTTTGAAAACTCTGAGCTCATCGAGGACCATGTCGTCATCTTACATGCAAATCTGCAACCTAAACCACAATCTAAGTCTTTATTTATTCACAACAGTTCTGTCAATGTCAATATGATCGTGCCTTGCTTGAAGGGCCATCATCTGAGCTGTTAACTTATCTGTGTGAGCATTTTCACATGGTTAAAATACAATAACCACACCAAAATAAACAAAATAAAATGAATCATGGATGTAGAATACCCACGCTCGAATTGCATCGTAGACATTGGAACTTTTATACAGAAAAAAAAAAAAAGAAGACTCTTTTTATCTTTACTTTAAGTCAGAGCTGCAACTTACTTCACACCATTATCACACTTTGGACTTTACTGTTGATGAGTTAGATCTTGTTCAAATTCAATGGTTTCTTTCTGTACGGTTGTTACACCCTCCCTGAAAGTTTCATAAAAGTGGGACCATAAGTTCTTCTGTAATCCGGCAGACAAACACAGAGACGGACAAACAGACTTACGAGCGGAACAGCAACCATTACATCCTCTGCGGAGGTGGTAATGACTTATCCTAAAAGCAACAGGATTTTCTTTGTATGTGGTTGTATAGAGTATATTATACTGAAGGTGTCCTACTGTTATTCAGTGTCACAAAAGCTTGTTTCTTGTCCACCTATAGCAGAATGTATACAGGGAAAATATTGAGTTTGGCGAGAAAGGCTCCGGGCTGTTTCGGGTTCAACTGGGAATAGATTTTTTTTTTTTTTCAAGGGCAGCATGCAATCATGGAGCTGTGTTATTCCCTATGATTGCCAGTCCACTGGAAAAATACACGTACACACAAACCGCACATATTCATTTGACATTCACAACATCAACAAAATATTCAGAGTGAAGATCAGAGTGAGGAGACATCAGACATCCAAGTCTAGGTGATATTACCATTTTGTGCATCAGCCTGGCCTTTTCTGCGGCCCAACAGCTGTGCCCCTTGCACTGTGGATTAGCCACGTCTGTTGTCACGGCAACATGGTGGACATATGAAAAAAAAAAAAAACATTAAGAAGCTTTTACAGTTTCAAGAACTTCTCAATATGAGGCCAAAGCAACTTAGTTCACGGGGAAAGTCAACAAAGAGCAAGTGGAGACAGAGGTCACAAAGAAGGATTCGGAGCGGAGAAAGGTCTTTCAACATGGTTGGAAACATGCCACATAATGAACGTCATAATGAGGTAAAAAGACATTTCAACCATGATTTGCTCCTTCTTTTTCGGTGGAAAATTTTAAGCTAACCCCCCAAAAAAAACACAGCGCAGGAAACATTTGTGACAGATTCTCCATCAACTTGTCTTTATGCCGAAAAAAACAGAAAAATAAACTTAAAAAAAAAGTACTATGTATATTCATATCCTATAAAAGTCATCCATGCACATTGCTAAGATCTAGAAGTCAGATGAATTAATTTTATTAAGTTACCAATTTTCACATTTTTAATTTCCCTTACTGTTTTGACGTGTGTGTGTGTGTGTGTGTGTGTGTGTGTAGGTGTATGTGTGTAGGTGTGTGGCTGTGTGTGTGTGTGTGAATGCTGCATGTTGTGCTGTAGGGCTTTTAGTAATGAAAGTACTTCAGCGAGATTAACTCATCAGCGTTGTATAATAATAAAACAAAGAGATAGCAGGGCATTGTTTTCTCCTTCTGTAGCAGCCAGTGTGTTCGAAATCGTGAAAGTTGTGTCATTTGATTATCTCTCTCTCCCTCTCTGTGTTTCTTTTTTTGTTCTGTTTTTAGTCCTGTGAAGAGTTCAGGTCATAGCTAGAATAATGGCTAACAGCCAATAAACCCAACTGTGTTTTTAGGAAGAGAAAACCCACTATCATTGAGCCTGAGATCAGAGGCTTTCGATCTTCCATCACTTAGAGCAGCAGTGAAAAGTCAAGGTGCAAGTCGAGGCAGATCATGAACTCACTCATCGTGAGAATTATTTGCTTTCCTCTGTATCTTCCAGGAGCAGCCCGTTTTTTTTATTTATTTTTTATTCAGGAACTTGGCCAGTAGCTTATCGGGGCAAAGTATATTACAGAACGACGCAACTGTGCAGCTTCCTCTGTGGGTGTAGAATGGCTCGGAGCTTGTTAAAGAAGCCTGGTCAAGTTATGTCGGATTTTAACAGCCATCTGCACAGATTGACCTCTCCGGCATCCTGAAGGCCCATAAAGCCTGATTCATCACCCCTCTCCCTGGCAGAGGGCACGACGAAGACAGGGAAAGAGCAGCACTCAGGTATGCTAAAGTCATCCATGATGGAATCTGTCAACTCTGCAAATGGCTCCCTTTCACCCTGCTGCTGTGTGTGTTTTATCAGCTGAAGGAGCCGATGACAGAAAGTCTATTGAACTCTGACTGTCTCTCCATACAAATTATTCCTTTTCCGTTGAGCAACGTTTGTGTTAGGGCAGAGCCTGCTTATCAGTCAAATTTGGGCCCGGCATGACGCTAAGAGGGAGAACTAGAGAGGTGTTGCTGGAGGCATCGTTATTTACCTCACATCGTCTCTTCTTTTTCACCTTCCCTCTAGTAATCATAATTATATTGGGAAATTCTATTTGTTGCAAAGGCTGCTGACAACCCTTGAGGATGAAAAATACAATTTAATAATTTGCTGCTGCCGACACATCTTCAAGCACAGCAGGATTTGTGGGATGAAAACGACGGGTGGGCTTTAGAAGCATTATGAATGCTATTGGATCAGTTTTGGAGTGACAGATAACAAGCTCAGAAGCCCAGATGAAGTTTTCCCCTGATAGATACTTTGTGCTGGTAAACAGACCTGTTTATTCTTGTCCTTAAACAACAGAATCCCCAGGCTGTTGATTTGGAAATTAGATTGACTGATGGTGAAATCATTGTCAATAGATCTTAAAACACTTTATTCTTTGGTTTTGGTTGATCAATAAGTAGGCTATGCATATGTTTTTAAAATATGAATGAACTCTAAATCATTCATTCCGTCTTCTAAATGCTTTCTTACCCTGCAGATGCTCTGACATGTACTGCAAGTATTTATGCCGTTGATAGCGAGGAAAACCCTCAAAAGGTAGAGTAGCCTCAGGATTGCTTCTCTCGTCTTTTTTTTTTTTTTTTTCCTGAATGTCTCAACCTGTGTTGCTGTGCTGGAAAATGGAGTGTTAGATTTTGGGCATAAGGAGTGCTCGGCTGCCGCTTTACATTTTGTTTCCCTCCACTAGTCCAATTTCATATTGATGAGCTCTGCAGCAATTCAAATTGCATGTCTTCTTTAAACATTTAACTAGCAAAGAGAGCAATCACACTCTGTGCTCAAATCCTGCCTCTGCTGAAAAATGCAAATGCTATTGCCGTGAAAGAGAAATCAGAAAGAGGTACCTGAAGGAGTGCAGATTTCCCAGCTAATCCCAGCTACAGTAGGCTTAGTTTTACATGTATGACCCGGACGCAGGAGGCTGACAAATGCAACCACTCCACATGATGGATCCTTTGTAGTTCCGCTTACTCTGAGGATCAATACTAATACTTAAGTGTAATTTCAATATAAAACTGCAACTTGTTCTCATGGATTTGCCCTGCTTCATGTGTATTGCCCCATATATGTCAACTGCATAAGACAATAAAGTGGAAACCTCTCTGATATTTGCACTGAAGTCCATGGAGAGATCACTGACACTTTCCAGCAAAGAAAAAAAAAAAAAGACAGACTCCTCAATGCGTCTGCTGAAGCTCAGTTCTTGAGATATTCTTCAAGAAATGAATACATACGCATTTGCATCTGCTCTGGTTATTATATAGAATATTGCCATTCCCTCATCATTAAAACAAAACATCCAGGGCAAAAATGTCTTTATGCATTATTCTGATGACAGCTCTGCCTCTGACTTTATGAAATGCAAAGATAGAGTCGCAGTGTGCTCAGGCTATAGTGGTAAAAAGAAATACATGGTAATGTTCAAGCTTCAGTATTCGTTGGTACAACACAGTGCAGCTCGTGATACTTTTGCTTTTGGGAGAAATCAGCGAGAGAGAAAAAAGTGAGCAGTAAATTTAGCAAATCATATGAAAGGAAGTAAATTGGTGAAATAACTAAATTGGTAAGGCCTTTTTTTTTGTAGCCTGGCTCCTATAATACTCATTCTGCAAGCTCCCAGGGAAGCTGCTTAAAAATGATAATCCGGGAGAGGAAAAGGAGAATCTCAGCAGACCTGCCTCAAGCCCACTTTCAACCCTATTAAGAAATATTATGCAGCCTTCTAAAGAAAGCCAACTCCAGCCTTGAACAGTGCGGCCTGCATGCCCTCCTCTGGACTCATCCTCTACGGCTGAGCCAACTGAAAATGTTATTGTGCTGTTTAAATGACTGATCATACATTTCTGTTCTCTAACATAATGTATATATATATATATATATATATATATATATATATATATATATAAATACTATGATGTCATTGTTTTGTATGTACCTTTTTTTTCATTGAGCTTTGACTCTGATTCACAAGATCTGCAAAATGCCTGAAAGTTGTTCTCGTCCTCGATGTACCTTTTAAGAAGGTGAAAAATACACATCTTAGGTTTCTCACCCCGCTGAACCAAATCCCAAAACTTTGACGCTGTGCTCTGCCAGGCTGCAAGCTAAGTACGCGAGGCTGCCTCGGGGCAAAAATGTGGGACTGTGCCTCATTACACGTTGCAAACACTGCATGCTGGGTCAGAATACATTGCTTATAAGGGCTTCACTTTTGGGCTATTTGGTGTACAAAAAGCTTGATGCTCTTTGCTTTATCAGAAAGCTTCAATATGCAGTTAACCTTCATCATAGCCATTTTAAAGGACATTGATTAAAATACAATGGCTGAGGATTTTTTTTAGGAAGTCTACATTTATTGATAATGTAATGACAGTTATCATTCCAACATATTGTTTTCTTCTTCTTCTTTCCAGCACAAAAGGTTCACTGCTTGTTTACATCTTTTGAGCAGCAAAAAGTGTCTTGTAAAGTCAGTCATATGTACAAAGTGAAAATGATGTAGAGATGCAATCAGGTAAACAGATGGAGGGATATAACATCTAAGCCCATCAGGGGGTCTTGTTCACCCAGCATGCATCTCTGCAACAGGGTGAAGTCAGCCAGGAGTATCTTCAGAGTTCACGACTTGAGTATAAGAGCATCTACGCAACCAGAATTCTCATTATGTAGATCATATTGGATTTTTGGTCTTAGGCTGCACTCTATGGGCATGCACAGCCAGTGGCCACCAGGCGTACAAGCACAGACCCTTGTAAAGTTTAAATTCAGTGCTTTGTCAATATCTATCATGGCCGAGATTCTTATAGCACATGCAGTGTTCAATGAGTCCTTTAAAGACGATCTCTCCTGTGGCATATATGTCAATTTGTCCTGTGATTTATTTGTTGGCTAACTGAGCTGGTATCACTTAACTCATTCAGGTAGACAGAGAGCGAGAGTGTCTGTGTGTGTGTGTGTGTGTGTGTGTTTGTGTGAGTCATGGCAGGAGACAATGAGCGAGAGAGAGAGACAGAATGTGCAATGCAATCATACTTGGCCTGCATCCACTCCCTCAGTAATGGGCGAAGCAGTGTGCAAGCAAAACTCCCCTGAGAAAACAGGGAAAGATGAGAAAATAAGTGGGTCAAGCACTGGGTGTGAGGGGCAGGACTGGCGAAGAAGACCCCACTGGAATCAATGCACTTTCGCAGGCCTGCTTTGGTGGGATATCGAACACCATAAAAGTGTGCTCTGGCGCTAAATGACGGGCTGAAAGCTGGAGCAGCCCCGTCTGACTTTGATTATATCATTCCCAGGGCGTTCTGCGTCATCAGATATTGTGAGATAAGTATCATAATAGTTGTGTATTTTTGCTGTTACAGTAAAAGCTACATAAACTGTGGCCATTACGGTGCCTGTCTCAAGAGATAGAAGCAGAGATACATCACATGTTCTGGTGTTAAAGAAGCTAATTGTTCTGTCAGTCCCCGAGCAAATGCTTAATGGTTCACAGCAATTACCAGGGGCAGTGAAGATATAATAGCAAACACAGAAGACTCGCACAAACAAGACATTTCTAACGTTTTAGTTTGGCCTCTGTACTGTCAGTGGTGTTGCATTGTTTTTATCTGTTGCGGTGGTCACCAGACGGAAAACACCATACTGAGAATGAATTGTTCCCGCTGTTCGCACCATGCATTGCACCGAAATAGCACCCATCCGTTTTAGCATCCTATCCACAAAAGACTTTGCACTAATGATATGCCAGCTCTAACACGCCCACAACGTTGTCCTGCTCCGTGCAATTTGCTCCTTTTTTTTTTTTTTTTTTTGCTCATGCCGTCTGAGCTGTTTTGACAACAGGAACAATGATGAGCAAGGAGGGGAGCGGAAACTTTTTTTCAGGGTTTATTTTGATGCCAGATTTTGAAAAATGTAAAATGAGTTTCACTGTTTCGGCCAAAGCCTCCTCAAGCAAGGGCAACTACAAAAAGGAAAGCAGCAACACTTTTCATTCTCATGTTTAGCTCCTCCAAACTTCTTCACAGAACAGATGTGGATGAAATGTCTGATCTATCCGCTGGTTATATCAATAACAGTGCGGTTAAAGTAACATTTACACGCTTTAACGGATCTTTTATTTTAAAGTCATACAGAGAAATAATTGTTTCTTCTTATTTTCTGGAAAGTTTGTGTCATTTCTTATAAATACTGCACCACATTTACTGCCAGCTGCGTGCATTAAGCCATCCTTTTGTGTTTATTTGAGTGTACAGAGAGAGAGAGAGAGAAAGAAAGAAGAAATTGCACACAGTTCTCAGTGGCGTTAAATAGCACTAGTGTAACCCCCTGTGGCAATTAACGCTGGTCTTTGTGGATGAGATGGTATTTTTTCAAAAAGGCTCATTGGCAGAGGAAGGGGACAATTTTGCACTGTTGTTTTTTTTTGTAATAGTCAGCAATTTACATACCTGCAAATGGAACAGACACGCCCACGAGGCTACCTGCTGTGTGCAGTCTTTGTGCAGTCTGCGTGCATTTTACCCTTTGTGCATGCTTCATGCATTCCGCACATTTTATTTTACATTCAAAGTTGTCTTATGAAGACAACAATTAGGCATAAGGAGCAATAACAGATCTTTCCTGCTGTTTGCTATCCTAATCTGACCATTTATTACACTGTCTCATCCTATCCGATATGTTCTATCCCCTCCTCTTATCCTCACACAACTTACTCACTGTGAAGGTCTGATAATAGCTTTAAATTTGCCGACACTGCACTCAACTATAAATGTTTACATAACCTGGCTGCTGAGGTTTTCAGTAACATGTTGAAACCTTTTTGGGCTTTTGGCTCAATTACAAGGCCCTGCTGCTGAGGGAAATTGCAGAGTGCTCTGTCACAAAACCTTCTTTAGACAGACAGCCCTTTTTTCTCCCCGCTTCTCTATAAAAGGGGATCAACATATGGGATCCCTTACGCACACGACGTTAAATTGATCATAATGGGGAGCACTTTAAATACAAAATGGAACACTTTCTGAAGTGCAACCAGGATTGATGGAATCATTGCTGACCCCAACGCTGTCTCTGTTCGCTTCATCTCTGTTTTCAATCTCACTTTCGGCCTTTTTTCTCAGACTTAATAGCACTCTGCATATTTTACATCCTTTTTTTTTTTTCGGTCAATCACTATGTGCTTGTACTTTAATTTAAACACTGTACTGAATCGATATACCTACATTAAACGTATTAAATGTACAGCACGGTGCACTCTGGAATCAGACGACTTTTAGTCAACTGTTTGTCAAACTTAAATATAGACTTAAAAATTGTACAAGTCTCATTACATTGTTCTGCCCACAGACTGTAGCCATCATTGCCATGTGCTGCTTTTACACTTGAGCTTCTTTGAAATGAGTCACATGATGGAACAGACACGACAGAACTTTTCCTGATTCCTCACAGAGAATGCAAAGTTTGAATGTCTTCATACAGCGCAGTGTATCAATATGATTTGGGGAGCATTTAATGTGGCATCAACACCACAGGTCTAGATGGAGGGGGAAGCAAAATCCCATTTACAAATTGTGTCCTCGTTTGTTAGTGGCACGGCACCTCAATTACCCAGTGAGCAGGTTTTTATTTATTCATGCAGACAAAGTCACGTATTCATGAGGATTAACCCGAAACTCGCTCATAGACTGGCAGGCACAGATTGCATATTTTACCATATGAGGAATAGCTGACGCGTTTACCCCTCAGAAGATTGAGAGAAAGCAAGATGAGAGAAGCAGGAATGGCTGAGTGAGCTTTTGGGTCACTGCATGGTCAGTTTCTCCAACTTTATTCCGATTTGTGTTTTTCAAGAATGTATAAGAGGGTATTTTGAATAATGTTTGTGCAGCAGGGAGTGTTCATGTTGGGGAGAAGGGGGAGAGCATACGCCGCTACATTACAAGATAGGAAGTAATGTTAGACTTTGGATTTGTAATGCCTGCTTTATGCGTTTCCCTCCGGAATACGAGCTTTGTATCTTAAACTGCAGGAGCTATTTGGAAGATAGAGATATCACCTGAGTGAATTCTAATAAAACATCCACTTCCATAATCACAAACAAGCAGAGAAACAAAACAGAAGATATACTTTATATATCATTTCCTGTTCAAAAAAAAAAAAGCCAGACAATGTTACACAAACCTGTAACAAAAGAATATCAAATTAGCCTAATAGCCAAACTTCTCTTCAAAAATTGTTAGGGAAATCCTCTATCCCCTGTCATATTACCCACATTTATCAGGATGCAGCATAGCCATTACGTCTGGGGGTTTATCAAATTATCTGCTCGCAGAATGGCCGAAAAGGGACACATTACAACCAGCCGACTTTGTCTAAGCCGCTGCAGAGCAATATTCCGGGATGCTGCAGCAACCAAAAGCAAATTATGGTGAACATAACGCAGAGTTCAGTGGAGCGTTAACAGAATGGATGGCCCTATCCTGATTCTCTATCTGTTGGGACAGATGTCCCCAAGTCCCTGTGACTCGTGAGGTGGACGGGCCTGTAAGCGATGGCAGATGCTCCAAAGGTAAGACAGATGGATTTTGCCAGAGTTCTGTGAAAGTACGCACATTTTTAAGTAGGAAAAAAAAAAAAAAAAAGAATATTAATCATTTACAACCAAGAATAATGACTGTAAGCCAAGGTATGAAATAATAAAAGTGAAACAAAAACTGCAGCAGTCTTCAATATTCAACAATAAACAAGATATACCACCACAACTATTATACAAATCATAAGGATAAACAGAGGCTGGGACCTTGAAGGCAAAACCTCTTCTTTAACACTGAAGACAGGATAAAAAATTTGCAGTGAGTGCGCATCCGATGCATTGTTTCTTTTTTCTCGAGCCGTAAAAAAAGCAGACAGAAAGTAATTCTTCTCAAAGCAATAAATGCCACAATAAAACACAAGAAAGGGAATTCATTCACTGATTATGATGTACGGTTGTCTTTCTGACTACAGTGTGTGAGAGCAGGACGTGTGGGTGTGTAAGTTTATTTCCGTAAATGAATGCCCGCTTCAGAGCACACAGCTATGTGTCTGCTGCTGCACATGCGATTATGCATGCATCCATGCCTGTTATGTTCAGATCCAGGCAGCTGCTGACAAGAAGCCCAAACAGCAATATTTCACAAACACCATGCCTTCTAATACACTGTGATAGCCAGCCCTCATTGTTGGGTAATTGCCACTGATGCGAAAGAAAAAAAAAAAAAAAGAACAATGTTTGATTCAACACGATCTGTGGTAAACTGAAATCAATGAGGCTAAATGGCATATTAAAATTTGATCGGATCACTGATGACCAACAATGACAACAAACACGGAATAGCCCCCCCCCCCACCCACCCACCTCTTTCTTTTCGTAACAGACAAAAAGCCGCTCAGTGGTTTAAACGTTGTTCAGTGTGGCCCGGATAATGGCAGCCTATTGATCCTCTCGGGATTTATTCTGAAACCTTAACTTTTCCACTGCTTCGTGTTATTTTTAAAAGACGCAGTGACATTGTTTGAGCTGAACGTTCTTGTGTTGGGCGGCTGTGTTTATGTTTGATCTCTTGCAGCAGGAGAGAAGGATCAGCGAGTGGAGGCTTTCAAAGACCCTTAGGTTGTCAATGGTAGTGTTTTGTGCTCCAGTTTTGTGTTCGAGTTGTACAACGTGGGAGGTTTGTTCTGCTACCACAGATCAAGGTGGATGTATGTGCTTGTTTATGGGTTTCTTCTTTGTGTGCCTTTGTGTGTGAAGTTTCTGCATGCACTTTGAATGTGGGGAAAATAATGGTGATTAATCAAGTAAGAAAACACCAAAACAATTGATCTCTCTTTTTCTTTTTTTTAGAGGGAGAAGATTTAAAAAGGAGGGAATAAAAAGTAGGTCATGTCTTAAACTCAAAGTACGATGAAGTCGGACTCTTCTACTTTATTCTCAACAGAATCATTTAAATGAACAATTAGGAAACAAATAGCCTTTCTTTATATGGAACATAATTATACTGTGCATGTTTGGTCCGTAGGCACTCTTTTTATACCGTCTACTCTGAACTGCCTCTCTTTTATTTTAAGACTAGAATGCTCCCAAATTGAGATTTTAGCATCTGCCTGCTCCTTTTTACTCCTTACATCTACTTTTCTCCATCTTGCACATTTATGGCTCGTGCTTTTCCCCTCCATTGTATGTTTAGACAGGCATAATAACAATAAAAGGTCCAACGAAGCTTCAAGGAAACAAACATTTAAAAGAAAGCTTTTAGTAATCACATTTATTCAGCTCCTTCAGGGAGGATTTCAGACTTACATTCAACCCGAAGAACAAGTTCAGATGCACAAAAAGATTTTTTCTTCAGAGTGTGATATGGACCTGTATTGCTTCAATCAAACCCTCATACCACGTGAAATAGAAGCCAGCATGAGACCCCGTGGCACCTCTGTCCACACCGCCATGTGTTGCATTAAGGGTGTATTACGGCACGGACCAGTGACTCCCAGATGCGACAGCAGGGCTGATCATCAATTATTATACCTCAGTGGATCAAAATGAGCATGTCTGCTCATTCCGACGTCCCGGAGCTGGCCGGTGGCGGCTGAGCGACGGCTTAGTGCACCTCCAACACCCCCCTACCCTACCCGGCCACAAGCCCCTCTGCACCTGTGAGCTCAGCAACACCAGCCGGAGCCCTCACAGAGGTGGTGGGACATGCCTCGAGACAACATCTGCCTCCCCTCGGTGACCCGCAGAGTTAAGCCAACCACAGAATCAAGGGCATGCTCGTGGAGGTCCCTGATTTTATCATAACAAAGGGGTTTGCTGCCACCGCTGCCTGTAAGTGGCTTCAGGAGACGTTCCAGTCTATTTTTTCCGCTCACATTGTGAACTTATCGAGTCTAACACAGCGTCTCTTTTACTCTTTTGCCTTTCCCTCTAAAATAAACAAGGGAGACACATTCACAGTTGTCTATGTGTTAGAAGGAGTCCCTACTGTTAAAAAAAATACATTTTAGGGGGCCAGATGGCCTATAGCGGTTAGTTCAGACCCGATGTATGGAGGCTATAGTCCTCTAAGCGGACGGCTGAGATTTGAGTTCGATCATCAGTCTGAAAATAGCATCACTCTTTGTCTTAGTCAGACAAAAGGGAACTGCAATAAATATTAGCAGTATTGTATATTATTATTATTTTGTTTTAAAGTTTCTCTGTCAACTACAAAATCTCTTTTCAAGGGGGTACTGGTCAAAACAGCAGCAGTACTGATGTACTATTGTAATGTCACAATATGATATTTCAGCATTTATATTTATTTATATTTTTACATATACATTTCCTCACAGACCATTTGGGAAAATATTGTCATCATGCACTTGTGTTCTATATTCACAATCAGTCGCGTGAAGATTTAGGCCCTATGAGCTAAATTAGCCTGCATGAGTGAGTCTTTGTATGACAGATGTTTGACACTTGAAATCCTGTGGGACCCGTGGCTGAATAGAATCAGGACAAATCAGTGCAATCACGCAGGTGTCTGGAGGGCAAACTAGGACAAAGGGACACGGTCTGGCTTCCTGCTCCCCGGGAGCTCCTAGCTGGGGCTTGCGCCCGGGGTTTGCTTCTGCATGGAAAGGCAGACAGCTGACTGACCTCACGAGCGCCACATCGCCTTGAGGTCCCCGCAGATGCCTTGCAAAGAGCCAGGGTGGAAGCACCTTGTGAACTCCACCACGGCGAATGTGATGAAAGCCTCAGCTCTCTTGCTGAGGAGGGTACACAACAACCAGGTTTATGAGTTCAGTGTCAACCTCTTGAAAAGCCCCCCTGTCATTTTCCGTTAGGCCAAACATGTCCTGCAGGGCCTACGTGAAAATCCGCTCCCTCAGCATGTCCCATCTGAAAACCTCATCCTTCACAATCCCTCTTTCTTACTTCTTTCTTCCTTTCCTTACCCCACTTGTTCTCCATTTGTCACAGTTACCCACCTGTGTGTGGGTTCTGATGTGATCCATTTGTTCGGCAATACCAATTTATCAGCCAGTCAATGCATACATTGATCCTTCGGGGGGATAGTGTCCTATACAGTACAGTGGGAGATAATCCTGTTCATGTGTATGCATATACAATCTGGATTATGTCACAGCGGCTCCTCCTAATGGAGATAAAAAAAACACACTGTAACCAGCATGCTTCATTATATTCCACAAAATTGAATTAACTGCTTGCAACTTTATCGACATTTTACAATGTGTGTGTGTATAGGTGGGAGTAATAAAACACATAAGATTCATTACGATTTTATGCCCCTGCTTGTAGAATTAATGATTTCACAGGAATATATTGCATTTCTCGTGAATGACACATTTTACTTGAAATATGCTAATACATGAAATATAGACAGATGGCATCATAGCTGAAGCTGCCTGTCATTACATCATTGATGTCATTGCCGCAATACTGCAGCCATCATTGTGAATTGCCTCTCATCAAAAGTGCAGTTTATCTCACAGGGATTTCTTATTGAAAAATAAGGCACACCGAAGCAGCGGCACATTTGTCACATGCCTGCTTTTCTCAGATTGCAAATTTCTTCAAGTTTTTCTCTCTCCCTTGTTTCTGTGTGCATACTGGTTGCGTTCATTTTGCTCTGATGCGTCAATAAACAAGCTCTTTTTAGGGCAACAAGGCTTTATGAGGGCCGTATGTTTCCAGTCTGCCTTTCTGCGGCGCATCAGGACAAGCCAGGTCAATAACATTAAAGGCTGAGAGAGTTGGGGAAAATACAACCCCCTGTGATGCTGTGGTCGGCTCAGCCTTCAGGAGACATATTGATGCACAGTTATTTTGGTCAATAAGTCCTTCTGAGCAGAGGCCATCCTTATCCTTGAGACTAGACTGCATGTGAAAAATGAGAAAGGGATGAGACCATGCATTTTAATCTGTCTATGGTGCTATGTCTTCAAGTGGGGAAGAAGGGATGGGAGTGTAAGGAGAGAAAGAAGAGAGAGAGAGAGAGAGAGAGAGAGAGAGAGAGAGAGAGAGAGAGAGATGCACTTCCTCTCACCGTGTCTCAACCACGCTAATGCTGTTGTTAACAATAAAACATTCCATTGGTTAATACTGAAATACAACACCCCCAGGCCAAGGCATAATGGCTTTATTGAATTACGGATCAAGCTGACCTCTGATCTCAGAACAGAATTTATTGACAAACATAAAAATTCAAATGAGAAGATTTGGTCGTCATAGATCTTTAAAGAGAGAGATGTTACACATTTTCAGCATTTAAAAACCGAAGAATATCGAAGAATGGCCCAACTCCTGCGACTTTCTGTTAAAAGGTAAAACGAACATACATGTAGAAAGTTTTTTTTCAAGAAATATATATATTCATATATAGACATACACACACATATATTCGTGTGTGTGTGTATGTGTACAGTTTTGCATTTTTTTCTTCTTTGCAAAAGTTGATCACTTCAGTGTTTACTTTCTGTGCTTTTTCTCGATGTGGTTTTGCTTTTTAAAATCCTCTGCTTTGAAATTTAGAAAATGTATTGAACTGTCTCCCAACATCTATTTTTTTAAGAATATGTATTGTTATTGTGCCCTTAATAAACTGCATCCTGTAAACTATGTAAAATGGGGAAATCTATCTCAGTTTCAAAGATCTTGATTAAATTTTAGTTTTCAAAAACAAAAATGTGGTATGATGTATGCATCATTATTCTGGGCTCAAGTTTAAAACTGGACAATTTGTACGAAGTGTGTGTTTGTGTTCAGGTCAGTGGGAGGGACAGGGGCAGTTGAAATGCAGCAGAAAAAAATTGCTAATGCTAACACAAACTCTCCAGCTTCAAATGAAAAGGGAGTGGGATATTTGTAAAAAGCTATCTATAACAAATGGCCGTGCATAAAACATTAGCACATCTATATTTCATGGCTTCCCATGTTTTTTCCTGCCGCTACTGAGGGGAGGGAAACTTTCTGCTCCTTCAGGCAGGTGTAACCTCAGCTCATCACACTGAAAAGAACTGCATGATTCCTTAGAAATGAGGACAGGTTTTGCCTTTTGTTGCCCAGATCTGTGGTGAGATTTATTCAGTGTTGAAAAGAAGAAGTAGGTGGGGCTCTGACTTTGATGTTTAAATTGTGTTCTGGCTGCTTAAATGCTCCCAGAAATTAAATGAGGATATGAATTTCCTTTTGCACCGTACTGTATGCCAAAGACACTATTAGCATCCAAAGAAAAGTAGCCTCCCTGCTTTGGATGGCAGATGGTTTGTTGTTGTTGCCATTGTTTTAAATCGTTCCTGTTACGAAGATTGTATCGGCGAGATGGGCTCAAGGACCGAAGTAATTCACCTCTCTGGAACCATAAGCATTTCACAGGTTTAATATGCAGTCCGAGCCATATTCCACTTTAAGAATCACAGAGTCAGTGAAATGGAACAAAGTGAATCGCTGGCTGGGGCCTTTGAGCCTCTACGTTTGTTTGAAGTCTCTCTCTACCCCTGCCGAGTTCAGAATACATTGTCCAGAGACACGATCAAGCTTGGCAGCTATTGATCCCTTCCCAAACTAGACACAAGACTTACTGAACATGTTAACAACTTTGAAATGAGCATTTTAATTGTACATGTCTTTGAAAAAGCCCACTCAAGTCACTGTGCTGCTGAGTGAATCTGAAGCAGGGAATTTTGGACAGGCAAAGACGGTGTACTCAGCCAATGCTCACATTTTTCACCACACAATCTAAATCTTTGAGCAGTCAAGTTACATCTTGGCATACGACAGCATGAACAATTGTTGAATTAAAGTATTAATGCATTCATAGCAAAAAATATGTTTCTGATTTAATAAGTCTCATCCGTCCTTGTCTGTTGGAATTAGTTTGTAAGCCACCTCCAATGTCATGAAAGCTGTAAATACTGAATACACCAATATTCCAAACATTTAAATATCTTTTTCTTTTCTTTTTTTGGCTTATCCTGTTGAGCTCTGAATGATCTCACATCTCATCTTCTCTGAAGCCTTTGGCATAGTAACAAAGGATGGTCCTAATACTCTGCAAAAGGAGGTTTCTAACATGACACTTTTCAGTCGTTTGAAGGAGGGTGGAGAGAGATTTCTGCGAGCTGAGTTGACTCCTGCAGATCAATAGCTCGTCTCTCTCTGAGACGACTGGTGTGGCATTTGAACCAGATAAAACAAGGGCTCCCCTCCAACTCACCTCAGAGAACTGAGCACTCCCACCAAATCCCAATCGGTAAAGAAGGATACAGACGAGTCTATCTAAATCCCCTTCTGACTCAGCTATAGACCCCCAGCAGGAGAAAAAAAAAAAAAAAAAGCGGAGATAGGAAGAAAAACACAAAATCTAAAATCATCTTAAAAGGAAAGGTCCAATCTATGTAGGTTAATACTCAATGTTGCTTCATTTAGCTCTGTTGCAGGCCCACTGGGGCAGCTGTAAAAGTTCTGGGAGCCAGAAGGCACAAAGGCTTTTATTTATTTATATGAGGGAGAATATATAGCAAGGAGCCAACTGGTGCAAATGATGTGGAAAAAAAGGGGAAATTTGAAGAAGTTGTCTCGTAGATTGTGGGATAACTGCAAAAAAAAAAAAGAATGGACGGCATGAATTAAATATACACCAGGCAGCTAGAATATCTTGATATCGTGACAATATGTGAGGTCATGACGTGAAACGAATGTGAAACGCTCTTTCCTCATCTTTGGACAACCATTGAACACTGTATCCTTAAGCGAGGCACTTCATTCTTAATTACTGTAGTGAGGCTGCTCATTTGTCAGTGCTCAATGACCAGACAAAATGGCTCAAGTAAAAGGTTGCCCCTGTAGACCCTAAGTGTGTTAATGTAGACAAGGGCATTTCTATTAAAAGGGATGCCTGCTCAGCTAACTCGACAGGAAAAAGAGAGAGAGAGAGAAAAAAAATCAGGCCCAACAGTCTTATAACAGTTCATCTTCCTAACCTGTGGTCAGCCAATTATGATGATCTCGTGACAACGTTAGACTTTTAACTTTCCGAACAAGGGTCCCCTTCTCCTCTTGCATGTCAGCTTAGTCTTTCCCCCTGGTCGCTGATGACATTGTAACACTAATTACAGCTAATTGTTCTATGCTGAATAGATTTAGTCACATTGCAAATGATATGCCATTGGTCAGTGTCACAATGTTTCCACAGAAAACTCAATGGGGAATGGAAATTTGCACAAATGAATGTAATTAAGAAGCACATTCATTACTTCTAATTGCATATGAGAACCCTCAAAGTGAAACTGAGATTGGACTCATATGAATAATTAATGCAGCTAACTGTACTGAACACTATGGCGTTTGTACCATCACATAATGATGTGCTAAACGTGTTGGTACGAATGACAAAATGTGTTGTAACAATCTTGCACCAAGGCTTAGTCATAGAGCTCCAATCACAATTCCAATCCCAACTTTTTTTTTCCATCTTCTGCTTCCTCATGAAATCCCTTCATTCATGGGCAGATTGTGTCTAGACAGTTGAATTCCAGGCTTGGTGCTAGCTTGGCATCGGCCCCTAGAAGTACAGAGTAGGGTTTAAGGTTTCAAAAAAAAAAAAAAAAAAAAGTGGTCACAACGTGTTTGGCACGCAGAATCAAGTCAAGTGGCCCTTTCCAAAGACGAGTTGTTAATCAGTCAACTGGAAACTACCCTGAAGGCTGTTATGAAAACGTAGACGTACAGAAATGAAAGAGTAGAGAACGTAACCCAAGCAAAGCATGGTCTCAGCGAGCCTTTAATCAGATTATTTGTCTACTGGCATCAGGAATTATCTAATGTGCTATAAAAGTCTTGGACACGACGTTGCAGAAAATGATAAAAATGTACATCAAACAAAAATCATTGATTGAATTCTGTTATTTGATGAAGTAATTCCTTTTTGTGAAAAGTCTGCAGTTTTGTAATACCTTGAGCAGAACATTTAAAACTATAATCTTATTATACTTGCAGTGTTTAAAAAGGATTGGCTTATCTTAATAGCAGATTTAGATCTTAGACAGACAAGGTGTAAGCTGGTCATTTGAAAGCCATATGCCACAGATTAAGATACGGCACTATACTGTACAGCTTTTCCCTGCTTCTTCTCCCGGAGCCTAATGCACTACATCAAAACTGCCTTTAGTGAGCTGCTTGTCAGTGGGCAAAAGCGCAAGCCCTTAAATCCCTCTACTCCCCCAACAGGAGAAAGAAATAAGTATATTACAGAACGACAAGAGAACAAAAAATTGTGTTTTGTTTGAAAAATGTGAAGGATTTAGACGCAGGGATTTGCTCCCACTTTGCTGCACTTTGTCTGAGGGCTTAGCACCATTTGTTGTTCGTGACATGATGATTCTCATCATTCAGCCAAAAGCATTTCAGAACATTATTGAGCCAACGTCAACTCTACAGCACCGAATTATTAAGTAGGGAAGAGTAAAAAAAATACAGGATTGTATTGTTTGATGTCTTACAAGCACAGTCACATCTCTCAGAACAAGGCCAATGCTCGATGCTATTCAAAAAAAAAAAAAAAATACAAAACAACAAATGGGACACAAAGTCTGAGCCAAGATGGGTCAGAAACAACATTTTCATCAACTGGATGCTTTTAGTTGTGCGTGTAAGACAGTGCTCTTAGTGATTTCAGGACAAGTTTGATGCCTGGAAGGTGAACCTGTGTAAAACTGTGCTGAAAGCATGCAGCACTGAGTCACTAAAAAGAGAGGATTTCAGCTGCGGTAGCAGTAAACATCCTTCTTTTGCGAGGAAAGAGATGCATCGTATATCATTATGCATTCCTGTTTTTGATGTTTTGATGAAGTGTCGCTATATGGCCAAAAGGGACAGGTACGATTCATCACGCCTAATTGTTCCTGATGTGTCGTTCTGTTCTCGCTGGCTGTCAGATGTATGGGGGTTGGACCTAAAAACACACATGCTGATGATATTAATTTGTCGCTTTTATCTTTTTGTCGAGACACAGAGGGAATTATCAAAACCTCTGGAACAATGTGTGACAAAAGGAGGTGACAGCAGATGAGTGATGGCAGGGCGGTGAAGTAAGCCTGGCGGGGGGAAGCAGGAGCCCATAAAATGAACAGCCGCCTAACTCATAAATAATAGAAACATAAAATGTCATATGAACTTTATTTCAAGAGTGGGTGGTCTAATAAAGATGCAGGTTTAAAGAGGAGTCGAGGAAATTCATTGTCATAAGAAGGCCACATGGCTCGCCTTTGGCACAGACAATTATTCAGAGCAAGCTGACATTCAGGTCCAAGCTGTGGCACCTTTACGAAACAACGCGCCGTTTGACTCCTGAAATTCTCTTCCCACTGCAGCGCGAGTCTTTCAATCTCCAAGCTTTATTTTTTTTTTCTCTTCAACTTGGAGTCAATCCTTCTCCTCTCCCTTCTCTTTCCACTTTTTCCTTGTTCTCTCTGCTTTACAAATTGAGACGACATGATAAGAGACTTGCCACCGCCATGCCAGCCTGGTGCTCATTGATAAAACCATATCGAATCCATCTGAGGCCCCCCTCTGTCACCGGCGCACTCATCTCTGAGACGGTCAACATGCACAGGATCCATCTTTCTGTTTGAAGCCAGCAGCACAGAGTCAGAGTTTATCTATAAACTTCTAGGAAGAAGAAAATGGAGCCGGATGAGTCGGGCGACTTTCACTCTGTCTGCCTCCGATGTGAGATGTGCTCGCGTGTGCGTTCGTCGGTAACATCTAAATGCAAATGAAAGAACTTCGAGAAATATTCTGAAAACTGTAATTACTTAGACTTTACACACATTAAATATGGTGTTCATTCTTTGGCAGAGGCAAAAAAAAAAAAAACATCTTCTCGCTGGACAGTTCTACATATATTTCACACGAATCATAAGCTGTATATTTGACTTTTAATTAAACTGATGATTTTAGCCTTGGTGCTGACATAACTCTAAAATATAACCAAGTCCTGGCTGCTTTCACCCTTTTTTTACAGCAGCAAGACTGACATTGACTTTAATATCATTTGGTGCGATAAGGTTAGAGCAGAGCTTTACATGAGCTTTGTGGTCAAATAACTGAAATGGCTTTTTTATTATCCAACTACTCATATTAGACTCAGATATTACACTCTGAGTTATTCTCCTAACACTCTGGCTCTGCTGTGATTTTTAATGCAGCAATTTGTAAAAGTACACATGCATTTACTACATTAGCATGGCCCTGTATCTAAAACTAATGCACTTCAACAAATATTACCCCAGGGGGAAAGTGGGTAATAAGTTCAGTATTTGAGTAAGTTTATGAAGTATGAGATGTTTATGTCACTGAATATTAATGAAATGATGAGCAATTGCCTGTGTGTGTGAATGAATCACATAAATGAATCACAGCTGTCGCCGTGGTGAATACATTAAAAGGGACTATAGCTGGGAAAGAAGGACAGATTTCATCATTAGATGTATGTGTTTGTGTTTTTTACACATGTGGTGTGTTAATGTGTGTTTGTGTAAGTGTGATGGAACATAGAGGTCAGCTGGGTGTGTAAAAAAAAAAAAAAAAAAGGCTATCTGAGAAAAAAAAGGATTGCTGATGTAACTCAAAATATCTTGTTATCAAAAATAGAAAATGAGGAATGGGACGGGCTTTTGCATGTAAATGAACATGGAGCCATTGGTGGGATGTCACCCATCCTGTTCTGTGTCTAGCAAATGCATTCACGATCACACTCACAGTGACACCCTGGCCCCGGACCTGTCAGCTCAGCTGCGGGGAGGCAGAAGCACCAATGACTGTTGTCTCACTTACAGCTATGACACAATAGCTATACTGCACGTAGGTGTATGCAAAGGATTCTATTTCTTCCTGTCCCGTAAATTTCCCCTGCTGGATAGGGGGGAAAATACTTGTATTTGTTGACAACTCTGTGCAATGCAATGGCAAGGGAATTACACACACACACACACACACACACACAGGCCATGGAAAGAGTGAAGGTCTGCAGCGACCTGAACCTCGATCCAGCCTGCAATATACGAGGCAGGGTTACGTCCTGAAAAATAAAACCTGATTCAAGAGGGCGAGAATAGCCAGCTTCAAGTGTGCGTGTGTGTGTGTGTGTGTGTGTGTGTGTGGGGGGGGGGCGGTTTGTGACAAGGACACAGTGATAGGGGGCTCACAACAGCCTTGTTCATGTTAAGGTGGAACAAAATCATTTCACCAGCATCATCGGCATGCTGCTGATGCACCGGCATCGAATCTTCAGTACCAATGGAGGGAAAAAGAAATGTACCAGCGGTCCTCGGTGGTGTGTCTTAAGCACTCTTCTCTGCCCCCTCAGCCAGTTATTTGAGCAATGATTTGAAAAAAAAAAAGTCTGCTGTATATGTATGAGGACAGGGTTGTGCATCTCTGCGTTCAGTGGAGCTTTTTATGGACAACATCATTGGGCAGTAAGCCATGCAGTGACAGCTGTCTTGTGAATCATTTGAATAAATTCAGCAACAGAGTTTCAAACTTCAAAGGTAGAAAAAAAAAATAAAAATCCCATTTTGTCGAGCTTCTGGACAACATTTACAAAATTCTGCCTTACAAAATCCATTGTCAATAATGAATGCAGCTCCGCACAAGTGATGCCCTGAATATTATTTCGCACTCCTTAATCCAAATCCAATACGTTTTGGATGTCTAATAAGACTTAAATCTGATAAATGACAAAAGGACCAGAGGTTCTGTTCACTCCCAGCAGTGCCTGGGTGACTTCTTGTGTTGTTGTGCTTGTTTAAAGAATGACCTTATCAAAAATAGCACTTTTAGCAAACCAATTTGTATGTGTTGTTAGTTTGTAACCAGTTATTTGACATAAATGGTCTCTTGTTAAGTGTTTGCCAGGCTGTTTTGTTACTATGACAATCACAGCTGCAATCTCAGTACATTTTTTCACAGTCTGACAACGCAGATGGCCACTTGTAAAATTCAAAGACAGTCTAAGAAAACAAACGAAAAAAAATATGAAATAACAACTTTTGCTTGCTGCAGCAGAGAAAAAATTAAAATGAACACTCACTAGATTCAGGGTCTGAGTTTCCATCTCCCTCCGTGCGGCTGTTGGGTGACGTTTGCTCATAGTACTCGTCGTGGTGGAAGCTGAGGGGGAGAGGCTGAGTGTTGCTGGCCGTGCTGCTGGGCTCGGGGTCTCCAAGTCCGCTGTCACTGCAGCTCTCCTGGGAACCGTCGGGAAGATGGAAGGTTACACGACGCTGGGTCTGAAACACACAACAAAAAAGGGGGGATTGGTAAGAAACTCTCGCCCTATTTCAGAGGCCGTGAAAAAAAAAGATGTTTCTGAAAATCACGAAAGATGGATGAAATACTGGTAGAATTTTCTTCCAAGCATTTAGATACACTTAGGGTGTTTTTCTTATTTCATTGTGGAACAGAATCTTTAAATACAAAAAAAAAAAAAATGGAGCTCAATGGAATCTGAAGCTGCCTAAGGCATTGAAAAAACACATACAAATCTCAACTGATGATTCTTAATTGTCCAGATCTTCTGAATACCAAGAGAATTCAATGACACCAGCCTTTATATGGGCTCTTTCTTACAGTATAAAGCAGAGCACTTTCACAGTGAGGTCGGTACAGAAGAACAAGGACAAAACCCATTGTTGACGATTTTTCAAAAAAAAAAAAAAGTTATATTTCACTGCTCTGAGCAACACAATCTGAGCGCCTTTCACCTGCGCTGTATTGAGGTGAACACAGAAATCTAAAAGATGGATATCTCCAAACTGGAGCACAGAAAACCTCAACTCTATCTGTAGATTTATCACCACGGCTATGAGAGAAAATAAGCCTCTCTACTTTTTTGTTTGTCTTTATATTTTTGTAGATCTAATCTTTAATTTAAAGTTTGAAGGGTCAGAGCTTGAGAAGAGGTTTTCCTGTGTGTTAACAACTCTATGAAGCTTTTCACCAGGTTAGTCATACAACCTTACTTACCGTTTGGGTTAACCTTTATTGTATTGTATCATTAAAGCACTGACTAATTTGGGACTAACCAAAAATCTATGTATTTAAAGTCACCTCGTTACAAAGCCTCTCCTTCCAAGGATGGAAGCAATTAAGGATCTTTTATAGGTATTCTCTTTGCCCCTAAAGAGCGCCTTGGCACACCACCATGAACAAACAAAGATTATTAATATCGTCATCACTGGTGACAACGATGCTCGTTAATGGCTGAATGAGTACATCGAGACGGCATTTACGAGGGAAATCATCTCCTAATTGTACCAAGTGTTGTTGTTACAGGCCCAGCACTGCATCCATCATCTTTACCTGCTTTAACTTTAAAAAAAAGAAAAAAAGCCAACATTGTGTCCTATCACAGAGGGGGAGACTAATTGAAACAGTGACCTCATAACCCAAAAATGATTTCTGGTCTGATGAGTATTGTAAATTACTTTTCAGATACTTAAGCGACTGTAAGATCCATAACTGAGAGTTGGTCTGACATGAGATGTGTATGAGCAGGTTGAGAAATGTCCTAGTTTCCCCTCTCGCCCAATTTAGGAACAAAGAAGGTGGAAATGTGTGTGCGGGCTTGGACTTTGAGTTGTAAAGTCTTGGGGATCACAGGAATGTGTCAGAAAGGTTCAGGCCTCTCTGATTTCTCTAGTGGTCTACATAAGTTCATGTTGGGACCTTTCTTGGAGCTTAAAAACAGGGGGAAAAAAAGGTGTCTGCTTATATGTCCTTCAGAGAAAAAAAAAAAAACATATTCAGAACCATTCATTTTGTGAGGCATGCTGGGTAATCTGTGGATACCACTGATTCCCCCCCCCCATATTTTTCTTGCCAATAGACAAAAAGAGACTATGGCAACTGAGGAGACCCGACTGAAGCTTGAATTCATGTCTTCCCATGATTCCCTGAGTAACATCACATAGTATAGGGGCATAAAACGCATAAAAAATAATTACACCCTCAGCTTGGGTTATTGCTGTGAATTTTATTCTTCCCATTATTCAAACTGATAAGAGATTTTTATTTTTTTTCCAGAGCAAATACAACCCGAGCACAAATCACTATCTTGATCTCCTTCCCCACTAAAGCAATAAAAGCAATACGCTAGTCCTGAATTAAAAAAAACATCATTAGCACATGTTCCTTTAAGCTCAAGGATGAGGAGATGTCTCTGTGCGACCATATTGTCTCCTTCGCCACTAAAGTGCGCAGATTGCACTTATTTGTTCTTTGATAAGACTAAATAAGGCGTGGAAATAAGAGAGAGGAGAAATAAAGAACAGACAACCGAAAAAAGAAGAGCACAAGATGCTTCATTTAAAAAAAAAAAAAACTATCTGAGAGGGTTGTCGAACATAAATCCACAAAATTAGCGCCCTGAAAGCACAACCGAGTGCTTTTTTCAATGCTGTGATGTTAAAACAGCGAGCTAAATATTCTATTTACTCCATTCATCTAGATCCTGAGGCCACGCGTTGCTCCTTGTGTGAGTATGCTGGAAAGAAAATGAGCGGAAAAGAGTGGGGAAAAGGTGCATGCAGCCACAGAAACAAACACACACAACCTTCAATTCTTGTGCGAGATAAGTCCAAAACAAAAGATTTGTGGTGTTGCTCGATTGAGGAAAGGAAAGCTTTAGCTGCACTGCTTTAATTCTCAAAACCACAGGAAAATAGGCTAATACAATACAATGCTAGAAATCCTGTTTCTAATGGAAGTGTTGGGACATCTGCTGCTAAATGTTGAGGTATATTTCGTAAGTTCTGCATCCAAAAGTGTCTTTTATACCAGTCCTGATGCGGTTTTATTCATTTTCTAAGACACAGAGGAGACAAATACCTTGTTGGCAAAGTAGCATAGTTATGTGTGCCATGTTTGCCCACGCTTTCAAGTCGTCTTAATATCTACTTGTTCTCAAAAAGCTTTGGCAGCTGTTTCTCAAATTACTGGAGGGATGCGCGCAAAAAAACACACACAAAAAAAAAACAAAGTCCAGGTTCCAGCAAAAGAAAGAGCCCATTTACCCAAGGTTGGCAGCTCGACAAGAAAGCGTGCTTCCACTCCACATGACTCTAATTATTGGAAACTTGCTCCAACAATGGCATCCAGGATCTATTAGAACAAACAGCTGTCCGTGACAATTAGGGTGCTATCATTTTGCATAAAGGAGTGTCTTCATTTTTCGAAGGCTGTTTACTTAAACCAATTCAAGTTGGTGCCAGATGCTGAGGAAAGCGTACGTTGTTTACCACAATACTAATTACGATTAAATATCATTAATAGGTCTTAAATAAATTACGTTTTTGGCTCTCAATGGTAATGTGAATGAATATTAATGTTGGAAGACAAACATGACAAACAAAAGCAAACATTCGCGCAGGAGTCAAGGTGAGTGTTTTGCTAAGCATTATCACTTATTTAAAGAAGCTGCCAGAAATCCATAAAGCAAAGACAAGCTGCGGTAAGAGATATCAAGACCAAACAAAGCCCGTTCAGCCAGATAAAACACTGCCTTGAGAAGTATGTACACAGAGATAAAACGAACAGGAGTGACGCATGCCAAGTTCTGCCTTGTAACAAGCCGGCCAATCCTTAAAACCCTCCCTCTGGTAACCAAACAGACAATGGGCAGATTGGGCAGGATTCACGGGTTACAGGATTAGAAGTCCGTTATATTTAGATATAGAGGAGGGGAGTGCAAAGCGGCTGCCACCTTGTCCTTCTGCAGGCCACAGCTCTTTGAGTTTTATTATCACATGCACTTTCTTCCCCAGCTGCCGTTCTTTAGGTACAGCAGAGAAGTCAGCGCTGCACAGAGAAGGACTTGGCTGACAACCACCTCACTTTGAGTGATAAACAGGGACCACTTAGGAGTGAATCAGGGGAGATTGGCTCTGCCATTTCAGATAAGGATCAGCTTGCGGGCACACCTAGACCTGCATAAATCTGCTCAGAGGAGATGGTGGTTTGTCATTTTGCACATGATGTCTCATGTGGAAGGGGAAAAAAATAAATTGAAAAATAAGAACAACAACAGCAGCAATGGCAAGGTATGTAACCAGACAACTCTGCCCTCACATGTTCTTAAATTCTGCTTCATGTCGGGACCATGCAAAGTCCACAAAAATGCCATAAATGCTGTCTGTCTGCGGTCGTGCCCTTCTCTTCCTGAACATGCTGTTCCGGCGTTGACTATTATGTGTGAGGTGAGATGTCACTACATGTGAAATGATGAGTTAGCAAGAACATGCAAAAAAGGAGCTGATTGAGAAGTGTGAAGGGAGATTACTGGGTGATATTTGACAAATCAACTGCACTTTTTTTTTTTTTTTGCAATTTCCCCTGTTATTGAGTAATTTGCAGTAAAGACTGACCATACAACATGTACTGTGACATATATATGATTTTCCTGATGCCTGATGACACAGAATACTGATCCGATATTTTAGCACTTCGCAATAAGCTTGCTTGGATGTCCAGGAAATAGATATATTTGCATGTAATAATATTACACATTTCGCTAAAAAAAAAAAGAAATAATATTAAAAAGTGAGTGTAAGCCCACAGCACTTTACAGCAGCAACAGTTTCTGCTTAAACTGCAAAGTTTTACTGGCTTGTTATCATGCAAATTGCAAAAGGAACTCTGAGTACTTTCTCAATAACATGTTCAATAACAAAGGTTATTGAACACATGCCTGTTTACAGTCATGAACTGCAAAATCAAGGGTGAAACAAAAAAGAGAAAGTACAGTGGTCAGAGTCCACAACACAATTGTCTTCGGTGTTATTGGTGTCTTTAATAGGAAGTGTGAAATGCCCTTGAGCTTAAATATTTCACTTAAATTGGCAACAATACAGACCATTGAAGTAAAGGCTTTTTCATTTCACTCAGTAAACTTTACAGTACAGCTGCCTTCGCTGAAGAAAATAAATCATTTAAAAGGATGGGAAGAGGCTTAGAGCTGGATGTTAATGGAAAAATATTAAGTCTGAGAACACATTTGTGCTTTTCCAATAAAATCCTAAGTTTGAAGCCTAATAATAATAAAAAAAAAGAAAAAAAACTTCAGTCTGGAGTATTTTTTCATGTTCATTTTTTGCAGGAAGACATTTAAATGAACAGCTTCATCATTAACAAAGTGATTGGATTGATTCTAGATGTTCGATCTAAAATTCTCAATGTTTCTATTCTAAGTTTATTTTTAATACATCTAAGTCTGTGTAAGTCTGTGGGTGAGTTGAGATGAAGCTGTTGTAGAACACAATTGCTGTAAATGTAAATAAAAGTCCTTTAAATGTTCAATAATATCAGTTGTTGTTGCCATGGACACTGTGTTCCATGTTCCTATTCCTTTTGTTGAGTAATTACTTTAATCTTTGATGGAACTGCAGGAACGAGGTTAACAAAACAGGCACCTTTTCTTATCTTCTGTTATTCTTGAAAACGCTCTGAACATCTGACCCACAGAATCTTTCAACTCCAGTTCAAACTTTGTCATACAGATTTTTGCATGGCAACAAGAATTCATAAAGTTCTGGCAAGAAAATATTCTCTGGTGGGCTTGACTTGGAGATGTATTGTGGATGTGATTAAAGTAAAACAAAGTAAGAGAAGTGTCATGCCCTAATAAGGCTTATGGAGAAGCACATGCAAGAAGAACATTAAAAGAGTGACTTACATTCACAGAGGTTATCTTGCTAAGTTGACAGGCCTCCTGCAAAGACAGAAGAACATTGGTTTGACATCGTTTTTCCTACTGTAGCTCCTTAGATGATATACTGTGGAGATGATTATTTAAAGCCTCCAAAAAAAAAAAAAAAACAGTGAGAACTTTCTATTCTTCTCAAAGTCAGTCAGAGTTCACAATTGACAACCTCATAGATTTTTCATGGATTAAAGTCTTTTTTTTTTTTTTTTCCCCGAATCTGAATTGAATTTGGGAAACATATTGATTTCCTCCTCGGTTACAGAGTTTGAACAGCGCATTTCCGTGCTCAGTTGGCACAGCAACAAAAACAGTTTGCAAAATACACTCCCTTTCCCCAGAAATGTAAAGAATAGGGCAAACCTGACACCCAGACAAGACAAGACATACAACTGACACTTTGATGAAGATGTATTCTCCGCATGTCAGGGAGGAAAGTGAACAGAATATCAAATGATGCATCAAAAATTAACAATAAACAGCGACAAGCTTCTAAATTGGGAACAAAAGACACCCGCAAGCCTGCAAAATAGCATCCTCTCTCTGGGGACCGAGATAACTCACAGAGAGATAAGAGTATTTAATTTTTAATCACCAATTTTGTTTTCTTTGTACTGTGTATAATAATCTGAGTACATGACTTGATTTGCAAAGAAAATAGAAGAAATCTGGCGGTGAGGAGGCACTTAGACAGGGGGGAGAAGAAGAGAGGACTGCTGGGGTGGAACGGTAAAACAATGAACAGGAAACAAGTTCATGTCAACAGATTATCCTGCCATAATTGTTCACCAAGGGATGCTGCTACTGAGTGAGCGATAGAGCAACACAGCCAAAGCTATTCATCAAAAACAAAATGGAGCTTCATGGTGGACGACGAGACTGAATTAAAAAGTGAGGGCTCAAAACTTCTGAGAAATCACTGTCTCGAAAAGAAAAAAGTACCTATAGTGATTGATGTTTGTGTGGAGCGATCCATGTTCAAGACATTTTAATGAAATCATTCGTCATTTGGGTAACAGAAAGAATCCAGTTGATCAAAACTGAAACACTGCATACTGCCTAGATTCTAAATAAGACGAGTAAAGCACCAGCCGGCGTAGATGGTGGAGCATTGAGCAGCAAAAGAAACAGACACTTCTGCAAGAGTTGGTGGAGACCAAAACTGAGCCAATACTGTAAGATAATAAACACTACACAAAGGGTTGTCTATCAGATAGACTTTATAAATGATAACTTATTGTCTAAATTAGCTACTGTTTGTTGGCATGTTAACATTACACACACTGATATGTGGAGAAAATGATGTTGTTGATTTTGTTTGATGCTTCCTTTTATATGAGAAATTGAAAAAAAAAGGCAATTTAAACTAGGTACTATATGTAGTGAAACTGCTTCTACAATCCCCCTGCCAAAATCTAGTATAAACATTTTAAAATATTCCAACAAATATATCCAATATACCCTTCTAAATAATCATACTGTATTAATTCAAGGAATTTCAAACTATTCACAAACGCATTTGTTTTAAATAGATTATCATATACAGTATATACATGACACTGTCCAGATAGTTTCCATTTAATATAGACATACATAATTCATGACTACTCTGCATATGGACATGGAGGTCATGTGTAAATGGCTTTTTTTGTAACTTGTCATAGGATTGGGATTATACTTCATGTGACATTGTCATTGCAGCTGCACCAGGAAGACGTTATAGTGTTTGCTTATGAAGCACTAAGCCCGAGAAATTAATTGGTAAGGACGTGGTGATGGCCAATATTTCTGCCAAAGCTCGTTTATATTTTAAAATTAAGTAATTAAAAATAGATAGCTTCCTTTATTTTCTTCGTTTTTTGCATATTCTAGCACACCAACATGTGTCAGGTCTGTTTAAAGAGGTGCTCATTTGCATCCACTGACTGGTCATTTAAAAGCTGGATTTTACTTGAGGCTGCCATCAGGCAGTTGTTTCTTCTCCAAGTAATGTTTTATTCAACGTCTCATGACACATGCTTCAAGTTATAGACCTTGCCTACCAATTAAATATATGATAATGTACATGAGGGATCTGAGAAGGTGACCCGTACTTGTCTCATATATGACATTCAAAATAGTAGTTGAACATGGGATTGCTGGAGAAGATGAATGTGTGAGTTTTCTCTTTTCAACCCTCCCTCCTCATTGTGGAGTGGTCAGTGACCCTCTCTCTGGATGTACACCTCTCATACTAACAGTTTCAAAGCACCCACACACAAGCCTGCGAGAGAGTTATGCTTAAGATAAGTGCATTTGTTGGTGAACCACATCAAAGTACAGAGGGATGTCTTCACGAGCAAAGGCAGTGGAGCTTGAACCAAGCCTTTGATCACCCCAGGCACTCTGATCATTAAAATATTGGATAAATAATTGATTAAAAACACCAGACCTCATTGTGCTCTGCTTCTGTATCCCGATTTTTAGACACTGTGGCTGCACAATAAAAGAGTGAATGCAGGTAAGAGAGAAAGGAACCCATAGACAATGTAGCATTGTATGACGTGTTTTTTGCCATTTATACAAAAATTGTGTTTGATATTCTTGTAGAGGGTAAAACAAATCTTGCCTACAGTGCAGTCTTTCAGTTCTCCAGCACTTTTTTCATGTCTGAACTGGAGACAGGTTGAAGTGCAGCAACAAGCTTTTTCCTCCAGCGAGGAGTCTAAGCTATGGGATGGCAGGCTGGCACAGGGGTACAAGGACTGTGTAATAATCAAAAGGCATAGTCAGAAGCCAGGTAAGAGAGCATTCCAGCTGTGTGTAGGTGATAGGAGAGGATCTAATGTTACAGCTGCAGTGCAAAACAACCCTGCAGTGCACAAGAGAAACACAATGAGCCTGCTGTGTGCATATCAGGGATATTAAAAAGACAATTTTCCATCAGCTTTGGTTCATATGCTTGTAAATCAATTTCCCCAAGTGCGTAAAAGTTTACATTCAGAGGACAAACATTAATTACAGTGAATGAATCAAGATTTATTTTCTGCATCAGCACAGAACAACAGGCCATCAAGATTCTTTGTACATTGTCTGGTAAGCTTCAAGCACAATCTGATAGATTTTTCTTTCTCATTTTCTAACTCATATGTTGTGAATTATGTGAAATGCATTATGGGTAACTGTTAATATTTTTATTTGTTGGGAAAATACAATACAATTTTGTTCAATCATATTACATTGTACGATATCATATTGTATAATTGTCAATAATCATAACAACACTTGTGTTTGTAACTTGTACTAATCAGAGACATTTTGATGCGAGAAAGAAAAGTAACGTGGCGATCTGCTGTTGATCTCTGTCAAATTATGAAACATTAGGGATTAGAGGACAAGTGCAATAAGGGGAAAACTATTATTTCTAACCTGATGTTCATTTAATGAATTAAAGAATTGGTTACAGACTTCACATAATTCAGGCACGTTTAAAAACACAGAAACACAGTGGGCAGCCATCAAAACCAATTAGTGCCCAAACTAAAAAAGCCAGCAGTGTTGTTTTCATAGACAGAAATCTTTGGGGCAAAAAGGCTAATCAAATAACTACCACTGGATTTCCAATGCTTTGTTATTACAAATGATCTGATGTGGTTCTCATCTGACCTTCCTGAGTTTAATGACACGAAGGTCTGTCAACAGGAGATTACATGGGTAAGTTCAACATTCTGGTTGTAATATTTGTAGCAAATGCAGCTGGTGTCAAAATGTTCTGCTGGCATTAAAAAACATATTCCCTTACAATTAAGGAAGGGAATAAGAAAAGAAAAAAAAACACAATCACTTTTATCTTGTCCACACTGATCGGCTGAACCCTGCAAACTGAGTGATTAGACAGTTTCCCCATACAAAGCTTTGTTCCTCTCATTGGCAATCAGTTCAAAGTTGTGAAAAAGATGTGCGCCTCAAGACCCCTTGCTGCAGTTTGTGAAAATAATGTTAAAGACTTCATGATGTGATAACTTCAAGCTACACTGAAAGCCTTAAAACCCCCACATCCCTGGGGTCTCCATGTTCCTAATAGTTTAACACTAATGAGATCTGCTGCTCCCATCTCTCCAGCCTCCCACATCACAGTTTATTTCATAGTGTAAATACCTTTGAAGGTGGTGTGAAACGCGGAGCAAGGCAAAGAGACGGGGAGCACGCTAGCTAGCCACAGTCTCTCCAGCAGCTAAAGCCCGTCCACGTGTTGTGAGTCAGGGGTTCATTGGTGGAGCTTGCTAAAGTGTGCTGCAGTTCAGCTAGATTCTCTGCATGAAGCCGGTGGAAATAATGGTCAGGCAAGACTTGTCAGGACTGCAAAGTATTCCAGAAATGTCAGAGTTGGTGCCACAGTTGATGGCTTAAGCTTCTCAGAGAGGGTGAAAGAAAAGCATGTGGTTTGCTATCAAGTGGTTGCCCTGAAGGATGAGATGAAAGTGTCTGGCTTCGTCCAAAAAAAAAAAAAAAAAAAAAGGCCAAAAAATGTATCAGGTGGCTGGGCACAATCACAAACATGCAGACATATGCATAATACGCAGACTTGTACGACAAATATCCAAAGTGGAAAACTTGGACATGCACACCATCTGCTCATGTGCTCAGTCACAAGAGACGTGAATGTCTCCGCCAAGTAACAGTGTGCAGAGTTCAAGTTTACATCCCTTTTATTTCTGGCGACCGCAGCATGTCTTAGACACCGTGATAAAAGTGTTGCAAACAAAACACCTTCTCATCAAAAGGGGCTAATAAAGTCTTCAATATACTTAAGTGAAGCCTTAGATAAATAGAATCCCGATTTCCCCGTGCATTGGTGTTCAGTTGTCCAAAGTGTATTGATGTACTTATTGACATTCAATAAAGGGAAACCCTCTCAGCGGCTCACACAAGCTGGTGTAAATCCTGTACACGTCTCAAGTGTGCAGCAGGAGCAACTTTCCTTTAACACAATTACTCGACAGCAATAATGTCTCAGTGTGTTCGAACCAATTTTGATTTACAAGTGGACAACATGTTGCCTTTTCATCAGCTTATTATTATTAAGTGGTCCGTATATGTGTGTTTCCCCTGGACGATCCCCCCCTCGCGCTTCGCTCTTAGTGAGGTATTGATCCTCCCAGTGTACGGGCCCCTCCTGATTTCATTAGGCTAGCTGCTGTTAATTACTCCACACTCTAACCTTTTGCTGTTTCATTTGGACCGACAAATTGGGTGAATTAAAAAAGGGGGAGGTAGGAAGAGGAAAAGAGAGAAAGGGCTGAATTAAGCTCCCTGGCAGCTGTAGTCGAGGACCCCTCCCCTTCCCTCTTTCTTTGTGGCGCTGGTGTCAGAATCCCAAGCGGCGTAATAATTAAAAAAGTTCATCAATGTTCTTTTTGCTCATCAAATTAGGCAGAAAGAGGCTACTCCGGTTATTGATGCAGAGGATTCATTTACGAATACCATGGCAAGTACATCTTCCACGCTTGTCTGGGGAGTTATGCCTTTTTGCTGTTTTATGTGTTTGTGAAAGGTTTGTAAGCTTCACGCAGGCAGATCATTAAAACACATTAGATTCATTTATGCAAATTTATTTACAAGGATAATGTGAGAGACAGAACTAACTTCTAAATTTGGTTTCACACCAGATCAAAATGCAGCACCTCTCTTTCCTGACACACCAATTTGTCTTCTTAGGCAAGGTATTAAAACAGTCTGCTATGACACATTGGTACAAAGTTATAATTAGACCTCCTTTTAATTCCTTATGTCATGAGATTACATGTGCAGAGCATGGCATCTAAAGCACACTTAAATCACAGGGGAATGTAATTGATTAACCATATGAGACTGGGAGCCAGATGATGAGGATGATGCTCTAAATCCATGCTTAATCAATATAGCCACTTCCTTCACGTCAAGGGATTATTGAGAGAAATTACTACCAGCTGTAACTGCTGATTTACAACACATCAGATTTTTTTTTTTTTTCTGGCCCCGTGCAGCAACATGTTCATGTGTACAAGTGAGGCGCAAACATTTCACTGCTCTTAAGTAATCACCTGCTTTAAAATGGGACAATGTTTCAACACGGATACATTAGCAGCCAAGCAAGTGACATTTATAGGATCTTCTGGATCCTTAATATGAGAGACGCCCTTTCCTCAAGGTTGAGCACGTTCGAGTCGAAGAGATTCGACATGATGCAGAAGGAAGGAGCCATTCAGAGTACTCCCTTTGGCTGAGATAATAACTTCATCATAATTAGCTTGTGGTGCTCGGGAGTGTTGAATTGTCGGTTGCACTGGGATCTGGGCTGATTTATTGCTTGATTTAATTACGTATCAAAATTCAATTAGACATGCTTTCAACCAAATTCAAAGTGAGTTTTTGTCAAGCTGTCCCTTGAAATCAGACGCGTTTTGAAGGACATCCTTCACGACGCAGTGACATCTAACTTGAAAATTATCACTTAACTAAAAGCAATCGTGCGCTCAAAGATGAAGATGAGAATAAAAACAACAAAAAAAAAGGCCTGCTCTGCCAGATTTAGAAAAGACATGCCTTTTTTACTCCTCTATTTCGTATTTCACATCTCACCTGACATCAAACGGCATCAAATAGTGTGAAACAGACCTTGATTCTGCAGTGATGTGAAGAGGGTTGCAGGTACTTTACCAAGTGAAGATACATGACAAAATGCTCTTTGAGGTTGACTTCAGCTGAGGAAGTGTCTGACTTTCTTTACCCACATCACTCACTGCCTGCTCACCCCCTTTTGCTCTAGACTACACCAGGGGGAAAAAAGGGGAGCTGTTTTGAATAAGTGTCACACCAGCCTCCAAGAGCTACATTGATCTTTACTACTATGCAAATTCAGTATGTCATGGTGTCTATGCTAAAAAGCCAAGGAAGGGAAGGAATATTTTAGCCGCAGGTCTCCGCCTGAACTGTAGTCCTTCACTCGTATTGTAAATACACTCATTGACAATTTCATTTGGCACACTTTAGTATAACTTTGGACTGTGGACCTGGACCCTCAGAACCAGCAGATCTTTCCTTGACACATTGCTGCAACAAGGTGCCAAAAATGTTCCATAGGGGATTTGATCTATAGTGACTTGACAGGTTAGTTTTTGCAGTTTTCCAGCAGCTGTGAACATACCACTTCACCACATCCCAAAAGTGTTGTATTAGACTGTGATCTGGGGACTGTGCACATCATTGGAGTAAAGTAAAGTAATTTCCTGGAACCATCTTGAGACAGTGACACGTTATCTAGCTGGCAAATCTTTTTGGTTTGCCTCTGGTCAGTAACAATATTTGTTGTATTTATAGAGGCAAAAACATCGTACAAACCAAACATTGGCAGACATGAGGCGCTTTGCTGCTTTCAGTATGGCTCCTTTTTGTTGCCCTTCTCCGTATTCATTGCATTGCAGAAATGAACACCTTCCCCTGCCTCACCAACTGCATCCAGAAATGTGTGCAACAAACATTTCAGCATGCCAGCTTTTTCCACTCTTTTACCTCACATGAAGTGCAACATTGCTACATTACCAGATACAAACAATACATGTTTCAAACCAGCTGCTTCACTTTAAAAGAGGGAGAAAAAAAAAGTCATGCTGCTGTCCTGTTTTCCTGCTTGAGTGCCCTTTGATTCCACAAAACAAGCACATTTTCTTCTCAGATACACTCTCTTTGTTTCCTAAATTGTGTAGGAATACCATGTTGAATGAAGTTGCAGCAAGCGTTAATAGTAAATGTACTGATGAAAAACTAAATCCAGACTTTAACAGGAAAAACAACGTGAAATTTGTCTGTTCCAGTGTGCAAGGAAAGAGCAGAGAATTACACTGAATCTGCACTAAAAAAGACTCTTGCATACAGTGGCATGTGATGTTCACTTGGTATATAGCATGCTATGGTTTAATTGTTTGCGTGCATCTATACAAAATGAAAAACTTGCTGCACTGTTTACTTGTTGCTCAGATTAAAAACAGTAAGGAAGGACATGAAGAACATGTGCCTTAGGAACTGTACATTTACAAGGCCCTAGTGCACTTAAATATTGTCCACAATGTAACTACTTGCTGACAGAACACTTAAATACACCCACAACCTTTTGCTACACGGTTGGACGCCGGTGGCAGAGGGGAGGATTTTGTTGGTTTTAATGTCCATGCTACTCGAAGACCTTTGATTATTCAACAAGGGAAATATATATTTTTTCTATTTCTTGATGTGCTGATCTTTCAACTACCATTAGGCACACACACAAATAACAGCAAGAGTTACAAGTTTGAATAAAAAATAACTCTTTTGGGCTAGATGTGCCAGCCAAAATGCCCTATTAACCTCAACAGAGGAAACATTCTTTCATATGGGATTTAATTTTGAACATCTGCTGTATGGGGGGGTTGCACTGGACCGTTTTCAAATCTTAACTGATTTTTAAAACTCGGGAGACCACTGACATAATGACAGTATCAACTGTTTTAAAACGTCATAATTCTCAGGAAAATTTTTGCAGACGCCATTCCACAGACACGAGACTGCCCACCCTTTTTGCTTGTTCACCATTTGTTAGTACGTCTTGAATAATGAGCCTTGAGAAGATCATTGGTGTCTCTCTTCCCCCCCTTCTGGACATCTTCAATACACGTCTCACCCGCAAAGCCACCAGGATTGCAGGTGACCCCACCCACCCGTCTCACAGCCTCCTCAGCCTGCTGCCATCTGGGAGGAGACTGCAGAGTCTCCGTGCCCGTACCAGCAGGCTCAAGAACAGTTTTTTCCACCAGGCAGTCGGGAGACTTAACTCCCTCCCTGCTCTCCCCCCCATTCGTCCCCTCAGCCCTCCTCCCACCCTCTGCCTCCCCTCTGCCCTCCTCCCACCCTCTGCCTCTCCCCCCCCTGCACCCTGCCACAGTCCGCCCCTACTGCATTGGTCATCACCCCCCCCTGCACCTCCACCCCCCGCGTGCTCCACTAATTCACGCACCCTAAAAAACTCTGCACAGCCGTTTACTGTTTACTGTTTATACTGTTTATACTGTTTATGCTATTTGCACCTTTCAACGCACTACCTCACTTTTTAACTTAATCTGCACTCTGTTTATATTGTTAATATTTTTAATTTATCTACATACTACACACTACTACCTCATGGTGAAATACTCACAAGTGCCCTTGTCTGTCGACTGTCTGTCGTTTGTTATTTGTTGTCCAAATGTCTTTAGCTAAGTCATCTGTTTTATAGTATAGTTTTTTTTTATTGCTAGTTTTTAGTGCTCTTCTTTTGCACTGCAGGTTTGCACTGGGGTTGGGGGGATTGCAATTTCATCTGTGCTGTATGTTTAACATGGAGCATATTTGACAATAAACAACCTTGAACCTTGAACTTGAACCTTGAATAAGACATCATAAAGGCACAGGTGTTGTTGCCATATTTCTACAAGATGGTCTTTTTCAATATTTTTGACTCGAGGCAAAGTTGTGTTTGTGTTCGCTGCCATTGTGAGCTTCAAAATTAAAAGACATCCATTTGGTGACAGCTCCTGGTCTGCTCACTCTCATTGGCTATTGTGAGTAGTCTCCCAGAGGCAGCCTGATTTGGAATCATAAATATCAAAAGGGTTTATTACGATTCAAGATCCTGTGGACTCTAACTGGATCGGGAGCAGGAAAATAATCTTACCACAAACCAAACAAACTTGAGTATATTTTTGACAAATAATTAGTTCAAACAAGCTTCACATCGGGCCACGCTCCTCTGGATCGTTGATTGGCAAATAAGGCTCGAAATCGGGCATTAAATTATCGAGTGTGTCGCGAGCTTAAGAACTTAAGCAACTTGACTCTTTCGAGAGTTTTTAGTTTTCAAAGATTTCTGTTTTAAAAGATCATGTTATGTCCATTTTAGAGTCAAATGTTATTCCACTGTCTGTCACAGAATGCATATTTTCACACCAACTCAACACCAAAGCAAGAACTTTCCCTAATTAGGCCGCCTTGCAAAAAAAAAAAAAAGAAGAAGAAGAAAGAAAAAATGGATGCTGCTGTTGATAGAAAATGACATACTGAAGCTGTTGGTGACACATGTGAGGAGCCTTTAGGATTTAGCTGGACGGTAAGTGAACCTCACAACCCTGCTGCATGTTCTATCTGCTTGCACAATGACTCACAAAGGCCTGACTCACTGTCTGGAGGAGTGAGCTCCATTTATGGAGAGGTGCGTCTAATAAAGCAGCCATTAAGTGTACTGTAAGAGAGGAAACAGAGAGGAAAAGGGAACAGAAATCCCCTTGATGTGTCAAAACTTCACTCTATCTATCTCTAGCTAAGAGTTTTTACTAATGTGAATCGTTCATCCTTTTGATCTCACTCTCACTGTAGCGCCTGACAGCTCCTTTTATTTAGACTGGCAGAAGCATTGTCCATAGATTGTTATGTGCAACGACAAACTGTATGGCAGCCTCGTGTTTGAAGTAAAGATCATTGTCATTCACTGGAAAACACTGAGCCTGACGAGGTAACTGACTCGTGATTTTGCAGAACATTTACTGAAAATGATCTCCGGAAACTGGGAGTTTCCTCTGACTTGAATTCAAAAAGCTAAATGGTTAGCAGCCGGTAATGTCGCTCCACTTGTTCCATCTGAGTTTCAAAGTGTACTCAGTCAGTCTTCACACATCAACACGAGCATTCACATTTCACAAGAAGCTTGTGAATCCTTAACAGACCAAAGGACTTGTGGGCTTGTTAGAAATTTCAATTAGAGCCTTAGAACAGAAGTGATAATACTTTATTAATGTCTCAAAGAACAAATAGCCCTCTCTCTGCAGGAGTGTTGACAGGTCTCACTTCAAAAAGACCACATTTGTTGCTTTTCCATTGATTCAAAATCTGATCCCCACACAGGGATCATTTGTTTTCTTAACAGATCAAGTTTATCAGAGAGAACACTGTTTCTGTCTCTCTGGAATGCCTGTTTAAAATCATTTGCTGTTAGTTGAAAAAAACCCCAGCATTTCTATCATTATCTGCTGAGAGGATCATAACCTTAACTTCTTAAGATGTTGCTGTTTGATAGAATAAAGAAAGCTATCTTTTAGTGCCCAGTGTGATGAATAAACCATCATATAGCCTTTACTATGTGATTCCACTTACAAAGAGCAATCATAGAAGCTATTATTAACCTGAATAAAGGAGGGAATCTTTTTTAGACACAAGGGAGGTTTTTCATGATTATACGTATTATCACTGTTGCAATGATATCATGAGTAACAACACCTCACCCTCTAAATCAGAGTTATTTTGATTTCCAAATGCTGCTTTAAATAAAAATAATCTCACCCATGTAGTTTTTTTTTAAAGCATAAATTTGAATTAGAAAATATGACTGTTTGTGGAACAGCATGAAAGTCCATTTAGTACTTCTCCAGCTGACGTGCTGATACAGCAAAAGAAGAGTTTAATTTATCGTGGATGACAGATAATATGGATGACAGAAAACAAGAACTACTTTGGCAACAACTGCAAAGTGTGAAATATTTACAGTTAATATTTTCCACATGGTGTTATATTTTGGGCATTGCCCTTGCCACCGTCTTGCTGCAGATAAACGCAAATAATGATTATTTCTTGAGGAAAATATATATGAAACACAAATAAAGAACCTTTTTTATGTTGCAGCAAATGGTTGTCTGCATAAACTCTGTTTATCTAGACACTGTTGGCAGATGTTTGAAGTTTTTAAACACACAGTAAAACAGGAAAAAGGAAGCAAAATGAAATACTGGTTTCAGGACATTATTTCCCCTTTTTATATTCCCTATTGGTAAATTCTATGTAAAGCATATTTTTCTGACATCTTCTTTCCAATATGTTCTGCAGCTGTCAATGCTGCAGAAGGAACACAGACAATCCTTTGTGCAACACCAGTGGCGCAGCCTTGATAAAACATTGATAAAGCACAGAGACAAGGCTCACAGTCATATCCCCATTTGCTCCGCGCATATCTTCCTCAAATATGTTGATGTCAGATTTTCTGGCAGCGCAGTCACTTAAAAGTGTGCCACTGATGCAACTCCACAGCCATCGAGTACGGAGCAGTCTCTGTTGCCCTGGATGTTGCTTACGATTGCGGTCCATCACCAAAACAAACTTCTCCTCACTGCCAGTGTAATTTCTCCCCGTCTCCTACGCTATTAATATCTTTGAAGAAGGCAAATGTGTGCTCCAGGAGGTCCGTCCCAATTGTCGCCCCCCCCCCCCCAAAGGCTCTTGCTGTTTCTGTGGCCACAGCCAAGTGCATTAACATATGTTCTGACGGTGCACAGTGCTACTCTGCATTGGTAAATGCCTTATTACAGCAATTCCACTCTTTGCTTTTCCATTGACTATCCATAAGTAGTAAAAAACAGCCATATCTGCCCACTCAGAACAGTAGGGATGTGTCTCACATGACAGGGGGCTCCTTAACATTTAGTCTGAGGCCCTCTCTGTCAAATTGATATTCCACCCACTCACTGTAATGGCAGGCGGTAATAATGACAAATAAGGCAATATTGCTACTGCATGGTACACACTGAGTGTAATAAGGTCATCTGCTGGTTATGTTTCTTTCCTCCATCCCGTATTTATGCCTTTTTAGCATGCAGAGTCAAATTCTCTCAGTATGACTTACATCTCCAAAGACTACGCCAGTGTGAAATATTCAAAGGCAGGGAGGGTGAGAAAAATATCCTGAGCAATGCAGCATGTTCTTGCCTAGAGAGTTTACACGCTCGTAATCATTACCAAATTGCAATTTACACTTTTTATTCCATTAGTTTTTATTTGGCTTTTCCTTTCTGTCTGAGGTGACACTAAACATTTTTGCCAAATCAGGAAATCGATGTTATGAATTCAATACATTGGAACTCAGTCAAAAACTCAGAAAAGAGAGTCTCCATTGTCTGAAGAGTCTGTCATTGTGGCTCAGCAACAGTGTGATGAATAAAGCAGGCTTAGCGGGGTGAAGAATAATGAGGCATATTGAGACACCTCTTACAGTATAGGGGGAGGTTCTTGACAAGACATCATATGTTTGCAGTTAATGGAATTGATGTGTGGGCATGTAGCAGTTCTGTTCTGAAACCTACATAACTCTGTTGATTTATGAAACAAAGAGGTGATGACATCCAGAGAAACAATTAACATATTATCATGAATTAGAAATACAGCTTGATTAGCACCTTCAGTCAAAGTGTTGCTTGTTTGTGACTATAAATTTGTGAAAAAGGAGAACAGACGCCACACCCACCAGGCTATCTGTGAATGCAGATGATAACTTGGTGCTAAAATACGCCTCTGGGTAATGTACACTCATCATGCAGCCATTACCATTAGAACTCTGAGGTCATTGGCTCCTTGGGAGTTTTGTCAAGATTTATTTTTCACATCTAATTTGGGCGATCTTTGTTCCCTCTGTCAGAGACACAGTTGTGCTGTGCTGATCTGAAGAAAGATTCTAAGAGAAAAAGTATCAAACACAACAGAGAGCTTGTCTTATTCTAGCTCAAAAAAACCAAGGGCTGGCATCCATGTCATCCCACAGCACTGCACTGATTTATAATGGTGAGGAGGAAAAAATAGGAGGCCAGGATACATCAAGAAAACATGAAGATATTGAATAATACTTTGCTCATGAATAAAATCATTCAAAGAGCTATTTTATAGACCATAACCATGAATCTGGAGCGTTTTATGATGAATGTCTTATCTATAAATTACAGCTTTTGGATTTCGAAGGTTTCTTTCTATAAATGCATTTATGTTTTCAGTTATTATTTAATATTTTCTTCCTGTTTTGACAGGGTGGATCACCTGAGGACACAAGTTTTGTTTGTTTGCTTTAACTTTGAAATCTATTTCTTAGACAATCTAGTTTGGCCTGCACCACTGTGCAAACTAATGAAGCCTCAAAGGCTTTGTTTAAGTCATTAAACATGGAAATCTAACTGCAGCGTTTACTTCTAATGGCAAACAACTACATGACGACAACATGGCCAAACAAGTGAATGTCAGTGAAAAGAAATGTAGATGCATTGTTCATCTTTCAGTCAGGGGAATTACATTTCCATCCAAGTATTAGAGATGCTTGACTGGCTATTTACACCAAGTATGCAGCATATACTGTATATATAAATCAATACATAAATAACACTATATAAGTTTAATAACAACATATTAAACTTTGGCATTCTGAAATAACCCCTGACACATCTGAGAGGTAGGTAAAGTTTGGAGGAAACTTTTTGTATCACTGCTTTTTTAAAACATTACTGGCCAGTGTGTATATGTAAATGTACGAGCTTATACATTAAAATGCCACGAGGAATAATAGCAACGCCTCCCAACTTCCTTATAAGACATCTCCTTGAACTAGAGGGATTCAGACCTAAATGAAACAACTCTGCATCATGCTTTCATTCCAAAACTGATTAACTGTGATTTTAGTTTATGCAAATGTAAGTCTTGTTTCTAACATTAAAGGACAAACATGTATCTGATACTCACAATATTAAGGTGTTAACCTACAACTGTCCTAAGTCTTTCTGCAATGCAGATGTTTGAATTTACATCCAACACAATTTAAAGAATTGTTCCCCTTTTCGGGGCACAAACTAGGCCAGCAGTTTCAGGTGTTATCAGCCTATTAAATGGACATTATCAGGTGAGTCACTAGACTTTAGCTGTTTTGATGAATTTTTTCGATCCATAAAGAGATCCTTTTTCCCTTTTTAAAGCATAACAAAAACGGCCTTGAAATGAAAAATGATGGAGTTTCAAACATGCTTTAAAACATGATTAATTGCAATCTAAAAGCCATAACAATCATAGCAGTATTCATGAGGTTAATAACTTACACAGCCCATATGGTAGCACGATATGACATTACTTTTACAATGCTTTTAATTCAAGTGAGGACCCGCTGCTATTTGACTTGGTAAGTATTAAAAAAAAGCAGCTTCACTAAAATTTCTATAGTCCATATTGCATATTGATTTGTTTGTTTGTACCGAACACCTGCTGAATTTTTAAAGCACGTTCTATTTTGAGGCGTTCTTAAGTGATTTGAGTGTTTTCTGTTACACCTACACCCACCACTTCCAACCCCAGTACATTTGCACAGGAAAGGAAACTGAGCACATATTTTGAGACTGTATAATAAAACCTTTATTTAAGATTTTAGAGGAAGTATTTCTCAATAGACCAAAAGCCTGTACCATACAATGCTCCCTGGACTGCACAGACTGCCTACTGTAGAATCACATCTCAATGGATAGCACTATTTGGTAAAACAACAACGCAGTAAGAAAATGCGGGAAAATGTATGTATCCCTTCTAAGAAGACCTTTACTGACCTTACAAAAATCAACTTCAACTTCAGTCAAGACAAAGTTTGGGTAGCTAATGACTTTCAGATGCTAAACAACAAAAAAGATACACCTGGCCGAAGGTGATTGGTGAAATCAGTGATCAGAATGCGACAGCTAAGCTGGATGTTTGAGGCAGAGCAAAAACACCAAGGTACAAAAGTTCATGTTGATCAGACTTGGACACAGTGACCCATAATAATGAATTACATGCTGCAGGGCCTCTTTATCTTTTGACTTTGATGAGATTGCTTTGAGTTTTTGTGGTAAAAAGTTCAACAGCATAAAAAGAGTTTACATCTAATGTTCCTCCCGGTTCTCAACGCTTCATCAGAGGTGGCAAATTGCTTCTCTCCCAATCCTGGTTAATGAATGAACCAATCACACATTAATGGCACAATCTATGGAGGAGTACTGCATGTTTGGAAACTTTCCCCTTTCGAGCTGCAGTTTGTTGATACAGAATTGTCTGTTGACATTTTGAAAAAGGAGTGGAGAGGACATATGACTTGTGATCTATGTGGTTAACAGTAGATTTCAACACGAGGCATTTATTCCCTTGTTAATAAGGTCAGTGTAAGTATGTCTCCTATGTACTTTAATTGTATTGTTTTTTTTATTTTTTATTCAAACGATAAAAAAAGCATCCTTTATAGTAAGGGCATATTGCAAAAATCTGGGAATAAATTCCTTACCAATAGATTTCTTCACAAACGTGTTCATAAAGGTGTCTTATAACACATAAAAAAACATTTAATTCCAACTCCCATAGGAAAATCCGTGAGAGCAGCTCAAAGTTAGGGTACCAGGGTACACTTTATTGTACTATATACTTGTTGATGAAAATTTGAAAATGTTAACCTTTGCTTTTGGTAGCTTGTGAGGGGTCAAACTAGGGGTTCTTTAGGATTCTGAATCCATTGTAAACATTTGTTTTCAAAAAAATCCATTCCTTGGTGGAGAAATGGCCACGCCCACGTTTACATGTAAATTTACAATAGCTCTATATGTTGATTTTAATATCTCGAATACTAGTTAAAAAATATACTGCACCACATTGCTTAATGTATTAGGGGTCCAGGTCTGAACTTTCTTCACACTCTACTGTTCTTAAAGTGGGGATTTGGACCCCCTGGGGGCTTATGAGACACTGACAGGGGGCTCGCGATATGCTTATCACCAAATACAAAAGTTGAATGATCTAAAATTTCATATCTTACCCATTATGGTGGAAAAAAAACCCATTCAAATATTAGTTGAATTTTAACTAATGGTTAGCAGTGGCAAAGTAATTTATGCTTCCTATAAGTGAAACAATGCAGATGTCTGCTGCTCCCTATGAATTTGACACCTACATAAACTGAGTGTCTGTTAAGGAAATTGTGAATGTCCACACAGTCCTACTGTTTATACATTATATTATTATACAGCATTTCTTACATTACTCTGTTGAAATAGAGACAGTGGGGTTCCCCAGTCTCTAGCATAGTTATTGTGGGGGTCCAAAGCTGAAATGTATGGTAACCTCTGCTCTACGTCATCATTGATACAGTTCTTGCACGCTGTACCTTTGTCATTTAGCTTACACTATGCCCCACTGACCTGAGCCAATGCAAGTTTTCTCAGAGCCCAGCCTGTCCTTTTAACTTTGTTTATGGGCTGAACCTGACCAAAACCATACAAGGTGACTTTTATAATTTGAGTTTGCACTTTTCGAATCAGATATCTGTTTAGATAAGATCTTAATAAGCACAACAAAGAAGCATCTATTATATAGAAAACAGCATATTTATAAGGTTCCCTTAGAAACACGTATCAAAACACAACATACTATTTTTTACAAACTGTCTGCTCGTCTCCGAGTTTCTAAGCAGTAATCTAATAGTGTGAGTGTACCTGCACATTTAGCTCTGGATCACCGTGGTCCTGTGTCTCTGCTTGTGTTGTTACTATAGGCTGTAAATATGAATGGCAGAAGCCTGAGTGACGTCACATCACCTGTCTGTTACTGCAGGGGGCTTTGGAAGCCGATCGTTTCTATGCTCAAAATCCTGTCTCAACCTAACTTTGAGTTAACCTAACTTTTAGCCAACCTAACGACAGGCTAAGAGCTGGAGCTGAGGCAGGTTTTGAAAATTTTGACACCAGCTACACCACGCCTGCCTATCAATCAGCCCAGCTACACGCCTTATTGTGAATAACTCTTATCCTTCATCCAATCAAAACTGATGAGTCATCAAAACATTCACCCCCCCCGTACAATGTGTGTGGATGGAGGCATGAGCTAATCACACCTATTTGGTTTTTTGAAGCAGGCTGTAAACATGTTCATGGCTGCTGTAAAAACAGGCTTTTTGAATGGGTGTGTATGTGACTTCCTGTGCCGCTGCAGCCAGCCTCTAGTGGACACTCGACATACTGCAAGATTTGACACTTTCACATCGGCTTAATTTTTCAACATTAGAGGTTGTTGCATAAATGCACCAGGTGCTTTGCACTTGGTGATAAACGTACCATATCTACTCAGATCTGTTGATCAAAACAGGAGTTCTTGGTTTTAACAGTGAACATTTTGCAAGTTACTTTAGCCATTAAAGAACTGGTATCCACATTTTCCAGTACACATATGATGTACCATCTGTTACTCTATACCTGGTGTCAGTGTGTCTGGTTTGATACAGGTTCTTATGGAAGGCGGTGGCTGAGTTAGTCTAACTTGAAACTGTACCTCCAACAGATAGAGGGTGAAGCTGCAAAGCAAAGTCTCCAGGCCGATATCAAAACCTGGGACTGGAAGGTTTAGCAGAGTCTTTTGGACCTCAGTGACTATTGATGGGTGGGAGGAGTTTATGGTTATAAGCTGGTTCAAACACAGGACCCAATGGCTCCTGAGGAGCTTTAATTGTATGGAGAAAGGTGTTGAATGTATCTTGGCATGCAGAAATGGTAAAGGTACAGCGTGCAAGAACTGTATCAATGATGATATAGAGCAGAGGTTACCATACATTTCAGCTTTGGACCCCCCCAATAACTGTGCTAAAGACCGGGGAACCCGACTGTCTCTATTTCAGCAGAGTAATGTAAGAAATGCTGTATAATAATACAATGTATAAACAGTAGGACTGTGTGGACATTCACAATTTCCTTAACAGACACCCAGTTTATGTAGGTGTCAAATGTCATTCATAGGGAGCAGCAGACACCTGCATTGTTTCACTTATGGGAAGCATAAATTACTTTGCCAGCGCTAACCATTAGTTAAAATTCAACTAATATTTGAATGGGTTTTTTTTCCACCATAATGGGTAAGATATGAAATTTTAGATCATTCAACTTTTGTATTTGGTGATGGAAAGCATATCGCGAGCCCCCTCTCAGTGTCTCATAAGCCCCCAGGGGGTCCAAATCCCCACTTTAAGAACAGTAGAGTGTGAAGAAAGCTCAGACATGGACCCCTAATACATTAAGCAATGTGGTGCAGTATATTTTTTAACTAGTATTCGAGATATTAAAATCAACATATAGAGCTATTGTAAATTTACATGTAAAAGTGGGCGTGGCCATTTCTCCACCAAGGAATGGATTTTTTTGAAAACAAATGTTTGCAATGGATTCAGAATCCTAAAGAACCCCTAGTTTGACCCCTCACAAGCTACCAAAAGCAAAGGTTAACATTTTCAAATTTTCACCAACAAGTATATAGTACAATAAAGTGCTATTCCAGGTACCCCGACTTTGAGCTGCTCTCACGGATTTTCCTATGGGAGTTGGATTTAAATGTTTTTTTATGTGTTATAAGACACCTTTATGAACACGTTTGTGAAGAAATCTATTGGTAAGGAATTTATTCCCAGATTGGCCAAATATCTGATAAAATACCCTTACTATTGTGATGAGTCTGATTTACACTAAGTGTTTCGTTTAAAATCGAGAGCCCCCTGTCACATATCAGGTTAACAAGTGCTTGAAGCGCTGAAGGGGAAAAAAGAGTTCAAACTCTTCAGTTTTGTTACATCTGTTACTCCGATATAATTTCTTGTACAATTTGCAGTGGATTAACTCACTTTGCTTTTAATGGAGGTGTATTTTAGAGGAATGTGCACACTGTAACTCTGGCTTACCTGCTCTTTATCTGGTTTTGTGACTGTAGGTTTTCTTTGAGTCTTTTTTTTATGTATTCTCATTTGATATATAATAATTGATCCTAATGATTTTTTTTTTCATTCTGAGAAGAGAAATCATGCCGCAAGCAGTCAATCACATGATGAACATCTACATTTCTGCTGAGTTTTATTGGGTCATCGGCTTGATGGACTCATGTAATATGGTATATTTTATCACACCAACCCTGGCACACTTCCTGCAGCTCTTGTGCAATCCATATGGACACCTCCAATAGGATCTGTGAAAGTCACATTTTGACTGCCTTAGAAATAGGCTAAATCATTACGGCAGAGCCTGGGACTTGGTATTATCCAGCGGTCAGGCTAAGATGCTTATACATTAGCAATCAAGGGGACTGGGCAGCAGGACTGGAGTCCTAGAGCACACAATGACTTGCCATTAATAGGTTGTGGAGCGTCGAGAGAGCCCACCCTGAGCAGAGATTTCCATGTGGATACGGCCTATGGCACAAGGGTACCTGCCCCCAGCCATCTGCACTGATTTGACAAATTATTCTATATCAAAGGCCTCTGCACTGATTTGGGTGGTAATTGATTGGAAGTGAGGCTCTCAAATCCCTGATTGGTTTAGCTGGATGTAGGGGGGGAGATATGCAGTGGCAAATGAGAGGGAAGGATAGAGAAAGAAAGATAGAGAGAAAGTGTAGTGACAGTGAAGGGGATCTGGGAAATCTACTGCAGAACTCATTTGCACTTTGAGAGATTTGAGAATGAAATTTTGTGAGACAATGTCTACACACAATATTCATGGTATATTTCTTTACAGAACCACCCATGTCGTTTCTTCGTTCCTGGTACTTTTTTCTGATGCAATTGTCGAGATATCCAATTTGTTAGTGTGTCCGTGAAGATTGGATTTCACCATTCAGAAAGAGGAATTTGGTTAGAAATGGAATATTATTGATTTGTTCCACATGGAGGTGTGGTCTGATGCAGATATATGAGCATGGCAGGCTGGCAGGGAGGGAGGCATGGATTAAACATTCCTTCATCAATTTCTCCTGAATTTTTGATGCTCTTAGCCCTTGTTGTGGAAATCAAGTGACAAGAGAGATAACATCAAACATGGAGGCCGGCCATTGTCAGTGATTCCCCTGGGGATAGCCTCAACCTCATGAACCATTATTGGATCAGGGCTGCATGAAACAGGCATGAATGAATGATGTGATGAATACTTCTCATATTTACAGAATATATTTTGTGACCCATCTTCATGTTTGGCCTTAATATGGAGCTTTACAAATGTCATTTTAAATATATATAAAAACGTTGTGTAAAACAGATATTCATGTTTGCATAGGGTTAGCATTTAGCATGTTAGCATGTTGTCTTGTTGACATTCCAACCTGTCATGTACAGTATTGCTCATTGTGGCAGGAGACTGTGGAGCCCTACAATTGCACCTGTGGCAGTGGATGCTACATACATACAGGCCCACTGCCTTTATTACACGGCAGGCTGGCTGCACCGCATACCTTTTGCCATTTGACACAGACATGTGGTGCCTGCTAGTGACAGATGCTGCACAGTACTGGTCCCAGAGGTCACAAATGACCTTTTCGAGTTGCCTCTTTTTTTTTCAGTCACAAAGAATTATTTGTTTGACGATGGCCACCAATGTGACCCCAGGCACCCTGATGGTTGCCGCTTGTCTTCTGAGATCAGATTTACCTCAAATGAATTGTAAATGTGTACATATGAGACAGGCTGAGTGAGTGGATTTGTGTGTTTGTGCACTTGCAGGTTCATGCTCAGTAAGATGCCTCACTAACCCACCCATTCTCTTCTTGATGCATTTAACATAGCTTAATTGCTGCATGACTAGCCTCTTGTTTGGATGCCAGAGGGATTGTCTTTTATCATACAGAATGAATCATCATTAAGATGTGCTTGTTCGGTGGCCTTTCCTTGACTTAAAAATGCTGGATGGATCTCTTTAGCAGTTCTTTCTTAACAATCAATGGGTTTACATTTACATTCTTCTTGAGCCTCAGAGGATGAACTGTGCTTCAGAAAACAACATGCCTACCATTTTCATCCCAGATCTTTTACATTGTTCGGTATTATGTCACAGGAGACATTCTCATTCTGTGTGGAAAATAGAAACTGTGAAATGGCATCCTGGAGTTGCACGGCGTTAGTCTACCTAAGCAATTTCAGGGCTGGCAGGAACAGGGTGCAGTGCAGGCCCCACACTGTCAGAGGTGCTTGATCCCCACCCCCATCCCTGCCCTCTCCATCTGTCACCTTACTAGATTGCAGTGTTCACATAGACACATAACATGTAGTTATGCATGCACACGCACACACACATTCTTACACACGTACGGGCACAAGCACAATCATATCTGCCAGAAATCTGCCCTACAACAACACATAAAAATAACTGTTTGTATTTGATAACGCACTTTCAAACAAAAGAAACACATTTATGGTGGGATTTTAAAGGTTCCTGTTTACCATCTGTGCTACAAATGTCATTCTACAGATGTACAGAAACATGTGTGTATTCTCATATCCCTATTCTTGTTTCATTCCCAGCCTGTTGTGGTATAATGAAAAACTGTTATTCATGCTGTAGATTCAGAAGTGAAAAACTGACACAATTTTCTACCGCATGAAGCCTAGTGTCAGAAATATGATCTTACCCTCACCTCTTACCCTGACTGCCGTGCTGTAATGATGCTCTGAGGTGAGCCCACTCATCAATTATTCACAGAATGCAAGATTTTTCTCTTTATCTTCTCGCCAGCGAGAGGAAACCATTTAAGAAAAATGGAGGTGAAACTAAAATAAAAGAATGGAGGGGAAAGGCAGAGAGCAGCTTGGCGGATGAATAAGAGAGTTTGCGGTGGACAGACAATACTCTCGATGTGAGTTATAATTGTAGTTTAACAATGTGCAGACCTCTGGGATTTTCAGTATGCAATGTATGGCCTTTAGACTAGGATCTCTATGGAAACCAAAGGCCCTGAACGACCTGCAGTGCCCACCCACTCGGACAGCCGTTAATCATCTTCGCTCAGATCCTGGCACTGCAGAATTTTGCCAATGTGTCAAGAAGCAATTATATATACTTAGTGCTCGGGCACCCGATCTCCTCCCTCCCTTCTCCTTCTTCGCTCTCACACTCTTAATATAATCACAGAGCAGTCAGTTTAAAAGCCCTCTGTTCATTTCACTATCTGTCTGGGGGATGCACACAATGCAGATGAAGAGAAGTGTAAAAAGACAGAGGATATTCTATTCTGAGAGCCATTATAATCTGAATATTCTTTTCATATAAATCATATCCAACCATTTACTCATTTTACCAGCCTACTCAGCTGACTGACATACCAAATTAGCCCAGCTGGCCCATTGCATTCACTGCACATATTGGGTTGGTGCAGATCATGGAGACTAATGTGAGCTGACTAGAGGGAGATTATGTTCCACTGCTAACAGCTAAAACGTGAATAACACTACCCACAAACCCACGGTGTTCCCCCATTACATCAGCCTTGATCGGCTGTGAAAAAAAGGGTAAAAGAGCGAGGGAGAAAGTGATGGAAAAACAGAGAGGAAAGCGAGGAATAACATGGCATGACTTGTACTATGGAGGACTGGAGAAAGCGCACTGTCAGTATAGACCAATAGTTAGTATAGCTACAGACTTCAAGACGTCGGATACTGTTAGCAATTTATGAAACGCCTGTATATAAACAAACATTACATACAAGTTAGCCTGTAATTTCTTCTCAACAGCTTCTTAAATATCAGATGTTTTGGTCGCACGTGACGGACATATTGTTTCGCATTGAAGACTTGAGTGAGATAGATGCACTAGCGCTGGTTAATGCCATGGCTACAAAGACTGACCGTGGCCCACAGTACTAGCCAACACCATGCCGTCTCTACTGTGTATTGACTGTTAATGAGCAATGTGCCATAATGTTAACCAGCACTTCAGCTGCTGATGGTTAACACCGTATCCACATAAACAGGATGAATTTCGAGGAAAGTGTTCACATTTTGAGTCAACGTCTGATGTGCACAATCTGAAAATCTTTTGTGAGTCACATGCAATAATTGGCTGTGACTCTTCATTTCATTAGAGACTGACATAACTCTCAACATTATTTAAAATGGTTGATGATATGATGGTATGAATGTGTCACAATATTATTGGTATTAAGTTAATAAAGAAAACTGATTTTTTGTCTTCGTCCATGGATAACCTACCATGTAAATGAAAAATAAACTGTGAGATTCACGACTAATTCACATTCGCCGATCTGTCTGGTGATGTCATATTTGACTTACCACCAAAGGCAACATTTACAGCCACCAAAGTTATTTGGACTGAAAGCTGTGTATTAGTAATGTAGAGCTGTCTGACAATCTTTGAGCAGTTGATGAAAGGCTGTCAGACAGCTTTTTCGCCATTGGACTCCTTTTTACCAAGGTCCACTCTTGAAATAAGCCACTCTCCCCAACACTGGCCACTCATCCAGAAAAGGACACAGGCATTTTTGACACGTTTGGTGCTAAGTGAACTGAAATTGTGTGAATTTCACTACATAGCACATTATCACATTTGCAAGAGATTTGCACCAGGAGTAGGAACTGAGGGGGAAAGTATAACTTCAGTGAGTCTCTTGAGATGACTTCAGACCGTCAGATTGAAGTGATGACTTTAACTGTGCATGTACGGGACTAATTAGCATTGAATAAATCTGCTGTTCTCGCCTCATGTCAAATAAGTCTTGAATAATATGCAGACCGAACAGAACAGAACAGAACAAAGAGAAAATAAAAGGGCCTTGAAGAAAGTGATATCTATGAAATGAAACATTTTCTGGAAAGAACTGTATTTAAAATATCATAATGTGTTCTTCCTTTTACCATAGTAAATATCAAACATTAGCTACATAAACAGATGACAGGGGTCATGGGTAAGACATTTAACAAATCTGAGATGTTAAGAGACACATGTTAAGAGAACATTAAATGCTTAAAAAAAAGAATTCTATTTTACATAATAATGTTTGTCCCGAGCCTAAAATAAAGCTGGAGCTTACCTTATGAGGACAAAGTGGGGGCGGTGAGTTAAAAGACTTCTCCGGTGTCTGGCCCAGGTTCTACAAGAAAAACACATTATCAGGGACATGTTTTCAGTGGAAGGCATCTCCTAGCAAATCTTCAGTGAAAGAAGGTTCAGCTTGTTTTTTGGTTCTTGCCATTAGCATTTGTTGTAATATATTTTAGAGGAGCTAAGTAACTCTCAATCAACTAACAGTTCTTTACTGCCCTGTAATCCAAGGCCACAGTTTTTGTTGACAGTCCTATTTTAAATCTTTATCTTGAAACAAATATTTTTTTCAAGATAAAGATTTATGTGATGTGAGTGGGAAGTGATTTTGTTATGTTTTCCAGTTGTTTTCTCTCCCCGCTATCCCTCTACAAAGATTATAAATCCTTCTTTGTCAGAAGATTTCAGTGAACATATGTTCAGACTTTGCATACACGCCTGAATGCATTTTTTGAGGTTAAATGATTATCACATTGTTAATACACCAATACATCACTCAGATACAAGAAAACACCATTAAAAAGCAGACGCAAGGTAAGTCAACAAGCCACCAACAGATGGTCCTGCTGCTTGTGATTATACAAAGATCCAAAGTATTAGCATATTCAGAACGCCATCATACAAAAAAAAGAGGGGAAAAAAAGGGAGCCATCTTGATCTGACCTCAGTGAGAAATGAAAAGAGCAATTGGTGAGTGAAACTCAGCAGGGAAGTGGATGCTTTCTGAAAACTTCTTTGGGAATCTACCGAGGGTCTGCCTCCTGGGAAGGCACTGTTGATTTCCAAGCAGGTGCTTTCAGTTATGCCCTCACATCCAATTATGTGCCTGTGGTACGTCTGATGCTCCCTGACACTATTAATGGCTGCCTTATGGTATCACCAGGACAGATGAGACACTCAGCTCTCCAGACTCTTAACATCTATATTTCATTGGAACATAGAAGGAGAACACCTCACTGGCCAAGGCAACTAAGAAGGGAAAAAACAGTCAGGCTTTCACTGCATGAACACCATTCCATGAAATATAAATGAATAAATGTGCTTTAGAGAGATAAGTGGAATTCCAAGACAAAATTTTCCCTACAGATTGCGCAGGCTTCATAACCATGATATCTTAATTGATGTGACAAATAAACATGAGTTATTTTCTGAAGGGACAAGAGTAAGAGTCAATGTACGTTTCATGCATGATCTCTAACAGCGAAGAAAAAAAAAAAAAAAAGACACTATGACCTTGATACCAAATTGTGACTCATATGATATAGTGGCAAATTAAGCAGGGATGGCTGTGTATACTTCGGATAGCCAAATTGATTATGGACTGAACCTTGGTTTAGACAATATGCAGATGATTGAAGAGAGTAAAAACATTAGAAATAGAACAAATACAAATAAACATTTTAATTTATACATATAAACATATACATAAACATGTTTAAACTTCACTTGACCGACAACACGGATAGTTTGAGTGACTATAAAACAATGTAAAAATATTCCCCATATTCAGTGTACAAAATCAAAGCCAAGTATGCCGTATTTATTCATAAAATGTTTTCTCTTTTCTCAAGAGATTTATTCATCATCCAAAATTGTGGTGCATGTTGTAATTTGCAAGTAAAAGCAGGGTTTGTATTCCATTTTGAACAGTCATTTAATTTGAAAAAAAAAACAATTTATGTTGAAGTAGCAATATTTACAAAAACCAACGTAATATGCGGCTAAAAACTCTGCCTGGATCCAGTGCCTTAAATGAAAAGCCCTGTTCATGCTTGATGCCAACCATAGATAATCTAAATCCCTTTTCCTTTCTTGGACGCACACAAAAACACAAACAAACAGCAAAATCTCCCCAGGCTATAATCACAGAGCGTTTATTATTTTCCTCTTTTTTTTCTTCATCACAATCTCATATTATTCTTTGTGAGCAGAACAAAACATCACTTTTCATTGACGCCATGTTCCTCTGACACACAGCCCCAATGAATCACAAACATGTAAAAAGGTAATTATTAGGCATTCATTTTTTTTTGACACTGTGGCAATTATGCAATTTTGTAAGCTTTAAATCCTGCGCCGTGCTAAAAGAAACAATAATGTTCAGCTGATCATGTAACCAGAAGTGAGTAGAATAATATGTAAGAAGAAAACAACTGACATTTTTCAAATCACCTTTGGTCTGGAACATTTTGCATCTGAAATACTATTGACAAGTCTCGCAACAGAGATCCTTGGATTACACCACCTATCGATGTTTTTTGTCTATTCAGAGTGCTGGGGGTGGTTATTGTAACCTGATGAGGCCCAGAGAGAATGATGCTAGGATATAACAAATTTTATTTTCTGTGGAAACGGAAAGAAAACTGAAATATGATGTTTCTTTGTCAGATTTTTTTTGAGACATGCTGATCAAGCAAAGTCTGCTGTACCCAAGCTTTGCTTTTCCTCACATCAGCGTCATTTAAAAAACATAATAGTACACTCATCAACTTCTGTGTACTTTCAATAACTATCAAACCATCACTATCTTGTCCTCTGTTTCTAGCCACTGAGTACATTCAGAGAAAATTGGTCTTTTAAAACCATAACAAAAGACATCGCAGGGAGCTGTCTCATGAAAGTGGTTGTTCTGCACATTATACTTGCGCTATAGCAGATATAAATGTCTTTGATGGGACTAATATACTCAGATATCCTGTTCACTAACAGACTCCAGGTTTTGTGTTCATTCATGTGTATTCACATCATTTCATTCTTTAATGCCACAATTAAGGCAAGCTAAAGATGGGAAACTCCATGGCGTAGTTGACGTCATGTTACCTTAAATATATCATTTAACTCCAAATAGGTAACACAAATCCAGTTTTTAGACATTTGAATACAGCAATTATACTTAGCTGATCTTTTAAAGAAGCATTAGCCCAAACGGAGCTTGCATTCTGTGTCTATATGTGCCAGATGATATATAGTAGTCTGGTCACATTCAACTTCCTCAACAAGCCCCGTGAAAGTAAACAAGAGCACTATTCAGTGCTGAGTGGAAAGGGACTTGTGGCACATTTGTGTTTCTAGCCCCATCAGCTCAGCCTGCATTCTCCACACACACAGGGAGGCTTTATACTGTTGTCTTCACCGGCTCACTCAAAGTGCAATGATACATTTAGTAAACTGTGATCACATTAGTTAGTTATTGGTATTCGAGCTCTGCTTCAACCCCATCATAACCCCCCAACAAAAAATGTAGTTCTCTCACTAGGATTATAGAAGTCATGTAGTTCAAGGATTATCAAATGCCTTTGATCATGTGACTGCCATGTTTTTGATCTGTGGGACATAGCACAAAATATATTCTGTTTTTTTTTTTTTTTTGCTTCCTTCTCCATGGATTTCCCTTTTGATAGTCAGTAGTGTGAGAAGACCTCTTGACAGGCAGTGAAAGTGTAACACAATAAAATCTGCCTTGTCTTAAAATTCAATTAACACCTTTTGGACACATACAAAAGAAAATGATGCATCTATAGTTTTTCTCCAAATTGTTTTCCTCTAGTGCACATTTCACCGCTCCTTCTTTTAATATTATCTCAGGCAATGGCACAGATGTTTTGAGTAAAAAGGAAAGCAGACATAGATTTTTTTTTGTTTTGCCTTTCAAAATAGGAAGTAAGGTTTCAGATGCCTCCACCCCCCATTGCACCCCGCTGCTGTTCATTAGTGATTTCTGAGCCTTGGGCTATTTTGCAGTGTTTCAATCCCTGCATTATTATTATTTAGTGGCTGACTTGGACATGCAATCAAAGGGACACGCAATATGTGTAACACTTGTATCCCACAGCAATGCCTTTTCCGTGATGCCCAGACTGAAACCCTAGATCTGTGAGCCAAGGGAACTGTGGCTCAAATTTAGTCAACATACCTCAAAAAATGTTCTTTATCCTCATTGTACAATCACCCCCTATTAATGTCATTGCCAAGAAAGAAAAAAAAAACAGACTTATCAAAACAATTATTTTGATCTGGCTTCAAGCAACACAGCATTTCAACGTGAAAGGCACTCAAATCTTGAATCATTATGAGGCGTGGTTTCAGGCAAAAAAAGCCCATCAAAAATGATTGAATATCATTTTAATGGGTAAAACCCTACAAGGCTTTCGTACTGTCTACCTGCCATGTTATTAGATAGACCATGTCAGTCAAGCTGACGAACACAGAAACAACACACAGACAGGCTGACAAGACATAAGCATGCTGCCTTCCATCTTCCACCCAGCTTGGCATGTTTATCTAGTCCTCCATGTGAGCTTAGAACAGCTCTGTGCATATGCATACAGAATGATGAAGGTTCGGTGCCTGGAGGAGGCTGCACATATAGCAAAAGCTCTTTGAAATGGTGCCAGGGTGGGACTCATTTGCAAAGCAATTTGACAACAAAAGTAAAATACTCTACAACGTCAAACCAAATTCTAGAGAGGCCAACTGGTCGTGCTCTGCGGTTTGCTCAGAGAGCGGATTCAAGAGGGTTGCATCCGGTGGGTTGTGTGTGGCTTCTGACATGGCTTATTTGCAGACCTAGCACCAGTGCAATGTCATGATTGCTTTGGCAAGGGAAGAGGTGCCTTATTTACATGAGAGGGAGTCCTAGAGGCACACAGGAGCTTGACTGAGACCAAGGTGCCAACAAGCCTGCAGAACAGAACAATTACAACCTACAAAGCGGATGAGTTTAGAACAAACTTCCTTTTAATGCACCAGGACCACAGTCACTCTTCCAAATGGACATGACTAAAATGAGTGGTAATGCTGTAGTATTCTGTGTAATGGTTGCATTTTACTAGATTTCACCAACTCAAATCAAATTTCAACTGCAGATGCCTTGTCAGTGTGCTTATTTTAATAGGTGTAGCATTATTTCCTCTATCTGTAATTTTTAAAAGGACTCTTATTCCATGGATTGTTTCTTTGCTTTGGATTAACAAAAACAGAATTTTCATATGCTGTGGGTTTAATATAATCTCAAATATGTCAGGGAAGCTTAATACTGTTTATGTTGCCTAAACAACTGTTTTGGCTTAGCTCTAGGAAATGTTGTTTTCAGAAACCTTATGGTAGAAAATTAAGACACAGAGACAGAATGTCACCGTCTGACACTGCTTTAAATTGACCATTAGGGCTGATGTGAGTCGATGCACATGCATTGTACAGTACTGTATGTACTGGTCCAGCAAAGGCTTTAGTATGAATGCTTGGCCCATTATTCCATTAAAGAAACACTGGCTCACACAGTTCTGCTTTCTTAAGTTCCTGGCTTTTCAATTTCAGCTCAATGTTATTAAGTACAGAACATGGCCTTTGGGTGAGGAAGGGGCCGACTGGATAGATTTTTTTTTTATTTATTTTTTTTATGTTTGACCTCCAACAAAAGCTGCATGTCCACACCTTGTATGCAACCTAACGCTTCAACTATTTCTGTAAACACCGAAGAGAAAATTGTGTCATATGCTTAGTATTCCTTTGAAAGTGTTTTTCATATAAAGTGCATTTTATTGACTAACTGTAAAATATAGTGTTTATTTCCTGACTCTAATAAGTAAGCATGATGGGGAGAACCATTCAAAGAAGGTGGTAACAAGGCAAATAAATGTATGCATTAAATAATCTCAACATGGAGTGTCATGTTTGCTGTTATTGTGCTAAATGAGTTGTGTTTATTGCTTGATTTATTGGGACAGACTCGCTCACAAACTCACGGAAAAACACTGCAAAGTCAATGTTGCTCAGATAGTTTATAGAGGAGGGGCAGTTTCATTCAAATTGAGGCCATGAGACAAGAGACTGCGCACTGAAAAGCTCTCTAATCCAGTAATATTTTGGGTGACTTTCTAAGATAAATACTTTGGCATTGTCTTGATGAGAGAGCCTCGCCTCATTTAAGAGTCTTTGGGATCCGGATCAATCCACATGGCAGGAGTCACACTTGTATACTTGACCATATAATGCTGCATGCTTGTCACAACCCGGAATGCATTTCTCTCTTCAAAGTATATTTCTTGGCCTGCTCTCGTCACTCACTCCCTCTAACCAATTTGTCATTCTAAGCCTAGCCTCAGTGCTGCCAGCGCCTAGATGATAGCAGTGGGCCTCTCTGATCCAGGCAGTGGCGAGGGAGCAGGCCAAGTGTTACGCGAGCCACTCTGGGACACGGAGCAGGCGCTTCTGCCGGCTGATGCACGCCTCCACGGCCGGGAGGAACTGGCTTTGCAGATGCTTTCAATTCGACACAGAAAAGGGCTCATCTACTTCATGGGGACGTTTGCTTTGTGTCTGTGCTCTGCGTTTGTGCTTGTTTGTGTGCTTTCAGCGCGTGTGACTGTGCATGTGTGTGTGTGAAAGATTAAGGGAGTTTGTTCTAAACACACAAATGTGCGCATATACACACATTTATATGCGAGTGTGACTGAATATATCTGTGTTCATGCATGGGAGGGTATGAATCCGTTTTTTTTTTTTTTTTGGGGGGGGGGGGTTTAACAAAGACACAATTATCCTGAAATGAGGCTTTTCCCTTTTTGTTTTTGTTGGCAACTACAGTTCTCACTAAGTTCTGATGACCTACTAGTCCTCAGCTGATCTCCTTGAGAAGTCACCCTTTTTTCCTCTTTTGGCAGATACTCCTCTCAAGGAGCAAAAAGCAGTGGAACACAGTCACCAGCAGTTCATTATTCCGGTTTTAAACAACTGTTTATGCCCTCGACTGCTTGGTTGCCGCTCTGCTGTTACGCTTATCAGCGACAGTCGACCAATTTACTACTGCCGTTCTTTCTGTAGTCGGGAGAGCAGAGCATTAAGTGTATTCAAAATTACATTAGTCGCACATTCTTATTGACTGCTTCCAACAGGTCAGGCAGAATTTTATTTTGATAAAAGGAAATGAATACTTCTTATCAAGTTATAATACACAACGCATGAGGACTGTACATGGCGAGACCACACTATGACTATTTTATTGAATCTTTAAGAGAGGGTGACAAAAAATAAATATCTCAGTGTCCTTTGATTAGGCGGCAAATACCAGCAGCTTCAAGGAAGAAAAACCTCATCACTTCTTAGATGTTATTTACTGAACAGCTTCTGTTTGCTAAATTACAGAAGGGCTGCTGAGTTTTTGTTCAGGAGCCGACCCTGCACCTTGCAGACGTGCTCAAAATCAACTTGTTAGACCCTTACGTTTTCACGCTGCAGCCTTATTTCAACCGTTCTTAGAATCAAACTATGCATGGCTAATGAATTGCATCTGGGGTACATGTATTTATCTGTAGCACGTAGACTGTCACCCACTATTCACATCTAACAATCAGCTCCCTGGAAACAGACCCCTTATAAGGGTGCATTGGTGGAGAATTGTGACATGAAGTAGCTTGTTAAATGCCAAGCGTGAGCTTTCCCGTTAGACATTGATGCCCATCTCACAAAGAAAAAGCAGCCTTTTATCTGTCTGAGCCTGATTCACTGTTTGATTGGGAATAAATGTGGAAGGTTCCAATCAGTTTCCCTTGTATGAGCACAGTTAACATGTGTGCGACTGCTCCTTGAACACTGATGGCAAAGACATGGGCGATTAAGGCCAGAGCCCAATCAAACCAGATGTATGCCATTCCCCCTTTGGCGCTGGTTGTGCCAGGTCTGTGTTCCACACAACCAGCCCCCACCAAACCCCCAGTCCAGGGAGCTCGGGCCACACATGAACCAGAACTTGTAGGCAGATTGGGGTTTTAGCTCTACAAACATTTTTCAGAGAAAGAGCTGCTATGCAAGCAGAAATAATCCCATTGGTTGCATTAAACCTCAGTGGAGAGTTTCTCTAGCCAAGCTGCAGTAGGCATCTGAAGCCTTAATGTACGAGGCAGACTGTAGGTAAGGAATATTATGAATCCCAGTGCTCTTCCTCAGTAAAAGAATGCAATTAATTAATTCCAATGGATGCCACAGCTATGTATTTTCTCCTCGTTTATACTTTTTTTGTATTATGGATCAGAGCATTTTTAGTCAGCCAGCTTGTGCACTGTAAAATAATCCATTACATGAACCTTTTTTAAAAGCCTGTATCTGAAAAAAAAAATAAAATAATCAAGGTTATAAAATTCACATTAAATGGCATCTCAAATCACTTTACATTAAATGAACTAATAAAAAAGAAAGCGCTCTGAAAGTACAGATCTCCACCAAGGCCAGTAGTCCTGCTTGGAATGATGATCTGCAAGAGCAACCAATATGACTGGATATATTACTGTTATACGTTAAAATTGCAAACAGTCAATCTGAACACTGTCAGTATTGTAAAATAATCATCTAACCACCATCCACCATCCTACTGTATTCCATGAGATTAGAGAGTGAGTAATGTTTGTACCAGCCACCAATGACTAACTAAATATAATCTCCCATTCATTTTATAGCTCGAGATATCTAATGTGACATAATATCACATACTAATCTATTCACCACAATTATTACATTCTGAACAGCTCAAGGGAAACTGAACCTTGTTTTCAGGATACATCCTTCCAATTTTCCAGTCAGTGTTGATAAACCCTGCTCGTCCAGCTTTCAAAGAATTTGTCATTTCCACAGTCAAAATAGCGTTTCTTTTACTTTTTAAAGCAATCAAACAACTCAACAGTTTCTTCACAAACACATACAACAGATGTGCTCTTCATATATAATCCCGTCTCAAATAGAAGATAACGCTCTGCAGCCTAATCATGAAGAAAATGACCTAGAACTGAACATGCCACAATGTAGGCTAAATGTTTGTTCACTTGCCGGCGCTCAACCTCAACATCTTCTTTATAAACTGCCATTTATCCACATATGCTTACTTCTATGAATATGCTTTATGAAACATGTGCACCATGTTGAACTGAGATTTGAAACAGCTATTTTTCTGTATCAAATTTGGGGTTGTTCAATGTCAGTATGCTCTTACTTGCATTACACCCTAGTTGCCGGGGGAAACCATAAACTCAATGCTGAGTTATTTAAAATGAAATACAGTCTCAGAGACACATTCATAACTTGTGTTGAACAGGAATCAATTTGCAACCAGGAGCTCTTTAGACTGATCAGGGCTGTTATGGTCACGATGGAATTGCAAAATTATTTGTTTTAACTGTTCAGGTGAACATACATGAATAATGAAAATGTGTGTTATTGCAAATTGAACATGGATTGGTTTTTAACTGACATTCTCACTCCCCAGCCCAAATCTCCTCAGTGGACCTCCCTGAAAAACGTGTACCCTGCCCCCTCTACACAAACCATTTTCTCTGAATGACATGCTGGACCATTAGCCGGCCATCAAACCGAGGCTTTCTAGACACCTATTAGAGCCATCGATGGCAAAGGCAGAGGTTATGACCATGGAATGGGGAGGATATTTGTGTCTCTCACTCCGCATTACTAGCATCTTTGGGGAAGGCTTTATAGATTTGGACAGAGGCAAAGGAAGGCTTTATCAGCACCAACACAGAGAAACACATTAAGGGATCAGAACCCCAAAGGTCAATTGTGGCTCTGGGCAGTGCTTTGTTGTGGGGTCCGCTCGGTTTATATGATTTTAAGTCAACCAAGTGAGACATTTGCAAACAGGAGATCTTCAGTACATATTATTATTAAAATCCTCAAGATAGAATCTCACAGAATCTGAATATTTTTCTTACCTGTATTGTTAATATTCAAACTTATTTCTGTCTTCTATGACAGGATCTGTGCTCTGTATTTGTTTCCTTAATCCTGAACTTGAGGATAGGACTAGGTTCTGATATAACACATAGGAAAAGGAAGGATGAAAGTGTAAACAACATGACAGGAGTAGATTTTCTAATTCAATTTTTCATCTTTGACAGATGAAATAATACGTGACAGAAGCACACCCAAACACAGTTGTGTTATTTTATGATCTTCTTCCAGAGAACTGTAACAGGAAATGTAGCTGAACTCTGCTGCCAGACGTCATTCCGACATTCATGTTTTTCAAAACCCAACGCTGTGTGACGTGCTGTCATTATAACAGCACACTGCCCTTGTTCAGAGGATGTAAACCTCTCCTTTTCAGGATTTAGTGTGTCTTTTTTTCTTATATTCAGGATCTGAACAATAGACTGTGCAACTCCGCGATGTGATTTACTTGTATTTTTCGGGGGCAACACTCAGTGGTTGAGACAAATCCTTAATCCCTCACAAGATAATAATAATAATAATATAATCCTTATTCCCAGATGGAACCATTTTCTGAAAAGACCGGGTTTTTTTGCCCCGCAGAGGTTCCATTCGAGTAGAAGAGCAATGGGAAGTTATTTAAAATACACGGCAATTAAAATAAGACACACTGGCCAATCCTACCCACCATGTTAATCCTCTCTGATACAGATGTAGCTATTGTTGCGCAAAAGTTCCTCATTTTACTGTATCTATTGTGTATCAGTATACAATGTCACACTCTCACTCTATCCCTGAGTGTATTTTTCAGAAAATGAATTATCTTCACACACCAGTAGGTGCAACCAGGAATCTGACTACCTGCCAAAGAGGCTGAAGAAGAAGCACAAAGATTTTACTTTCAAAACACCAAGTTTAGGACACGTTGGGGGAAAAGGCAGAAAATATGGCTGCAACAGCTGCTAAGATGCTTCTGAAGAATAAATGCAGCACAGATAAAAGATGATAAGCGCCTTTTCTTTTTTTTTTTTTCCTCTTTTCTTTTATTTATACTTCTGGACTTCACAAGCGAGTCAGAGCACATGCGCAGGCGTGCACACAGACACACATCCACGAATGCAAAACACTTGCAAACACAGGACTGAAGACATGCTGCTTAATGTTTCTGCCTTTCAAATGCAAAAGGCAACCAATCACAGAAACAGATGGAATCATTCCTCACCATGAAAATCGCTCATGACCACAATTAATGATGGCGAATAATCCTAATGAATGCTACACCATGTTCATGATTGCCATCTCGCTATCTGCATGCAGACTTGTGGAAATGTTAATTGTTATGCTAATCTTTCAAACAGAGATAAATATAGATGAGTCAAAAGCACATGCAGGAGACATGCCGAGCCTATGTGCTGTGTAGTTTTTATTTATTTCTCTTTGATTTGCTTTTTTTATTTCTTGTTTGTTCAATGTTTTTTTTTTTTTCCATTTCTAGTTTGTCTTTCATTCCCCCGCCTTTTTCTTTTTTTTTTAAAAGCAGTCTCTCTAAATCCAATACAGTTTCTCTCAGCATGAGGTAAGCTTCAAAGCCCTGCTCTGTGGTCAGGCCCGTCGATCCTCTCACCCACCTCCTGGTTGTTTAAGAGAGCAAAAGCACAGCAGTGCAGTTTCTTAAACACACAGATCCAGCCCAGCACCAACAGACAGACCGCTGTTTGGCAAAAGAGCCTCTCTCTTCCTCTCTCTCTCTCTCTCTCTTCCAATATCTTTCCTCACCTTGGACTCTGACTCTCCCTCCCCTCTTTAGGCAACCTCCTCCATAGACCTCATTATACCCGCACACTCCTCTCTGTCTCTCCCTCTCTCTTTCCCTCTCATACAATTTATCTATCGTTGCCTCTCTCACACTCACTCACCCTCTCCAATCCCTCTACCACCATCATTTACCTTTTTCCATCCCTGTCTACTTCAGCTGTCCTCGCTCTTCACCCGACACTCCATCCCTTGTGTCCCGTGCCTCCCCTCTCTATTTCTCTCTCTCTCTTTTGCTGCAACTCAATCCCTATCGCCGCCTCTGCCTTTTTGCCTCACTCTCCATGTAAAGTGATTGATGCCAAGCCTGGGCTCCAGGCCATCCCTCCTTTACCACACACGCAGGACATCATCACACTGAACCCAGAGGAGAAGGCAGTTCCACCTCAGACAAGCTTGTTGAAGTTGAGTGTTGCTATATGGAGTTTTTTTTTTTTTTTTTTTACGAATGAGCCGTGCCCACCCATGTTTGAGGAGAGGCAGGCTGGGGGGGCCCCTTGGTGAGGAGCAAGAATTGGTACACTGGAGTGCTCATTATGGCTCTGTAGGGACTGTCCTGCAGGGCATCTACAGTGTCTGTGGCTGTGGAGCTCATTACACCACGGAGCTGGAGGCATCTAGAGGAAAATATAAGGAAGGGGAGGGCTGCTAAGATTACCCTTAATCAGAGGCACCTGTAGACAGCGAGCACCTCCCTCCTCATCGCCTTCCATTAAGCCCCCACCCATCAGAAAGCACACGCACGCTCTTCTTTTCTTGCCACTGTAATTATTGCAATTCACTTCACTTGACTTTCATTCCCAAGCACGGAGTTGCACAGCTTGCCTTCTAATGAGAAACCCGAGCTATGATCCGGAGGTGTTATTTATTTATATAATTATTTATTCAACACAGCATGTATAATGTCAATTATTTAAATTAGTGTGATTTTTAGCACGCCGCGACTCTGCCAAAGTTCTACCTACTGCCTGTTATCGGTATTCGACACACATCGCATTTCTCATAACGGCGGATGGAGAGTTAATTAAGTTTTAATGTGACATGTGAGCTTCCCAAGTGAAGGGATGCGATTCAAATCAACTGCTACTGAAACAGGAGGTGACGAATAAAGTTCAATTACATTAAAAAGCGTCACCTCGGCAGTGTCTTGTAAAATGAAAAGGTTGGTCCAGGCGGCACAAAAAAAAACCCAACAATACACCAAGTGCACCCAAACAAACGTGAATGGATTACGAAGTCCTGGTTCAATATGAGTCTGATACAATCATAGTTTGTCTCTTTTTAAAGCAGTAGCATCGGAGCAGAAGGAGTCAAATTTCCGCAGTTAAAAATGACACGAGGCAGACTACTTCAGATTACATCATTTCAGTTTTTTTAGGTCAGCAGGAAATGTTGGAATCAAATTTTTGAGATGATAATCACCTTCACCCAGAACCTCACTTTTCTTCCACCTGTAACCTGATGTGAAACTCGTACTTCCCTGATCTGTGAACGGCACCAACTCCTCCCTGCCTATTTGCATAATGAGACACGTTACTGACAGTTGTTTGGGCAAATGTCTATTTCTACGGAAGACACAACAAACAGGTGTAGACTTTGATGTGAGTTGGAGGGTGCTGGCTACAGTCTGTTTTAAGTGCTGCAGTGATGTACAGTAGGGATTAATAAAAACAAGAACATTGTGATGTGCATGACTGAACCACTTTTGTGATTCTCTCCTTCCTTGCACACCTCCCTTCAGGTGCTGAGACGTTCTTTGAAACCAACTGTCAAGCTGTTGTCTGTGCAGGCAGCATACAAAGAGTTCATCCAAAACCTGCACTTTACTTTTTGAAGCGCTTGAATAGATATGTGGCGTGACTGTTCTTACCACACTTTTCTCGATATGTTTGAGACAAAATCAACTCCTTGTCTGACGCTGTACTTCATAATATGATGCAGCACACATCCAGCCCGGTGTATTATAATCTTTGTGTTGTATTTCTATTGAAAAGACAACATACAATAATCAGACTGAAAAATAAGACTCTATATCGGAGTACATAAATTATGTTTCATCTGTCAAATTACATTATTTCATGTCTCTAAATGGGTATTAAGAATTCTAAATCGAAAAAGCATAAACATTTAAACTCCTAAGCTGAAATAACTCCCCACCCACACCCCTCTATCATGTCACCCAACAGATTCTGCCTCAATTAAATTAATACGCCCACTTATAATCCGGTTTTAAATTCCTCATGCATAGACATCCATATTTTTTAAGACAAAAAAAATGTCAAACTATGACAAAGAGCATGTGATTTTGCAAAAGCTATAATATTCTGTGCATTCTAAATTTAACAATTCAAAAAATGTATCTTCGGTAAATAGTCACACCAACTTTTTTGACAATAAAAAGACGCAGTTTATCACCACATGAATATCTAAAGAGCTTGTCACTAATCATGAAACGTGGCCTCATTATTTCAGCTTGATGAGCTGCCACACCTGACAGAAATGTGACACGCCAAACAAAAACAAAAGAGTCGAGATGTTCAGAGGCTGATCAGCCCGGTCCCTCGGTGCCCAGGGAGAAGGCTTACTTCTTGGGCTGCACAGTAGCTGCAACATGGGGGGAAAGAAAAATCAAGTTCAAAGACACTGTTGTCTCACAAACTGGAATAAAGTGGTGAAACGTTCACAAAATATCCAGTTTTATGCGCGTTTTATCTCCGAGTTTAGTTGATAAAATGGAACCGCCACACATTTTGTTTTGCCTGCAGTGAAAAGGCAAAAGGTGAAACAAAGAAACAGAAAGCAAGAATAGAAAGAAAAAGGCACTTTCAACATAGAAAGATGTATTTTCAATCTCTGTCATGGTCACAAATCAAACTCCCCTAAGTTTTATGAAACATGTCGCCCCACGAGCCTTCATTTGTTCTTCTCTATTCTGTTTGTAGTTATGCAACTGTGAAAAACTAAAAGCTAAGAGCTTATGACAGCGTTACCGTAAGTAAATTGTCACAAATTTCTGTTGCTTACCACATGATGGATTACATTCATCAGTGTGAGGCCTCTAATCTAATCTGGAGCTGCACTCATCAAACTCCTCTCAGAGGAGGTGTGCTGAACTGGGATCACTAAACATGTCCTTGTTTTTCTTCCATTTTCAGCATGATCTAAAGCTAGAACTGATGTTAGATCAGCATGAGCACTTTGGAAATAATAGTCCTGTTCATATTTGTGCACTGATGAAAAAGCTATAAAGACGTTTATCTTTGAAACAGCTCAACATGATATCACACATTTTGGAACTCTTTACTGTTCTGATGGATGGATGGATGGATGGACGGACGGAAGAATGGACGGACAGACAGACAGACAGACAGACAGACAGACAGACAGACAGACAGACAGACAGACAGACAGACAGACAGACAGACAGACAGACAGACAGACAGACAGACAGACAGACAGACAGACAGACAGACAGACAGATAGTTTTTGTCTCTGTGGTTGCTGGTAGAATAAGTGCCTTCCAGCGTCCACTTTTCAGCTGAACTCTGCCATCATAACACTTTTTGGCTTCTCCCTCTGCCCACACAAAATGACACACTTGACTTGTTAAGCCTGCCTCTCTGCATACTGCAAAACGGGGCCACAGTCTTCATACCAAATGACACTGGAACATGAACTGTGTAGTGTATTTCTTTTCTTTAGCCTGCAAGTGCATTTGTTTTCATTAGATGGGATTGGTCAGCAGTCTAGGCCCTTGTGTCCAGTAATGGAGCGTACGACTGCAGACCCATTATAGACTCAAAGTGAAATAAATGACGTATTGATCTTAAATATTCCACACTCTTGTGCCTCTCTGAACAGCTGTTCCCGCCACCACACGACAAAAAATCTCGTTAGGCATCTTCTTTGGGGAATATTTGATGTTTGGTGTGCATCTCACTCATTCGGTGTTACTTTAGCAAATGTGATTCTGCGGATTCTGTGTGAAGACCTAGAACAATAAGGCAACATTCTTGGTACAGCAATCACGGCTAATGTAAAGCCGTAATGAAAACAAACTATACGCAGAGGTGCGACACTGAGCATTAATGAAATTACAGAGCTGGAACTCAGCAGACTCCTCTCTGTGTTGTGCAACGAAACAGAACAGGACAGGGAAGCAACTGATGCATGCAAGTCACAGTCACAATTACTATTTCATTAAGGAGCTGCTAACATTGGCAGGCGTTCTCTGGCATTGTTGTGGGGAGGTTGGCACGGCACCGGAAGAAGGGTTGGGAGGAAGGGTTGAGGGTTGGGGCGGTGGCAAGGGGGGCTTCGAGAAGGAGGAAGGGGGAGCAGTGGGTGGGGAGGAAACATGCTTTAATTTGGGTCATCTCCCAGTCTGCACGAGGTCGGGTGACACAGCCTCCAATGCACCTAATCCGAGAACACATATGTTGTACTGGGTATCCACCTGAATTAATTGCCCTAATTATTCTTGATACAGGGAGGAGGGGGAGTTAAAGAAAAAAAAAATTCTTAAATGGTATGGCATGTAAGTCAAAATAAGGCTTCTAGCATGGACTAGCATGCATTTAAGGAGATGGAGGCTACCCGTCAAGATGACAGGTTAGCCCTTTAATGCATTAGCGGATGGGGGGTGGGGGGGCACACTTAATGCTTGAGTGTGGCAGTTTGGAGGCGGGCGGGGGGGGGGGGGGGGGGGGGGGGGGGGTCATCGTTGTTACCACAGACACGTGCATCACGCAATGATGAATACAGGCGCCATGAGTCTTGATGCTATAGGAGGCCACGTTGCACTGCACTAAAGCAGCTCTTGTATTTGCACTGCAGCTTGTCATACTGGACCAAAATTAACTAGAATAAATATATCAGCAACAACTAAAGGTTCTCTATTGATGTGAATTATGCAAAGACTACTAAAGGGTTCTAAATGGGTTCTAGACTACTAAAGGGTTCTAAATATATAACTGTTCCTCGTATAAAAATTACACTTCTTTTTTTTTGGGATAAAAAATACTGCGACTACTACAAGGCTATCAGATAGACAAAGGGTGTGCAAGTAGGAAGTCATTGAACAATTGCTGGAATTATATTCCATTACTGTTTATTCCTAAATGGCCCCCAGTTAGCCTGACCACTTCAACCATCACAAACTGAGGCTGATGGGGGCTAGTTTTTGCAGGTGTTATACTGCACTTTATTCATCTCACTTTATGTGTAACTGGTTATGTTAATAGGATTTCAACTCAATTTATTCAAGTGCTGATCAATGGCATGCAATCTCGGCGCTTCATGCATTATGTATTTTAATGGAACTCACTTGCTTTATAGCTGAATGGCTAAAGGTTAACAGTCCCAATAGGTGGGACTCCCCGAAGACTAATCTGAACTTCAAACACAGCCTTTTTTTCCCTCCCTCTCCACAAGGCAAAGGCGCACAACAACAGAAAAGTTGTTTTTATCACCACTTCGTATGGCTCATTGGGAGAAAGAAAGCGATTTATTACCCCACATCCTTTGCTCATATTAATGTGACTATAAATGCCCATAGACATTTTACTCTCTGTAGGAAGTGAGGCAGAAAAAGGAGGAGTTCGAGGTTGGGGAATTAGTAAGATGGGAACTGGCGCAAGGGAGGGAAGAGAGGGAGGGTAAAAGAGGAAGATAGGAATGTGTAGGTGGGGTGGAAGTGAAATGAGATGAAGAGAGGGAGTGGAAAAGCAGAGAGGGCGATAAAATCTCGCACCAACAACAGACATAGATATGTCACAATTTTCCATAATTATGCTGCTTTAACTGGCATTTTGATTTCTGAAGTGAAAGTAATTTCACAAGTCAGATCTTAAGCCTCTCTGTGAAGTTTAATATGGAAAACATCCAGGCGTCTCTGAGGGCCCTCGTCTCTCTCCACTGCCACTCCCTGCTCAATAAAACTGGCATGCTATTCCCAAGATGAGATTCCCATTGGACTATGGGAGGACTGTGAGGTAAACCCCCTCCAGTCCCTACTAAATCTAGAAGTCGAAGACAGAAGGTGCTAGCGACTTTTCCTGTGAGGGTCACTTGGCAGTTTTCACCTTATTGTATTCTCTGTCATCAAGGTTTGCCTGTGGCTTTTGGAAAATGATGTTAAGCCGAACATTTTATGATTTCTTTCGTATTCCTGTTGAACTGTACATTTTAAGGCTCCATTTCTGTCACCTTGCCAAAGAAGGGGAGATCTCTGTCTTCAAAACAGAAATACTAGAGGCCCAATTAAATAGTTCAGAGATATTTGATCTGCAGTTAATTGGAGGCAATTAAACAATGAAAAACACAAAAAAAATTAAATGTGCCTTTTGTAGAGTTTAAATGCTCTGCAGTGTACCTCACAGCTGGCCTGCATGAATATGGATTGCACTGCTGGGACGTTTTGCACTATTGCTAGGTAAACAAGCATGAATGCATGAATCAATTCAGAGCAACTCAGTAAGTACGAATCTGACTTGTGCAATCGAAAATTTGGCTGCATTAAGTGCCATTATCATTCTGTCATTGTTTCGGCTTCACATGGATGAAAGTGGATTAATGCTAAGATGTACGATTGCTACGAGGATAGGGGTATTTGGAGAGGCAAGCAGAGGCTTAACGCTGTCAGAAAATCACTTAGTTGACTAAAGATTCCAGTCAGAAACACGACGTATAACCTGTAAAGAAGCACTTGCCTTCGACACAGGCTGAACTGGGGCCAGCCGTTTTAACTGGCGCCATCAGTCTCCTTCAGGTAATGCAATTAGAGGCCACTAATATCTTGGGATGCTCTTCAAACTGCAAATGCACTTTTGCTAAATAGCACACGCTGTAATAACTAGTGACAGCACTCAAGGAGGCAGATTGAAAAAGCTTCTGCATGTGATTGGTTCGAGTAATTGCACATACAGAATGCTCCCACTGATAGAATTCATGAACTGAGAACAGATGTTATCCAAATCTATGCTGGCTGCTTTGCTTTGTTGCCAGGCAATACACATCACCTTTGCTTACAGCTTGCGTAGTCAATTTGTCAGACAAGCTTGGGCAGTCCTAAGGTGTAATTACACCTATGTGGTCTGTTTGTTGGAGTTCTGCCTATAGATCAAGTCGCCAAGTCCACTACCAAGACCTCACGAAAAACTAATTGACTCAAGACTTGCTGGTTGCTATTTCGCTCGGGCCTGAAACCGCAATTAGGGCACCTTCCATTTAAACAGAGAATCAGGTGTCTTGAAAACTATATTTTTTCCACTGCTAGGATAAAGAACGATCAGACCTTTTGAATGAGAACAATCAAGCTCTACCAGATAATATCAAAGATTTCTCATTCAGGCTTGAACGTTAGCAGCGCGGGAGTAGCTTGAGGGAAGCTTTAGGGCTGTCAGACCATCGGTGGCAAGGCTTTTGCTATCGGCCACCTTGCTCAATGTACACAAATGAAACACACAGAAACCTACAAACTGACACAATGTGCAAAGCATATAAAATGCCCACGGGTAACATACAACGAGAAGGTAATCATCAAAAGTTCATTGAGTCACTGTAATCTCGGGCTAAATCTCTTCACTTGACGGATTAACTGGAATATCAAAGAACACAATGCAATATAACTAAACACGGCTGATCAGGAGCTGTGATAATGACGATGCATCCAGAGAAAGAGAGATAGAGAGACAGCAAGGGAAGGAAGAGGATCTGCTTCTTGCTCCCACTATTCCCCTCAAGGCAACGTCAGGGTAAATCTTCTAAGGGATTATCCCAGCTACACAATGTTCTCTGTTCTGCTCATTGTATGCCTCTTTAAGCACAATTGATAAATTAGTTATTTATATTGTGGATGGATGAAAGTCAAACACTGGATTTTCTTTTGATTTGTCTTGTTTGGAAGGCATTACAGACAACAGGCTGTGTGTGTTCTTCCCCTGCCAGATTCCTCATGAATCTGAGATTACAAACTGGAGTGAGGTAACTTTAAAATGGCAGAAGTGTGTGTGTGTGTGTGTGTGTGTGTGTGTGTGTGTGTGTGTGTGTGTTTTTTTAGTGCCTTTTTGTACCTTGCAATTGTGTTTTTTTTAAATACAGAATCTTCAGCTGTGTTTCCAAGTTAAAGACACGGCACGGAGCCAGCAGGAGTTAGACAATACCAGGCAGTTGAGATGCTATGCTTGCCTGTTTTCAGTTCGCCTGCCAACTCAATAGGGGCTCAAATCAGCCTTAAATGAGTTACACATGGGATCAGATATCTCAGTGGGAACCCCTCTGCTTTTAATTTAAGGTAAACTAATAGCTTCATTTATTTGTAATTAGAAAAGAAAAATAATATCCGGCTTAAAAAAATGTATCTGCACTTACTCCTGGCAGCTCACTCTTCAATAGTTCATGAATTTTAATTCATTTCAGGGGTTAGGCCAATCCCCCTGTTGTAAGAAGAGACAAAGAGTTTTAGTGAAATCGAATTACCCTCTGTGTTTTACTGGTCTCAACCCCCTACCGTCCTCATTTCTCCTTCTTCTCCTTTCCTTTCTCTCTGTCCTTTCATTTTACCCTTCCTCCGCTTCCTTATTTTAAACATCACTTGCAACTTCCTTATTTTTCTTCACAGACTGCCTCGAGACAGCAGTAAGTTGTATGTCTGTGTTTTAACTCTGGTTGCCCCCAGCACATGTAAATGACTTTGGTACTTGATGTTTGAAGAGAAAAGATGAAGAAAAAATCCCTAAGTGCAAAATCAAACAGATAACAGGCAGGATTTTTCACTTTGCTGGGGAATGTGTGTCTTGACATGCTCTGCCTTTAATGTTTTTTTTTTTTTTTCTTTTAAAGTCGTCAAGGACAGTTCGTTTTGGAGGAACTCTAATCCTGAATGTTAAAGATACATTTATGGGTTTCCATTTCTATGACGTAAAATCTCTCTTATAGATAATGTTGCTATAACTTTTACACCACACCGACTTGGATGTGTACAGGTTTGCACTCGTGTTATCACCCAGCCCCATATGTGTGGCCCAGCACTCTGGAAATAGTCCACACGGTGAGCAAACATACATAAGCAACCAGCCGGGGTCATATAATAAAAACCTGCTAGACAGGAAATATCTCACATGCCAGAAAGTTGGTCGCTCAGTGCATTTAAGGCTATACGACTTTATGACCCACATTACACCAAGTCATTCAAGTGACCTCTGAGGTGTTATCTCTAAAAGGCAAACACGGGAGCATTTACTGCCCCTTCCTCTTTGCCAAGGATGCAAGAAAATATCTGACTTTGCAAAGATCCGGTCTCGCTGCATCTGCAAATTCACATTTTCAAGGTCAAATGTTGTACTGAGAATATGGAGGATAATGGTGTTACAATAAATTATGGGAATGCATCTCCTACACAGCTCCAGCGCCCCACCCCCCCAAAAAAAAAAAAAAATCAATGCTTGGGCAGTTCTAAGGAATAAAAGTAGGGACTTGAAAGTAGGGGTTCGAAATCAGACAAAGTAGAGATTTCAAAGAATCATCACAGAGTGTAAAGTTGTGTCAATATGATAAACTGAATTATAGAAGGGTAAGGATCTGTCTTGTGATCCCCCTTCAAAGCTTTTTCTATAACTGTTGCTGTGGAGCTTTCTGTCCTTCTCCAACCTGGTTCATCAGCACTAAAGAAAGAGAACACCAGATGACAAATACTCCCGCATCATGCTGAGTATTCATCTGCCACATTTGTCTGTGTGACAAAGCATTTCCTGCTTGCAAGAGGGGGGTCATCTTACAGGGTGACCATGCATGTGGCCACTGGATATGTACTGTGCGTGACTCAAAATGTAACCCTCTTGACCCTCAGTGGCATCGTCAGTAATCAGTCAGTAAGTGTGCATCCATGGACACATCCATCCAGTGAATTCCACTGAGGCTTAATTGACATTGTCTGGAGAGAGGCAGAGGCCTTTCTATCTTCCTGCCACAAGCAGGACGAAGCCATGGGGAAATGTTGTCCCAACCTACCATACAGTCAACCCCACAACAGGTTAAGAGCTTGAGCGGGATGGGTTTGATTCACTGTGCCCGTCTGACAGCCACCTCAACCAAATCAGCCACACGCCTAATTCACAATAACTCATATCCTTCATGAAATCAAAACAGATGAATTGTCCATTTTTAACTAATGTGTTCAGATAGAGAAATGAGCTAATCAGACCAATTTTCAAGTTTTTGAACCATGCTGTCAACATGATTGTTTGTGTTTTAAAAACACACTTTTTTTTGTGGTGTGTACGTGACTTCCAGGGCTTCTGCAGCAAGGACACACATTAAACCGAGGTTTTTTTTTGAACTTCTGATCGGCTTTTTTTTCCTTTTCTTTTTTTTTTGTTCTTTTTTTTTGCACAGGAGGCTGCCGCTTGGTAATACTCCATACCTTAAACGGAGAGACTGGACACCCCTGGCAATCTCTTTGTTGTGTCTAAAAATAGCGGGTCCCAGCGGTCTCCCTTGGAAAAAAAAAGCAGCGGCACACTTAATTATTTAATTATTTTCCCCCACTCTGATTTACATGCAAACCAGAGGAAGAGTCATTTTTATCTGAGTGTCATGGCTGTGAAGAGGAGCCGTGTACTGATCCCCCAGCAGAGTAGGGAAGACATAAAAAAAAACACAAGTCCCAGATCCACTCAGTGAATCCCAGCCTCCAGGGGCAGACATGATCTCATGTTATCCATGTTTCCCCTGAAGCATTAAGGCATGTACAGTATGCATTATGTCAATAAGACCTGTACTAGGAGAACTCAGCCTTTTCAGATGTTAAATAAGGTATCAAAGAGTTGAACAGAGTTTAATCTGAGGCGAATCTTGGATTCTGTGTAGCGTCATGTGTTCTCACTCACTCAGCCTCATTCACTTGATGTTTTGTTTTGCCAATATGAGATGCATACTTAAATACTAAGATGTATTTGTTTAGTCCCAAAGGAACTGTGCATGATGCTTTATACATCATATGCATTGACTCACATTGTTTTTGTGTGCACTTTCATTGATGGTTGCCAGTGAACTATTTGTGACCTCTGCGACTCCCCATTTCTGCAGTCAGTACCCAAAGTATGTTGCAATATTTGGCACACGGGCAGCAACATGCTGTGCAACATTTATCAATAACAAGATTTCTAACTGAGCTATAAAAGTATTGAACTTTGGCTCGTATCCGCTAGAGCTGATTGAAACTAAAAAATGATGTGTACGAATGGCTACATATGAAGTTGAACTTTTCTAACAAAAATATGAAGACCAAATTTCAGTTTAGGAGGGAGCAGTATGCACTTAGACCTTGCAGGTGAATAAGCAAGCCAAAAATCAAGGTCTGTTTTCACAGGTGTATTCAATCATCCCGACACCCTTACCAAACATCAATTGCCAATGTTTGCATCAAGGTAGAATCCCACAAAAGACACCCTGAGGATTTGCAGACATTGGTCGATGTGAGTCACCGGGGGGGTCAAACAAATGTGGTGTGCCTGTGTGACCTTAATCACTTCCAGGTTCATCCAGGCTCGGATTTCACTTGTGTGCCTTATTTCAGGTCACTGCCTCAAAGTCAAAGTAGGGCACAGTCATTATCTGAGGGAGCATAACACAATCATCCACACAATACAATAGGGTCGGCACAATTCACCCAAGTGCTGTCCATTACCTCTGGGCTTGAACACATGTGCTCCATCACAAGCAGTGCACTGTCTATATGTGTGGAGCAAAGGTAATATAAGTCGTGATTTTGTCTGTAATACATGTACAGCTTTCCTGGATGTTTGTTTCACTTCTGCTGAGAATGTAACCAATCACAGCAAAACACAGGCGGAGGAAAACGGATTTGGGGAAAACATAGTGGAAATTCAAGAGTATTGTCTGGGTACATGGAGTCTTTTATACATATAGACAAGCAAAAAACAAGGTCGCAGCTGAAAAAAAATTGGATTGAGGTGTTCTGATACGACTGCTTTATTCACATTGAAAACACTACATGGTATTGCAAAAAGGAAGACGCAAAATGAAATAAGTGAGACAGCGGCCAAATCCATGTCTCACTGATTTTACTTATAAGTTAGTAGAAACACTGCAAAAACCTGATACAAGAAAATGCACTTTCATAACGAGACATAACTGCAAAGGGTTGTTAAAACAGGGTGTCTCAGGGGTGTGTGAGAAACACCAATTTCCCTCTAAATTCATGGCGCAGCAGGACGTGAAGCCGTATCACTTCATAATGACTGTCAGACCAGTCAAGCAACAAAGACCTCTGCAACAAAAAAAGAAAAAACTGTCAAAATGGCATGTGTTAATGTGTCTGACTGAGCTTTGGAATGAGTTGCTGCTCTTTTTGAAGACTGCATGCACATAAATTCTTTATGACCATCAGTGAATATGACACGCATTATTTAAGAAGACTCTTCAGAATGTCTCTGATTCTATTATCCTTTCATGTTTCAAGCTCGAGCTATCCCTTCACTTTACTGTGAACTATGATCCGGGTACTTTGACTATGTTTTTACGCTGTTACCTGTAAATGTTACAAGCTATTAAGATACAGGTACAAGAGCAGGAAGAGCTGCTTCAGATGGTGAGAAGTGATTATGTTGAAACCTTGTTAAAGGCTTAGAGATGTTTTCTTTTGTTTGCTGTGTAAGTATATAATGTGGCTTCCACAGTAAGAGCCACAGTATCATTGGTGAAGGAGAAGGGCAAGGGTCTTTGGATTGAGCTATAAAATGTGCGTCACCATAAAGCTAGCATTATCTGTATGTGGTTTACCATCTATTATTCCCCGCTAATGGCTCTCTGCACACCTACTGGCTGATACACAACCAGTTTTCAAACACATTTCAAGAATGTTGCGAACAATTTCTATCATCAGGGAGCCCTCTTATAGCACAACAGAGATGACGTAAAAAAAATATAATTACTGCACTAATCATAGTAAGTACGCCACAAAGATATCAAGCTGTGGGTGTAGCTCCAATTATAACTTATAACGTTTGTGGTCCTCATACAAACTGCTTTGAATGAAGTCAGATATTCACATTTCCCTCAAACACTCATTCCACGCTTTTTCTTATGCATTCACTTTGAACTCCTTGCTTGTCGTTGGATGAAGCGGGAGCACAGAAAGTAAGAAAAATTGGCACGTTATTGTGTTCGTATGGATTAACTTTGCTCTGTGTACATGTTTGAGCGGGATGCATTTGGGGCCTCTGCTTGTCTTTTGTGTTTCTGCCCCAGATTGAGCTTGACAGCTACACACAATATCCTGTTATAGAACACAACTCTACAGACAAAGAAAAAAAGAAACGGCATCCGATGCTTCAGTTTAACAGTCCTGCAGAACGTGCAAACCTTTCCACAGTCATCCTACTTATGTCATGGGAAGCAGTAATTAGTTAATGGGCTGATCTCATTAGACAAATGCTTTTGTTGCAGGTGTCCAGGCCAAGTTGAGAAGATTGCCCAAGGCTTGAGGTTAGAGAGGTGGGCTTAGGAAACCAATATAAACGACTTAATGGCTTATATGCAGTCAAGCTTACACACTCTATATTGGTTTATTTGAGTTACTGGCATTGTCACAGATACTAAAGTGGCATTATACTGGAAATTATGTAAAAGGCATTCCAAACATGAAGACAGCTACATATATCTCGAAAAAAGGGCCAATTTGTGTGCAATTGATATAAGGCTTTTCTTCTTTCTTTCCTCTCTCCTTTGCTTCTTTGACTTTACAACATGAGCGAGACAAGGCTTGCCTCTGTCAGTAGTCAGAAGAGGTCAGCACACTCACTGTGTCAGCCCTGAAGTGTTACAATTACCCTGGAGTAGATTTCCGGGTTTCATAGTGTGTGTGTGTGTCATCACATTGCGAAATAGGCAGCCTCAAACACGAGTATTTATGGAGATATCATTCATGGGAAGTCTTCTCAAGGCTTGATATAGCGTGTCCACCACGTCAGAACTGGGGGTGTTTGAAATGCAGTGATTAGCGCAGTGTCCAGTTAATTTTAACAGGGTTTGCAAAGGGACATAATCAGGAATTAAGAGTCGGCATCTCTTTTAAATCGCCTTCTTTACGCATTTGTTGGGGGGGGATACTGTCAGGGAGGAAAAAGGCAATTGTCTGTGGTTTCCCGATTATCCCCTCCAAAAGCCCATAATCTGGCTGAAAGTACTTAAAGAGTCAAGCAGCAAAATAAACAACATTGATTATCATCCCACTGTTCTTTTTTTTTTCCCTTCAAACTGGACCATGCAGAGAGGGAGGGGTTTGGAGGCTAAAGTTGCACCTTCCCCCGTCAGTGCCATCTGCTTAGGCAAATGTTAAGGCAGGCTAAATACCCCTTGAGTCCTCTGTTCAAACCAGATTATCAGTTATTTTAAGGAGGCGGACGAGCATCTTATCGTCTCCTAATCTCTTTTACAAAAGCAAATCAGAAATTCTGCACAAGGATTACCAGGATTAAGAAGGACACAGACATGGCCTTCCTCGGACAATGTCTTACGTTGTTGCCTTTGGGCAAGCATAGCACAGCATCCTGGAAAGACATTGTTATTAACTCTGGGGAATTCTCTACAGAGATGAAACATCATATTCAGCAATGGCTATTTTTTTGATAATGGGCTGCCACCAAATACAGCAAGTGTGCACACTGTGTGTGTGAAAAAATAAATAAATTTCGACTGTCAGAAACTATTCCAAAAGTGCCCCGACTCTAAGTGTTCACTAAGTGTTGACCCACAGTGGAATGTGTCTGGCTTTGAAAACTGCATTTATTAGTCCCAATGGCGTGTTGGATGCTGGACAGGTTTTCCCACTGTATGTTTCAAGAGGATAAAAACAACCTCTGTGTGGCTGCAGTTTAGTTGCAGATGCACTGACTGCCGACTCACCACCAGTGTGACCTGAAAGCTGACATGATAAATACATTTTGCTTTTTCTTAACCGATTTCTTTTATGTTTCCAGGGAGGATTACAGTTAAATCTACATGGGCAAAACTAATGTCGGGATGATGTGATTACGTCAAAGAGGGTTGGACTCGGGGAAATGTTGAGAGCGAGTGTTTCCAAAAGAATGCTTGTAAAGTTCACTTATCCCCACTGTAACAACTGTACAGTAGTGACATACATCAAACAAAAATAATCAAGCTCTGACAAAACGACGTCAAAGTATCAGCAACTACATCTCCAAACATTTGTTTGGCTGTCAAAGCTAAAGGCAATATTAATCCTGCACAAACAAATTCAATAGCCTCTCCGTCTTTGGCTATTTTAGGTAAGATCGAGGCACACTAACTGTCTCGCAGGCAGCAGCAAACCATATGCTTCTTGCACACTATCACCAACAACTACTGTTTTAGATCAGACTTTTAACAAGGAACAAACAATTGTACAGGCAATCGATGCTCCTCAGATTCCCGCTCCACAGTCACACCTCGTTTAATCAACAGAATTGTTTTCAATGAAAACAATCTCCGGGCTGTAGAGCTACTCAGTGTCTCAGAAGAAACCACTCGGCGGGCTTCCACACTGATTTGATTGTTGCACACACAAAGGTAGCAAGACCACCGCAGCTATGGGGGATGATTGAATTATTCAGTTTGGCAGAGATTTGGCAGCAATTGTGTGGAGTGTTGCCTTGAGTGGAGTGCAAGAGAGAGACAGCATCTCCTTGTTTCCTGCACCACTGCACAACACATGCATAAATAGCCCCTGCTTAGACAGTCAGTTTTATGCTTCAGGACAACGTCACATCATACACTGAACAAGCTTGCCGCTTGGCTAATTGACCCACACCTCTTCAAATAGACAGCCTTACATTTTTAAATGAGTCATATAAAACATTTATAATTGACCACTGAAATGAAAAGGCATGTTTTGTTTTTTGTTTTTATCGATGACCTACAAACCCTCAAAATAAAAGTTTCAGACACCTTTTATGTGACTCATGTCACAACTAAAACACAGATGTCCGTGAGTTTATATAGGCATTACGTTATCAACTTCAGATTCAAAACTTGTATATATATATGTAAAAAAAAAAAAAATCCTATATATCACATTTAATGTAATTCTCATTCTGCTTCCATGGCTCATTTAAAAAAGTTAGCTTGCAGAGCCACTGCAGCAATCTGTAACCCTGAAAAAAAAAGTTATCTTCCTTTAGTCGTCATTCTATACTGTCTGCAGCAGATGAGCGACTTTGCAAAATCAATGTAATGTGAAAGAAAAAAGGGCTTTTACCATCTGGATAGCTTCTTTGCAATGTTACCCACACGAATAACAGATATGTTCCAGTTTTATGTTACATATCAGAGGAAGAGTCTTGTCTCTTTGACAGAGGAATATTTGATAACAGGGGTCTGGTACTGATTGCACTGATTAAAATCCCAGGGGTTGTGCAAAGTCGCATGCGCATACACACTTTGATCAAAATGAAGACCTTTATATTCGTGGATTGCCAGCACATTTAATTCTATTCATTGAAAAATGAAAATAGGCACGTTTTGCGACAAAATTGTAGTGCATAGAAAGGCCAGGAAATGTAGAGGAAACTACTGCACAAAACAGGCTCTATTACAAGAAGTCTGCTAGACATTTTGTATCTGGAATAAAGAAATTGTAAAAAAAAAAAAAAAGAGAAAATAATACAATTAATGAACGCCATATGGATAGCCTCACCAGCACAGTACAGACAATGTCTGTGTAAGCTCCTGTTTGTGGGTCTTTCCTCTGCAGATGTATCATTGCATTAAATTTAATTAAACATACTACTTATAACTAGCTTCCTGGCCGGTTAGATGAAATTGAATACTTCAGGCTCATAAATCATGAATCAATATGTCAGCAAAGAGACTCTGGGAATACTTTCCTCAGTGACACACTGTAATAACAACCATGGGACAACCTTTAAAAGACCTTTTATGGATGATAAAAACCACCGGGAAGGCACTAAATGTGAGCTGACCAAAATCACAAGCAGCTAGTCATCGTAATAACTACTACTACTACTACTACTACTACTGCATCTCTGTGTGAGCAACAACATCATGTTTCAAAGACAAACCAAAGACAAAGACAAACCACAACTATAACATGTGCTTCCACTAAATCTTTTTTTTTTTTCTCACCTTTGACTTTGCACTCTGAGGCCTAAAAAAAAAAATCCAATATCGCCTACTCTTTTTCTGTACACAAATGTGAAGACTCATTAAAGCTCTGATTTTACTGGAGAGTGTCTTTTTTATTTATTTATTTTATTCATGGCTCATTTGAAAACATTCCATTAGCTAATTATACAGAACACGAAAAAAAATCAAATCATAATTCATCCAGCTCGAAAAGAAACAACTACCTTGTGATCCAGCCATGCTCTGTTTCTTTTAAGTGAGATAGAAGCATTTACGAGGTTTACGTTCATCTATTTATAGGAAGCTGACATTTATGAACTTTCTATACGAGACTGTTCTACTTGAGAGTGCATCATCTTCTCAAATCACCAAGGACGCTTAGCCCAAGGGATCTGATTAGCTCTTTCTCAGTTTTAAAATATGAAGTAACTTTGATAAGCAATTAAACATTTTCTGTTGTCTCCTCTGGCTTTGTTTTATGCCTTTCAAGTCTGTATTTTTGGATCAAATCCGCATAAACACCGCCTAACACAATGTTGAAGCTACGCTTATTGTACCCTCTAGCATCAATCTTCCCCTCAGATGTGTAAAACCTTGTGTTTGTGCACTACTGTACATCATAATAGCAGGGTTATCATTATCAAATCATCATTATCAGCTCTCATGGAGGAGAAGCAACTGCACACAAACAGAGGAAGGAGGGAGAAAAAAAAAAGTTCTGTTGTTCCAAAAAAAGCTTCTGTTCTGCTGTTTTCTGTCTGCGCACTTCAAAGGGTGTGCTCCCACCAAATTTCCATAACTTTTTATCTGTAATGTGTTCCTAATGAGCAATGTATATCATAACCATTTCTAACTCTCCTTTTCCTGGTTCAGAGCTTTACTGTTGCAAGCTGTAGAAGACATGAGGTACTGCGAGTTCTGCTGGGCTGAGATGAGCCAATTAATGGTGTCCAAACCAACATAGCCACACACGCTTCTCTGGGGCGCAGTCTGTTTGACATGCACTATACGCTACTGGCTAATTGTATATGAGAAAAAAAACAAATGATTATTCTACAACCAGTGTTTTGCCTTATTTGAGTTCTGTTCCTATGAAGCACATGCAGTCTAGTATGCAAAAAAAAAAACTGATTTAGTAATGCAGAGTTACATGGAATAAGAAGAGTCGTCAAAATATGCAATACAATGCAAAAAGACTTTAATAAATTTCAGAAGCGCACACATACATAAACAAAACATTTACAATTTTCTCCACACTGGCAAATCAAAGTCAGTTACAAAGATCATGTAAGGTGCATATTGTACTTCACATTGAATAAAAGTGAGGTTTGTCTGTCTCCCTTACATGGACAAAAGCTCTCCCCATGTATGAGTTTTTTTTTTCTTTTCCCCAAAGATCAGGCAAAATCTAATCATTACACAGTGCTAGGATGCTATGTATACTTCATACTGTGTCCCCTACGCAGTAGTGAATACATTTGATATCATAATTACATGAATATACCTCCTTCATAATAACAACCTGCCTCACAGTGAGGCAACGCATAAAATTAAGAGCTTTAAAATGGACATAGTCTGTGGAGGTTTGAGATCTCAAGACTGGAACAAAAAGAAAATAGCTTTTCTGGTATGTGCAGTGATTCCATGAAACTATATATAATCTTTTACAAGAGGAGAAAGAGCCTCCAGTCCAGTCCATCTGTACATTTCCAACTGAATGCACAGCCTATGTCCATTTTAATGACTCTAATTTTATGGTTATATGTATGTACTGTAGTTGCCTTTTTAAGGCCTTACCTATCAAAGCAGTCTTTAGCGTACCAATTAACAGGACTATTGAACAACAATGCTGCTAACCCATCAAGCCAGTTACTGGTGATAACTGCAGAAAGTATTCTAGTCAGGACACACTTTATCATAATGATGCTATAGGTGTAGAAACAGTAGAAGCAAAATGATGCTCTAAACAAAACCATAAAAGTCGACCTAAGTGTACCATCTTCTGTCAAATGGTAACTTATTGCTGTTTTTCAAACAAAGCCTGGATTACCTTTTCATTTTGGTGTTCAATGTTCTTCTTATCACAAAATGTAGTTTGTCAGTGTAAATAAGTGTAAAAAAAAATCAAGTCATTTTTGCCCTAAGCCAACTCGCATTAAAGACTGCCTGAGGATTATTATTATTATTATTTTTTTTTACCATCTGGAGTCATTTTAATGTGGTTCTCACAGGTTAAATCACTTCTGAATTGAAAGCGAGATACAAAAGGTTAGGCTTAGCGCTCTTCAAATCTGCCCTACATAAACAGCTTTTGATTATAACCCCAGCAGTTAGTCCCCTGTGATTGTGGCTTAGCTCAAAGTATTAAACTTGTCCGATCATCTCGCCCAGTGTAATAACAGCACGGCGATCAGTAGCACGCGGTTGCAAAAAAGCACCACAAATATGGTCAAAATTGTGGGGCCATGCAGATTTCTGTCACATTAGCCACACTCCTCACTAGCAATGTGATCAGTGGCCCTTAAAAGTGGGACAGTATGAGGCGGAAAAGTTGACAGAAAAGGTTCACTGAAATGTTGGCTTGATACGTCTCATGTAAGCCTACAGGTTGTAGATCTTGCAGCATAAATACATTGAAAGTCATTTGTTTTATAAGCTATCCCAAATAGTGTGAAATAATACAAAAAATCCGAATGTAAGAAAACTAAATGGCCACCAGGCAGTTTAAAAAAAAGCAAATCAATGGATTCAATAAATATAAACACCATCAACTCTGTGATAGTTATACATACATACATATAAACATACTTTACAGATCTACTGACTGTATTTGACACCTATTTTACAGAGTGGGTGCTGGAGTGGGACATGTTTTCGAGGAGGGTTCAGGGCTTACAGTATCATCCTCACTGACACAGGTAAGTAACAGCATAGGACTCGATAAAGCATTTCAAACTTCCAACAGATTCACAGGAGGAGCTTTGTCAAGATTCAGGCAGGCAATATGAAGCGTCTTTCTTTTTCTGTCTTTTTTTTTTTCTTTCCCCTCCTTCAAGTTCATCTTTTCTCTCGATTGTATGAAGAGGTGGAGTTTTGAGGCTGTAGAGACAGTAAAGTACTTGTTTCACCTCTTCACTTCTCGCCTTCTTTCCTTCCTCCCTCTGCCCTCTCTCTGTCTTTTTTTCTCTTTGTTTCTCTCTTTAGGTAGTGGGAGCTAGAGATTGATTTTAATCCTGTGGGAGCGAGCTGTACCTGTGCCACAGAGTGTGCCATAGTGTGGTGGTTTCAGTGCCGTCTCCTGAAATATAGAGAGACAGACAGATATAGGGAGATTGTAGTTACAATATCATCGAGCTCTGAGCAGCCTGAGCTGTAGCCTTATCAGTGTGAGGCTACACTGAACACTGAATAAAAAAAAAAAAAAAAATCTCTGAAGAGAGTGTAGAAGATAAGAAAAAAAAAAGCATTCTTCAAGGTACGGCTGGCAATCAAGTCATTATCTTGTCAGGTTTCCTTGAAGAATGCTACAATCGTCACAAGCTTGTGCATTTTTCCTGTACTTATCAGAGCATGCAATCTTAACCAATTATCACTCCCAATTTGTCGTTTTGTCTCCCACCACACTAGTGCAACACTCTTCATTTGCCCCTCAAAATAAGCCATTTGGTTCAATTTAGGCCCATTCTTTCTTTCGGACCCTTGCCAGTGAGTCCTCTGATATGTACAGAACATGACAATTTGCTGTTCCTAAATAGGTATCGGAATCAGGACAGATCTGATGTGACCTGATAGCGCTTCTATTAGCAAGGCACATTGATCACAGATGCAATGACTCCACAGAAAATACAACAAAGAAATGACAAAATGATCAAATGGAAAAAAAAATAAATGCCATGACCTGAATTGTAATTCTGGTGTCGCAATTGATTAACATGCCTAGTTAGCCTTTTTAAATGATATCCTCTTCTCTTTGCTATGCACCCACTATGAGTCAGCACCAGCACTTTGTCATCAGGCCATGGGTGGCTGGTGTAAAGAGCCTGTGCCTTCACCCACACAAAATACATGATGATGCGAAAAAATGGAGTTCGCTGCTGCCCTTGTTATCCAATGAATTTATAATATTAACTCTTTTTTAAAGATAATACCATAAATTGCATTATGAATAAGGCATTAGAACAACACTTGTGCTCTAAGGGGTGTTTAGTCAAACTGTAATGCATGCTTAAGCAAAAATACAGAAACCATAACAGCAGTTTGTTTCCCTCTTCCTACTGTATATGAACTCATAGGAGGTTGCTTTTGTTTAACAGTGACCCTCTGTGCTCTGCCACCCCGCCTCCAAGAATAAGGTGCAAGACAAAAAAAGGAAAAAAATGTTGGTTTTTTTAATTCTCTGCATATTCATGATGATGTCTGAGATCACTCACGCGGGGTGGTTTACTTATTTGATCTGCTTCAGCTACAGCTCATATTCTCACATGAGCTCCACATTCACTGGAGGCAGATTGACCTCTAATATCCTGGGGTAAGGGTTAAAAGAAAATGATGAGATGCGTAAAAACTGAGAAGACAAGGGAGGGGAGGGAGGAGGTTTTCATTTGCAAATGTGGCTCGCGCTGTATAATGAAGCCATATGGTGGCACAAATCTGTAGTCTCTGAAGTCTTTTTACAAGCTTTACTCTCTATCAGCTACATCTGTAAAGTCCCTGGAAACATTTTGGTGACCTTAAACCATAATCATCTTCTCCTGTGAGCCCGACCGATTGTTTTTCCACGGGTGGGCTTTTTGCCTGCTTTATTTTCAGCTGCTTTAGGTGTGTGGGAGGGTGTGGGGCAACGAGAGATCACTGTAAAGGCACTAAAGCACCATCTGTCACTTTGATGAACAAAAAGGAAAACACGAGAACCTGGCTGTGATCTTTGCTTTTGGACTTGTGGTATTAAGTTTTAAGGCTCAAGGGAAACGGAATAGCTGGCATTGACCGACAAAATGCAGCTATTGTTTTAACAGCAACACTTGAAGTGATCTCTTGAAATTCAAGAGTGTTGGATATTCTCTTTTTTGCCTCTTTAGATGAAAGAAACACAGCTTTTTTGAAAGAGTGACATTAAAAAAAAAAAAAGTGTTCTTCTTTAGACTTTGAAAATAGATTTTTCTTTGAAGGTGCACAAAGATAAAAATCAAGCACAGATTAATTTATAATGGGGCTTCAGCATACAGTACAGCTGGTCATCTTTTGTCTCATCGCTTTAGATTCTGAGAACGTGACTCACCCAAGGATACTATGTGCCATCACTGATAATCTTAAAGGAAGGCTGTCTTTGCTCCTCTTTCTTATCAGCCTCATTCGAAACCTAATTACGGTGATTTTAATCATACTGTATCACGAGTGATTAACCCTTTAGTGCATTTAATTAACCTTTGCAGCCACTGATTCTCATCAGGCAAAGCTCCATGCTTTTTTTTTCCTTGACACAGGCTTTAAATAAGCAGTCTTAAAACTGATGGGAAATCTAATGTCTAAAGTGGGAGGCATCACTTGTCAATTGCTCAAGGGGACAAGAAAAAAAGATGTATTATCAGCTTAACATCACTGAAGATATGCTTGGTGAGGAGAAGCAATGAGGACAGATTTTTCTTGATATAAACTTAAATTACTGGCGTATGTGAGAGTCGTGTCACCAAGATGTGAGACTGTTATGCCGATAAAACATGACCTTTCTTGGAGAAATGAATAAAAACACCTACAGTGAAAAAAAGAAATTGGTATAAAGAGGGCCTCCGGATTTGGAAGGACGTTTACTGAATTCATTGATTTTAAATTATTCCAACAAACGTACTCCGCTATGATCAACAACTTAAGTGAAAATCAATTTAAAACCTTAAAGCATAACAATCACGGCAGATGATAATTCAGAATAGTAGAACACAGTCTGAATATTTCTGCATATTTCAGGGCACTCAGTGGTGGTTAGACGGGAAATCATCCTGACAAGTCGTCAGTGTGTCGTATAAACACATTATGAATTAAATCTTTCGTACCAAGGGCATGTTGTAAGCTTATGTATAATGTACCATGGCAGAGCATAGCTTTTAACCAGGGTTTTGAATAGAAGGTGGATGAAGGGAATGACTATCAACTCTGTGTGGGTGTCTTCATGAATTATACTTAGCATATTACTTCACGGGATCAACAGTCATTTACCAAAACTATGCCATGAGGAATTTGAACGCTTGCTAAATTTCAAACAGAAGCGTATTGCGAGCCAAAAAGGCAGAAATGAACCAAAGATCTAAAAACTGTGTGCAATATGAGGCTAGACACAAACAAAAGCAAGCACCTCATCAAACAAAATCAATTATTGATGCAATATCATGAAATTGACCCAGAATTGAAAGAATGGAAGTTGTGATAAGTATGATCAAAACAATAACAAAAAGGAAAGCCACTACAACCAAGCAACAACACAACTCTCAGAAATGGAGAAAAAAAAAAAAAGGAAAATGGGGGGGAAGCAAGCAAATTCCACAGAAAGTTTGACACTGTGGGAAAACTATGTATAGACACATGTTTGTTTGTTTGTTTTTCCAAATAAATTGCCACCGTGTGTACAGACTAGTTAGCCTGGGTTAGTTCCATTGTGCTTGTGATAGTATGGACATAGGCAAATTACACTACACATCGCAGCAAACCTTTGTTGTGATGTTATTGCATCCTCTCCAGTGTGAGCTAATTTAAAGGATGTAAAGAATGTGTATCTACATATGCCATTAATAACAATAATTGGGGTCATTAAAGTAGAGCATTTATGAGCTAAATGCAATGTCGGCCGGGCAGGCTCTTTTATGGACTACTGCTCTCTTGGGTGTTCAAGTATATTGGTCTCAAGGCTCTGCGTCACCTTGATCTCTGTGACCCCCTCCCCCAGCCCCAAGCAGTACTCAGTCTTCCCCACAGTGCTCGGCTCTGGCTGTCAGCACAGAGCAAGGCCACCTCTCTTTACCTCTGATTTACATTTATTTCCCTCGCCAGCTTTTATTTATTGGGGCACTTCGCATTTGGCGCATATCTCTTAAGGAATCATAAGCCCTTTGCTGTACCTTGGCATTTAAATGAGGCTCTCTTCCACAAAGCCACACTTGTACGGTTAAGGCAGCACTTAATTTTTCAGGCTCGAAGCAAAAAAAAAAAAACTGGATTATTTATCAAGTTTTTTTTAAGCATGTCAAGATACCTTTTTGTTGTTGTTTTATGCGTCACCCTCACACTTTTGTTTAAATGAATAGCTGATAAATTGCTACTCTTGGTGATACACTTTTTTTTTTCTGTTCGCCTTGTTTAAACATGTCAGTCAAATATATAAGCACCCAGCATGATTTTCCCTTGACCTTAAATTCACGAGAAGAGAGCCTGACAGAACACATGCTTTTCAAATTAAGCTTTTTTGCAAGTAAGCTTATCCACTTAAGTTTAAAGTAACAAATCGTTATAATTGTACTGCTTCAATTACCCACACTTAAAACATTGGAACTAACCCGCCCATGCATTGATAATAGATGATAATGCAATTATGGTTGCTTATGAAGGGGTTACATAAATACATAAAAGAAAAACAATCACTAATGGGAAAGGTTTGCTGTTTTTCATGGAACCAATTATTTTTCTTTTTGTGGCAAGTCTTGGGCACACTTTTTTTTTAAGTGCAAATGACATTCACATAGTCATGATCATGGTCAGAGTGGGAATATCCCCTGGCTTCATGCTGCCACCCTCTCCCTTTCAAATCACCTACCATGGGACACCAAGGGGAGTGTGAGTGGGGACTAGTGTGGGAGGGTTTAAAAAGGAAGTCATGAATTACCTGTCGGGTGGTGATTTGCCCCGCAGTCTTGAATCCCCCCTGACAGCTGCACTCTGAGACACTGTATGGGTCGGAACTAGTCGATGAGCACTTGGAGAGTGAGTCACAGCCCACCACAAATGTGTTGTCCAAAGGGAGCTCCTGGATCACGTGGTGTTTCTTTGGGGCCACTGGGGTCTCCGGTTTGATTTGAAATGTAGGCTGAGGGGAAGCTGACTTGTAATGCTTGGCTAAATCTGGGCTGTCGGGTTTGAAGGTGGTAGGCGTGGTGGCCCAGTTGTACTTCCCCATGGTTTGCTCCTCTAACTCCACGGGGAGATCGAGTGTACCATTTACATGCTCATGTGTAGGGTCGTCAGGCTTGGATTCATCGATGGTCACAAAGTTCAGGAGGAGGCTTTTTGGGGATCGCTTCTTTCTCTTCTTCTTCTTTTTGATCTGACGGTTCTCTTGGTTTGGTGAAACCCATTCTCCACTCTGTTTGCCCTTCTGTACAACTTTGTGTCTGGGTGTCTGTCGGCACCGCACCAGGGCTGTCACAAAAATCACCAAGATGACAGTCATTGTCCCTGCTATGATAGCTATGACAACAATCACATATCCATTGGCTTGGGGTGAGACCTCACTGTCCCCTATGTTACGGTCCAAAGGTGTCTCCATGCTTTTTCGCAGCTGCTCCTGGATAAAGGTGGCATTTGACACAGTGTCATTGACAAACAAGTGAATAAGGGCTATGGCATGTAATGACTCAGGCTGTCCTAGATCTTTGACCTTGACCACCAGTCTATGCAGCCCCTGGTCAGCTACTACTATTTTTTCCTGCAGTGTAATGTTACCCGTTATTTTGTCAATGGCGAAGAGACCTCGAGGAGAGACCCGAGATGTGATGATGAGGCTACTGATAATACTGTACTGCAGCTCAGCATTCATACCTGTGTCATTGTCAATGGCAAACACTCTGGTGACCACAGCGCCAGGTGTGGTGGTGGCCCTTACTAGGTCATACGAGTAATTGGATGAGGGGATGACAAAAACTGGGCGATTGTCATTCACATCGACTACATTGATAGTAACCTTGGCGTAAGAGGAGGTTGGAGGTTGCCCGCCATCAACTGCCTTGACCATAAATGTGTAGGAGCTCTGTTGCTCTCTGTCAAAGGTGATATTGGGTTTGATTACACCAGTTTGGGGGTCGATGATGAAATTGTCTTTACCATTCAAAATAGACAGGGTTATAACAGCATTATCTCCTGCATCTGAGTCAGTCACTGTGATTAAGCCCACGGTTCCATAGAGGGGCAGGTTCTCAGGCACATAGAAGTTGTACTCTGGGTGTGTGAAAGCTGGGCTGTTGTCATTAAGGTCCTGGACGATTAGCCTGACAGTGACATTGCTCTGCAGGGATGTGGAGCCATTGTCCTTCGCTATGACAGTGAATGAGTACCTCTCCTGCTTCTCTCTGTCCAGTCGTTTGCCAACAGAAAGGATTCCTGACCGCCTGTCTACGTTAAAACCATCAGGCGCATCAGGGCCAAGAGTATAAATAATCTCAGCATTATGTCCGCTGTCTGCGTCAGTGGCACTGATTTTTATTAACTGTGTAGAAGGATCATTGTTCTCCGGTATGGAAAGTTGGATTTCCGGCTGGGGAAAGATGGGGACATTGTCGTTCTCATCCTTGATTTTAATTAAAACCATAGCTGAAGTGTTCAAAGGAGGCGTCCCTCTATCCGAGGCTACTATCTTAATTGCATATTCTCGAGTCGTCTCATAATCTAGGGGGGCAGCCGTCTCCAGTAAGAATTGATCATTAAAGACAGGCTTCAGTCGGAAAGGAACATCATGGTCAGTGTAGCAAGCTACTTTACCGTAAAGATCTGCATCCTTGTCAGTAACGGTAATTAGGGCTATTTTGGTGTTTAGAGGTGCATTCTCAGACAGAAGAACAGTCCCATTAACCAGGTTGATAATGTAGCGAGTGTCTATGGTAGGAACATTGTCATTAACATCTGTTACATTAACGATCACGGTAGCTCTGGACGGGGTGGAGCTGCCATCACTGGCCAGGACAATGAGTTTATGAACAGGAGTTACCTCCCGGTCAAGTGGCTGCTTTACAGTGATGAGTCCTGTAGCGCTATCGATGGCAAAGTGACGTTTGGTTGAGGCAGAGATCTGGTTGCTGAAGGCAAAGTGGATCTGTGCGTTGGAGCCCAGGTCTGCATCCGTGGCATGGAGCTGAGCAACTGATGTCCCCATGGGGGCATTCTCTGGGACTGAGACCTCCAGTTCACTGTCCTTGAAGATGGGACGATTGTCATTGACATCAGAAATGGTGACTTGGAGAATGGCAGTGCTGGACTTGGGAGGGTTGCCACCGTCCTCCACCTTTATCTTCATTACGAAAGTATCCTTCTGCTCGCGGTCAAGGTTCTGCTGAACAATAAGCTGTGGCCACTTGTCCCCTTCAGGAGTCTCAATGATGTCTAAGCCAAACTCGCTGACACTCTGAAACGACAAGAAGAGATTTTGAGTTATGTTTATTTTGTCAATTAATAATGATAATGTGCATGTATTCATATAAATACTACATTCATGCTAATGAGCAGTCATTCATTTATAAGCGTTTTTGTTCGTCTGCTCTTATGTAAATTTTGTTTTTGTTTCCGGGAAAACCCAAACTTTTGATGGCTCCCCGTGGCTTCCCGTGGCTCCTTCAGCTTTAGATGTCACCCCTTATGTTCTGTAATGAATGTCAAAACTAGGTGGCTGGTTCTTTGATTCTCTAATTATGCAGTTTAAGTAAAGGAAAATCAATAGTAATATTAAAAAAATATTACAATTAACATAACATGCCGCAAAATGGCTAGTATTAATCTTTTTAGTAATCATTTCTCCCAAACTCTCCTTGCTTCTCTAGCTTGAAGTAATTTGCATTAACCTTTAGCCTCTCATCCCATTCCTTTTGCCTTCACTAAAATAACATATTCCAACTTAACCCACGAAACTGTAAGAAGGTAACGCAGAGGGCCTTGCAATATCTTAACTGTAGGAGGAGAGAGAAGGCCTGAAAAGGAAGTAAACAAATAGCTTCTGATTTTCAAAATCACAAAAAAACTAGATCACCATAGATTAAAAGAAGGAAGTTAAAACCCAGAATATTAGAAAGGCTTCTTCCTCAAGAAAAGCAAAATCTAGGCACAAGTATAGCCTGCGGAAAATGAATAGAAATCTATAACTAATCCCCAAACCAGAGGAAATGGTTGTTGCTGTTAAAAGTAATTGCATACTACTCAAAAATAAATAACAAATGGGGTGTACTATGGACCCGTAACTGTTTCAATTTAAACGAGAAGAAGACGAAGGCTGGAGAGAGACAAGTGACAAAAAGAGAGAAGGAGATAGTAGGGGGAGGAAATAAGGAGAAGATCAAGCTCATGAATGAGCTGCATGCACATTATGAAACAAAGAAGCCCTTTGAAGCTCTTTCAGTCAGAAGCAGTTTCATGGTAAAACAAGAAAAAGCATCCTCTTTAAAGAGATAAGCTTCATGCTGCACATAATGTTGGAAGAGATTACTCTGTCTAGGCGCAGCTATCAAATAAGATTAAGATACATACATGCTCCTCTTTCAAGGAAGAAACATTTCTACCAAATTCCGAAAACAAGAGCGCTCGATAGGTTTTAAAACATAGGGCTATCCTCGTGCCAACAGTGTTGTAGCCGACACAAGAAAACGTGCAGCTGCAGCATGTAAATTATTGTGTACTCTGAAAAACTGCTTGCCGAGGGAATGTCGTCAACGTGTCAGTGATTGACAGAACTACTTAAACCAGCCAACGCTGCAGCAATGATCTTTCAGACCCTATTTGCAATCCTTCTGGAAAGCTAAAGTCATATAGAGATAAGCAGACAAGTCATATACGAGTGTATGTGAAAAAGCAGAGCTATCGCCTTATGGATGAACTGTCTTGAATCTTTATGCACATTGCAGAACTATTTCTGTCATATCTAAAAGGTCCAAGACAACATTCTTGGGGCTCTATAGCTAAGCACTACTCAATCCCCACAAAGCTCTCCTATTCTCAGTTGTTTGAATAGTTCACAGATTCGGCACAGTAGCTGAGTATCTGCACACTGATATTTGGCAAAGCCTGATGTTAATAGTAGGATGTTGAGTTAGGATGTGTCAGAGGGAATGCTGCACAATGATTTATGAGCCAGCATTTCCTCTATGCTTTTGTCTTGGTTTCGCACAATTTTACAACTGACAAGACAGCACTCAGTGCATTTCAATAAGTTGAAGAGAGCTATCTCTCAGGCTGTGCATCCTCCTGAATGCAAAATTAGTCTGGTGGATTGTGATAAGATCTAGGGCAGGCTAAGAAAAGGCCAAATACTAGCATGAATCACTCACTGGAAACCCTAAGGCTGAGTGAGAAGGACAAATCTGTCTAAACAGCTAAGTGTGCACATTGTATGTCTCACGCTTTCAAAACACAAACACTGAGCAGGTATACGTCTTCTTAAACCCTGATGGCATGCCATTCTTTTTGTATTATGCCAGCACCAGGTCTCAGCAGTGAGAAGAGTACAAAACAGTGCTTTGTTTATGTGGGAGGTACCTAGTTCTGAATTTTATCAAGGCTTGGCTAATTCAAATGAAAATGATTGAGGGACACTGACAGAAGCAGGGGAGGCAGATGCAGAGGGAAGGATGACTCGGAATCGCGCTCTGTAGACAGCTCCTCAGATTATCATTGGATGCATCTTTCAGTCAACTTGATGACCTTATTAAAACTAAGAGGAGACTGAGATTGGGCTGTGAATATATCAGGAGGACTCCAGTCACGGTGATGCCCATGGATGGGGCTAACCAGGGAGGGCAATTCATCACAAGCTATAGCACCTCTTTCTAATGCTGATAGAAACTCTCTCTCTCTTTCTCTATCTCTCATCCTGTCTTCATTCCTTTCCTCAATCCCTCATCCACGTTTGCCCCCAGTCATGATCTCATGCATATAATTAAGACAAAATAAGCTGGGAATTGTTTCTCTTTTTGTCATCCCTTAGAGGATGAAAATGTGTCAAAATAAGATGCTAATGAAAACTAGAAATGCTTGATAGTGAGCTTTCTGACCAAAAGTCCTCCTCACTGCTTATAGGCAGAAAGCAATGCATTAATCACAATTTTCTTGCGACGTGGGATTGAATCTTGAATCCATTTTGCATCTTCAGATGCAGAGTAAGAGGCAGTCAAGGAATGGAATGATTGTAGCTGAGACTTGGAGTACAAGCTAAAGGACCACTACAACTACTCAGAGAGTCTTCGGTATATTTCAAATAGACATGTAGCAACCAAGTAGATTTTAAAATACCCCAGCAAAAACGCAAGAGTTGGAAAAAGGTGAAGCGTAAGTGCTCTCCAAATTGCACAACCAAAATACAGACACCTACTTCATTATCCAGTCTTAGTGAGACATAGCTTATCTCGCAGCAGAACATTGATCTACATGAAATAAGATTTAGGAAGTATGTGCTGCAAACTACAGTATATATAACTGGTATAATAGGAAGGAGGGGGCCAAAACTCAAATTTAACTGCAAAACCAAACAAATCTTTTTAAGTCAAGTTTCTTTTTGTTTGTTTGTTTGTTTGTCATTTTTGCTTTTTTTTTTTTTGATGAAACAGCTGAAGAGAGACAGGCAATGTTGGAGAGAGGGGGATGACATGCAAAGGGACAAGGGAAGATTTTAACCCATCCTGCTGCTACAAGGACCACAGCTTCTGTACATGGGGCTCACTTCAAAACTGGACTAGGCTATCTGGCGCTCCCATGACCATGTTTCTAAGTTGGCCTGTGAGTAATATGTATCCTGTGAATATGTATTATGATCAAATCGGCTTTCATATGAGATTCTCCCCCATCCATGCATGTGAATGCTTTCCCTAACCTTGACCATTTCTTAGGACGCCATCTCTGCAGTTCAGGTGACGTAACACATCACTGCACTGCCCTGGCAGAGTTTCACTCGGAGTGTGATTACCACCCATTATGTGTGGTGCCACAGCAGTGTGTAGGATGTAATTACCCGTTGTCCCTCTTAGCCTTCAGAAAAGAAGTAGTGTTACAAAAAGGGGCTACCATGTTCCTCTCATTTGCTTGGTATGTTGACATCTAAGGCATGCCACATGTGGAGTGTAGAGCCATTGAGTATGTCACACTGTGCCACACAATGGCATCAATTTCAGTCCCCTGCCCTTCACAATACAAAAAAGCTGGGCAAACTATCCTTCTGAGGGAGATTCTGAGACAAATCTCGCAGGACCAAACAAAGATAGTCCAAGGGTGGCTTAGTGGCCACGAGCTATTCTTGGAAATGCTTGCACATTCTTTCCACACTAAACCCTTTGCTTTCTACTCTTCTTAAGGACTAACACACGAACAGTTGCAAATGTTTTTGGCTCCTTTTTTGCTTTTCTCCCCGTAGCTCACTCTTATACATCCTGCACAAGGGAAATTAATCTGGAGTACATTGAAAATATAATGACAGGAAGATAATCAGGAATGCAGAGCTGAGGATGTTCTTCAAAGAATCGCCTGCAAAATATAACCCCACTACAGTCCAGGCACGCATTTTATGTTGTGGAGAGGGCAAATTATGTGATTGCAGATGATCATCATAATGAGCAGGACATTTGGTTGATGATTTAAGTTATAAACAATTCAGGACACTGCGCTGGAAAGGCCTTGGCAGTGGGAGTCTTTAAAAATGCAAATTGGTATTCAAGGCAGACACGGACAGCCACAGTTCTGTTCCCTTCCAGCCCAGTGTGAACTTCATTTGAGAGTCCGTGATGGATTTGTCATTTCTGTTTTGCACCGTGCTCTCAAATCCAGAACCTCTCTTTACTTATTATGTTTAGGGTTTCCTCCAGAGTGCTTGCATCTCCCTCTTTAATTACACTTCATTTGTAAGAGCTCATGTCATCTCCGATATTCATCTATCCACTGAGCGCAGAGTGTTGTCTGGACTATAAATGAAGAATGCATGATATTATCCTACGTATAGAAATTTAAGGCTGACTCCATTAGGCAAGAGAGAATATTGCACTGCGGTTTAATAAAGCATCAATTAGGTGATGAAGGAAAGCTTCTACTAGTTCTGGATGAGACATCCATTAACATAATTTAGTGCATTCATTCTCACTTGCTTAAATTTACCATGTTCAGCACATGTAACCTGTTGCTGGAAATTGGACATACAGTATATGCTGTGTGTGCATTTTGTCTTGTGCGATATTACTATACATGGAGAAAAGCTCCCCTTCTTTAAAGCTTTCTCTCATAATGAAATAGAACATGTGGCCATATTAATACCTAGAATTAAACATTGTATGCGTCCTAGTATATTCCACATCATGTAAAAGTAGGTCACATTCTCAATATGCACTTCAGTCCTATAGTAATATAACAATTTTACAGGAGAAGCTGTAATGCAGAGCTGAATAATATTTGATGAAAGCCATATGGGATAAAATGGAGACAATATCACAAGGACCTGAAAATTAAAAAAAATAACAACTAATCAGACCTCATATAGAAGTTGGCTTTCTGCAGACACAGCAGTGCGAAAGAGATTCATCAATAATTTGTGTAATTCAGCTTGGATATGATACATCCCTTTATTGGGGTTTTGGAAAATAAATGAATGAAATTAAACTTTCAATCTTATAATTCCTCTGAGAAATGATTTCTCAAAGATAGAGTGCTATAGTGGTCTCTGGTTTGTCATTGTTCTGATCATCTTTATTTGACCAAAAGCCATTTTATTTTATTAAGTCCATAAAAGACATTTGTTTTCTAGAGGACTTCCAGTATCATGAGGCTTGGGGCTTCTTTCTTTCACTTCCAATATCTTTGATTGATTCACAATCAAACTAAAACGCTTTGTACAAGAAGCCGTTTAGTTTAGACATGGGATTGTAGACACACAGTTATAGCATCAATCAAAGTCAGTTTTTAGTGGAGTGAGTCTTTCAGGATCTTTACTTAGATATGCAGCATCAGATTATTTTGATTATTACTAATCTAATTACAGCTGACAAGCCAGAAAATCAGGAATTCAAAAGGCATAGATCAGAGTAAGAGAAAGCATATGCTGGACTTTGAGAAAAGAGCTCTAAATCCAAGAAGAAGAAGAAAAAAACACCCCACCCAAGATTAGATAAAAAAATGTGTGATTCTGGAAAAACATGCTTGTGAAGCATAACGTTTTAAAAATGTTAATGGTTAAATTCACATAGGACTATAGCTCTTGCCCTGTGGCTTTCACAGCACATTTCAATGGTAATTGTGAACAATCTCCCGAAACAGTTACAGCTTTTATTTACACCAACACAAGTTTCAACAAACTTAAAACCATATTAAGGCACTATTTGTTTCAAAAAAGCCTCCCCTGAATAACATGGCTAGTATCAATACGAAGTTAACAGAGGCAACCTTGAAACACAAACAAAACATTTTTCAGTTTAGATTTTCTGTTTGAGAAATGGAAGAGGAGACAGCCTCACCTTGACCAGCTCGTAATGTTGGATCCCATTGATCCCTACATCAGGGTCAAATGCTGAGGGCACAGGGTATCGAGTGTTGATGGCTGTGTTCTCTGGGATGGAGATGTTTATAACAGTGGACTGGAAAAGTGGTGCGTTGTCATTTACATCCTCGATCAGGAAGCGGATCTTGACCAATCTGAAAATCTCGTCGGGCAGCACGGCCACCTCTATCTCATAGTAGCAGCGTTTCTCAGCGAAGACCCCTGAGCACAGCTTCTCCCGGTCGATTCGGTGATTGGTTGTAAAGATCTCCCCCGTGCTCGCCTCCACCCTCACTAAAGGCACGTCACCTGTCTTGTACACAGGCTTGAACTGCAACGGAGAGGACAACCTGATGGTAGGGTCAAGGTTGAGGTCCAGGTCCCTTCGCAGGTTCCCAATGCGGACGTTCTCCGGCTGCTCCTCCTTCACCGTGTAGTCCCTCTCCTGGGCCAGACATAGCAGGACCACGCTGGCGAGCAAGACCACCAGCAAATGAGCCTGACCTGCTAAGTCCATACTCAAAGGTGGATGGGTAGCTTCACTTCTACAGCAGCAATTCTGCCTCAAAAAAGCCAAAAGAGTAAAGATAGAGAAAAACAGAGGACAAATGGTCAATATCAGAATTATAAGGCATTCGAGTACGGCTGTAATTATTACTATTTTCTCTCAAGGAGAGTTTTCAACTTGACCTATTCATCCTAACTAGCTCTGAGTCCACGTCCTTCCCAATGTTGTTGAGTGCAAATGAACAGCAGTTTTACACAATTAACCTTTGATGGCATCTATTGAGCAAGCGGCCACATAAAAGGTTGGTAGTTCATGCATTCCATCTATCCATTTAATCGCTGTAATGAATTTGTATATTTGAATTATGAAAGCTATGAAGTTTGCTTTTTTTGCAATGAAATAGTTTGCTTTGAAATCTTTTCCACAAAGTAGTGTGCAAATAAAAAAATAAAAAAATCACATCTGAGTCAATAATGTGCAGCACTGACTTCCTAAACTGCACCTCACCAACTCAGTTGAGCTGATTTGCAGGCAGCAGAATTGAGCCTTAAGCATTGGTGCTTCCATGCATGAACACACACAAACACACACTTTCGCAGTCGTATTGCTTGACAGCAGCTATTAATGGACAACCTCATTTGCTCCGAATGTAAACAATTGAGCTCGCAAATATTTCATGAACGCCCATGTGTGTAAACATTCACAGTACGATAAGAGCACTGTTCTGCTTAACTGCCGTGAAAAGAGACAACAATATGGAATAATTTACTGCAGGTGCAGCCATCAGTCAAATTAGTGAAATTTAATCATAACTTCATTACATCCTGATGAATGTGTTTTCTCCAACATCAAATTTAAATAGCATAGTTTACTGCTTGTCCTGAAAGATTCCTTTGAAGAAACCCTTAACAGAAAATGCAGAGCAGATGGGCTCACCATCAGTTAACATAATTCATTAATAACATTTTGTGTTCAGTGCCACTTTCTTTGATGCTGTTGTTCTACAAAATCATTCACTGTTTTAAATGTGCAAGGTCTTGCCAAAGGGCGATAACCTCAATTGCCAAAACCCAAGTAGGTCATTGGAAGATGATGAAGGAGTCACATTCTGCAATGCCCTCCCTGACAGTATACGCTAGCATTAAATATTGACTGCTTTCCACCAGCTAATTAGCAGGTTATTTAGTCAGTTGTACGGAGAGAATGTGGTTTGCTGGCCGGCTTCTTTGACTTATTCATTTTTTAATACATTCCTGCATATCTTGCATATTTTCGTTGCTCGAGGCTTGGTCACAGGCTTTATGGGCTTTTTAAAGAGTGGTTGTAATGCAGTGCAATTATAAAAGCGTGTTTGCGTTTAGGAGATATAATCAGTATGACAACAGACTCACATCGCTAGTCTTTGAGTTGCTTTTGGAGTGCAGTGACGTACTATCAGGGCAAAGCCACCAACGCACAGCTATATTTATTTCTCATTATAATACCAGTGCCCCATGTGTATTCCAGCGCAATATATTTAACGACTAATATAATTTCATTGCTCATATCCCCCTGTGTGTTTAGGTCCACCAACCCTTTGAGTGTTTATCAACCTCATATGATTTTCCCCGAGATACCGGCTGCTATTTATTAGACAGCTGCCTTGAAATGTAACGTCAATTCCCTTCGACGTGTGGCAAAAGTGTCTGAGAGCCATCACAGAAAGCATGTGCAGCTGGCACTGAAAATGCATACATACCTGCAGTAACTAGGGACCTTAAATATCTCTCTGGGAACTGCAATATTTCCTGCTTTATGAAATTTCCATCCGTCCATTTACAGGAGTCAAACAATCGAAAAAGGTATGACTACCTAAACTGCACTACAGGGGTCCTCTAAATTGGCACGGCAACAGTGTTCATAGCCATTGAAGCTCCTGGCCTGCCGACAAAGGGGAATTGATTAAAAATAAGATTTTAATTAAGCAGGTTTTGAATCAGCAACAACTGTAAGGCATTCATGCAGCGTGTGACGACAGATATCTTTTCACACACTTCATAAAGCAGTCACATGAGACTCATTAAAGAACAGTGGCACCGACATAAACGCATGCCTGACATTGATCAGTGTGAGAGGGAGTTCATTTTGGACATATAGCACAAGAAGGGTTGTGCTGCCATGTCAAAATATTGATGAGATATATGACATTAGTCACTGTGACACACTTTGCTTTATAGTGTGCCTCTTTCTGAGTGAGCAGCGATTGCTTTACTGGGATGAGCGCAGCACAGTCCAAGGCTGAGCACGCACAATGCATAATGAAGTTTAAATTATATCCTTAAATGGGCTGTGATTCGCCCAAGTGTAAAAAAAAAACCCAGAAAAGATCAAAGCGTGATCTAGATTTCCTCTTCCTCGTGAGTGACATTAATGTTCAGGATAAAGTGGTGGACTTGCTTTTTGCCGAAGAGTACATGAAGGAGAAGAAATGTAGCAACAAAAGAGATACTTTGACTATGCTAATGCCATGTTAGGAAATAAAAAATTGAATGTGACATTAAAATTGTTTTAGGAGATGAATATAATGACTTATTTCTTCCAAAGAGGAAGCTAAAACGCTGCATTTAGGAACTTTGATATTTTCTAGGCAAACCGCAGGAGCTAATGTTCAACACAAACGTGTTTAATCCTATTGTCTTTTCCCTTAGTGTGGGTTATTGTTTTATATTTGTGATTTTCAATATTTAATGGCTTTTCTCTTGTCGCCACCTTTTATAAACCTGTCCATGAGGGACAGTCTAGGTGAGACAAGGGATTGTGGAGGAGGAAAAAAGTAAGAGGGAGGGAAAGAGAAATCCTAGGTGTCAGTCAGAGTGTCTCCTTTGCTTACATTTCACTAGTCTCCTGAAATGCTATTTTGAGCCCCAGACAGCAGGTTGAATCCAGTAGGCAAACTCAAGCCTGCCTCCTGGGAGACACAGAGTGAAGAGGAGCAGGCCGGCCCTGGATCACTTTACACAGCTGTGTGATGGACAGGCCTTCCCGGTGTTTGAATCGGCTGAAGGTAGCAGTGAGAGAGGAGACATACAGCTGCTGTCACCCTTTTCCTTCACCTCTAAAGATACCATCAACTGAAAACTTTCTGTGTAGTTAGTCTGAGGGTTGGGACCCTACCACTCAAAGTCATTTAACTGTCAAAAGCTGGTTTTCACCACTGTTGTATCTATCAATATTGTCTTTGGATCCAACAGAGATTTTCAAAAGAGGGCATTGGTTGAAATAATACTTTTGATTGTCTTGGGCTTTTTCTTTTTTTATCAGCTTTAAGGATCGCTGACAGTCTGACAGACCAGGTTTCTGTCAAGATCAGTCAGTTCTTTTTCCGTCCACACAGCCTGAACAATTCTCTTTACAAGGTTGAGGAATGAAAGTTGTTTTCTCTGGGGAAACTTCAACCAAGACTTTATTACCTATGATATACTGAAAAGTCAGAGAGTGCAAGGAAATGCTGTTCAACATAAATGGCCTCTTTGACTGTGTTAAAAATAGAACTAATAGTGATAAAAGATGTATATTCAAGTTCAGATATTACAGGGCTGCAATAAGTCTCGAGTTGCCTGGCTGCTCTACAATTTGATCAATTTTCATACTTGTTGGATATTCTAATAAAAGGTTGTTATTGTAACTGTTGCTGGGTAAAATTTCTAAACTGCATAACCCCTGCATTAGCAATATGATGAACTCATTTACAGCGTTGAAATCGTGGACCTTAAGAGTCCAGTCCACACATGCAACTATTACTCTAATGCTAAGTATATATATATATATTTGATCTTAGCGGTGAAGCATTACGTCATCTTTAACTCTAAATTTAATTTTAAAAATAAAGTACTTTAATAAGAATATGACCATATCTAAAATTGTGGACACTTTAATTAATTGACAGAACTCTTACAATCACTCAAAAATAAGTTAGAAAACATTTAACTTTATTCTAAAACTAATTACTATGAAAAATAACCATTAAAAAAATCTCATTTAATAACACTATAACACAATGATAATACTTAACCCGGAAAGAATATTTTTCTCAGAGCTGAATTTGTGCTTCTAAACATAATGGAAATACAGAAACTGCAGAAAGTGCTTTTCTACCACCACAATACTGAATGATGAATGTCAGACAGCTTTTCAAGATCTTTAAACTCAGGCTGGCTTTAAATATGTACAGATTATTTGAGGAGGACAACGTTTTCATATATAAAGTAAATGTGACCGTGGAAGAGAAGATTTGAAAGGATATGTTCTGATGGCTCAAGTGAATTAAGAAAGACAACTTTGACTGACTTTATGTTACATCTATAAACTAACTAGAACAAACAGATTTTCTTTGACTGATGGAATTGTACATGTGAAGAAGAATTGATCCTAATCTAATTATTGAATGACTGGAGGTCTGGTTTTAACACGTACTGTAGTTCAAGGTGTTGCAGACCACGACCAATTACCCTTTATCAACTGGTGGTTTTTATATGCTAATGTGCAGGAGGAATGTTATTAATGTAATGTTTTTTTCTTTTTCAAATCTCACGTATTTTTAGCTTTCACAGACTCACTCTTCCTTTTTCTCATACTAATGCTTCAGCCCACAGCAAAAAAATATATACTGCTCACCTTGGGAAGTTCCACATTACTATTTGATTCAATTCTGAAGCAAATATTGAGTTCAGGGTACCTTGTGTGTGTGTGTGTGTGTGTGTGTGGGTAGGGAGGGAAACTGACCCAATAATAATCTCTTGCATTTAGAGCAGGTATAACGTATTGGGAAGCCAAACAACCAACTGTGGCGGCTAATCTCCCGGTGAGCGAGGACTACTGAAGTACTCCTGGTGGAATGCCCCTATTTATTTTTCTTTCTTTCTTTCTGGAAGTCTTAGCGTGAACTGGCTGACAGACCCTCGGGTTGTGCTATGACAGCTGAACCGCTTGACCAGGAGCGCGCTGTTACCGCGCACCCACGCACCGAGCTTCAGTGGCCAAGCTGCTCAGAAACCTGCACCGATAAAGTCCCTGCAGTCGGATGCTCTTGGAAAGTATAGGCCTATCTATATAGCGATCAGCGAGATTAAATGACGCCCGAAGTCGTGACCAACGCGCAGTTCATATTCATAATGCGACAACTCAGTTTACAGTCCCCACAACGCACCATGTCCATGGGTAATTCCTATTTCCATCAGGTGCATGCGTGGGGACGCCTGTTATCTTTTTTGGAGCAGCTCTAGGAAAACGCACGGAATCAAAATGACCCACTATTGCAACACCCTGATTTATCCAAGTGCCTTGAAGACTATCACTTATTTGTCGCCAAGCTTATGCTGCTCTCAGTAAATATAGCGCAGGTCCTCGTGGGTTTTGGACGTAAATTAGATTTTTTTACAGACCACATAAATTAGGCTATTGGGCGCTCTCCAGCCTTTCTGAATGCGCACAGGAGACACAAGTAACCATAGAAATATGCTCAGAGAACATTCAAGTGAAACACATCAAGATATTTACAGTAAAGTAATGAAAGAGAGCATTATCTTACCTTTTCCGCTCTAATATGATGAATAATCAACCGCTTGTGTCGCGTAGAGACATCACTGTTTTGCAAAAAAGTGCCACGAATTAAACTGAAGTCGGGGGAGAAGGGGGAGAAAGGATCCTCACGAGAAGCGGCAGCAGAATGCAAGTGGAAAAAAAAAACAAAAAAAAAAAAACGTTATCCACTACAAAAACTTATCCATGCGCTTAAAAGACAGTGGTCCTCATGTGCAAGAGCAAAAATATCACGCACATCGATCAACTTAGTTTAAAAAGGACGCTGTAATTCCTGTTCAGTTGTCTTGGGCTCGCAATCCCACTGGCGGAGATACGCATCGATCCAAGCAGGTTTTTGCTTTGTTTGTTTTGTTTTTATATTAACTTTGTCCCGAGCCTATTTGCCTGTCAATTACTTTATTTCTCCCAGTTTTAAAAAACGCTGGCCCGAAATGTGCACATGTGCGCTAAAGGCGTTTCGACCTGCGCGTAAAACTTCAATCCAAGCCCAAAAAAATGGCTTTCTGTTCAAAGACGATAGCTTAAATCTAATTCATTTTATCAGCACTTGTTTTGACTGAAGCAAGGTTCTACGAGCTCCCCCCCAAAAAACTCTTAAAGGTGGGATGCAGCGAGCGCATCTCGCCCCCCCCAATGGAGTTGGATCAAAGTGTGCCTCAGTGCAGCATCACTTACAGGAGCCGGGATAGGCGGTTCAGCGTATCTGTCTGCTAAGCTGTAGATGTCTCAGTAGTATTGTATGAACTCAGTTCCTCAATACTGCCCACCTCTCTCCCTCTCGCTCTCCCTCCGACTGACATCATGGTGGAAGGAGGAGCCAAGCACAGATTTAAGAGCCCCGGTCCTCTTAAAGCCGCACTGCGTTGGAGAGAAGCTTGCACTGACATGTAGGTGGATGGCGGTTTGTGTGTGAGAGTGTATGTGCTTCAGTGGCCAGGATTGCTTCAGATATCCGCCTGAGAGCAAGAGGGGGGCACTGTTCACTTTTAAACCAAGCTTTGTTTCTGTTTTTCATTCCCAATTAGGTCCACTGGCACCTCTGAATGGAGATGACGTTGAAATGTTTTTCAGACAGTGCTGAGAGTGTCAACAGGCCATGGCTGAGCTCTTACCAGGGACCAGAAGAGAAATCAGCCTGATAGAGGCTTTTAAAAACTTTTCATAGTTTTCTTGCTAGCTATCACGCACAAATTAGAGTCAATAACTTCTGCGTTGCAAGGTCAGTTAAGTTTATGCTATTGAAATGGCGAATGGAATTCATACTAGGTGAAAAATATGGACAGAAGATCATTTATAAAACTTGACAAGATATCTCCAATGTTTCACTGAAGGATACTAAAGTTTGAATCCCTTTGCCATAGACAGAGATGGATACAATGATGTTTAATGGTGTGAATGTGGGCAATAAAACCCAATGGAGTGACAAATCAACAGATCTGTTTGCTGCTGAAGGGCAAACAGTCACCGATCAATGCAACATATTGATTGTCTCCAAAATCACTGATCACAAATCCTCATGCTGTCACTTTCCTTCTGTTGCAAATTGAATGGGAGTTCCCTCCCAGAATACCCTAAAGTGAATTCTAACAGGTGCTTTTACGAGGGTCATAAAGGGTTGTGGCTGCACAAAGGTCAAACGACAAGCACCACTGTGTTCCAGCTGATTACACCTGTCCTGTTGCCATCACCTCACACACAACAAATGGCTCTAACATAGCATTTTAACGCATTAAGCCCCCGGCAAGGTTTCATAAACAGCTTTCTTCACCTGTTCAGCAATTCTTTCCACGTTATTTCATGCCATAACACTCATTCTTGAAGACGAACGGACAGGGCAGGGTCAAATGATTGTTTCTGTTTTGGCCAAATTATAATTCTATTTTAAGGTGATGGAGAAATGCAGAGCCATCTCTGAGTCAACTAAAAAAATGTCAGAGAAAACTCAGCATATACAAGTATGCTTTGTTGTCTATTTGACTGTACATTTTAAGGATCCCTTCTGCAGGATTATTTTGAATTTCTTTGGTATAGTTAAAGTGATGTTTTCAGGCGAAATTTTGACATCAGAATTCAACTGAAAAAAAAGGATACAAACTACACTATCAAGTTTTATAGAATGCATTAAAGCCTATACATGAACTACAGCTATGTATGTAAATAAGACACCTGTAACAGTGATGACTGTTTTATCATTATTATTTATTGGAGACCTTTTTTTAAGTTATATTGTTGCAGCAGCCTAATCAAAGCAGAAGAACTTCAGCTTAAAGGTCTGTACAGTCTTTCTCGCGGATTTTGTTCCATGGGGCGATAAACCAAAGACAGATTTCTATCACAAATCAAGAAATCATTTGTAGTTGCATTGTTTGGTTGTGTCAACTTACTAAACGAATGACACAAATATGATGGTTTGCGATTTGTGATTTAAGTGTCCTACTCGGTCATAGTACAATTAATGAATCATTGCTGGCAACTCGATCGAGACCTTGGCAGTATTAAGCTTATGGAGGTTTTTAAACAAAAAGTATTTAACCTTTTTCAAGCTTTTCAAAAGAGAGAGCGAACTGTGCTCAGCAGTGACGGTTCTGCCAAGGAGAGCCAGCACTGACTTTTCTAACGTAAGTCTTTCTGGCATGAGCTACAGACACATGTTCCATCGCAGCTACAAAAACAACATGAACACTGTCATTATAAATCGTATAAGTACTATGCCTGTGTCCACTGCTGCTGATTGCTCCTTCAGCTGTTTACAGCAGTAAAAGTTAGATCTCAGGAATACTGTGAGGGACAAACTACTGATAGAAATAGCACTGATTGGTCGATCAATAACTATGTGTAGGCTGTTCTGCAAGAGTTGGACAACCACGTGCTGGATTCACTGTTTAACTTTCATTTTAACTGGATTCGGTAAGGGTTAACCACAGGCATCCTTCACAAGCTGTTTATTGTGGACGATATGTTTGTCCTGCTCTTACATAATAGTTTATTCCTTTCTTTATCTCCTCAACCGCTCTGTGTGTACAAAAATAATAACATAATTTTCCTGCTCAATACAGTGCTTTTCTCAGCACAATCCGTGTTGACTATAGTAATGAGGTACATTGTTCAAGATAATTTAGCTTGCTTTTTGCTGGTCTTTCAAATACATTTATGGGGAAGTTTATATTCGATATTAATTAAGAAATGTTAAAGCAAAATCAATAGTGTAGCCTGCTTACTGTATGTGCTCTTACCTCGACAGAGTCCTTCCCGTTCTACTGGGACATGTTAATACATTAAAGAAAAAAAAAGAAAAAAACTTTTGATAGGGACCCATGTCTGAACTTTTAAACACAACTGTTTCCAACAAACTGTGCCGACTTTGAAAATCAGGGCCAGGCACGTAGAAAATCACGGCATGCTTTTGTTTTTTTTCCGTTTTTTTAAAGATCTGATCAAATAGACCTTTTCTCTAATATTCCCTTTCATAATGCTGCTAGTTGGCATCCCACTGAATCAGTGACTTGTTATGCACACATGCAAAAGAAATAATTGGAAGAAAAAGCACATTTACTAATATACCTTATCTGTCTGGCACAGCTGGGCAGGGAAATGTGAGAGAAAGGGGTTGCAGAGCTAAATTGGAGGTCACCATGTATTAACATCCAGAGGTTTGGAGAAAGGATCGCTTCTCTTCCGACCATTCTAGATTTAATGCAATTCTGTGGTTAAGCATTATCCTTTCAGCTTAAATGGCATAGCTTTTCCAAAGAGATCACAGTGATGCCATTGTCTTTGTTCAGCAATCCATGGCATTTATGAATACTGAACCTTCTGAGGAGTAACAATATGTATATGCAGTGCAAAGATGTCAAAGGAACATGCCTTACAGAAGCCTTTTTTTTTTTTAGAAAGTCAGCTACATCCTGACGAAACATTTGTTCTTATCCATACAGGCTGGGTTTGTATCCATGGCAACTTTCAAGAACCACTGAGATTTACCGGAATGAGTTGAAAGTATAACTATTGCCACATTTCTCTCTTTCTCCTCCACTTTCTCAAGGATCTCTGGAGTGAGAGAAAGATTTGAGTAAGATAGAGTGGACAGAGCAAGGACAGTCCAATATTTGCTTTTACCTTATTGGCAACAGAGCGAGACTTTCAGAGAAATTGTATGGAAAGTCAAGATAGACAGAAAGACTCTGGAAAAGGAATAATATTTGACTGTTTCAGATTATGAATAGGCAGCATGCTTATGATGATCAGCAGCAGGAGATAGGGAAGAGGTTGGAGAGGACAAGAAATATTTCAAGCAAGAGGATTACAATACGATAGGAGACGGCATCAGGGTTCCTCTTATCACAATTTTTTTTTCATTATTAACAATCATTCGACATATAGGATCTTATAGGAATTAAATATCTTGCCCCTATAAATATGTTCTTTTGCCTGAATAAACCAAGACAGCCAAAAAGCAGAGACTTTTTAGTGCTAATATGACACATTGCCGAGTCTGCATGGTAGTAATTTGTCTATTAATGGTCAGAAAGTACACTATGTCAACAAATAAGAGATGCTATGTGAACTACATTTAACCCATATTGACACTTGACTAACAAAACCCTTTGTAGTCAAGAACAAGTTCAGTTGAAACACACACTATGTAAAATCTCTTTATCACAACAGTAACAAAAGGCGATATTGAGGCTGGCTGAGAAGCATGAGAGAGCTACTCTCTGCTACTCCATCCTAGCCAGTGACAATGAAAATGAACTCAAGTTGAAAGTAGTCAAGACGAACGTGCGAAGGCGGCCTGAGTAAGAGAATATGTTGACACATCCAAGTTTCATTTACATAACGTTTTTTATCATAGCAGCAAATACAGCAACAGCACTGAAGCTTTAAGCAGCTCCTGCTTCCTTATGCAGCGTTCTTTGATGTAACATCTAGTGTTTACTTGTCAACGATAAACATGTTGTGCCTGTCATGGCGGCTGCCAGGAAAGAACAGGCGTTACAACTCATTTATAAAATGAATGTTTTCTCTGGCTTTGATAACTGTTGGAAATATTTCAGATGATGGACAATTTTTTTTTAGGTTTAGTCCACTTCATATTCATTTAGATATTTCGTCGTATATTATGCCTTTAACAACTCATATACTAAACAAAACACTGCTAATGCTCTCCAAGAGCCAACGTTTTATTAGTGAACAGAACATAAAAAACATTCCCTGTTATTTGGTGTCAATCAATGACTCTCAGGTTGGCAGCATGAAAAGTTCTCGCTGTGACACCCACTGTCAATTATATTCTGTCAGATAAAGTTGAAGCGTGGCTACAGCAGAATGAGGCCGAATTCATCACAAGGCACAGAAATCTTGAGGCTAATGAATGGTCTGAATGACATGTATTTGCAACACACCAATTAGACTACAGCCAGCCCTGCCAGCCACCGTTATTGTCAGTTGACATGTCCTCACCTAATGTTCCACTGGATATCTCGTACGTGAGGGGATATTGTAACAGGAGAGCTTTTTAAATGTGTGTTAATGTCTTGTAGAAAAACTACTAATTGCGTATTCAAGCATTGCACGCGTTTGTTTGACTAATCTGTGGTTTTGTCGTCTGGCAATGTCCCTGTGATGTGCTAGGCTGCTAATTACTTCTGGCAAGCTAACAAGTAAGGGTACATTATTATCACTGTACTTGTTTTGTTTGTAAGGAAAATAAGAGTTTCAATGTGAAATCAGCAATTTTTATAAATAATGTATGAATCCTTTTATTTAAAACCCTGACACAATGAGGCCTACAGTATGTGCTAACACTTGATGCTATCAACATAAACTCCTCATATGCTCTTTTGCAAACTCATTGCGATCATTCGATGATGAAGCCATGGCTGGAAAAATGTCAGTTAATGACAACACGTGTTGGTGTGGCTTTGCTTTGTGTGTGAATTAATAATGAAACAGCAGCAGTGTGTCTCTGTTCTGCTCTGTTTCATGTACATCACACATCTGCCTTCTGTAACGGTGGAGTGCAAGATCAATTTGTAGTGCAAAGAAGAACAAATGTTTCACCTGCTCACTTCTGTCACTTTTGGCTTAAAATAAACACAAATATTACAAATGCTCAAAAATACATGCAGAGCATCAACGGATTTCAACTTGACAGTGTTTCCCTTTTAAGATGGATTTCTAAACCATACCAATTCTGCATGTTGGAAAGCGTTCTCTCTCCTAAGAAGTAACTGACTGTTAAAACAGCTTTTGTCTGTTGTTTGATGAAGGCGATTGTACATGCTGTGGTGATGTTTCCTTCCATCTGTCTACTGTGAAGCAGAGCCTGAGGCAACACTGTCAGATGAGAATGGTTTGCTTGGCTGTATACTGTACATTCACTTGCATAATGTCCCACCCTGTACCATGCATTTGTGCATTTATTCCTTTGCAGAATATATGGGACATGACGTCGAAATCTTCTCTTATTCTACTCCATAATGTGATTTTTTTTCCTCCACAAGAGTAAAGCGTCAGGATTCTGGAAGCCCCCCTTTCCTCGAAAGCACACTTTCTTCTGATTGCCCTGCTTTCTGAGAGTCTGCGAGCCCTGCTCATACAGTTGGCATATTCACTTCAAACTTATGATAGATTTAAAAATATTTGAACAGGAAGTCTTTATTCGGGAATGGTCACCATTATGTCCTACACACTTTACAACATAAACATTCAAGTTGCTCGGACACAAGTCTTAAATAGAACTGTTCTGGCTTCCTGTTGTCCAGAATGTGCTAAATGTCATGAAGTAGAAAAAAAAGCACCTGCAGTAAGGAAACGACAAAGGTGACCAAACAAATACTTAGGTACACTGTATTATGAGTGTGTGCACAGAAAAGCTAGAAATGACAAAAGGGGAAAAAAAACTGCCATGAGAAGGACCCCTTCATCAAATGCAATTTTAGCCACGGGTCTTTATTTCTTGTACATGTAAAATATTTTGACTTCCATAACAATTGTAACTAAAGAAACCAAAAGTGTAAACAATAACATTGTGTTACCTTCACAGGTACTGCTCAAAGAGGATAATCAGTACTTTTTTAACACACAACTCGAATAAGAATGTTTCTAGGATAGCTTGCCTTTGTATGGTGAAGGTCACTGAATTGATTTTAAACAAACATTTAATGAGGCAAAGATTTCAATCTTAATGTTGAGCCTTTGTGAGAACAGAAACAAGTCTGACCCTGGTGGCAACAAAAGCGAGTGGAAAACACATTGAATGGAGTGAGTTAATAGTGGGAGGAGGTGTTTAAATCAGTCATAGCTTCGGATTGGATGCTCTTTTACTTCAATGTTCCAAAGTCCTTATGGTTGTCGCCTTTTCAAACCAGAAAGGAGTATTGAACCAAGTCACAGGAATGCATGGTCAGATCAATACTTGCAAACATTTCTCCTCTCCATCCCCTATTTTTTAAAAATGTGACAGCAGAGAAAACGAATAGGCCTTCCATAATCACCAAGGAGTAATTTTTTGGCACTCTTCCTTCCCAGATGGCTGAATGCTTGGAGTTCTCGTCACGTTGTGTTGCGTTTTCCCTGCCTTGAATGGGCTGTGTACACAACCATTGTTTGATGAGTAAAATTGAAGGCAAGCCTTGTAAACTGTGGATGCCCCTTGCCAAAGACATTGCACTGCAAAGACAATGTGTGCAGACATCTCTTTCGAGACTCTTGAGACTTCATGCTCCTTAGCTTGAGGCTTATAAGGGTTCGCAAGCTCTATAGTAAAAATTAAACTGGCAGCTTCTACATGGGACTAAGCTTGAAACTTTTAGAAGTGATCTAGACAACTTTGTACCACAACGCTTTTATGATAAGTTGTATATTAATACAGCGATGTCTCTCTGTCGATGCCAGGCCAAAAGCTTCTCGGCATGCAGTGCATGTGTCTTTCTTATTTTCCGCCTGGCACAGTTTAATGCTTAGAGCTCACATTGTTTAAATTGCAAATTTAACTTGCACTACTGTTCGCACACATGGGTGTGGTCAGGCAACAACCTGGCCCGTTCCTATCTTGAGGACGAGAAAAAATGGCAGATATTGGCAAGATCACAACACACTTCCACTGTGCCTGTTACACACACACACACACACACACTCACGCACACACACACACACACACACACACACACACAGTTTAATAGCATAATAAATGAATATTTTTCCATACATTTAAATTAAGGTTTTTTCACAGAGGAAGCACGGGAGACAGTGCAAACCTCGCATATTTGTGCCAGCATTGCTCCCTAGATTAGTGATCTTCGACATCTCGTTCTACATTGTCCTCACATGTACAGCATATTTTAAAGCTTAATGCCAGGCTAATAAAACAGAGTGTCTACGTCTAAAGTTTTGGTTGTTTTGGTTGTCAGATATGATCATGTTTGGATATTGACATCATTTTTTTGGAGTTATAATCTTTTTTTTTTTTTCCAATGAAATCCGCTTTGGTTTTAATCATCTCTCTGAAAGCCTTATTTTCACAAACTAAGAAAACTCCAGTCAAGTCCAAAAGACAACATCATCTACAAAAAGCAAACATATTGATCTAAGCATTTAAACAACCCAGAGATACTCCCCAGATCTCAGGATTTCTTTGATATTTTGTCCATGAAAATACCACACTGGTTCCAACAGCATCTGAAGAATATCTGAAACTTTGAATACATGGCTCAAAACACACAAAGAATAAACAAGCTAAAAATGGTGCCAAAATGAATATTTCACAGAGTACTCAGTCATTCGTGACAACCTCTTTTTTTTTAAGGTAGAACAATATCTTTGGAACTTATTTGCTGTGCCATAATATCTTGGTACAAAAATCGAATGCTCCACCACCTCCTGCTGTTGCAGCCTGTCAAAAGCTTGGATCTGTTCTTTGGCATGATATCCAAGTGATTTGAATTTACTTATAAATGTTCTCTCTGCACGATTTCAGATCAGTATCTAATCTTCCTTTTGAAAAAAAGTAGCTTGCTCCACTCCACAATATGTTTACCTTTATAAATCTAAAGGTCTGCTAGACTAATATTGTCTATTTTTTATAAGCTCTTTTTATTTATTGTATCAATGCTACTGATTCAAGGTCTTCACTGGTTCCTGCCACACATACAGTTTCGGTAAGGTAATATTATATGACTGAAATAATTATTCGTTTTACAGAGACATATAGACATAGATGCCATATAGATCCTAGGCCTTGATTGTTCTGGTATGACAGCTAAGTGACAACATATCAGGTTTAAAAAAAATGAGCTTGCTGCAAAGGTGCTAAAGATCATCAGGTATAGCAACTTTCCAATATTTCTTTGGGACAAGGGTCAAAGTGTGCTGTCAACTAGGCTTCTTCTTGTTTTAGGCTTTTTATTTTATAACTTTTTTAACTTATCACACAATGAGACCAAAAAACCCCCCCAAAAACAGTAACATTTACAGAGTGACTGTCCACTTGAATCAGAACTGGGTGGAATGATGGGGGTCGATGAGGTTTTGGTGCTCGTGTCTTGATGTCATTCTCGAGAAATCTGGTAGAGACTATAAAATGTGAATGAAATATGGTTACATATTTCAACGTTTTCCTTCCCAATAAAAAACTGCACTGTTCCTATACTGTCCTTAGTGAGTGGTGTCTACAGTGACAGCCCTTTACACTTTGCAGACTTTCTTGTAACTTGCCAGAAAACTCCTCAAGGCAGCAACAAGGTGGTGCATGTGTCTGTAAACCAATCAATTTATTTTTATTTATTTATTTTTTCCCCCTCTGGCACTCTCACATTGCTCTTCCATCTTTAACTGTAACATCTATAACATATAAATACATTTAAACAATTTACAAGCATGCAATTTTATAGCTCAGGAACCTTTTGCCTTAATTGTGCAAACCTGGCATCAGCCCCATAACTAACCTGTGTCTGTGTTCATTTAGCATCAAAAGCTTACATGAGTTTCACAGACATTGCACCCTCTCTACTGTGCCATGTGCTTTATTTTTAATCAACGACAGATTTGTTTTTTTGGATTATGTTTTGCTTAATGTTACACGTAAAAATAAGGAGGAGACATACAAGGAAACATTTCAAGGGTAAAATGAGACAAAGGTTACAATTGATAGGACTCACCATCAAATCAAAAACAAGCAGTAAATGGTTGAGGTTCTTGGCCAATAAATGATTCTCGCTAAATAAATAGAAGCAAGAAGGGGGTTGCTGAATGGAGAGCCCAAATAGGATTTAACAGACATAACAATGAAGGTACTCACCACTAGTGCTCTGAGGAAAGTTTCCAAGGATGAGAAAAAAACAGAGCCAGGAAAGGTTGCCAAACAAAGCTGAAGCCTATTACAGAAAGGGACACACACATTGCCTGTGCCTATTTGTGTGCTGACTGCTGATGGCCACAAATGGGTAGAGATGTGTCTGCTGAAAAATGCTCTACAACTGAGTAGTCCTCTTTGTGAGGGGTGTCACTCTGCAGTTTGGAGATTTTCCAGGGAGGAATCTGCCTTAGCTGGGAAAATGTGTCATGAGAATGCAGGGATTTGGACAAATAGATGGATTCACCTCTTTCACCAACTGATGTTAGTGCAGAGTGGTGAGAAGTGCAGCTACCACCACTTCAAATGCTAACTGTTGCACAGCAGGGGTACAAAACAGCAAGCCACAGGCAGACAATACACATTTCAGAAATGTGAAAGGAAGGACTAGTAGACTACCACTAACAAGGGCAAAACATATTCTATCGAAGCATGTCCTACCTTCGTAGAGCCTACAGAGATTGTTTCTCTGATAATACTTTAAGGATTGGATTGAGTTTTTTTTTCAGGGACAAAAGAATACAAGCTAAGGATGTATAAAGTAGTACAAACAGTGCATTAGCCATTGGTTTCTAAAGAAGTGTTGTGAAGCCATATGACTGCAGTCACCATGCTGAAAATGCCATCCCATTATGACTTTCTATCAGTCTATCAACAAGCATAGCGTTGGAGTGGTTGCAAGCCTTAATACCACGTCTTAACTGCATGCAAGCGTTACATGTCCAGTCCAGCTTGATCACACAGTCCACAGCCGCATGTCTACACTGCAACCGTTAAATATTGAAATTTCTCTGTACATTTCAGTACACCCCCCCCCCCGGAAAGAGAAGACTTAATCAACAAGATATCAAACACAGGTGAGACTAACATTACACAGGTGAGGACAATGACGGCAATCACAAGTGGAGGGAATCGCAGAGGCATAAAAAAAACACTATACACATGATACACGGGGGTGGTGGTGGGTGGGGGGGATAACAATTGATAAATCACAACCAAACATGAGTATATCATGACAAAGACCTGTCACATTTTGTATTTTGTGTTGTCAGCTTAACCTTTCACCAGGGGTACATTTCTCCTGAGGTAAACAAGAAATATCTTCAAGCCTACACAAATAATTATTTTGCTTTTGAATAAGTGGTGAATGAAAAAGAAGACTTCAATGTCTATTTTATTTACGGGAAGTGCAGAAAACTGCAACATGATCTGAGGTAAGACTTAAATGAATAAGACACATAACAACAGCCAGTATTTGCTTTCGTCAGTAGGAAAATGGATAGCACTTTTATTACAGCCAAAATAAACTACCCATACCTCCATATGCTTACTTCTGTTTTCAGAGGGTTGGAACAATAATTTATTCGACAGGGTTTTTACTTAACATATTAAGTTGCAGAAACATTGTGTCAAGTATCTGTCCCAAAAAATAGAACATACTGCATGGTTATAAATTCAGTCAATATCTCAAGTGCTTTTCTCTATCATGCATATTTGTAAAAAAAAAAAAAAAAAGAAGAAGAAGAAGAAGAAGAAAAAAAAAAGGGTTTATCAATTCATAATCTTGCCTCATCACAGACAACCAGATGCTGAATGTAATGGATTCCTCAAACAAAGGATTTTACTCTGCAATTCATATTCCACTGTGGGGATGACAACCTGCATTGTTTCTCACTGTTGTGTGCAATTACTTCATTGTTGGACTTAAAACCAATTAGACAAAGCTCAAAGTGTTCTCTTATTTTATCGCTTTTTTTTTTTCAAAGTCTTCTGTCTTAATGTTACACTCAATTTAACATGAGCGATGGTGAACAAATACAGCGCAGGATGGCTCTTCATAGTTTGGACAAGTCGCCCATCTTTTTGCGACGTGGAGCATCGACAGGGAAGGTAGCACAAAGCAAAGAACATTTAACAGCTGGAGATGAAAGCACAAACTTGGTCGAATACTCTTCCTCGCTGTCAGCTAGAGATTGTCACAATAGATCACACAGTAACTTCCCGTAGAGCTGTCTGTGTCACTCCATCAGTCACATTAGCAATCTAAGTAGGGCTCAATCAAGTGAAGTCCTGGGAAGGGGAATCTGTCTGTCCCCAGTATGTGTCCATCACAAGGAAAATGTTGAGTATTGATTTCATGTCTTGAGAGCCTACAGACTGCAGCTGCAGTGACAGTCAGTGACTCAGCTCTGTTTTGGTGTCAGACACAAGCTAAAAGAGAAGCAGCTTTAAGAAGGTGAACAGAGACACCACCCAGCAGCTGTTTACCAGAAAGACAGAAATTATTTAGCTCTGACAGTGTCATACTGTACGAACACTGAGAGCCAACTAGTTAACTCATAACAATCTTCTAGCTTACTTTTTGATAAGAGGAATGACAGTCGTATGCCAGGTTTGTGGCAGTCTGCCAGTCTGGGCTGCCAAGACAACAGCTCTGTGTGAATTCATATTAATCTCCTCGCCAAGAAAAATACAAAAAAACTTAGACTTAGAATAATGAAAATGATGGTATCTGTTTAGTCCTGATTTCATGTTTGGTAAGCTGCCACCTCTGTTGCTCATCGACTGTTTGTGTTTACTTTTGATTGTTTTCTGTGTGCTGGCCGGTCAGACCTTTATAATTAGGGCAAATGGAGAGGCCAGGGCAAAAAGGAAAAAAAATACAGAGCCGAATGTGTGTTCCAGTTGAAGGCTCAACATTGTGTGGTGAAAAGAACTGATAAAAAAAAGCTAACTGTGTAGTATAGAATTAATTTAACTATCACGGCTGTATCAGTTAGCTTCTGTACCAGATATTACTGGACATCACATTGCTCTGTTAAAGGTATGTTGTGGCTCTGCAGGAAGCTTTTCAATGTTGGAAAGCAAGTAAGTAACAGATCTGTTAGACGTCTTTGGTTTTTATAGTACACTCTCCAGCTGCATTGTGGGAATTTAATAGTCGTGTTTGGAACTTGAGCCACACAAAACTATTTTTTCAGGACACACTTATTTCTCTTGTGATTCTCCAAAACACATGGGAATCCATACTAAGTATCTGGCATTCCCCTTTAAAATAGTTTCTTCATTTTTCTTTCCACTCATGTACAGTTTGTTTGACAAAGACAAAAAGTATCTCATGACATCTTCACATCAGCCGAAGCACTGTGTTGTTGACTAACTTCATCAGCAGTGAGAAGTTTCTTCCCTGAAGAGCTGCGTGGATGAGACAGACACATTCCTCCTTGTTGTCTTGTCTGCGGGTTGTTTTCTTTATCATCAAGAAGCAATTCTTGGAGACAACAATTTATTTCCCTCTCCCAGTGAAAATGTTTTGTTTGGGTATATCAAAGTGCCAACAAAATAAAAAAAAATAAGAATAAAGAAAAGTAAAAAGTAAATTACAAGAATTGCCTCCTGCTCAAACTCTTTAGTCGTGAATGAATGGAAAATATCATAAACATGTTTTATTTGGAAGAAGACTGGAGACATTTTTACTCAGGGAAAAGAAGGCTTGTTTTCTATGTTTATTAACAAGCTGTAGAAGGACCTCCCTCCACTTTGTCAAAGCAACAATACAGTCCCCCTTCAATTCTGTTATTTTGAGACTTAAACAATTCCGTTTGAAGTGGGTTTTTTTTTTTTTTTTTTCCTGAGGATGCAGATTTGGCTTGTAACCATGGCTTCACTTTCTTGTGCCACAATATTTACATAAAAAGCCTGCAGTCTGGAAAAGTTTCTAACAGATTCCGGCGAAAAGCAGACTAAGGATGAGCGACAAAAATAAAAGCCTCAAGGACCATCAAGTGGGGAGGGGGGTGTTGGTGTTTAGGCTGGGAGTTTTGGTGATGAGGGCAGGAAGGAGGGATACTGGAGGGGGCTGCTGGGTAGCTGAGCTTTAGCCTGGCTGTGTTTGAGAGCAGCAAATCCAACTTGGTTGGTAAACAGAGGCTCCAGGGACACTTCTTTTGCATGCAGGCTGCTGCGGACGAGATGGAAGCCCTCTGTGATTCTAATAGAGTAAGCTCATAGAAATCAGCGTAGAAAATGCCAATAAGGCCGCCAGCCACCACTGCTGCACAACACAGACTTGCTCAAACACACCAAATCACACAATGCACAAACACCCACAAGCACACAAATATGCATTTGTTTGTGAGCTTTCCCCACATGGGTATAACATTCCTTTCAAAAGAAGAACTCAGTCTTAGCTTCAAGTATCATAAGGGCATCATCTCTCTTTAATTTAACCCCCATTGGCTTAGGCTGCGAGAGTTTAAAAGGAAGCTTTTCAACTTCACACGCAGCCAACAAACTCATTTTATGGTCGTGCTTTTCAAAGGGAATGCCACACATTACAGAAATATCGAAAGCGCATGTTTTTCTTTTGCCCTTGGAGTGCTCAGTCAAAAGCTGACTTTGAATGGGATGCCGACTCGATGCAGACCCTTTTGAGTTTTGAAGCGAAATTAGGTCCACATTATTCTTCACAGAGGGAGAATATTAATTCTTATTTTGGTAAGAGCCTCGTCAGCACCCACACATGAGCGGCCATCTGATTTCACACTCAAGTGAAATCACAAATTTAAGGATTTCAAGCGCTTAGAAAGACTGATGCAAGTTCATAGACATTGCTAGAACTGTCTTGGGACACCAAATAATCTACCAATCCTTAAAATGCCTGCTATTTCCTTTTAATTTTATTTACTTTTATTACTCTATTATATCCTCTGCGTACAGTATTGGACAGTCTTCTCTGAATGCAAAGGAGATAAGACAGTCATCCCCTGAGAAGCGTTTTGGCCTCCTTTCCTTTCATTTCCTTTATAGTGAAGCACCTGTAATTTGTCTTCATCAACTATTATGGACATCCTCAGGAACAAAACCTGAACTCGAAAAGTATCAAATCAACAGCACATTTTTCAGAAAATGGCAGATCCAATTTTATACATGTCCCTGAGGCCTTCCCCTAACTGTTGGTGTGCTGATCCTTCACTCATTGGATGCCGCTTCTCACAGCCTACGAGGAGCATTCAAGATTGTTTCTGTCTCCTGCAACCTGTGAGATGGGCTTCAATTGGATGAACGCTAACAAGATGTCCCAATGATGTACTATAAAGCACCTTGAAGACATGCAAAGCTCCCCAGCCAAATTGCAAATAATCTACATGAGACAGAAGAAACGGAGGATCGTTTTCATTTTGACGTGTTGCAAATAGCGTTGTCTTGTTTGTCACTTAACTTGATGTGCGGTGGGAGGTAAAAACGCTGAAAATGCTGATTTGAATCTCCGCAACAGTCCAAAAGTACTTCAACTTAACACCTTCGCTGCATTTAAAAAAAAGTGGCTAAAAGTAGCAGACCTGAACTTAATCTGAGGTGGACCATGCAAGTGTTATTTTTAACACAGGAGAAACGGCCCCGATTAAGGTTTATTGTTGAACTGAAGGACGAGAAGGACACGTAGGTTTTAATACCTGAGGGGAAGTTTAGTTTGTAACTATTATTCAACATGCTATACGCTTACATCGACAATAAATACCCAAATATACATGAACAAACACAATCCTACGGACATGTCAAAGTGAGGGGCTGCCCAGGAAGTACTTCCGTGCCATTGGGGTTTGGTGCCTTGCTCAAGGTCACCTCATCAGCGCTCGAGAAGTAAACAGGCACCTCTCAACCGGACCAATTCTTCAAGGACCTGAACCTGCGACCTTCTGCTCCCCAACACGAGTCTCAGCAGACTGAGCTCCTGTCGGCCCTGAAATGTGAGGTATGTTTCTATGTCGCATAGTATAGTTTACTCATTATATGATCGGTGTCTGATGTCGCATTGCCATGTTTGTTTTTAAACTTCATAACTTTGAACTTTGTCACAGTGTCTTCAAGTATCTCATGGTGTGTTATAATTAAAACACATTATTATTAGTATTATAACATGAACATTTTTATTTTACGCACAGCCAACACAGTCTTCTTTTGCTGCAGATTCACTTGTTATTCCCCAAGAAATATTTAATTCAAAGATTTAAGTTCTTCAAATGTGATATTAACTGCATTCAATCATATCCCACTTTGATGTCCTTTTTACAGTTTAAATGATCTTTAGAAGAATATGAATGACAGTTAAAAAAAAAAAAAATATTGTTAAGGGTTGCCCACCATTAGGATTTACTAAACTGCATCATGTGTATGTTGTATGTTATGTTTACTTTAGCTTCATAATATACAGCATAACAACCCTTCAAACAAGGATTCCATTAACTGATAAAGATACCAGGCGTATTAACCATAGTACCACTGAAAGCACAATTATTTTCAATACATGTTTCTTCTATAAACATCAAGCCAAACTTCAAGATTTAAATGTCTGACGAGATATATGTTGCTCATTTATGGGAATAGCTCATACACTATTGCTGAAATTTATGAGGTATTTTGTTGTGGCATTTAACAAGTGTTGCACACTGCACCAACAAAACAAAAACAAAACTATAATTTTACAAAACAGTAAACAAGCAAAGCTGTGATTGACCTTGATTTCTATACTGGAAACACAGTCAATACAGATTTTAAAAAGTCGTTCTTGAGCTCTTCTTGTAATTTTCTTAATCATGTAGATAATGCAGATACTTCTACAGATAATTCTTAGTTCTGTGTCACTGTTTAATGTCTTGTAAGTAATTAAATTATAACATTAAGAATGTAATCATATTTCCTGTCGTTAAGCAGGCTACTGTAACATTTTTCATGCTAGTAGAAATTGATTACTGCTTGCTCAATTGCCTCTCTCATTGATATTCTATGTAGGAACCCAACAAGTGCATAAACAAACGAGGTTTTCCTCTGACACTACAATCACACTGCAGCACCTCTGATTGGAATACTTTATGGGTGTGGGCCAAGTGCGGTATCAAACAATATGGATCGGGTCCAGTCAACACACTGCAAACTGTCGGGTTCAAATGATAAAACCAGACTGAAATTGGCCTACGTGCAAAGGATTGCTGAGGGCAAGGATTATAAAGGTTTTTCACCCACCACCTTGCCCCCATATTGATTTAAGTATAACCTGGAGATTTATCAACACACAATGTTTGACAGGGAGCTCAGTAACAGTTAGAATTAAGTTGTTACTACAGGGCTGAAATAAAAGTGCTGTCACAGCAGAGGTTTAGGAAAGGTACAGCCTGGTTGTGAGGGCTTCACCCACTCTTTACATGGTGTTCATATTTGCAATACTCACCTGTTTTTTGTACTAACTGAAATGATTGTGAATTCGTGTTGGCATATCTCAGGAAAAAAAGCTCATGTCATTAGCATATGATGTTTCGAAGCAATTTTTAGCCTGTTTTCTTCTGAGAGTACTTTACATGTAAGAACAGGGATGGTTAAGCAAGGCAAGTTTATTTATATAGCACATTTCAAAAACAAGGCAATTTTACAATGCTTTACACAAGATATCAAAAGCATTGTGACAGAGGAAAAAAAATTCCAAAAGTGCTTTATGAAACAGCAGCAGTATTTTAAAATCTATTCTCTGACAGACTGGGAGCATGTGTAAAGAGTCTCGCCCAAGGACACATCAGACATTTCACTCTGCTGGGGATCAAATCCTCAACCTTTTGGTTGAAAGGCAATAACTTTCTACCAACTGAGCCCCAGTCCTCAAGACAACTGTGTAGAAGTTTTTCCAGGTTTTGCTGGGACGTAAGTCCTCTAATTCTTCATATACTCTTAAGGTGGTAGTAGTCTTCCTTTGTAATTGTCTTAATGTGACTTTTAAAATAAGTGTGAGTCCATATACACCCAGATTTACAGATACGTTCAGTGTGGTATTAATTCTTTGACTACTACCCATGGCAGATTTGGGGGCGCTGGTTGCACAGTGGCTAGTGCGCGCGTCCCCATGTATGGAGGCTATAGTCCTCAATGTGGGCGGACCGGACTCAAGTCTGGCCTGTGGCTCCTTTCCCGCATGTCAATCCTCACTTTCTCTCCCTAATTTCCGCCTCTATCGCTCTAATAAAGACAAAAAAAAGCCTTAAAATAAATCTTAAAAAAAAAGAGAAGAAGAACTAAAGATGTAACCTCAAAAAAATAAACTTATTGAATCACTGATATTATGCTACCAAACACACCATACTCACTTGGCCAGGCTATCATTAACTTGTTAATACTCATTATCCCGTCAATTCATGATGTCTATGTCCCTACGCTTCACTGCATACACACGTGTGCATGCACAAGCTCTGCATGACAGCACGCACACACCTTCTTCTCTCTTACTTGTATTTTGACCAACAGATAACCAACGCATCTTGCTCAATGTAAAAAAAAACATCCTGGATTTTGAATGTCTGACAGACACTGTCTGTAAGCTTCAGAATCATTCATAATGATGTTCATATTGCCTTTACCATGCATGTAGGCTCACACTGTTGATGACAATGATCACAAAGAAACATGTCTTACATGTGTTCTGCACACATCAAGTCTTGAGCTTTACTCAAATTTTTTTTTTTTTTTTTTTTTTTTTAAATTCAAGTTAGTATGCATAATCTGTTGGTGTATCTTCGACTATACTTATCACTGAGAGAACATTTATACTCCATCTGTTTAACTCTGCAATGTTATCTTTATGGAAAGCCGAGTGTAAGCCTTGCATTGCCTGAAAGCACATGTGGGATGAGATAGGAGACAGATACAAGAAGATGGGAGACAACACAGTGCACAGAGCATTGAAGCAAAAAAGCAGCAAGGGAATATGTCAAGAAATCAAAGCCCAGACAAGTTGAAGGGGAGAAGATTCAGATGCACAAACATACACTGTGTTTTTTTCTGAGACCTGGAGGTGGAAGAACACAGCACAAATCAAATGCCACTTAGCTATTTTAAAACTTGGGTCTGCTCCCAACGTACAACAGCTTTTCACAAAAGCTTTTCTGCCTCAAAGTGTGTTGGCCGAGCCTTTAACTGAACCATTTATGTAAATGGGATGTTATCTCCAAACAAATATTATTTAAGGATAAACACAATCTACTGATTTTTTAAAAATAGATTTATAATTGAAAATATCAGTATACAGAATTTAAAGAAATACAGTAAGAATAATCAAGATTTATGTTCTTCTTTTTACATTTTCAAAGTCCTGCGTCTCTTAAGACAGTTTTATTTAAAGTTCTAAATCTAAGTTTTATTATTTCAGCCTTTTCTGATCAATTTACATTTCATAATAATTCATTCCCAACAGAGCTGCATACTCTGATGTCAAAACCTGGAGCCAATGTGAAAGTGCAAATAAATTGTAGTTCTCTGAATGTCCACTTTAGGTTAGCTGCAAGATCCTAAACTCTCTATTCGCTCCAAGGTTTAAGGTCCCATTTGCACAGCAGAAGTTAACATGTAAGCAGCCTGGTGCAGAAGAATGGTTTTAGTCTCTGGTGCTTATGTTTATATTCATGACAACTGTGCTGGGGAACACTTTTATGAAACCCTCCTGGTTTTATTCTATTAAGCCATATCGGTATGGGTCGTCGTCTCTTTGAGTGACAGGTGAATAATTCTTTCTGTCTGCTAAACATCAACACGGTCAATTGAGCTGCTGACCTTTTGAGTTGCTGACCTTAACCCTTTTGATTGAACAGCAATAAGGATGTCGTTGTTGTATGGCACAAGCTGGCCCTCCAATAGGACAATGATCTTCTAGTGTTATTATTTTGTATTTTTAAAGTAAGAAGTAGGTACACTGCTCTCGCAATAACTGTTCTATGATATGGTACGGTATGATGCGATACGATAATGTACGGTACAGTACACGTCCTCACCTCGGGAAAATGTGACTTGGACTCAAAGTGCTGGCAAACATCATCTGTTATCTTTAATCATGCATCCCTTTGTTTGTCAGTCAGACTCATGGTTGCTGACTGTTGCTGTTGGCTTTTCCCCTGAGAGATCACAGCTGACAGTAGTGACAAAAGACAGCTAGCTGTGATCAGCGACGACTACAAATACAATCGCTTTCTTTTGGAATCGAGAGGGTGCACATTGTTTAGCTGTGATTTTTTGTCATTTGCCTTTTCTTTTTGTTAGGTAATTGCTTCAGAAAAAAACAAAAAAAAACAAAAACAACAACAAGACGGCAGTGGTCAATTGCAAAACTGCACTGCATGGCTACATGTACACAGTCAAGTAACCAATCAGTGACGTCAATGCTTTGACTTATGTAAAGAGTCAAAAAGAGATTTTGTGGTTTGAATGTAGTATGGGTTAAATTCCTACCTTTAGATTTTGTTTTTTTGCCATCGTGGTTTTAAGAGAAATATGGAGGAGCACCTCTTTTCTCAGAGCTTTTTGCAGCTATTTTTCTCAGCTGTAATATTCATAAATCATTAAGTGCAGAATTATTCAGGATTTTTTCGAAGTCTCTGCCACGCAATCATGACCAAATGAACTCCCAATGTGCTTGCAGCATTGTTTCGAAAGAATAACATTTAAAGTAGCTTGCTGTGCCTGTTAGGTCTCTTTGCTGTCGTTGCACTAAATGCTGCTCTGCTCCACCTTCAGCCTCCTGTCAGCTGTGTAAAACCTAAGGCCACTGCTCCCTATCAGGGGATCTTTGCATGATTCCATCAGCGACAGTGATGCCAAAGCCCTTTGAATTATTGAAACCGAACATCTGCATTGTTGTTTACTTGTTTTCTCTCTGCTTATTGAAAATTCATCTCTAAGAAATGCATCTCCTCCTAATGTTTTGTTTTTGCCTTCCATGTTTTTATTTTTTCATGAATGTGTTGCTTTTCTTCTTATTGATTTCGGAGTCGGCCTTTAATTCCCATAGGCCAGTGAAGGAATTGTATGAAAAATATTAATTTGCAGACGGACAGCCTGTGCATGTCGTGTCAGAGGATCATGTGATCCCTGCTGGACTTAAGACTTCATTTCTCATTTCGGATTCAGGGCAATATGTGTCTAAAGCAGCAGCAGCATTGTTGTTTGAACTGTTTGTTTTATCCTAAATACAGTACATACTATAGTGTGCATCATAAATATGCAGCTACAGTAGTTGGTGGCTCTTCTAGCTCACAATTTAATAATATACTTGGTTTGATGAGTGTATGAAATAAAATCCTTCATTTGTGCCGCCTATATATGATTTATTCATGTTTTGCATTCTATGTATATTTAAACGGTATAATGGAGCTTGCAGATGCTCACATCCTTAAAAATCAACTTGTTAACCTATGCAACTCCCCAGCTGACACTGTAATTGTAAGATTATATTATGGAAATCAAAAAAAAAAGAAAAACTAACTATGCTGCTGATAGAAATACTGATCATTGTTCAAGGAAACAGACAAAAAAAAAAAAACGTTGACTACCAAAGAAAGGAAAGTAAGCAAAAACAAATTGACACAAGCAAATATTGGACACATTTAGGGAGCTGTGTTTTTTGCTTCATTTGTGCAACTCGCACATCACCCAGAAAAAGAGTTGTTTTTTTTGTTGTTGTTGTTGTTTGTGTATTCGTTGACAGTAATTAGACACTGTGACTTCTAAATCAATCATTCATCACTGCTCCTCACAGATACTGTCAAATATAAATGTGATATTTCAACTGATAAATAACATGGGACGCGAAGGTCAGCGACACTCTACAAAGTACATCTCCAATTAAAAGCCACAGACAGGTATTAGAGCTTGCTTAAATGAGAGTTATCTTTGCAATTACCCTGCGCTTGCTTATCTCTGGTGATATTGGCACATGGCAGCACAGAATAATGATGAGACAGGGTGACATTTGGCTATCCTTGTTCTGTCCTTTCCCTTGCTTCAATAAAAATGTAAACAATGTTTACAGTGTGTCCTTAAATTCCCAAAACTCCTGACACAACACTATTATAATTTAAATAGATGGATGGATGGATGACAGAGGACAGCATGTCACGTTTGATTATTTAATTGAAAAAAGAAAAAAGAAAAAAAAAAAAGTGCTAAAATGCAACTGTTCCAGGACTATGTTTGGCCAACTGGCATCAGAGCATAAAAAAAAATGCCTTTATTTTGCTCCGTAAAGCTTTGTTTGCTCCTTCATAATAAGTTATGCCCATATCTGCTTCCTATTCCAACATTTCAGCCGTATCCCAAACTGAATGTAAAGCTCCATACTGCTGCACAAGGACACCACTCCAAAGGTTCAGCAGCAATCTATCATGGGACTTCAGAGCACCTGCTGGGACCCAGATGTGCTCTGGCACTTTTTTACAGGGTGGCTGGTGGAGCTCTCCCTCAGGGACTCAGCATACAGCTGTGACAGTGGCTACAGTGTGTTTGGCTCATCTACACATCCGAGCCCCTTCCCTGCTGGTTTACATACAGATGTGCGAAGAAAAAAAAAAAAAAAAGCAGGAGATAAAGACAGTCTGGAGTGCTCATGCATATGCCTCATCCCTTATGAATGTAATATGCATGTAGGAGGATAGAAATCTGAAGCGCATTTGGGAAGAGGCGGCAAATAGAGAGGGCAAATCACCCACACTGCAAGCCTGTAGCACAGTGTCAGACGCTTAGAAGCAGCTGGCTGCTGATGGGTAATTCTCCATCCAGCTACAGCAGGCTCCTACAATACTGATGAAATGAATGAGCTGACTAATGGCACATCAATATCCTTCTACTGCTGCTCATAGTGTATACTGCTACTGATGAGTCAGTTTCTGAAGAATTCCTACAAATCTATTACAGCCTTCTATTTGACATTTCATTTTAAAGACATGAAGCAGCAATTTGCTGGCACAATAGATGACCCAAACATCCATTTATGAAAAATAAAATCCTCACTACTCACATGTTATTGTAAATTGGGATCTTCTGTGAAAGCGTTTCTTTTCACAATAAGCAGGCGGAATGGCTTCTAACACAAGGCATCCCTACAGTATGTAGATGTGCACTCTTTTTATGATTACAGCTAATTACGACAAAGGACATATGTTGCTGCAAACGCTACCATGCTATAGGATGTTGTTTATCCTGTTTACTGCAGACAGACTGGGTATAAGTGAGTCACTGGAGGGAAGGTATTTGCAGAACCTTTGCCAGGTCATAAAAATCTAGTGTTTGTCCCCAGAAAGCGGAAGCACAGGAGCAGAAAGAGTTTCTCTGAGGAACAATGCCTCGCTGATTCAATTTTTTCGCCGGTTGATGGTCACTGTGCTGCCTTCAGTGTCCCATTTAAGAGCAGCTATTGGCTTTATATGGAGTTTTCATGCATTTGGCTGTTTGTGCATGCAGTCTGATGCATCCTTTGTGGCTCTTCAGTGTGCCATATGCAGAGAGTCTATGTTGCGCTGCAATCTTTAATGTTTGTAGAACTGATTGAAATATATAATATTGTGTTTTATCTGATCTTATAAAGCATCTGTTCTCCTAGTTCTTCATTGACGATCACAAAAAGGTCTCTCGGGATTTTTCAAATGAATTGTTGCCGTTTCTGTACCACAATCACAACGTAACGTTCTGAATTACAGACTTTCTTTTTCTCCAGATGAAAAGTTGAAGGGTCTTTTCTCTTCATTTAATTTAAACGGAAATGTGACAGCGTAAGGCCCTGTAGTGTTAATGCCATTGAAAGGCACTCAAAGTGAAGACTGGCAATCCAACACCAGATCTGTTGTTGACCTGTCGTTGATCTGAAGGCCACAGAACAGAGCTGATTAGACACGTGCATCCAAACTACAATCTGCAGGAACAGATCTGCTGGAATCATCCGACCTCCTGCTAATCAGAGACAAAATAAAAGTTTATAGTAAGTCGATTCCTAAAAATGTGGAGACGGATAAACAAACTGTCACATGAAGGCAAATGGCCTCGAAGCCTCTAAACAACCAACCAAGCACTCTCATTTGTCGAGTTTCTTGCCAGCAGCCACCCAGAGGCTCAGCCTGTGTAAAACAGATATTTGCCCACAGGCCCTTTTCGTGTTTCTTTTTTTTTTTTCTTTCTCTTCTCCTTTTTTTTGTGTGTTATTTATGTTCTGGAATCTACCACTACCTTCACACCTGGTACCTCGCTACAGGTTCTGAAGGCATCAGCTTTTGTGAGAAACCAGGGCAAGACGAGCACAATGAAGTTCTCTACAAGTCCACATTAGGTTTCAGTTTCTTTGCTTTCTTTTATTATTTTGTAAAAAAAAAAAAAAAAGTATAAAATGTTTAAAACACAAAGAAAACACACAATAGCTCCATAAATGATAAATTTATAAAATGTACAAAGCTGAGTAGACAAAACTGTGCACACAACCAGACCAACTTTGAATCAAAAATGTTTCTTTTACTATGATGCTTGTCACAGAACACGGACGCCATGCTGGTAATAATTCTACTACAACAACACACAATGTAAAGATGATTCATATTTTGTTTGATCTTAAAGTCATAAATGTGCACATTTTAAAAACGTTAATGGATACACATACAGAGGTTTTTAAATGGGCTGGTAAAGGACTATTTTTTTGTCCTGAAGAGATTTGTCAAGGAAACATTTCATTCTTCTAAATTTGACAGTCCTTAATGATACTATTTGTACAAAGTTTAATGTTGTATTTCCTGCTGTTGTCATGGATAAAAAGCTTGAATGTTTCTTTTAAAAAGACAACAAGACTCTCCAGGTGCACTTAACATGAATTATAAACAAGGTGAGACACTTTACGAAGCATTTCATTTTTTTAGCTGTTGTATTAGTTTTGTTGAGTACATTTTTTTTGCAGGTATCTATGGTAACAGATGTTGTATGAGAAAACTACTGAAAACAAATTGCGCTGAGACATGTGTTGTTAGTCTGCGCTTATTGTTCAACAAAGAGGAGCCAATTACCCTTGAGCTTCATTTCCAGCGCTTATAATTGGATTACCAAACCAAGGTTTGGGGATTATCCATGTTTCATCAGATCACCTGAAGCCTATTTTATTAAGGTAGAGATATATAGACTATTTTTTCACTATTTTTGTTATTTTTATTTAAATTTTGAAAAAGTCAAAGTAAGTAGCTTTGAGTGTGAGAATGTTTTTCTTTTGTAAGTGATCGAAATGTGCTCTTACCTTACTGTGAGACTCGAGTCAGCTCACCACTTATTTATTTCTGCTCTGGTAACACATCATATGCTCACATGAGCAATGATAACAGCGTAGAGTTGCCTCCGTTCTCGTGACTGGTGTTAATTGTGTGTTCTCTTGGACTAGAGAAGAGCAAGGCAGAGCTCAAGTGTTAGGGTCATGTATTTATTCTGATTAGTTCTACTACAAGTGTTCCCATGCACATTGGGGCCAACAGTTTTTCCTCTTGTAGCGAAAGGCAACATGTGCAGGATGCAGGATTCTCCTCAAAAGCGGCCAAACATCCGTCAAAAGCTTCTGTTAATCCAAGTACTAAACACACCCTAATATCCCATATGTTCCATTTCTCTTTACAGGCTCATTCCTCTTCAGGATAGGGCTGCTGAACAGATGAAGATTGGCTGCAGATTGGGCAGAAGGTAAACATACATCCCTTTCATATACTGAATATATCCAACGGCTTTAATAACGACAGCAACATATGGAAGAATAACTGTCAAAGAGATGCAGGAGTAATAATAAATATTCATTCATGGTAATAAACAAAACATTTCAAAAAGCGTAACACGTTGTAACAAAGTCAAGTCAAATATATATATATATATATATATATATATATATATATATATATATATATATATATATATATATATATATATATAGGTATATATGTTTATTGTTTCATGGACAGTCCCCTTTTACAATAAAAGGAGCAGCGTTGGCCTTTACAACTCATTTCCAGCTATAGTCTCCGGCCAGTTGTAAGTTGGCAACCTAAAATGCATGATTAAAAAATTGAAATGCAATAAATTACATTACATATGTAATATAAGAACTCCTCGGCAAAAGGAACAGAGGCATATAGACATAACATGTCACACACCACTGCTTAAGGTACTGTACTGGAACCCAAAAGACAATCTTAGAAATATGCTTTCTTTGCAAAAAATAAAGATTGAAATGGTCTGGGAGAGTTGCATCTATTTTGGGGTGAAACAACCTCAGTATTATCTGACTTCATTAACCATAAAATTCCAGTTGACCCAGTTATTGTGATGACTTCAAAATGAATTTATCTGCAAAAGCAGAGGAGAATTTAGCTAGCCAGCTTAAACACAACTAAGAACATTAGTTAGCCTATTTCCATGAAATAGTGATGCTTGAATTATCCACAGGAAGGATTAATGAAGATAAGTCTAGAGTTCTTAATCATCGGCGAGATGCAGCTTCCCAGATTTCCACCATAATGACCTCAGTGCCTCAGAAGTCCAGTGTGAGATGTCCACTGTTCATTTGACTGAGACCACGAGGGGGTGAGAGGCGTTGAAAGGTTCTTTCAGGGGACACTGTAGCTGGATGGAATAGAAGGGGGGTTGTTCTCACCATTGGTTTATCTCTGTATCAATGACATACCTAAGTGAATGGTGTCAATACAAGCTTGATCGTAAAGAAAACATTTATTTGGCAAACGTCATTAAGCGGCGGTCCTTTTCTAGATTGTAGAGACATTTCAGGGCTACAACAGAAACAACACATACCGAGAGTCCATCAGATATGAGTTCACTTCAGCTCTTCGAAGGATCTGCATCTTCAAGATATTAAAAACCCAGACAATGTGTACATTAGTCATTAGAGATGGCTGAGTTTAATGATAATGGCATTGGATGAACTTGCCAAGTTCAAAATGATCTGTTTGGTTCACGTGCCAAAATCTTGGTAAACTGGAAAAAATGCATGCCAGGAAAACTGGCCAAAAAGATTTAGTGTCAATTAAATATTTGCATATTTAGTTCTCATAATGAACCCTAATACACAATGTAATCAATGCGTATAGGTACATACAGTACATACTGTTTAGCAGCCTGATATAACTCAGAGGTTATAGGAAAGAGTCCAGTGTCCAACACTTTATACAAAAGGAAGACAGAAAGTGAAGTTTAAGGAGATTATGTTTCTCAATATTTTAATTGCTTGTATTTTTGTATGAGATGTTGGATTCTGTAACTCAGACTAATTGGACTCTCAGTGAGGCAGCGACTGTACACTCAGATTTAGAGGGGAGTTGTCAGAATCTTTGATACGATGGCTCAAAGTCAGCTAACCATACAGCTGAAGTGGACGTTAATAAGGTCTCCTTGAAGACTATTACTCAAGACAAAAAGTGCTGAGATTAAACCATGTTTGAATTCAGCTTTTTAAAGCTGTCAGTAAATGACTACATGTTAGTTATGTTCAGACAATTTGTCATTAGGCTCGAAACAATACCGTTGTTTAGTGTCAAAGAAAGTTTTGTGAATGTGTTTAAAATGGCAAGGAAAGAATCCACCAAACCAAAGTGACACTGACTTTAAAGATGTATCGCTAAAGGCCATAAATCATGTTTCATCAAACGAGGATGTCTTACACAATGTGAGCAGGCATCTTTAAATGTTTTACTTTAAACACAGTTGTCATCATGACCTTATCCAGTTTAACCACAGGAGAAGTGTCTTTGAAGTGTACACAAGCTTTAGACTACATCTTTTTTTTAGTGTATAAATAACGCAAGAAAAATAGACTTTTAAAGGAATTAAATAAATAATGTTCTAAAAAAACGCAGTACTTTCATCCATCTTTGAGCTACAGCGCGGCAAATAAAAACCCTAGCATTACTGCTGTTATACACAAGCCAGAATTCTTCAAATGGATTTAGAGGCCTTGAAAAAAGCTATGGTTCATGCTGCCATTTTAATGGCAAATTTACTCACAACTTTACCAACAGCCACAGAGAGGAGGAGGGACATAAAAGTGAAGGCTGCTGTGTTTCACAGGCTGCTGCTCTCATGGGTTTACCGAGACATACGGTTACTGCTTCTTTGTCTGCTAGAATCTTCTGTGTGGACCTCCATCATTAGAGCCGACATGATAGAAACAAGCACAAGGATTTATATCAGAGTGTTTGTCCGTGCGTGTTTGTGCGGGATGCGTATATAGAATGGAAGATGAAAACCGTACAGAAATGATTGCAGCGACCACGCTTTTTTTTAACAGCTGCTCATTGAATGTTGTTTTTTGGACGATTTTTACTGTATGCGTTGTTTTATCAAAACGTGTGATGTAATTTGGGATCTTACTTAATCAATCTCTCTACTAAAGGTTTTGCCATCAATATACTAGCAAAAGCAAACAACGCAGGAGAGAATCAAATGTTCCTGTTTTCTTTGGCTTAATAAAACATAGAAGCGTTGTCACTGGCCTGGAGTAAACCTCTGTGCCACATGTGTCCTGAAGGATAACTTTTCACTCTTGATTCAATTAAAATCTCTCAGACGGTATAGCCACAGAATCAAGGGGGGAATACGATCACTGGATCCAGTTATTCTTATAATGCTCGGGATAAAATGTCAATGGGCATTAGCTAATTTCATCAGTGATGCTTTTTATTAAATTCTTTTAAAAGCCATTCTGGTTCCCCTGCCAAAGATGTCATATTAATTTAAAGCTTGGGACCTTGAAAGAAGGATAACCCAATTGTACATTAATATGGTAAGTATGTGGTACATTTTAAAAGAATTAAAAGCATACTAACACACACAGCAAAATATTGCCTCTCAAATAGAAATACTGAATGGCTTTAAAGCCCAAAATGAATGCCCCAGATCCCCCAATTCCCCAGAATTGCAATTTAACATGAAATATATAATGAAACATTTGTCTCTTTTTATGGTTATAAAAACTGTGTTCCCCTAGGATACTGTCTTTGAATGCACGCTATACTTGGCCACAGAGAGTGATACATGTACAGTACCTGTGTGTTCTCGCCACTCCATCTTATGACTTCATAATTACAACCTGTAGTTTTTCACTGTGATTTCACCTGGATTCTTTTTCCAGACGTTAGGTCAGAGAGTACATACTTGAAGGATTTCAAAAAGCCCCTTCATCGACCCTACCACCACCAAACACACACGCACACACACACACACACGCACACACACACACACACACACACACACGTCAAACCTGGCAGCCGCAGCAGCAGCAGCAGCAGCTGATGGTGTCTAATGGTGTCTGCACGTTCTTATACATTGCTATAGATAATTGTTACAAAGGAAGAGGAGATGAAGTAAGAAACTTTGCTTGTTCCCACTCACTCCCTCAGCTCTTTTCTGTTTGCACCGTTGCCGTGGTAACACGTATGGTTCTTTGCTCACCCTGATTCCAGCGCCGAGGTTTTGCAGCAACTCGTTGCAAAGAAAGTAATGTGCTGCAATAGCGACAGCGTTTAATTAGATGATCTTTCTGAAAACAGCCAAACTTGATTCACAGTCAGTGGTGTTATTTTTCAAGAGCGCATGCAGCAGGTAGTCAAACGTGTCAGAAGAATCACTGCAAAATTAATTAACTAAATTCAACAAAACACATGAAGTTCGCTGAAATTTATTTGTAAAACATACAGAAAAACATGTTCATGCTTCACAAACTTATGTCTTAATTATTTTGTCTCATGATATAATAACCTCTATGTCCTTCCATACACCTTGGAATTATCAAACAGGGAGCTAAAAGCATGTAAGATTGAAGTAATGTATTGACGTCAGAATAATTTTAGTCTAAAGTGACGGTGAGGGTTAGTATTATATGACTTGGCTGTAGGCGTGTAGTCCTGCTGTGAAACACCAGCCATGTCACTGTCATGTCAGTACGCTGCAGGTCACACTGTGTGGATGAATAGGAGCTTAAAGGCCACAAACACATCACTGACCAAACCTGTGAACTGTAAGCCGACATGGATTCTAACAAGCTCGGGAGAAACAGTGCAGTACATATGGTACAGAGAAAAAAAGATATACTCATCGTTAAAGTGCAATTCTGTCAAGTCAATTGCCTGAGTATGTTTGAGGGTGTATGCTATTGTGAACTACAGAACTCAGACTACAGTCTTATTAATGCAAAGTGATATCGACATACAATTGCTATTGTATCCCACAGAGCACCACCAGGGAAAGGGTGCATCTTCACTTAAAATAGTTGATGATTTCATGGCCATGAGGCAAAAACAATTGCTTGACACTCAGATTGTGACTTTTAATTTAAACGCAGTGCCAGTAAATAGAGAAGGCTGTGTGATACACCACTGAAATTATGGACCTTCATAGAGCTGGGGGGTAGGAAGACAGCGACAAAAAGAGCAGACAAGAAAAAAAAAGAAAAAAAAACCTCTTAACTTCTCATTTCCTTAGGCTGAGAAATTAAACAAGGAGGGCAATAAGGAAGCTGGTTTCAACAGAGAGTCTCCGAAGATTTCTGAAAATGCCCCAAAGTAATGCATGAGAGTGACTACTGATACAACTGCTTCTTCATATTTTTAGCTGTTTTTCATTTTTGCTAATTCTATCTTATTATATTGAAGTACAGAGCCTGACAATTATCATTGATAACCTTTAGGTTACAACCATAGGTGTTTACCTGTAAATTTACATTTCTAATAATACAGCCTCGAATCACAAAATTGTGGGAATACACGCGTGAGTACATAAATAACCTGTTCAGGCCTTAAAATACTCTGAAACTGCGAACCAGATCTCCAGCGTTAGGATTTGAGGGGAAAAATAGGTAGCCAATCAGAAGCAGAGTAGTGCCACTGGAAATGTGTGATCTAGCAATGTCGTGTCCCCATTGTATGGGTACGCTGTCCAGGCATATTAACAGCCGCCAAGATATATTTTCTGTGGATGGGATTGGCATTTAAGGCCATTTAACTTGTATGTGATTGATCCCCCTCACTGCGGACCCCTTGCGTAGATGTCACAGGTTTGTACTGTAGGTTACCAGAGAGAGAACAGAGACAAAGAGCAAGGTGTCAGCTGTTCGGTGTCTTTGAAGTCAAGATGCTGTACAAAACTTCGAACCCTGATCTTTGTTTTTGTATTTTTACTCGTGATGCTGCCGGCTGCTGAGGAGATTTTTCTGGTTTTGCTCCGTCTTGATTACCAGCCTCCTCACTCGTGATAAAGGAGTCCCAAGTGAAACATTTCAAGGGAGTTTTGTTGTGTTGCACAGAGCCCATAAACCCAGTTAAGGAAAAAATAAGATGCCATTCACGTATCTATACCTATAGATTACAAGTAAAACAAACAAAAAACACACAAGATCACATCTTTATTGCATGACCATGTGTCACAGAAATTAATTACATTCTAGATTATATTTACCTTTTTTATGTTGATTGCCATTCTTAAAAGTTTATTACCAAAACAAATGATATGTTAGCTACTTTATAAGCTATTTGTATAAAACAACATTAGAAATTCTGCAGAGCTGGGCAAGTGCAGAAACTTTACAACTCGGTGGTGCACATGATTATACAAGTATTCAAATGTATGCATTCTTTGTTGTGAACACGACAAGAGATTTGAAAAAAGAAGACACAAGACAAAACGTCTATATCATAATGATAAAGTTGTGCAGAAAAAATCTAATTGATTCGAAGAATGTTTGGTGCATACAATTTTCCGGGGGAGACTCAAGTCCCCCCTTACCAAACTGAACTAAATATTAAACAGCTAATATGGCCCATTTAACAAAGAGATGTGAATCTGTGCCAATTCCCCCCAACAACAATTCAGGCTCGGGATTATTTCAATTTTTTCACTTTAAGCCCACATGTTCACCCTAAAATACGATTGACAAGTCGTCAACTGTTAAATCTAAAAAAAGGGACTTGTTGTTCAAAATCTTCAGTATATAAAGCTGTTGGAACAAAAGATCTAAGAAACAAAGTGTAACAAATTAGTATTCGAGGGGAATGAGAGAAAAGTGTTAGAGAGAAAATAAAAGCCAATAAATGAACATAAGCAGTGACAGAGGGCTGAAAGCACCATTAATGTGTTTAGGGAATTAGGAGGATCATGTTTCTGTCTGTGTTTCCTGAAACTTCTTTTCACAAATCAAAGGGTGTTGGCATTGCATAAACTTCAATGTTATAACCCTCTCCAGTCATAGACTTTTTACCTCTTAATCAGATGTGTAACCCATATCAACCCCCCAAAAACTAACGCCGTATGCATTTAACAAGTATGGCGAGGTAACTGCCTTTTTAAAGCTGTCAAAGCAGATGTTATTGCAGATTAACAGATGATTTATTAATCCACTGTGTCAACACATATCAGGTACAAGTCGTCTCCACTTGAAAGAGTTGAAAGTGTAGTTAGAAAACTATGGGAATGGGGTTTTTTTTAGCATCTCTGATGTGAACACACTAAAAGGCTGTGTTGGGACAAGCTATCCTAACATTTGGTCTACAGATGATGAAGTAGAGTTGCAGTGGATATTCCCGACATTTTTCAAAATTTGCAGTTCATATCAATCCAGGTGTTTTAAATATTTTACTCATGTCATGCTCTGGTCAGTGTCACCAATGAGGCAATCATCTTCCCACTTGAGCCAGCACAAATATTATCAAGCAGGTATAACTGAATAATGGGTCGATGACACAAACATTTCCTGGTCTCCAGCCTAGTAATTGCAGCTCAAAAGCAGAGCTATTAAATGCCACTGCATCTACTAACACTGAAAATGTTTTTTTTTTGTTTTTTTTTAAAACTACAGTGCTTATCAGCAAAATCAAGATTGCAGGGCTCCATTAAGGAGCTTAGAAATGTTTTCGAAACTATTATCAAAGCTTCTTGCTGACAGACACTTTAATGAACAAAATGAATAATTGTACTGAAAACAAGACAGTTATTGTATGAGCTCGGCTTTGTATTTCAAATGAACAGAAAAACACTGGAGCTAGTAAAATCATTGCCAAAACGTCTTCATCAGTTGCTAAGATTATCCAATTTTTCGTGGGTTCAACATTCTAACGTCGATGTGTTTTTGCAGCACCAAAATTCAAAAATGCTTTCTTCTGATGGTTCCTGCCTACACACATCTGGATGTTACCTAAAAGTCATCTCCAGCCTGCTTAATGACCTCATTTAACTGAGGGAAGGTGAAGGTGCTCTTAGCCTGCCACATTTTACTAATTGTCTTTTAATTACACCTCAGACTGTATCATCTGTGGTAATTTGAGACAGCCGGTCAGTTTCCTGATAGTGATTAAAAATTCATATAACTAGGGTGTAGTTCATTTTAAGTTTTCAAACGAAGACGCTTGTATTAAGGAATTATGTTTTCTCAGCACAAAATGATGCTCACTTGGTGGTTACAGAATTTCGGTTTTAATTTATGGTTGTGGTATTTCTAGTCTGCCAACATATTAGACACAGCAAAGGTCTGCTCGTAATGTACAGTATTAGCCCCCAAACTACCACAATGCTAACATTGTAGGTTATTGCAGTCCTATTTCACCGAGGTTTCACTCTCCAACTTGCTCTGCAGGTCTGGACAGGATAGTGTTTTCTTAGATGCAGCAGTGGGGAGATTCTGAGGCTGAAGATCTTATGGCATACTGATGACGACACCGAGCTCCCTGCTAGTGTGCAAGCTGTCTGGCAACATCCAGCTGCTTCTCCAGCAGACTTCAGAAAGCGATGACCTTGAAGTAGGAAGCAAGGCACCCTTCTTCTCCTGCACCCATTGAAGATTTCAGAGAGGTCCTCCCCCAACTGTCCATGCAAAAAGACTGCCTACTTAATATCTCAAAAACTCCAGAATGCACTCACCTTCCCCCAACCACACACACACACAAACACACGCACAAACACACAGACAGATCTCTCTCCAAACTTGGCTCCATGCCTCTGAGAATATGTGACTACAGACAGACTTCAGAAATGTCGATGTTTCATGCTTTTTTTTTTTTTTTTCAAGAGCAGGTTTTGGCATTGGGTGATAAAAATCTAGCAGGAGACCTTGTACTTAAAGCTCCAGGTTCTAAAAGTTGTCAATCCAACAGTCTGTCCAACATATCTGTGTAATTCTATGATGCTGGTTTTTTGGATAAAGATGTGGTGATTTTTGATGTAGAAAGCTGAGACAGAAAGCAGCACGGTTGGTGCTGTGCTTCTATACACCATGACAAGTTTGATAAAGAGATGTTAAAACTTATTAAAATCTACTTCGCCACCCATCTGCAGCATTGTGGCCATCCTAGTTGAATCCAGGTAAACAACTGCTGTTTGCAAGCATATTAAGATTAAACTATTTCACCTGGCTGCCATTTTATATCAAAAGAAGGGGAAAAAAAGTGTGAACAAATACAGTAACACGTCTAATAAAATCCCATCTTAAATTAAGGCCCAGTCCATTTTACTGGCCTGGTGTTGCCACATAGTTTGACAAATAAAGTGAGCTCTCAATTAGAGCCCCCCCCATGTATTTAGTGTTTAAATTCTTTGTGGATCTAAAACTAAGGAGAAAAAGCAATAACACAAAATATAAAGGTGAACTACAACATGTCTAAGTAAGACAGATCAAATGATGGATTTATAAAATGTAATTTATTGATATCCTAAACTTCTACACCGTTAAATATTCTTTTTTGTTTGAACATAATTAAAAGCCCATCTCATTTTGACACCTGTCCCAAATAACATCAGGATCATTTTGTTGACTGACAAGTAAATCAAAGCACTGGCTATTAATTGAAGTTTGAGACAACAGCTAACATTACCTTTCAGTCACTTTGCAAGCTAACATTGCTGTTTAATGGTCTTACCAGAGAGGACAGGTAAGATGCCACTTCTCAGTTAAGATTAATCTAAACCAAGGAGAACTTCTTTTTGATTTCCAATTGTAGTTAATGGGTTATTGTTCATGTCAATTTACCTTCAAATATGGTCACAATTATTTGAAGACTTTCACCAACCAGTGTGTAACACTGGTGAAATAGTCCCTACAATTTGTTTAGGTACTAATCAATGGAGAAGTGAAATATAACAATGTGCTATATTTCCTGTTTAAACACAGCAGTACACCGTTATTTTCTATAAAAAGAAGCTTCCCACCATGAGTGAATATTTAGAACTAACCACTCTGAGATACATTTCTTCAGATATTTAAGTACCAAATTTCATTTAGTCTCAACCAAACCTTGTCAAATGTTGGAGGTCTTAGTTTATGTTTTCTTGACTTAAACATATTGTCAGAACTGGACATATGAGTCAGCTGGCTTGAAGAATCGGCTTAATGGGCTCTAACTGTGCATTCAGACTAATGGTTACAAATTTAAACCATAGCTGCTGTAATGGTGAACATTCACAGTTAATGGTGAAGAAGTCAGATGTCTGAAAGCCCCAAGAAAGCATGTATACTTTCTCCTCGTTTTCTCATCCCTGCTGTGCTTTCATTATGTGTCAATCTCCACTAACTCCAGTGAAGTGGAATCAGTCAATACCACCCTGTTCTGTACCGTTTGAAGGGTGAACTCTAATCGTAGACTGCATTGGGTGCATCGGTTCTCTAAGGGATGGTTCATCTTCCAAATAACATGTGTTGCAGCAGAAAGGACAGGAACCTTGATTGCTTCAAAAAAAAAGAGGGATTATTACTGCAAACAGTAGAATATGTGGGTTCTAAAAAAGGCACCTTATTGTAAATGTGGTTTAATTATTAGGAAATGTGATTCTGCCAATTACTTTTTGTTCCCAAAACATTATATGATTTTAAAATTGCATTATAGCTTTAGTATGTTACCAAATAATTAATTGTGGTGTTGACTCAGGCTGTGTGCAGTATGAGCACCAGAAAACTATCTGTTTTGAGCCCTATTAGTTTGTTATTGTCATTGTATGGGACTTAATTTATAACCAGTTCTTATTTAAATGCCTTTGATATCCTTAATTCACTAAGTATTCAGTGTGGGGAAACAAAGTCAGCAATTGCCTTAGTGAGGCAGCATACTGTAGCACGGCTACATGGGCAAACCCATTAGATTACATTGTTGAATGTAATAACCAAATGATGGTTGCTGCTGGTGGTAATAGTGCCTTAAGGTTATAGCTGTCAGTGATCATCTCCAGCAATGAGCATTACAGGCTGAGCCCTCCCCGCACCCGTCCTCTAGGACCCATAAAGGCCACCCTGCGCTTTTGTTCAGGCAATCAAGATATGCATGGACATTAGTTTCGAAAGCCAAATGGTGCAATTCAACCCTGACCTGCCTTCAGCGTAGAATGAATTGAGACTGAATTATTCTCCCCCAGTTACTTTCCTATGCAGCACCATCATAAAGAGCAGTCGCTCTAATTTCCTTTGACAAATCGTTAAAGAGCCCCGGCACTAATGTGTCAATTCGTCTCCACTCAGACTACTTCAGAGTAGAACAGCATCAGCCCCACTCTCACACACACACACACACACACACACACACACAGACACTGTTTCAACACCACCTCAACTGCAATGAAATATGTATACCTTTTCTGTTTATAATATGCCATATTTCTTTATTAGAATATTTTCTCTCAGAAAAATATAACTTTACTTTCACAGTTTTGTCATTGTGTTAAACTAGTTGCAATACCAAGAAAAGAATACCACTCATTCACTAATATTTACACTACTATATTATACACTAACTATTGTTGCAACAAACACCAAATAAGTCATTACCTGTTCAACAGGGTAAGTTTATGCCTCAGAATAATGTTGTGACTATACGAAATGTAGATATTTCTCTCTGGTGTGCCACAATAACTGTATTCTTTGTTTAGCACATGTGGATAAAATTGTATTTTAATTAAACGTGAACAGCTTCTTCCCCTTCATGTTCTCTTCTGTTGTACTGCTGGCTCACATTATACAGAGCAGCACCTGTGAATTTGTATTGATCAAATGGAGAAACAGAAGTGGCTAAAGCCAGTCGAAAGCTGACAAAGAAGCCTTAATTTCCCCAGGCTGCTCAGATGGGTGCACGGAAATGACAGAGCCTGCATAGCAGTTAAATAAGGACTGACATAGTCTTTTTCATCTACCCCCTGGTTAATTGTGGGTTTTTTTCACAAACCAGATGTACCTCTGAAACGTTAAGAGGAACAGCACATTGGAATATTTGGGAGATTAATGCAAGCTTTTTTCCCCCTAAATTTGTGTGCAAAAATAAATGTAAAGCTAATAATCATCAACATACCACCACCAGGGACTTCACAGCTATACAGCCAGACCAACTTACAAATGCACAATTTCATTCACTTTAGAATTCCCTACTAATCATTGGTGAATACATCGAATAAAACTAGCAAAGAGAGAAAAGAGGCTACTTGTATGTTGCTGTGGATTCTACATTATTAAATGATAAAAAAGCACAAATAGTTTTGGTCTTACAGCTTATTGATTATTGTGGAACTTAAGCTTTTGTTCGTTTCTGTTGCTATTTGCATCTTTGGAATAATTTTGATTATTTAAATTTAACCTGAATGAACTTTGAAATAGGAAGTTCCCTCGGGATCAATAATATATCCAACCACGTTTTCTTTCTCTCATTGCAATATGGTGTTGTGAGGTTGTGATAGATTTTATAATTATCTGAGAGGAAAGTGTTGTACAGCAGTCTCCAGCGTCTTGTTTCTGGGGATTTTTAAAAATAATTTGCATCAGGAATCCAGTGAAAGTCAAACATGTTTATTTAAGGGAGTTTTTTTTTGTTTTTTCTGGATTTGATCTAAATCTGACTCTGCACCTAAAAAAGGAGCCTTTTTAATCACATTTGGAAAAGAAGGGAGGGAAAAAGGTGTTGCTTGAGAACCAGCTGTTAATGTGACAGAGAACCAGCTTTGATCTGAGATTTAACATTGCATTTACAAGCTTGGCTATGTCGTCAGAAAATCAAACACAAATCCCATGATAAGTCTATGAGTCAGGTAAGTGACTGGGATAGAATGCCAATATCATTCCTCACTGATAACATAATCACAAAGAATGCGTTTACATGGACTCGAGTATCCCGGTTTTTATTGGGGTTTTAAGTATCCCATTTTTGTATTAGTGCATGTATACATCATATCCTGATTTCAGAAACATATCCCGGTTTTTCCTACCTGGATAACTCAGAAAGAAAATGGGATACTGCGGCACCTTACCCCGGTTTCTGACAGCTGCCAACACCTGCGCAGTCGCAGACTCAGCCAAGTGAAGAACGCGCAAAACAAACATGACGCCACCAACGAGTCTTATTCTGGAGAGAGGAATAACCTTTATGTTTCACTAATGAAACACAACATATAATTGAAGGTAGGCTATAATATAGAGCACATGGGCAAGATAAATACGGCTCTATCAGGCACGCATCCTGGTGAGATTGCTTCTTTTTTATTCTGGTGCATCAGTGATCAATCGTCTACCTTTGCTAGATAGGTTTTTTTTAACTTTTTTGGATGGAGTGAGTTTGTTTTGGATGAGCGAGCGGCCGTTGGCAGATGTCTTCCTTCTTTTTTTGTGGACAAAAAAGACAAATTAAACTAAACTTTCATAGATCATGTGATAGTACATAATTTCATGGATTCATTCATTTGGATACATTTGTGGGTATATCTTTTAATTGTGTCAACCATGTGAGAGTTATTCATTTCGGTTTGTGAAGATGTACTACATACATGTGTAAGAGATCTTATTACAGTGGCAGCAGAGTTATATTTGGTTTGGAGCCATGTGTCTTTTGTTGTCTGAGAGACTTAGCTTTTGGGTCAAGGAGATGAGTTCGTTATGCCTTTTACAGAGTGAAGTATTTGTGGGCTGTCTTTCTAGCAGAATATAAGGAACACTGTGAAGAAGAATACTTTGCCAGTGATCGTGAGATCCTGGTCAGCACGGGTCCAGTGACTGCAGAGTCCTGGTTCACTAGCATGTGAGATTGTGAGCAGCATGCCAGTAACTGTAAGGTTCTGGTCATGAAGCATGTCTGAGCTATTGTCTGTTATGTTATTATGTTACTTGACCATGGATAAATAAATCTAAGATGATCCACAAGTCTGTTTGATAATATCCTGATCATTCATTTAACACAGATACATAAACTCCCACCTTACAGTGGAATCATGAATTGATTCTAACCTAACATCATGTTACGTTTGTTTGGGACTTTTAATTTTTTTTTGTATTGATAAGGTGGTAAACTAAAGGGATATTTCTGTTACAATTCAATTTTTTTGTATAAGCCACAGTTTCTGTCTTTTATATATCTAAATGTCCGCAGTTTGTGTTGTAAAAAAGAAACATCATGTGCGCCTGCACAAATAAGATGCAGTAATCAGAAACCAGGATAAGATACGGGAAGATACTATTATTGATCATGTTTATAGGGATATAAATAACCAGGTTTCTCTGTGAGCATGTAAACGCCCAAATATGATCACAACCAGGATGCAACTCATAATCGGGATACTCCAGTCAACGTGAACACACTCAATGATTTATCAAATGACATTCAACCTAAAATAATATAGTCTGTCAAATGAAACATGTCAGCTTGATTTTAGTGTGAACTTCCTCTGATCAAGAATGCCGGCACTCTCAGTATTCCTCTCATGTCGTAAACATGCAGTGGATTTCAGGCATTCCTCTAATCTTCTTTTTAATTGTGGGGGAGGGAAGGAATGATTTTCCTTTTGTGGACACTTCAGTCTAATGCTGCTAAGACTATTAAAACCGAACCATGGCAAAGGATTTGGGAAGTCTTTTGTTGGGTAGATGTTGGTGCATAAGTGATAACAAGATTGAGTTGCTTTCATGGTCAACAACAAAAGTTTGGATAATCCACTGACAGAGAAGGGGTAATATGGTGTGGCATGAACGGGAAGGGCTCCAAGCTCGTAAGCTCCTCTAACCTGTCCCCGATGGTTGGAAAATGAAAATATTACCCCAGTGTTAACTGAAACAGAGGTATGAATATATTCACAGCCAAAGATGACTCAATTAACTTAAAACTTTAAGAAAACAATGCCATGCCAAGCGAATGTTTCTCTGGAACATTTGTGATCCATTGATAGTTTTTGCCTACCTTCCAACTACTCGTATATTAAATGATGAAGTATGCAAAAATAATGATCAATAATAAAAATAAAACCTTTTTTATGCTTTGCTATAAAGTTAGATCATTTTCAGAACACTGTTGTGTAACTTATTTAAAAAAAAAAAAAAAACTCCTATCTGATGACCTCAAGCGATAATTAACTCTCCATATCATTATTGCACATTTACTACTGTCATCACTGCTTTTGCGCATATCTTATCCATCCATCCATCCATCTATCCATCCAACGTAGTGGTAGTGAAGTAGTTTCCCAGTGCATTTTACTTTTAATAACTTGTCTTGTTTCTCACACCTCACCGTGTCAAACATCTCACAGTTTTTGTAACAGTTTTACAGGTGAGTAGAGCAGAGTGCATACACTGGTGTGGAGGACTTGTTTGGAGGCAATTACCATTTTCCATGTTCATATTTGCAGTCAGCACCATGGAGGGCAGGAGGAGCGCAAACAACTCAGAAAATTAGCAGGACCTTGGTGTCGGAGCTACAGGTCATCACAACGGGTGTCGGAGGAATTTGCTTGTTTTTAGAGAGAAAAAAAAAGGCTGGCTTAAACACTTAGAAAACATGCTGTCATGCATTCTAGCAACACGCAACTTAATCAAACACTTTATATCAAACAATTGGACATAAGAAGCAGTGTGGAAAGCAGGTAGCAAATACATGCTGATAATAACAGGTGATAAGTGATAGTAGGGGGGGAAGCTGTTTGCTTAGAGGAGAGGTGAGGATTGACCAAGAAAGAAAGATCAAAAACTAGTAAAAAACAAACAAACAAACAAACAAAAAAAAAACAGGAAGGAAGGATTGACTGCAAAAGGGGAGGAGGGAAGAAAGCTGTGGCCCTGAGAATGTTTCTATCTTTGAAGATATTGAACTACTCACTCCAGTTTAATGGGGTCAATACTTCAGTCTTAATAAAATGTATGTTTCGACATTTAGCCAGTTTAAACAGATTTTAAAGCATATGCCAGGAGAAACTGGGTATCACACTTAAATGTACTAGGGGTGTTAAGATTAACCAATATGGATCAGTAACTGATCTCCCTGTTAAATATTTGAGGGCATGGTTTATGAAGCCCTGGATCCATAAACGTGTAACACAAACTGGTAAATGACCCAGTTTTAATGTCATTTAAACTGGTTTACTTTGCCATCACTTCTTGTTCTCGTAGCTTGTTCTGCAAACTGTAACCAGTGACTTCAGTCTCGGGAGACTCACATAGACCTTTTACTTTTTCTAGAAATAATGTCAACAGTTTGGTGCTCATTATTTAGTTTGGTTGTCTTAAAAGACCAAGAAAACAACATCCAAAATATTATAACTGTTCTTTGATTTAATCCTCTAGCGGGACTAAATGTTTTGTTTTTTGTATAAACTGGATTATTTTAAGCCCATGTAGTGAGATGAGCAGAAGAGCAATATATCTGTGCCAGTAAAAACTCATTTCATATTTCTTCCCCTAACTGTCACGTTCTGTTCTTATTCAAATTTGTATTTTACTTTTGCCAATATTCAGACCTCCATATCAGTTTTTTTCATGAACTCTAGTCTACATATAAAATATTTGTTTGTACAGTAGGCTTCTTCTGTTGTCCCTCCTAAAAACACACATGCACTTTATTTGAAAATGTTACATTGATCGTCCCCTTTCTTCACTTACAATGCAATAATAAAATACTTAGGACTCTATAAACAATTTGCAAAGGCTTCATTTACAAACAAATCACATCTGACCTTGAGTTTTAAATATACTGATCGTGTAAAGGTAAGATTCACACTGCTGTGATGTAATGTGTGTGTGTGTGTGTGTGTGTGTGTGTGTGTGTGCATGAGCCCAGCTTAAGTTAATACTCATTTTTTGGACTCACTATTTTTTTCTATCTATGTCCCTGACTCTATATTATGTGTGATCTGTGTGCAACAACGTCCTTGTAATAAAACAAAACAAAACAAAAGAAAACACCAATAGATGTTTCAGACCAGTTGACCTCACTTTCAACTAAATGATTTCTACGTAAAGCTATGAGGGCAGGCCCTTTATGAGAAAAGCAGACTCTTAACCGCTGTACAGTTTGATTAGAGATCAGAGGCCTTGGGGATGTTACCTTTGACTTACTGTGTATCATGAGTATACACCTGAAAATGATTCTGTGTTGGATCTCCACAGACATTTAATCAGCCTATTAAATTATTCAGCTGCAAAATATTGCCAGCATCTTCATAGAGTGTTTAACATTGCCCTGATTTTTGTTGAAGAATGTTCACAAGCACTTTGCAATGGTTGTTTGCTTTCACCCTTTCTTCACACAGATATTGAAACGCTAAACCCTTCATTTTGAGGATCATTTAGTTTTTTTGCAGTCGACTCGCAGGAAAAGAGTTGAGTAATTGTGCCATTATTAAAGACTTAATGGGTTCACAGCCGTGAAAGGCCACACTATTGAGCAGGAGGAGAACTAAATACACTTTGAAGCATTTTCTGCCTCTTATTTGACTTTTAAGGGCAACTTTGGGAAAATATCTGTAAAAAGGCTCCAAATAACTGAATTAACTTTTTCATTATTCGGTCAATTCTGAGATATGGAACTTTGATTGGTGAGTGCACTTCAACACTGTCTCGCTCAACTTTTATTTGTTTTTTAAAAAAAAAAATTAAACAGCATTCTAAAACTCCTCTCCCCTAAACACGCTTCTTCTATGTGTCCTTACTGTAACCCTTCCTCTGATGTTCAAGCTATAAGAAAATTCAAGGTGAAGAGATCCTACAGAGATATCACAAGTATTCTACGTCTAAGACTTTCACACAGAAGTTATAGGAAAAGTTGAATCCTCAGGACAATCAGGTAGAGGTACAATATGTCTTAATTCACAATTGAAATCTGCACTAAGCAAAAGAGATATTGATCCAGCTGGAAAAAAGACTGAATACTTGATCAACTCGATATTTGACTGAAAAAAATTGACAAACCAAGTATGCCCACTGAGAAGATCATGTCGAGCCTTGGAAAAGTTGTCAAAACACTAAGTTAAATCAGGTAATGTTACATTCAGTTCATGCACACTGGACGAAGGGAACTCTGATTTGGTCCAACAGTGAAATTGATCCAGAGACCAAGTTTGAAAACACTGATGTTCTCATCCTGGTTATAGACCAGGGCCAATACTAAAATCACTTCCCAAGCTTTGGACTGTCTGTATCCTCGAAGCAGAACCTGGGTCCTAATTGGCTTTTGTGATTGGCTTGTTAGGTAGCTAGGGTCCAATCCCGAAGTGTGTGTGTGGGGGCCATTCATTTTCACTGAGCCACTGAGCCTTGACGAGATGTCCAGTCCTGCAGGCAGGCCGCTGTGATCCTCCTGAGGGCAATCAGTGGACTCTCTCACCTCCTGTGTCTTACAGACAGACTCCCTGAGGTAATGACCTGGACCAGGGATCAAGGAGTGGGTCACTATAACATGGTTACTCTTAAACATAAGTTCATTTGTCACCCCAAGTCCAAGCAACTAATTACACTTGATGCTCCGGAAGAAGCCTGACTTCAGCAGTTATATGAACCTCAGTAATCATTGAGGCCAGAGCCAATAAGCCACCTTACAGAAGCTTTAAGAAAAACTGCTTCTAGTCATAGTTTGGACACAAGACATTCAGTGTGATTCAAAATATATCCTTAGGGACACACAAACAGTTGGTTTAATAATAATGACTGGAACACATTTGATCTTTTCTAATATCCAGTTTAAAAATGTTCTCCTTATTGATTGTGTCATTGACTTTTAAAACAAAATGTTACGAGGCATCTTGGAGTAAAATGTTGAGTGACTTTTAATAACACAGCTTTCATTTACGAAGTTGCTTTAGTGATCTTTATAACTCAAGAACTCTAGCAAGGTAACAAATTCCCCAAACACATAGTTGGTTGGATAGTGTGAAGAAAAGAATTCCACAACAATGTGTGTTGTGGTCCTTTTGTGACTGACGGATTCTTCAGAGAGGTGAAGTCAACTTGGAACTTTCCCACTGTGAAAGTTGTTTGACAAAGTTAGAATGAAAAATGTTTACAGAAGACTTGTTTCTAATTAACTTCAGCTCAGCAACAAGAACTACCTTCAGTGCACAACAATAATATTCCTGCAATCAAGGCAGCATAGCATGTGAACGGCTGTTGTTTAGAGTGCATTCATCTTAATATGGTTTCTTTTAAAGTCTAAAATGACTGACTCCAGCTACATAAAGAGAGTTAGTTTCTAAAGACCATACGTGGACTCTGTTTATGCATCAACTGTTTTGGAAAATTGTGCCCTGTTCATAACAATGGCAATTCACTTTGTTTTTGTATTGGAAAACACTTCTTGGTAATTGCTTAACACAGCAGCTTTTTGGGGTTTTTTCCAGACAGGTGGAGATGAGTGAAAACAATTGATATGTGATGAACCTCAATAAAGTAAATTAAAGTCCGGAGCTCAGTCTGCTTCAGAGGTTAGATTTTCTCTAAGACTTCAGTTTATGGTAAAAGCACCAAAACATGAAATAAGATTGAAAGATATAGAACACATAAGTCAAATAAAGTTGAACAAATTGTATTCTTTGGTATGCATACAAAGAACAAAAATATTGAACGTTTTGTGTGAGTATTATCTAATGCTGTCAAAGGCTTCTTTAAAAAAATCAGCCAGAGGACATACATGGTATACCCTGAAACAATAATTATTCGGGTTGGCTTGTAAATTTAAAGATTTTAAAATCCATAGATGTTACTGGACTATAGACAGACTTAAGCAGCTTGGTCTTATTGAAAGCTAGAAATGTAAAGACTCCAAGGGTACCTTTTTCACACCTCAATTGGGATTGGGTGTCTCCATTCTGGTCCAAAGGCACTCGAGTTGGTGTTTTTGGTGCCCATCATAGCATGTCTATTTCTTTTTGGAGACAAATCCATTCGACCATCTGGAATCACAAAGGGACATTTTGAGTCAGTCATTGCAGACTTTCTTAATGCGATCAGGATTATATTGAAGAACTGAGAGACACTCAAGCACGCTCAGTGGTAAGGACGAGATTGAAATCATGACTGCAACAGCTTCATATGAACTGATGTTAACCTCGCTGCAAGACTCAAAATATACTCAAATGTGGGGTAGCTTCCATAGATCTATATACGACTGGGTCCAATATATAGTAAGGTAAGTGAGATAGTGGTAATTAAGTGAGAGGTTCTGTAACCTGTTTTGCTGTGCTGCTGCAATAGTGTTTTGTTTCTGTCATTTTTTTTTTCATTGTGTACTTTATAGTAGACCTTGTAGAAAGAAAAATGTACTGTAACAAAATGTTTACTATAAAATAAGGAGGCAGGCCTTAATATAAAAAGATCTCTATCTGAGAAGTTTAATTGTTCCTTTTTTAGTACAAAGTGAATGTTCTTGAACAAATACCCTCATGGTGACTGAAAATGTACCATAACTGCTGCCATCTGCTGTTACCTGTTATTTTCAAAACCTATTTTAGAACATACACTCTCCACACATATTAAACATTTAAGAGTTTCGACATCTGCTTCTCTCTCTGTTTTCCTCTTTTGTCTCACTCTCACACGTTTCTTTTTTAGTGAGAGGAAATAGCTTCAATTTGTCCTGTTAAGATTACGATTAAAATCCGAGCTAAATTCATGTTGGGTAATTCCTGCGTCAGCAAAAGGATTTTTGCGTTGACCCAAACCACAGCAACATTAAAGGAACATTGTTTAGTCAAGTGAATGCACTGGGGTTCTGGTGGATGCATCCAATTGGGCTCGTAGTTTATTTATTTCCTGTGTCCTCAAATCACAATTGAGTTTGTAAGACTGCTTTGTCTAATAAAGTGATGTCTTTAACCGATCGTAAGGGTATTGAAACATACAAGTCAAACTGTTTAAAACTGCCCTTGAGGAAACTGAACATGTGAGAGTCCGTCCATAGTGAACATTTATTTCTTTGATGTCTTAGTTTCTAATTTCAGAGCACACCATGTCTACTTTTCCCTGACTTACTTGATGACTCCTGAAGGGGTTTCTGTTCCCTTGCATTGTTTGGTCTAAGTAATGCATTTGATTGGCTGAGTAGTATATCGCGTGGTGATCTTTACTGTAAGGGCAAGAAAAGCAGCAGTTTAAAAATACAATACACTACAGTAACAAATCATTTAAAGCTGCACTATATGTATAAAAAATATTTGTGAATTAGCATAATAATGCTACCCCAGCTCATTTTTTCACGTGTGCTGTGCCCCTGAACGTAAAAAGGTGCCTAGCCACTTGACTACCAGTAATTATTTGTAAACCTGCGGTAATAGGTATTACAAATATACAATATTACCATAGATTTCATCAATTATAGACATAGCCACTATAATGCTATATTCCCTCAGGGTAAGATCCAACAACAGCCCTGACTACTATTGGTCGAAAAAACAAATAAATGCTAAAAAAACACCGAACAAGCTAAAAACACGGTTTCTGGCAGGCCCAGAATATCCACAGCAAACACTTGAAGGAGCCGAGAATTTTAGTCCAAGAAAACAGTACCAACTTTTTGGTCAGCCAGTTAGAGCTGTTAACCACACAGAAAGCCACATTGTTTTCATATTTTGGACAAAGACTGTAACAGCTTGGCCAAATGATCAATTCTGTGACCTAATTGGCTGTTTTGTTCACGCAAACTCTGAATTCAGTCATTCACAGAAACAAAGTCCCATAACTTTATTGACCAATGTAGTTAAACCAGCTTAGTGGTAAGAACCTGAACCTTATTAGAAAATGTGTGTTTAATATAGTTACCTGAAAAAAATCGAAGAATTTTAGTTATAAATAACGAATAGATACATTTTTTACAGCAGAGTGATATCAAACTCATAGGTTAGTATAAGACTTTTTTTTTTTTTTTTTTTTTTTTACTACTCCCTCCTGTCTTCCAGCTCCAGCTGTGTGTTTTAGGAGGGACTGTTGATCATTAGCACTTCCCCCACATTGTGCAGTCTCTGGCATCACTCCCTGCACTGTCATTGGCACACACTCCCGTCTTGTGTCTTAAATTGTAGGAGGCAAAGAATGGAGCTGTGTGAGGCTTGTTTGTTAACGACACAACACCCTCATGAGTTGGTGCTGGCAGCATGCCTAGCCACCAGAACTGTGGCGCACTACACTAGAAAACTGGAAGTGAACCCACTCTCCATCTTAAACGTTGCATATTTATTTAGTCATTTACCCAGCAGTCATTAGGGCGATGTGTGCAGCCTTTTCTTGTGATCTACTCAGATTAATTATATCAAACTTTCTCTTTGGGTTTTAATTTGTTTACATTAGATGATTTAAATGAGGCCTTCCCCCCTGTTGGCTGTGCAGATGATTGAAGTGTTGCACTGAATTGCAGCTGTACCGAGTTTGCAGCTCGACCCACACCTTCAGCACACTTATTATGGCACTGCAGCAGAACAAACCTTGACTTTTACACCTTGGAAACAGGTATCTCCAGGAGGATAGCCTATAGGAATTTCAGTATCAGATAACGTACCAATATTGCACACACACTTTGCTCCCACACACCCACTCACACATGGATAATGAAGATGGACGCAGACATTTACATCACGACCAGAGACCATCTATAGAAAGAAAGAAGAGTGAAGCTTTAAGGAGGAAACTTTTGAAAAGCATTTAGCCTACACATTTCTATTCACTTTTGACTCTACTTTGCCTTTAATAAAATGTCCCCATTTCTACCTCAAATTGACCCAAAAATGAAGCGAGACATTTTCACATACTGTCTCCTTCTTGGTTTTCACAGCACTCAGAGATAAAAGATGCTCTGATTTCAGTTGGCGCTTGCTCGAAACTCGCAAGAAGTCTATTATAGGCTTCCTTCAATATTTCACGTGATCAGATGGACACCATACAACTCTGTGGAGTGAAGTTGGTCTTCCTGGCTTTACATTGCTCCTTGATGCTGCTTAAATTATCCATGGGTGCTTTTAGGGTGGCCACACACAGGCTTATAAACCTTTAATCATAAGCACAATGATAGTGTATTACCCTGTTGGGATGCCTGAATCATACATTAATGATTAGGTCATAGTCTTGTTGTGAAACAGTTTCTTGCAAGTTACGTGTGAGGCTTTCAGTGAAGCCTACCGAATATTCAAGCTGAGAATGGGTGTCTTGTTGTGCATATACTTCCAGCACATTCTCATTCCCAAGTCTTCAGATATGGCAACTCATTACAATGTGTCACTGTAGGTACCTCTATAGTGTCAAATCTGTCCATTAGTTTTTTGATTTGAAGTAAACAAAAACATAAATTTTACGTAAAGTAGGTATACATGTCCCAAACGGGTTGCTTGGGATGCAGGTGGGAGTTAATGGAAGGTTCAAACAATCATTGGACGTAAATTTAGGAGACATGGTAGAAAGCAACTTGCAGAGGCTGACTTTCTTAAATTTATGAAATCAAAAAAAGTAGCACAGCTGCATATGTTATTCTTTTAAAATCTGTGTGGTTGTGATGTAAGAATGTTACTTACACAAGTACATTTGCACTAATGAACCACACTATTGGGTATAGTATATTGGGAAATACAAAAGTCAAACATGCAAAGTAAGTGAATGTAACACAACATACCCTTTTAGAATATTGAACGATCACAGTTTGATTGTCAGTGTTCTGGTTTCTGTGCATGTCCAAGTTGTATAGTCCACTGGCTATTCAGTGGGCATATGCCGTTTGAAGAGCTAGCGTAGCTAATTGCAATCTGCTGTTTTGTATGTAATCCAGTCTCATTTAGGTGGGTCATCTGATGAAGATGTATCTGGAATTAATCTTTATAAACTCTGATTTGCGTGCAGTTGTGACAATCAATCTGCTCTTAGATGTTGTTTCTGTGGACTGGATCTGTAAACATTATTTTAAATGTAGTGTATGTGTGGAGTCTTAGGTTTTAGCACGTGTGTATTGTGATATAATATTAATAACATGTGTTGTTGTATTGTATTCTGTGTTGACTGCAGATTAATTTAAACTTATTCTCGCTTTACAAGTTTACGATAGGACTGTATACAATGGCAATGCTTGGAAAAGGACGTCTTGGCCCAAAGTATTTTACTGTAACCCTGACCACCGGCTGCACTAGAAGCCAATACAAATTGGTGGCTGTACCCATACAGGCTATATATCCCCCAGAACATTGGGCTCTAAATTGGAATGGTGTCTTCGTCATCATATTTTGAGGCTTTAGGCAACAGACCAGGCTGACCATTGATAGGTTGATTTATCACAACCTCATTGTGCATTTCTCAAGACAAAAGAAAAGCGTTATTCATCACCTTATTAGCAGTGTCAGTATATCGTCTGAACACTCAAACATGAATCAAGCCAAAAACAAAATGCATCAAATTATTAAGGTACTGCCAAGGGTATTCATGTTTGTACAAGGTTTAGTAGTGGGGGTGGAAAACAGTTGTAGGTTGTCAGAAACCTTTGAGGATGAATAAATAAGATGAAGGGCCTTAATTATGTGATTGCTGGCTTGGATGCAGTATCACTGAAAATAGACAAGAGATCGGCAGGGAGGGAGAGAACTCCCACACCCTTCATACAGAGAGAATGACAGGTACTTTCCAGCAGCTGTTGCTATGTGCATTCTGCTACTCCATTCACTTGAATGATAATGTGATCTGTTGAATAGCTGCAAAAACGTCTTTAAACCCTTTAACAGGTAGAGCTCAACTGAAAGAAGGAATTTGGGATTCATCTGAGACAACATGTAAAGAAGATTCCAGTTGGACTACAGCGTATGCCTCAGATATCTATGTTGCTGCTGCTCTAACACGACTTTACATATTTACATGGAAAGTCCGCTCTGGACACAAATAATGTAGAAGCCAGCAGTGGTCTTAGCTCAGAGTTCTTGGGTTATAGAGACATAGTTCAGATGTTCACCTCTACATGATAAACTGCTAACATTGCTGTGAGCAGTCTTATTCCTCCCACTTTGTTTTTGTTGTCTTTGTAAAATCTGATTCGTGCAGCATGATATGAGCACAGTTGAATGTCAACAAAAACATTGTAGCAGCAATTCTTACTTGTACGTTTGGGATTATGAATTTAATAATACACGGGTTATGCTCTTGAACAAAGAGTCTAGCTCTCATACTTTCCTGCTGAAGCGCTGTACCCACGGAGGGGGCACCTCAGGTAGAAATGACTACCCTGTTAATTGGTTTATTCATAGCAACAGTGCTCTCCATCACCGGATATCAGAGGCACATGTGTGTAATTAAACTTGAACGAGACTCTAAAGTGTGGCCGGTAGCCAACTCTGTGCATTCAAATGCATCTCCTAGTGCTGTGTATGGTATAATTTACTAATAACAATGTGCAAAAAACTGCATATGAGCAACTCCACAGCATGTGATTGCTGCACAAGTAGCTAAACAAGCACAAAGTGAATACACATCCTTATTTTCATGCAGGTAAGGCACTGAGATTAAGTTATTATTGTGTTGGATCTATAACTATCAGAGCTGTAATCACACAGCAGATAGCCTTTTCTTAGCCACAACGCTAACATAGATTAGTACCTGATGAGATAATGGTGGCAAAATACTTGTGGGGCCATTTCTCTTCAGAAACAAATATGCCATTTCTAAAGTATGTTCACGCAGAGTTGACTTAACACACAGCTCCCTATTGATTCCTTTTCCCTACAGCTCTTTCACACTCTAATCAGACTAACAAAACAACAGGACAGGTGCGCCTTGAAGATACTGGCAGCACCATTAAGTATTTAACAACAATGGTGCACCGCAGAGGATGTATTCCTATTCTAGGGTAACCTACTTATCACTGCAGTGTGAATGCAAATGCTGATGTTTATTGCAGTGGGCCTACATGTTTAAAACATTAGTAGGATTTCACATGCTTGTTCCCAGCACGTATGGTTTATTGGGGAGGGTCCTGATGAAAAAAAAGGTCCCAATAAATGAAAAGGGTTTTTAAATTGGTTGTGTTTGTCATGCAACCTGAGATTTTTGTTTGTGGTACTTGCATTTGTTGGGGTTTCTTTCTTCTTATCCGCATCTGCCAGCAGATTTACCCAGTGCAATGCAAACACTGTATGACACATATTTGTACATGTTTCTTTCATGGGGGAAGAATGCTTCAGATCATTCCATCTCCATGCACCACACAAACAAGATGAAAGTTGTCTTGAAAGCCAAAGATAGAGTGTGTGCAGTCGTCGCCTTGTTACAATGTGTAACCTTGCTCTGTGCCGTCCGTCGGCAGCATGAGCCTTCAGCACACGGAACAAGCTCTATTAGGCCTTATTGTTGGACAACAATGCCTCAGGGTGAGAGTGTCAATGATGCAGTTTTGCTTTTTTGTCTCTCCCAAGCCTGAGGAAGAAGTATAATTGAGAAATCAGCGGGGCCCTTTCCGCCTCCTCAGTCATTTGCGTACATACTGTGTTCCCACACCAATCATGAGCTTAGCGGCTTAGCTGTATTTGTACTTGAAGATTGTATGTTGCCGTCAGCCCGTCTTATCCTAGCAGTCATGATGAAGGAGAGAAGAAACTTTTGCACTGTCGTGTGAACACTTCATTGATCCATCTGTTGTATAACTCTGTCAATGAAATGCTGTGATTAAAATCACTCGCAATGGCACAGCGGGTGAATGACCTTGAAAGTAAAAAAAAAAAAAAGCACACAAAGAAAATCAATCTTGTAAAAGTCTGCACACTAAATGACTGCGCCTTCTCTTGAATAGATGTTTTCACCACAATCATGTTTGTTAATGATTCTGAAAGAGTGATTACAAAAAAAAAGAGAAAATTACTCTTTTTGTAAGCAGTCATTTCACCCTGACCAGATACAGATTTAGGGTGAGATTAAGCTCCACTAATCACATGTCAGCGAGCGGCCCTCTTCACCTTCATAAAGGCTGTAGTGTGTAATGAGAGCATGAGTAGCTGGAAAAATAATTATCAGCCTACGGTAATAATATTAAGAGTAAGTGTAAATTAATTTTATTGGGCTTTCAAGAAAGTATTATCAACCTTTTCAAACACCCGGAGTAAAGCTAAGGTTTTATCAACAAAGATATTTTGGATGCAAAGGTTTGCTTTTACATCATAGAGAGGCTATTCCTTCCCCTTTTTCCTCATCTCCTCATCTTAAAGGATGCTTCCCTCCCTGCTGTATTGTCACGCCGACAAAGGCTACCATCAAATTCAAGTTACACTGAGAAAAATGCTGAGCTCTTGGATTTTCGATAGATTACTGTGTCATCATTTTTGGGGGTTACGGCGAGGAGTCAAGCCCTTGGAGATGTGACCATTCTCCTCTTTTTAAGGCGAGCAAATTGTCTTGAGAAGTGGCGCGGCCTCGTCTGGCTGTATCTGGCCGTGACTACACTCTGAAAGTGCGTACATTATTCCTTTAGTTATCTCTGAGCCAAAGAATACATCACACAAAGATAATTCACTCTGTAGCTCCCCCCCAAAAAAAACGTGTCTATAAAAAAAACTCAACACACTACAATAGCACAACATACATAATATGTGTTTTATCATTGCAATGAATTACTTCCTTTGGAATCAAATAAATCACCTCCCATTACATATCAAATGCTGAATGAACACTTCCTACCACTTGACAATATGAGTGATCTCTCTTTAATAACTCACCAACTCCCAGCTGAAACAAGAATCCCCTGTCAAGATCTTATATGCTGACATCAGAGGAACCTATGTGAATTAATAAAAGAGATGTATACTGTAATATTAGCGGCTCAAGCGATGAGAGATGACTAATTAAAATCAGGGAAGGGAATTGATGTGTTCATGTCAGCAGTTGATGAATAAGTATCAAAGAGCTGTACGTCTAATTGTTACTATCTCAACTATTCAGCACTAGAACATTTTGCTAATGTGACACACACGCTGACCTGAAGTAAGACAGTTTTACCTTTTGAGACAACATTTTACTGCTGCCACCTTTGACTCTCTCAAAATGTTCATCTCCAGAATGTTACCATCAGACATTTTAAGCATTGGAGGAAATGATCAACAGTGTTTATTCCTGCAGAAATCCATTTTGAAAATGATCTTAATGAAAACAACTTTTGAGAAGTCATTCGACCTCTCTAATGTCTCGCCATAAACAACATATTAAGCTGAACTAGTGACGCTAATTAGATGGCTGGTCAGGCTAATCATTGCATACATTACCAAATATTTCCGTCAACCCCGCTGACCTCAAATTACACACAAGAAGTGCACTGTAGAATTTCAAAGGATACTCCACTCTGTTTGGGTCTGTGTTTTGTGTACACAGAGGCCACCATGGCAACACAGTGCACCATGGTGACTAAATTACATATAATGTATTTGTATTTAGCTTTATTTCAGCTCTCCATCAGATATAAAATGAAAATTAAAGGAGTGGTTGAGAGGTGCAAAATTCATTTTGCAAATGTCCTTGGAACGTTTCCATAAAATTAATGAATCTTAACATATCCCTCCCTCCATACAAATGAATGGCAGCACTTATAGCTCAGTTAAACAAAAAGCACATTAACATCTTAGACAATTCACTAAGTTTAAATTAAAAAAAAAACAAACAAACTATTTTTTGGTCATACGTCATTCCTTCATAAACCCAAACAAGCTAATGATTATGATCAATCATATTGGTTGTAAGCTATCAATGTAATGGTTTCCCTTCAACAGTAAAGTTACACTCTCTTTACCTTTGCATCACTCAGTACCTCTGGTTGTGTAGATTTTTGTGTAGGAGAGGAACAGTAGTTATTTGAGGACGAATGGCTGCAGACAGACAGAGAACTGCTGATGGAGCACTGACTGTAATCCTCGGGCGTTAAAACACTAATCTTCCCATCTGAAAGATTTGAAACATGGCAGCTGTGTTTCCTGAAGTTAAAACACAGTAGCTTAAGGCACTGAACAGCCAAGGTTGTTGTACATTCAAAAAAATGAGGCAACAGTAAAGGTGCTTTGCTTTACAGATTCATGGGGTGGGTGATATAAGTAGCCTTAGTAGCCTCAGGGTTTGGTGGCTGTAAAATTTGAGTTTGATTTCATCCACCTGTCGGGTAATGTAATGTTGTTCATTTTATGATAAGCAAACGTAAATGTACAAAAAAAAACAAACAAACACAAAGACTGTTTCTAACACTTGTCTTGGATTTTGTTACGTTAAGTACTGCAGTCTGATTGACATGAAGAAGCATTTTATTTTTTACTCCCCTTCTGAACATTTTTAGCCTTTTGCTTCTCAGCGTATAAAAAAGGATCATTCTTTGTCAACTGTGTTGATATCTGAATACTCCCATATTTGCAAAAGTGACTCACCCAGAATTGTTTTTTTCAGTAATAATTGGGAGGCATATTATTTGCATGTCGCCTGTGGCGAAGTAAGTTCACCATCAAGGTTAGATTAAAGCATCTATCCGCCACAGTGTGCTTTTGGAAAAAAAAAAAAAAAAATACAAAATGTGATTATTGTCTTCAGTGCTGCAGGTGGAGACTACAAATGTGTTCTTCCTCGGACCCGATATTCATCATCAGGGACAACAGCTGGGGTTAGAAACATGATCGAATGAAGAGACAGACTGACTTCTTCGTTCATGCATCTACATTTGTGTTGTAAGTATAGTTCATACTGCGCTGTATAATCTCTAGTTTCTAAACCTCATATTGTAGACATACTTCGCAACTAAATGATGTTTTTGGTTTGATCAACTTCATATTTAATCACCAGAAGATCAGATTGGTTGATTGATAAATACCTAATCGTCTGTGGTCAGATGTCACAATGACAACCAATAAACCAAGAACACAGCATTACTTTAACATTATTGAAAGCTTTCGCAAAGCTAACAGGAAACCACTTTGAGCCACATAATAAGCGACCAAAGATTTACAATGGCTAAATGTTTTACTTGCAACTTCTTGTTGTTTTACATTTCTGTTTGACATTAAATATATTTTGAATGATCCGAATGTTGTTAAAAATAAAAATTAAACCTGAAAATCTTAGTATAGCGCTAATTAAAGACAGTGGACATAATAATCATGAAGCTTACATTGTATTTGAATTATCATGAAGACTTTTGTGCTTTTCATGGATGCATGATATTAAAATGTCATTAAAGGAAATAATAAAAAGAGAACTGACAGCGAAGACGACACTTATACAGGGAAACAAGGCTTTTCTTGCTTTTTTTTTTACAGAACATGTACCAGACTCCTGAGGTGGAAAAAGATCAGCTCAAACGTGCTGCTTGTCCATTAAGGCATAATATTTCCATTTACTCAAAGGAGAGCATCTTTTCTTCCACATACTCCTTTTCTCTGAGATGTATTTGATGTCAGTTTTAGAGCCTGACTGATTAATCAGCCAGCCGATAATATCGGCTGATATTAGCACGTCCAAAGGTAGTATAAGCGCATATTTTGCTCGAATTATTTTCCAGTCAAATAACATCTCATTTGAGTCAGTGAGTTGAACTAGCAGTTTTTCTTTATCAACAGAGTGTGTTGTATGGATTACAACGAGCAATAACACTCTCCACGGTGTCGAGCAGTGATGTATGTACATGCGCAGTCACATTTTCTGGTTGAGTGACCATCTTATTTTCATTATCTATATATTTTCCACAAGTGTTTGATAACTGCATTTGCAGGATCGAGGCAATAAATGTGCATATCTACTGTATGTTTATATATCTACATTTATCTCTACAGACTGAACATAGATCTAAGAAAGATATCAGCTGGTATATCGGTATTGGCTTCTTTTTTATTTCTTTCCCAACATCTGTATCGGCAAAAACCCAAATCCGTCAGACCCTACGATGTTTATATACGTTGCACTTAAACTTGTCTGATATTCTCTAAGGATTAAACAAGCTGATTTAAACCTTCTATAATCAAAAAAAGCAAATCAGAGGTTGATAGTTTGATGCTATCAATACAACATCATCATTAAGGCTGGTCTAAGAAGTATCTACTGTACTTCCAGTTGAACTACTGATGGTCTGTGCATGCCCTACATGAAACTTTTTATATCTTCTTTAAAATTCAAAACAAATCTTATATGCCCCACAATATCTTTCTGGTAAAGCATTTGTTTCTTTTTTTTTCAAGAGGGTATTTGTGCTCAGCTTCCTACACGACAGCTTGCTTTGGACAAAGCATGAACCTTGAGAAACTGAGAGAAACAGTAAATAACACTGGAAATTATGCCAAACTGGAGTTGAACAAAGCAACACAAGACAACCAGTACACACTCCAACAATCCTCGAGTTGTTCAGCCATTCTCTGAGAAATGATAGAAAATAAAGTCACACACAAAGGAATATATAGCAGGAATAAACTTTTGCCATGCATTATTTACTTCGGGTTCACCTTGGCAGCTTGCTGTAAGAGATTAAAAGAATAATTTCAAAGCTGTAAATAATCTGTGCAGGCACATATTACATCCTCTGAAGGGCAGTGAATTATTTATTGTAATCTGGCAATGCAAGGTTGTTTATCACATATTAATGTGATACATCAGGGGAGTAATTCTCCTCTGGCACACCACAAGCATTTTCACTCACTAGGCGTCAGGGTACATATTCCATCTATGAGGATTCATGAGGCTGTAATCTGAGTGGGAGCTAATCTACACCTGCAGCACCCTGTCAGGGACTGATGCTGATTATTTGCAAAGACTCGTGTGAATACGTACAGATAAATTGCTCAGGTGTTGATATTCCCAACACAGACTTTGCGAGCTAAATTGTACAGACGAGGATGTTGCCTTTGTACATTGTTCTTGTTTTCGTGCACTGTGATGAGGGAGCGTTTGCCTTTATAAAGACAATGAGGAACAGGCTGATGCAGCATTTGATTTTGGAGCTTTATTCATGCTTCGACTATATAAAGTGATGTCACTGATGCATGAAAACCTCTAAATTATTTTGGCTTTAAGGGACTGTGCTCTTACACAGTCTTAGTGGGCCGTTACACACTTTATAAAAGTCAACACATCATTAACTTTTTCTGTCCTGCTGTAAGTGATTACTCTGCAAGAAGTCTAGTTTCTAACAAAGGAGCATAGAGTTTTGCCTTACAGTCAAACTATATATTCTGCACTGAAAGCTGAATGTATTGCTACTTTGGTAAACAAATGAAATTACACAAAACATAGCAATGGGGAAATCCACAAAACAAATATGACCAAAAGGAAAAAAAAACTGGAAAACAGAAAGTCCAATATCATTGAGAAAACACAACCAAAAACAGAAATGTGCTGCATTTACAAGTTGTTTGCATATTTGTATGCATGTTTTCACTACCTACAAGATCACATCTTTGTGTAATGCAGTGTTATCTACATGTAAATGTGTTTAATTTCTTATACCTTTTTTGCTTTTTTTTTAAATAAATAGAACTGTTTCACAATACTAATCCCAAATGTCTACTTTACATAAACAAATATCAATATATCGACACTGCTGGTTCCTTGAAGTCAGTTTCTCAAGGACTTCTATTAAACTCAACTATTTGGGCAATCTGTCGATGACAACAAACTCTTTTTTTCTTGGTGGCTGGTCCTCACTTTCTGTCTGGGCCTACAATATGTCACCAGTTGAATGAGACCCATGGATATAAGAAAAAGAGAGACTGCCTTTAGGCTAATTAGGAACAACAGCTGGTTGGGTAATGAAGAGGAAACAGCATGTCAAGAGGTTTCCTCATCTTCCCAAGAGATGCATTTCCACAGAATGCAATAGAAAAGAAAGATTAATGTTGATGCATCATCACTTTACCACACTTAAATGACTCTGAGAGCACACTCTGTTATTGGATGTTATTATAATTATAATAAGTTCAGCACTTATTGATGATATAATGCATCTGTATTCTGATCACTTCATAGCATTTCAGAATATTTTGCTATAGCACAAGGTGGACCTTTGCATGAATTACAGATATACATTATCAATCAAGAGATCCTTCTCCTTCTTTAAGAAACTACGGAGTATAGTTGCACATTTATTTCATTGGTAAAAAAAAAAAGTATATACCTTTTTATTCTAAGCTACGTTAGCATAGCTTAGCATAATGACTGAAAAATGTGAGCTAGCTTGTTTAACGTTTACAGAAATTACGTGTAAAGATAGTCTTCTTATTTAAAAAATTATTGTGATTTCGGATGAATTTGTGATCCTTTGTTAAATTTGTACAAAAACACAAGTGAAAAGTTTTGTTTAAAAGGGGAATTGGGCTAAGAAAATGTATCTGAATCAACATTTCACTTCGTAGAATGTTTACTTGCTTGATGCTAAGCTAGGTTAGGTCCAGGCACTGTCTCGAGGTATAAGTATGAATATGTAAATAAGTAATTAACACTCAGATATAAAGTTATAGGATTTTACTGAAGCATTCATTATATATCAGATATGATACTTTACGAGGGGTTGTAAGTATGTGCAGTCATAAAACAACAATAGTTTGATAAAACTTTATTTTTCTATTGATGTGTTTCCACCACCTGAATGACAGATGGTACCTACACTTCAAAGATACATTTATTTTAGACTTCACATCCCATGCCTTCACAGTGTCAGCTGTTAGGTAATAACCTCCACAATCTTGTCAAAAGGGTCTCACAGAGATGCTAGCCAATGTTGACTGCAATGCTTTCACAGTAGCATCAAGTTGACTGGAAGTAGATCTTTGCTCCAAATGTTCAATCTCATCCAGCAGATGCTCAATTGGATTGAAATCTTGCGACTGGGCAGTCCTCTCTGGAAAGCCAAATTTACTGTCATGTTCATGGAGCCGTTCCTGGACATTTCTGCTCATATGGCATGGGGTATTACCCTGCTGAAAAAATCCTTCCACGGCGGTGCCTCCATGCTGTTATGGATGCACCTGATTGGCAAGAACACTCTGCTGTCCTGTGGCATTGAACCATCACTTCTCTCTTATCAAGGGTCCAAATATGTGCTACAGAGAGAAAAGTTCACACATCACCATGCCCAGTCTGATATGTGCCATGATTGATGCATGTACCCGTATGGGTTTTCCTGCATACTCTTGTCTTTTCATCAGTCTGGAACAGCAGGGACCAGCATTCATCCGTATTTCATCGTCAAATGGATTGTTTTTGCTCCTCAGTCCATCGTGAACAAGCGAAAACCTTTTCAGAAGGAAATATCACATCCTTGTAACGTCATGGGCTGCATAGCACAGGCAAAAATATTGTGCCAAAGTATTTTACTTATCCTCATTAATATGTCAGTTTAAAAAATCAGTCACTCCAGAAAGACCAGATGTTGCAATCAAAACAATTCATGCAAAAATTCAGCTGTGCAAAACCCAGCGCGTTCTGCACGACCTTGCAATGTCGTTGTCCAATCAGATCAACCTTGCTGTGATTTGGACCTATCACCAAATCTTCCCATGCATACGTATTTCATGTAATCAAACTCACGTCCTTGATAATTAAAGTATTAGCCCCCACCCCCAGATAAGAGATGTCATCAGACAGTATCACTGACTGTATCTCAAACAGTACAATTAAGAACACTGTGAGTTACACACACAAAACTTTTTTTGTACGGACCAGACAACTGTGCTGTTCTAACAAACCTCAGTGTTTTCTCATGAGCTGCTTTAGGCCTCTTATCAAATCCTGACGTCTTCTTATAATTATTATGAAGTTTTTTTAATGGTGAAAACCTTCACCATGCCTCGGAATGAGTCTGTTGACCAATCAGAGACTGTTTTGTTGTTTATTTCTTATCAACTCTGTACTTGATGTATGCAAAAAAGTATTTGGAAAGTTGAGTATTCCTGCAGGTTTTTGTAGGCGGACAAAAACTTGTTAAGCTTGTGTGTTAGCCGCCACGCTGGGAGACATAATAAACTGCAGAGCAGCGTGAGTGGTCATATATGCAAGGTATAAGCAAAAGTCCAAGTTTATACAATAGCATTGAGCTACTTGCTAACTGCTCTTACAACGTGTGTGATTTATCTTATCTGGCCTCATTTAGAGGAGAGACACGCTGAGTTGATCCAGGTGTGTGTGTGTCTTGAGGTGCAGGCTGCACACTGGAGTTAAAAGTGAGTTTATTTTGAATGTAATGTATTTTATGCTCATATGAAACTGTTTGCACTTTCACAGATGCATTTGCATAATTTGTTTAAAATGTATTTTAAAGTGATTAATGCACTTCCTGAGGTTACTCAGAATGATGTTGTGGCTTAAGACATGCACTAATGTGAATTGCATTTGTTTTCTTTGTTTAGAAATGAGACACTACTGTTTAATATTGTTTAGACCAGGTTGTTTAGGTCTTCAACAGGTATCTCAGGAGCTGCCGTAGGCAGTTTTTCAATAGCTCGCTTATAGGTTGATGGACTGTTTAAAAAACTCCAACGACAGCAAATGCACCAATTCCCACTATTCATATATTTGGCCATAAAAAACAAGTGTAAAATAGTAACGTTTACTTGGACCATGATGTAAATTTAAGAAAAGTGATAAGCATTGGGTTATTGCAATTTCACAAGGAGACACATAGTAGCTTAATTTAGTTTATGTGTGCTATGTAAATAAATGCAATGCAACGTGATGGTGCTTTGAGGTAAAGACAGGTTGGAGACCCCTTGTTTAGACATTTGTCTAAATTTTTGACTTGAATTCTCAGACAGTTTAATATTAGCAATTTATTCTGTGAAATTAGACAGACTCAGTGAGCTTGACTGAAGTTTGAAGCAATTATTGAGATAGAAGTGCAAGATACCATACCCATCCTCTACTGTTAACTAAGCGTTTATAAATGGATGTTTTCTATTAACCCAGTCGGGGAATAAAAAGAGCCACACAAAATGTAATTATGTGTCTGTTCCTGTCTTTTTTGTGTGAACAGGTCACGCAAAAATGCCTAAAATAATCTTGGCTTGCAATAAATTGAAATGAAAAGCTGTCTTATCAATCATGGAAAGAGCCAATGAAATTCTGAAGGGACTGATTAATATGATACATCCTTAAATTGCCATGCAAATATAGAGTCTTTGTGGTTAATGGTTTATGTGACACAAGGTAAAACGTTCACACTCTTTTACAAGGGACAGCTCTCAATCTGTGTTCACTTGCACTATTTATGTCACAAATGCAGCTTTCAAACCCCCCAAATGAATTATATCATTACAGCCGCTGTCTTTGATTCATGTGACAGTCGGAATTTGCTGCCAGATATGAAAATTATTGCCTGAAAGCTAAACCGTACCACACTGCTACAAAAGTGAAACACTGTTCAGGTCGTATGGTTGAATTATGGCTGCAGTTTGACAAGGATATCAATCAGCAGGGTTTTTGATAAAGCAGAATGGAATCTTACATTGTAAGAAGTCGAAGGCAACAGGAACTTTACAGGCCAATTCACATCTATTGATGCATTTTGCTGGGAAAATGTTGGAGTGAGTCACAGGGAGAGAAAAGATGAAGATTGGCAGTGTGGCTAAGCGTCATCCTTTAAGGTGATTACTGCAGAAAGGATGATTAACACTGTGCTTTCTTTCATGTTTCTTACTCATTGTTGGGAAATATTTTTGGCCTATCTGAGGATTTTCTCCGCGTAGCCTACATCATCACTCCTGTTGGCAAAGTGTTTTAAATGTTTCTCCTCCACCTCCATAAAGACAGTGGCCCAACAGACTGCAGCCGCCCAAACTACAGTATTTCCATTGGAAGAATCAGGTGTATTAGGAAGCTATCTCATGTAAAATGAACATCCATGAAAAAATATCGAAAACATTTCTAAAATCTGATGTAATTGCATGAACAGCAAATGAGCTTATGCAAATGCTCAAAGGCACAAACATTCAAAAGAAATATCCAGCCTGTGTATCTTGTTGTGCACTGCAGCAAATGTGTCCTTGGTAACCATACAAAATGAGTTCAATGAATAAATAATAATAAGCTTGTAAACATGCAAAATTGTGATCTCTAAAGTCTTCAATGGTGAAATGTAACAGCTTTAGTCTGTGCCCTTTTCTGAAGAAGACATGCCCACAGTGTCACCTCCTCCTTTTGTCCCATCAGCCTCACTTAAGATAAGCAGAGAGGTTGTGAAGGTTGAGATGTCTGATGTGATGGGATTTCTGAAACATCCAGGTACTGCTGGAGTTTATGTGTCAGAATGTATCACAAGTTTTCGGCAGATAAGACTGAGCAGAAATTGTTTACCGTTAAGCTTTAGTGTATGTTGATGATGGAGAGTTCAGCCAGAGGCTCCGGGGCAAATGAAGGGCAGATCTTTGTGTATCATAGCCGAGACGTGTCATGTTTTCCTTATGGTGATGGATGTGCTGCCACTTCAAAAATCGTCCCATAACACAGGACTAAATCGCTCTACGATTGCATCATCCTTACTTTGGAAATGGAAGCATTGTGAAGTATTCACTGGCAGTGACAAGCCTGCTCAGTCTAACATTAAACATAGCTGCAGTATATCTGCTACTTGACTCTTCACAAATTACTTAAAAGTGTCTATTTTCATATCACACACTCCTGGATGAGATGTCTATGGATGTGAATTTTAAAATTGTGACACTGTCAAGTATTAAATGGTATAAAAGTACAAGTGTTAATGGGTTCCCTGTCAGGAATAAATTATGTGTTCATGTACGGGTGGCCTGGCAGGTACAAATGTCTATACTAACCTTTCTCTGTGGCTGTGGCCAATGGGTCCACTATTGAATTTATAATTAACTCGTGAGGAAATGTGGGCATTTTTCTATTAAAAGAGACATCTTGTCAATTACAATCCTTGCAGAGATATTCACTGAACTTCCTGTTGGAAGAAAGGTCAATAGCTGTGTGTAATGAGTAATTGACTCAAGGCAGAGAGAGCAGCTCCGACTCAGACTGCCGTTCTGATCATGTAGCAAAATGTGATTTATTTCCATATCATTTTCTCTCTCATTTTCTAACCTGTTACAGAAAATCAAGCCTGATTGAAGTGCTACTGTTGGGGCCAATTCATCACCAAAAAATGGCTCAGGAAAATGGAGCTTAAATGGGCTGAATGATGAAAAGAACATGGCTTTTTGAATATGAGCAATGACACAGACAAGGACTAATGACCTGCTAGGCTGAATATCAGCCTTAAACAATGAGCCGGTGTTTGTGGACCACTGATGATGGAGCCCAGCAAGCAAACAGGAGTGAATAGCATTCAATGGGTCGGCATATTCTGGAAGGTATTTGTGCGTTAAAAGCTCAATGGCACATGAATATTTAGTTTCTTTCTCTGCCTCTACAAAGGCTATGGCTGAAAGTGAAATTGGAAATGATGGGACATAAAATAGAGAAAATCTAAAATAATCTAACTCCATTCTTGCCTCTTGTTACAGCACATAATATATCTCCCTGTGTACAACAAGAACTTTGATGTCATTTCTGAAGCAGCATCTACATTCAGAAGCACACACAGCTCGTGAATGTGTAACTATACACTGGAGCATGCGTTAGATTTGGCTTTTGTTTTCTGGAAAGTAAAGCAGAAAAAAAAAGGAAGGCATTACATTTGAACAAGAAAAATAATTCATTGGAGGGCACCGAAATAAATAATGTAACGGTTGGGGAGATTGTTTTTGGGAAGCTTGGTGTTGGGCTGCTAGTCAAGGTGATTGAATATTTATAGAAGTGTATGACTAATGACAGATACAATGCAGTGCACACAAAGAGTTTGATGATGGCTTTTGGGCATTTGAAGAATAAGAGAGTACTGTTTGTATGAGATACATGCACACTCAGAACAGCATACACAAAAAGCATGCACATTAAATGGAGTCCCTGCAGACAGTAACAGTCTTTTATGGGTTTTAAACTTGATTACAAAGATATAAATTTACCTGTCCGAAGCAAAATTATGAACCAGTGAAAAGTTTCAAACTTCCAAGTCGTCGCCTCAAGGCAAGATCACTCACTTTGGCCACAAGTCCCCCTGACAACATGAAAAGAGTGAGGAGGGGGGAATTCGAGCCCTGGCTTTTCTGGAGGAAACTGAAAGATTTGGCAGTTTTTCATCAACAGGCCAAGGAACTCCCATGATGCCTACCAATATCACACAGACATCACAAAGTCACGCTCCAAGACCTCGGCATAGAAGTTCATTTCCCAGCCAAAGGCAGAGATATGTAAACATATTTGGCTGTGTTAATCCTGACAACTGTTTAACATGGATGTATTAGGCCTGTATGATGTTGAGCCCACAGTTGAAAAAGCTCCATGTTTAATTCTCTGTGAAGTGTAAAAGCTGAAGCTCTAACTGCTTCTGACAGATCCCAGCAGGTAAAAGTTTGGAGAGCTTTGGGATGTGGATTTGAGCTGCTTGACTGAAGGCTTTGGAACATTTTTCCAACTGTATCTTAACAAATATTTAATCCCACTTTCATCAAAGTCCTCCTCATACAAAGGAAGCACTAATCGTCCTCAGCATTTACCGTACATGGAATACCTCACTTGATCATTGGCAATCAGGGCTCCAATTTTTAGAGAAATTCCATTAGTCTATATTCTATAAGTGATCATTTAGGATGCACCTGCTGAACATTATTGATGGTAAAGTCAATCAATTACTTATTGTGTATATAGCACCAAATATTAGCAGAGATAATTCCAGGACAATAAACAAAAAGAGCAGGAATGACTACTGTTTTTTTTTTTTGTAATTAGTAGGATGCAGTTTTAGTTTTGGCAGCTATTTTAAAATGTAGTCTTGTGATGAAAATGCTTCTAGTTCCCCAGATTTTTACTCGACGACGTACCAAAACGTGTTCTCTCTTCTGGATGATAAAACACATTTTCAATTGCATAAAAAAAAATTACAATTAAAAAAAAGCTTTGTTTCATCTTGTGTTTTAGGACTGCCTTAAGCTAAGAGCACTTAACTTCCTGTTTAGGTACATACCTGCTTTTATTTTGAAATAATAAGAAGGACTTTAAAGTCACTAGCGCTAAAGACCATCTGTTTTACAGTCAGATTAGGCGCACAAGGGGGGAAATATCATGGATTTTGAGTGACCTCTGTTATTTCAGTCTTGCCTCATACTGTTAACAAAAACAAAACATACTTGCTGTCAGAGTTTAAACATGAAAATCTCTTTGAGCTTGTTGTCGTCTCATCTTTGTCATCGATTGTTTGACCAACATTTTTTGGCCTATTTTTCGTTAACAGAATTTTCACTGGTAGGAAGGTTAAGTCAAATCTTGACTAATAATCAGTCAGTTCATTTCTAACCATTTCAGTAAGTTTGGTTTTTAAAAGCCGTTGTCATAACTGAGTTTTTGTAATACTTTTCTAAGTACATCTTTACTATGGTTGATATTGTATCTGTCAAAGAATATACATGTGGAAAAGAGAGCAGAGAGAAAGTAAAGCCCCTCACTTCTTTGAATAGGGTCCATGGGTCACACACAAGCTGGAGTTCAGCACAAAGAAAGTCCTCTCCTCAAAAGGATTGAATGGAAAGTAAGCGAATAGAAAACATGAAATCTCAAAGTCAATCAAAAAAAAGAGAAAAGAGTGCCACAGAATACATTGCTTTTGTAGCCGACTGCCCGACTGTCCACTTAACTTTTTCATCAGGGAGGTGTTTTTCTTCCAGCCTCCGTTAATTTGTAATGTCAGTCAGTGGCCACACAATCTTCCTCATAGATTTAATACGCGTCAGCCGCAAATGTCATGACAGTCTTGGATGAACTGTGCTGTCAAAGCTGCGCCTTCCAGGAAGACTTTGAAATTCCATCACATGATCAAATGGACCAAACCTAACATGAACAAGTGGAGATATTTTCATAAATGATGGCACCTGAGAGGCTTTTCATGGAAGGTATACTGTCACGTGCATGACGGGATAACACTGACGCTGAATATAAACTCACTAAAAGCAGCCAGCAGTTTCTCAAACATGAAAATCACTTCATCCTGAATTCTTCCACGAGGACAGACTTTTTTCAAAATAGCTTTTCATGGTATGCAAGGCGCCTGTGCCAGCGCCTCTGATCACTGAAACGACTTTAAAATCAATACATCTATGTGCACTTAGAGCTCAAAAAAGCAGAAACAGCCTGCACTCTCCCTCTCAAACATGCAAACACACTTTGAGTCTCTCGCACGTGCCAGGCGCAAGGTGATTTTTTTTTGTACAGACTTTTGCTCTTTGCTGCCACCGGCCTCTGCCGTGCCATTCAGTGGAAATACTAAACGACCCTAATGATGCTACACAAGAATGTAGAGGTAGGTGTTTGACATTCCTCCTGAAGCGCCCGTCTCCTCTGCAGAGCCATCAGAGCTGTATCAGTAAAGCCTCATTAGAGCCGCAATCCGACTGTAGAAAGGGAATTTTTGCAACATTAACTTCAACATTGCCAATCCAGTAAATAATATTCTAGTTATGGGCCTGATCACCTATGAGAAAGAGTAAGCGGTTCAGAGAGAGGAGGAAAGGGTGAGATAGAGCTGTTTCAGGTTACTGAAAGGAAACTGGTGTGTTTGAAGGTTGTTTTTAGGTGAACTAGGAGATAATCTAAGAATTCAAGACCTGGAGATGTGTACATGAAGAAGCAACGCTAAGGGGTTGTCACAGATCAAGAAACACTTTTGTTGTTTATGAAAATGATGAAAAAAAAAAAAAAAAAAAATCACGGCTCTGAGCTAAAAGATTATACATGACTACATAGACAATGATGTGAATAGTTCCAGAAATCTTTCTTTTCTCGGGAAATAACTTCATGTAATCTGATCGAACAGTTCAGAGAGGTATTTTTGGATTAATAAAGATTTACCTTACTCAGTAATAAAACATGTATGTCATGCAGCTTATAGTCGGTTCCAGTTGTTACGTGTCCTGCTCTTAACACAATTGTTTGGTGGAAAAAAACAAATCATGCAAAAATGAAAGCAGCCAAATCAGATTGTTAAGATTGTTGTTGTAATATTTACGGACAGCTTTTTAGTCCTAGTTTATTTTTTATTAAATGTGGGATTTTTTTTTTTAACTAGTGCCTGCTCGCAGTTATTAGCTCTTACAGGAATGTGTTGAAACGTAACGTAACAGTTATGATAAATTAAACACTAACAGTTTTCCTCCATCTGTCTATCAGTTTGGCAGCACCTGTCTTTGCTGTCAAATCTGGTGTTAGTTCAGCAGCTCATGCTTGTTTATTTAGTGTCCAAACTGGTCAGTCCAGAAACATCAAAGTGGGAACATCAAAGTGTTTGCTCTGTACTTCCCAAAGGTCACCTGTGAGAGGAGCGGCATAAATATAGATTTTTCAACCTCAATTCTTCACACTGTTCAAGATTTTCTTTTAAAGATTAAATTCATGATTGTTCCTGAAATAACTTTATCTTAACATTTACATCCATATATTTTTTTTACTTTAATAAAAAGAAGGTTGGGATTTTTCCCACCCAGAATGTCAGTGTCTTCACTGATGGAACAATAATGACGTGAAATCATGCAACAGCTGAACTATGGCCCATACATAATTCATTGCTGTTCATTGTGAGCCTTTTACAATTCTACTATTCACTTAGCAGACGCTTTTATCCAAAGCGACGTACATGAGAGAGTAAGAAACAACACAAACGAAGATCTAGAAAAGAGGAAGCAACGTCAGTGAGCGCAACCTAACAGCTTGCAATTGCTGATGTTCATCATCATTAATATAATTATTATGAATGATATCATTTGGCACCAGGACAACTTGTGGATATAGTAATGTGGCAGCAAAGGCATAAGTGAGTAAATGACATATAAGTACACTACAAACAACGACCAATAACACAGGAGACCTGACTCAAGTCTAATGTTATGTCTGATGTATTTATGTACAATATGTATGAAAAAATTTATCCTTAGGAAAATGTCATCTGCTAATCACACTTCACATTTGTAAAAATGGCCACTTACCTAAAGCTACTAAAAAAGCTCCTTGTAATCTAAACCTCAACATATTTCAAGGTTTACATATGTCCATGTTTATACAATACAGACACTGAAGTGGATCATATCTGTGGGTAGAAAACATGTAGTAATGTGGTCGAGTGGGTTGAAGGACTTGTTTTTTTTTGGTTTGTTTTTTTACCTGTGTTGATGGATTGTAACCAGACCAGTAAGTATGTCTTTTCTTCTTTTGACTAGTCAAAGTGCTTTGTGCACCACGTGTCACATGCTCCCTTTTTACACCGCATTCACATGGCAGAGGTGCAAAGTGTCCACCAGTATCAACCAATCCAGAACTTCTTAACTGGTGGATCAAGGAGGGACCACTGAGATGTTTTCAGTCAGTCGCTCATGTTTGCCCAGAAAAGACGTGTTAATTTTTGTTTTGTCTCTTTGTACAGTTTGTACCATTTGAGGTCCAAAATGTAAAATCTTTTATTTATTGTTTTTAAAAAGTGAACAAGTTTGGGTTTTGAGTTCTCAGTAAGGAGAGCTGAGAACTACTGAACTAAACCCATTCACACACATTCACACGCTGCTGACAAGCAAGGGACACATTTGGGGTTCTGTGTCTTGCCCAAGGACACTTTAAAATGTGACTACAGGAGTTGGGAATCAAACCTTCTGGTGCAGAGTCTGCTGACTCAAACACTAAGCCACAGCGGCACACACTGGTATCTGCAACTTTCAGCCACACTTTGACCTTGACAGTTTTATTTGAATTCAGAACATCTAATCAAGTCAGAAAATGGACAAATAATGATTGCTTGTTTAAAATTAATTCTATGTAATGAAATTACTAGGAGTCTTTTTGGATCATTCTATACAGGATGTTGTGGATATTGACAGGGCCTGTACATATTGATGTCCATTGTCACTTGATATTAATAGGTCACACAGGGTTTTTATCAGCCAGCTTGAAAACTAGAACCAGCTACAGTTACTGCTTCTAACACTGATGTTAAATCAGCACAGCAATTCTTGTGTAAGCCTGAAACAGCTGGATTTACCGTAAACTTGTAATAGGGACAAGGTCAATGGGATTTCTAACGAGTTTTTAATTTCAGCAGTCAAGAAATCTCAGTATAGATGCTGTGCTCTGATTTTTTTCCTTGTCTGAATCAATAGAGTAGAGAGGCAATTATAGATATTATTTCAAGACACCCCGCAACCCGACAGTAAATCCATGGGTCAGCTGTCAAAATACAGTAGACTAAAGTATTACTTCCTTCGACAAAATACAGGCAAGGGACCACGTGTGCAGCGAGCACGCCTGCAGCTAAAAGCTTAAAATAGAGCCAGAAGTTATTTATTTTGTCTTCCAAAGGTGCCCTCTTGTCTCTTCTTCTTCTTTCTGTTTGTCTCTCGCTCTTTTTCCCTTTCTATCTCTCCTTCGATCTATGTGCTGAGCTGGCTAAAGTGAAGTTAACAAGGATAAGTGGACCACACATGGGCGAAATAGTTCAATAAAGAAAGCAAGAGCAGATGTTAATGATTATGGATTTACAAGGCTGGGGTAGAATACATAATCGCTTCCTCACCTGGATAATACAGCCTCACCACATACCTTTACTTTCCCTGACAACGTTTTTTTAAAGGAGAAAAAAAAAACAATTTAATTCCCTGTTTTAAAGAAAATTGGCCCAGTAAATATCATCAAACGGTTAAAGTTCCTCTTACGGTTTAGCGTCACATCATATTCTGTTCCTCTACAAGAAAATGTTCCAAACAATCTAAAAACTTTCATCACTTTATATTTGGTGACATTTTTTTTTCTCTCTCTCGCTTCTTCCAATCTCTGTGCCAACACATTATAGAATACTATCAGTTCCACTACCTTGCCTCATATTAATTTTTCCCCTGGTTGGTTTTATATCCTTTCTCTCACCCCTAACTCTTAACTCTCCCACATTAAGGCTGCATACCAATCATTCCAGTTTTAATACCCCGCTGAGATTAGCAGGTACAATATTATGGAAGACATCCAGTGCACTGTGGTACAAAGGGCAGCAAAATACCCAACTCACATTTATTCTTTCAAAAAGGAGAAACAAAACAAAGGTTATATTTTTTGTAATAGCTGCAACTATGGATTACAGTTTAGTGGGTCATTACAGGCAAATATACAGTTAAAAAAATATAATATAAGAACTTCATTTTTGATGCCACACGGCAGCGTTTGTACTTTGAGGGGTGGGGCAAAAGAATCGAAAAGGACCAACCTTTCCACAGTTGAGCTACTCATTAAGTAACAAAACAGACCATTGATTTTACAGCTTTGTCCAGGGATTTTATGGGACATAAGTGACTCTCATAAGATTTCACTATGCATCATTAAATCAGAGATGTAGATGATCCCCACAACATTTTACCCTCTGTAATGACAATGAGCTCAAGTTCCCAACATTTCCCCCCAAAGAGGTGCAAAGTCTGAAGGGCAACTCAAGGTCACCAAGGGTTTTCTGTTTTCTGCCCAACAGGTTTCGAGTTTGTGTGTGATCATTACTTGAATAAAGTATAATTAAGGATAAGGATAATCTATATTGATCCCCCAATGGGGGAAATTTGGGTGACACAACAGCTCCAAAAAAACTGTAAAACAGGGAATATAAACAGCATCACATAGCAAAAAGAAAAAAAAAAAGAACAGATATGAGCCAGTTTACATTAATTAAATAAAGGAGTTAAAAAAATACTAATAATACTGCAATACTAATAACAATTGCAATTCTTAATAAATGAATGGTGTATTAGAAATGTTGTTTCTTTTGTCAGGTGTAACCATCTCAATGAAGTAGTTCAACTTTAGCCGGTCCAGTGAAGACTGAGATTCCACGTGCTAACCTCCTCCCTCCCCCCTTTTTAAAATTAATTTTATAATACATGAAAAGGCTTTTAAAGCTGTGCATAACTTAATGGATGACCTTCTTATGAGACAGTTGCAGTGAAGTGCAAAATTGTTGCTTGATCCCTAAGAGTGCTGGTAGACATGCAAATGGTGCCATCTGTCCACTTTGGAATTAATATCCTATTATGGGAACAAAATTAGGCTTAACAATATTGATGAGGTGCTCTATTTTCCACCATCATCATTTCAACATTTTATACTACTTATGAGGGCCTTCATTTGACCTGTTTTGTGAAAAAAATATTTTCGAATGGGTTCCATTATGTTAACATTTCATTTAAAATACATGGTTATAGATGCTATTTAATGACACATTTTAACTACTTATTTAGTTACAGCATTGCATTTTGAGATTCACAGTATTTCTTTTAAACCGATAGTATTTACATTACACCATTAGGTGGCTCTCAATAAAACAATAACAAAAGATGATGTCCAGGCAGGCAGGAAATCATGGGAGTTATTCGGTCTGCAACCACAAAACCCAACAACCCTACAGAAACGATGAACGGGTGAAAAAGACCTGAGGAAGATCCTTATGTAGCAATCTTTTCCCCATTGGGGATCAATAAAGTTACGGTACCTTACGGTGTTTCCACGACAACAAGCAGTCTCTAATGTAACATATGGTGTTTTTTCTTGACAGAAAAGAACTATTTGTGTCTGTTATGGCAGCTCAGTAATAGTGGTCCCCACCACAAGACATGTCTCTTCGAACTATAAAGTAAAAGATTTCTCTTCCTTTCATAACCTTTGGAAATATTTGACGTAATGTAAGGATTTAACAAAAAAAAAAAAAACACTAAATTTTTAACTGATTTAAATGTTTTAGTGTAAACATTCTTGTACAATTATTCATATTAGTATACCTTTAATTTGACCAGTTTATGGGAATCAAGCTGTGTATCTCGCCGGAGAAAATTGGAAACATTTGCTCTTGCTAAAAAGTGAAAAACACATTAGTTTTTTTGGGGGGTTTTTTCTGCAAAGCTAAATTCTAATGCTTTGTGTTGTTGTTGTTTTTTCTCCTCTCCCTCGCTCCTTGATTCTTGACCATTAAGTCATACTTCTTAATCTGGGCCACATGAGACAATTGAAACAGAGAAAATGGGCCCTTTTGTGAAGAGAAATTCATCGCTCTCTTTCTTCCAGTGCGTGCAGAGAGATCGACATGGGTTTGGTTGTTGGACTTGTTAGAGGACGTTTACAGTAATGAGAGGAAACATTGCATGAACACCACAGTGAAGGCAGAAAAACAAGGAAGATACCTCCACCCCTGTGATCTCTACTGCTGCTGACAGTGGAAACTTCTCATCTCTTTCAAAGTGAGTCTTCCTTAGACTTGAACTGAGCATAATTTGTAACTTTTAGGGTGTCCTTTTAAATGCTGTCCATCAGAAAACATGATCCCATCCCTTTGGGAACATTCAGCAACACGATTCTGTATAAAAACATTTTGTTAGAAGTAAAAAATAAGAAGAAACGTTCAACTGATGTTGCTTTAATCAAGAAAATGTGTTTTATATAAAGAACAGCTATGGTTGTGTAAAACGGATATTACATTTTATTTCTATTTTAAGTACTGTATGAAGTCTTTTATTGGCTTGTCTGTGGGCTAAAGTGGATTCTGAGTCAGTGCGTCTTTACGTTTCAGGTTCACGCGGATGATTTGACCATTTTGATGCTGCCGTGGAATGTTTTTATGAGCAGGTAGAGGAATGTTGCGGACAACAACTCGGGTATAATGTGATGCTAAATGACTAAAGAGGGCAGTTAAAGGTGACGGTGGATGCTTGCTGAAAAAATGTCAGCGTTTTAATATGAAGGTGTTGTGCAAAAGATCCAAAGTGGGCCACATATTTGAGGTGCAAACAGATTCCATTTAAAATGAACATTTCTTAATAAAAATGTCCATGCCTGATGCGGAGTATAAAGAAGACAAATTATTTCTAACGGATCTGGGACTGAGAATAAGTCAAACCCTGCATGTCGGGAGAACACACTGTGATTTCCTTGAAATGCGGTTCAGTGTATAAATGTATGACTTCACCATTTATAGCGCCAATTCATAAAGAGGTGCCGTAACAACTTTCCAAGAACAAATGACATCCACATTACATAACCACTGAGCTGCTGTGATGATCACAACTTCTGTACAATCAGTCAAAGTAACAGTTTGTGATGGACATGAAATATGAAACGCTTTAGTAAAATTGCAGGAAATTGGTTTTAAATGGCCACAATATCTCCAAGGTAGCACCCTCAGAAAAAAAATGTGATCTATTTGACCTCATTAAAAAATTTTGGATACAGCGTCGCTGGCACACGGGGTGAGGTCGAAGACACGGGGAGACATGAAAATGGATTTGAAAACACCATCAAACAAGCAACGTGGAATTATCTTTGCAGCAGCCAGGATAAAATTGCATCTGTAAATAGGCTGTGGGTCTGTTCATATGTGTGAGTGTTTGTGTGATGAAGTCTTTGCCCAGATAGTGAGTGTGACCCAGAGGGGACATAAACGAGATGAGGAAATATTGGTTGGTTTACTGTGCCGCGCAACTGCTTTGTACAATGAGTGTAAGAAGCCGACTAAGAGTAAAGAATGCAGTTGTACAGTCATTTTAGCCTGACACATGCCGTGGATTGTTTGCCAAGACTATAATTCAAAAGAATGATACATAATGCAATAACAGTATGAAATCATTTTGTACTTTTTTTTAATATCAGATCAATAAAACAGAAACTTTTTCAGTCCAATAATAGGGCATGAACACATTCAAATACACATTTTTCTCATTAGATTACAATTGTATTATCCTCCTCAATCATTGCTTTAATGGTGGTAAGCTGGAGAGCAATAATGCCAGTTAGAACCTTTATCCATGGAAATATTCTTGGCTATCCATTCGTGCTTAATCCATTATTTCCCTGCGTTTGTCAATTACTTAGATTTAGGCCTGTGCTTGATGAGGTGCTCTCCTGTCCAAAGGGATTACATGTCTGGCTGGTGTTGCCACTGGCTACGCTGGTGTGCTTGCAGCAGCGGCGCACTTTTTCACTGTAACTGGGAGATAGCATCTAAATGTTTGTCAGATCCGTTGCCCACTGTTTAGGGCCGCCATTTCTTTTACTCTGTCAGGATTGTCACTTCAGATGGGAAACTACAGCGACTCACTGTTGTCCCCTCGAGCAGTATGAGTACAGGGGGGTGGCTGTGTTCTTCTCAAAGATACAGCTTTCCACTTCTGAGGCAGCCAGGCCTTCAGCCGGGGACTCTGGGTAACGTATCTCAGAGTTGGGTTTGTTTAGACTTATGGATCCTCGGTGATACTCAAAGATTTATGAGTTGTGACATTAAAACTTTAAGATGATTTAATGGCTCTTTGACTTTAACGGACCTTTAACACTGGAGTATAGAATACACAAAAGAGAAAGACTTGGAAGTGCCTGTGTCCTTGATTAAAGTTCATATAAATGTCATTACGTGTGTGGTATCGGCGTTCCTTTAGGTACAGAAGAGCAACATGTTCTCAATTAGCAAAGCATACCGCTTGTTTTCATGACAACGCTTGCTCCTGCTTCACATGGACTTGAGAGTTTCAGGTATTTTAATTGGTCATCCGGCATTCAAGCATCATCCTGACATGATTTATACTTTTTTTTTTTTTCATAAAATCCAAAGAAAATAGGAAAAATACGAGTGCAGGGTTCATTAACCACAACTGTCCAGATGGTAATTGGATATACTGCCTCTTTATAACAGGAACAACAGACAGGTGTCCAACAGCTCAAGATACACACAAATGAAGCTGACAAAAAAAAATCCAAATATTTAACAAGCTGACCTTAGTACTCTTATGTTTAAGCTGTTTTGATTTGTGCTGCTATATCTTGTCCTGATTTAACTCTTTGCTGCTGTGTATACATCTCCTGCTCTGTCTCTATCCATCCATCCTTTCTCCTTGTCTGCCTCTCCTTCTATCCCACTTCCTCATTCTGTCCTGGTTCTGAACAAAGACTCTGCCTCTTATGTTTCCATTTCCAAATTGTTCATGGTTGCTCTATGAAAACAAAACAAAGAAAATCTTCTAAAGGGGCTCTCGATCTAACATGTCCCAGAAGACCATTTGCGTGATTTGGCCCTGTGTTAAAAAAGGTTAATCTTTTCATATTGTTTAACTATTCTGAATTGAGTTTTTTAATACTTCAAGGTATCATGTTTATAGTTTGTGATATCAATAGATTGCAGTTAAGCAACTTTGCAAGTTGCTATGTTTCCATGGAGACATACAGAAAGCCTTTACAACTAAAATGATTCAACACATGGATTCAAATCTCATTCTGTGCACTTTGGGCCAGTTCCACGAAGAATGGATTGCGCGCTAATGTGCTAATGAGTTGCACTAAAAATATAGCACCCGCCGTAATCTGCCCATTTTAGAAAACCACTTACAAAAGAATTTGCACTAATGCCGGCGAGAACAACTCAACTAAGTTTTCCTGCTCCGCAGTTTGTTATTGGTTTGTGTGTTGAAGTGTGTTGAAGTGGAGAAAAGTCGTCTGCACCTCTGCTTTGCACCGAGCTGCACTCTGAGCTGATGGAGTTGTTTTGCCCACATACAGATGATGAGCTAGGAGGGGAGAGGAAACTTTTTTGTGGTTCATTTTCATACAATTTTGAACTATAATGCTGGTTATTCCCTAATGTACATACATGAGACAGGATCGCCCGGGACGCCTGGTGGGTGTGCAGTTTGTGTGTATTGACCTTTTTTCGGTGTCCACGCTATGTTTTTCTCTCACAACACGCTCAAAAGTAACTTGCCCTAAATGTGTACCATTCTGACTTTCACATATTGACCTCACATGAAATCTGTAACATTGCAGACTACTTAATAGCACAACATCTCTCGTGTTTTAAAAATCCATTCTATGATCTTAATTATTTCTATGGTCTTAATTATTCGTATTTTATTCCTGTGTCATGAATCAAAACCTTTTTCGTCTGAGAGAAAGAAAACTATATTTGTTAAAACAAAAAACATGAATGATGAATGAGCATCATGGACTCAACAGTCATATTTCGTGCATCTACAGTAAAAGCCTTGGGCCATTTGTATAGTTTTTTTTTTTTACTTCCCTGTCTCTGCTCTTGTTTAGCATCTGTATATTTATTTATTCTGCTCAGTTGTCATCAAGAGTTTGTTAAAACACACCCATATACATGATTTATTTTTACAGACAACATAAAGAAAATCCACAGCAGTGATCTCATAATATCAGACTTTTTATTTATTTTTTTCTCAATGAAAAAGAAGGAAAGATGGAGGGAGGAAATATGAAAGAGAGAGGGAGAGATGAAACTTTAACAATCCCTGTGGGGACAGAAAGTCATTCTGGCCAAAACGGATACAAACACTAAAATATGAAATGTTCCAACAGTGAACAGTGTGAGTCAGTGAGAAATATAGGAAAGGTTCACCCTCACCCCCTCATTAGCTTCTTCTCCAGATTAATGTAGATGTCAGCTTTCATTATCTTATTTAGATTCTCACGAGAAAATGTAGTGTATGCTGTTTATAACGCATGCAGCTTAGAATAACGTTTATATTCCATCAGCCTCTTTTTCCAATATAATACATTAACCCATAAAACTTAACAAAAATATTTTACACGTTATTTGCACTTCCATGATTCACCATTTGAATAACAGAGCTGATCCATGTAATACGTTTTGGCATTAAAATGGAATACAAGAGTATTTCCAACCAAGCTGATTAGAATTCATATTTTGTTACGACAAACGTAGCCATTTGACAAAAATCACACCATGCATGCTGCCAGCCTTTTTGTTGCTATACCTGAGCGATGCTGCAGGCTTAAAGAAGCATAGATGCTTTCAAACACCACGCACACCTTCTGAGTCAGGCAAACGTTTCAGTGATGTAACACCGACATTCAGCAAGATGCATACATCGTGTCACTGAAAAACATATCCCTGGTTTCCAACACGTCTGACAGCAGATCCAAAGTTCTATTTTAGACAGGGTCTCCCTAAACCACGCTGCATCATAAGATACAGCTAGTGCCTTTTAAAAAAAGACACAATAAACAGGAAGAAGAGCTACAGGGATAACCCTGCGTTGTGAAGATAGTGACTGAAGCTACTCTAATCTAAAAGGTACCATCGAAACACATCCAGACAGGTAAAGACAAAGAACCACATGGCGCCTCATAGCTGCCCTCTGTTAACCACAGACTTTACGGTGAGGTAGAAGAAGTTACTGTACCGTTGCTGGGTAAAAAGTTGCAATGCTGGAGGTTGCATGAAGGATAAAAAAAAAAAAGAAAAAAAAAGAAAAGAAAAAGTCATGCCAAGCTCACAATTTCTGGGGCACAGTCTGCATGGAATACACACAGACCCAGAGTGTGATTTGTTGTGTATTTCTGTTCAATCAGAGCCCACATCTGCTCTGCTCGTGTTTTGTGCAGGAATAAGAGATTTGTTTCAGCAAGGTCTGCCAGCAGCAAACGAGAGCCCAGAATGAAGTGACCCAGAAATGTTAAATCACAATCCTAATCACTGATTACATTACAGCAGAGAGTCATTTGGAAACTCCTTCCCCAAAACTAATAAACTACTAGTTTAACCGCAGCGCTATTACATTCATTCATCTGTGTTTGCTCCCCGAGATTTACTGAATTGCGCCTGTTTGAATTGCTCAGTTCAGCCAAGGCCTCGCTCTAATTCTGCATTCATTTTGAAGTGCATACTAATATATGCTTCTTCATGTTGGATCCTGCACATTCCCGCTGAATGGAAAAAAAGTCGTAGAGTCTTCAGTGACAGGTACAGACAACAGAAACAGCTCATGTCTTTGTGCTGTTAGTACATTAAAGACTACATAACAAATCTCAACATGCTTCGCTTTGAAATCTACCATTGTGTGTCATGAAATGCATTTCCAGACTGGTTACGATTTATAAATTGTGTCCTATTCCTCTCGTCTTGGGTGAGTCATATGAAGCTGAAGTGCAGATTATCTCTGTGAGAACAGCAGATACGCAGTACGCATGTGCACGACAAGGTAGTAGCAGGGTTTTCTCACTGTGCCCTCTTTGCTCCACTGAGCTGAGTCCAATTTGCCCTTCTTTGAATATTTGCTGTGGGAACGCTGATGGTGCTGCTGGTCTCTCCCCCTCCACCTCTATGCAGAGGTGAGCACACCTCTGATTGGCAGCAGCCGTGCCTGAACTGCGATTGAAATCCGCCATCCTCACAGCCCACCTGCTAGCACAGCTTTCCTGATTGCCCGGTGGTAATTGACACATCCCTTTGTTAATTATCAAGGTGATGTGACACATGTACTCATAGAGATCAGGGAATCTGCATTGCAGACACATTCCCGGCTCAGCGTGTCAGCAAGGTGTCCTTTTGAAGCAAGCCTCTGTCTCAGGTGATTAAAGATCCTGTCATGTAACATCTTCCAGGGCCAATAATTAAAAGCGAAACATAAAGCAGGGTCTAATGAACTACAGCTTGACGATTATTTCATCGATAAATACACAGCATTCACGTCTATTTTTGTCCCTGAGTTAATGCTTTGCTTGCACTGTAGGGATATGTCAATTATTGTATGGGGCAAAAAAGTCATCGAGGACAAGCATTTTAATTTGTGCTGGAGATCAGCAACAGTGTGTACTTGTAACCACGCATATAATCACAGGAATTGTAATGAATGTAAACTTCTTAGGAGGTGAAAGAGATACAACTCTGGATTTAAGGTGGAGCCAAATACACAATCTGTAACCCTCTTTCATCTCAGATCAGATCAGCACGAGTTTGAATGCTTACGTTTTGTTTGTTTTTTATCCCGAATGTTGTCTAAATACAATGAAGTGAATGATCACCAAGGTTTGCCTCTATTCGTGAGCTCATGGAATATTTAGTGCTCACATTGTTTGTCAATGAACACTGGTTGAAAGATACTCAAAGCCAAAGACACAATGTTTCTTGCAGGACCTTGAAAACAGGTGAAGCGCACACGAACATGTTTCGTTGCATTGTCCCTCGCGACGACATGATTGCTCGCGAAATAATCACATTGTTTCACCCACCAGGGCCTGTTCGCCGGCCTGTGCTACATTAGAGAAATGAAAACGTTTTAAACCCCGCACTGTTTATTGCCTTGCTCGTGTGTCAAAAATCAAAATGGAATTATATTCATTTGAAAGTCAAGGCCACTCTCAGCTGTAATGACAATGTCAAATTGATGTCTGAGTGGTGGCACTTCCCGTCTGAAAATACAGATGTTCATGGTTCAGAAAAGTGAGAAATGCTAATACTTAAATTAATGCAAAATTATGCTAAACATTTCATTCGGTGAGGGAGCACATATTATACACAAAACTGCCCGTAACTAATAATTTTCTCCCGTCTCCAGGATGAAAAAGTCACAGACCACTCTATTATACTCAGCTTATTCTCTCATGATGCATTTAAAGTTCGGCTGATGTGTTTAATTCAATGGAAGTCATTAATTGGTAATAAGGTGCTGCAGAGTGGACCGGTAGACTTGCGTGAAACTGCAGGTGCCAGACACCAGCTCCTTTTACTAATTAAGATCATTTTGTTCCCGTGTACCGTCATATTGTTCTGGAGTAATAATGTGTCTGCAGAAGAAGGTCACAGGCTGCTCTGCACACTGTATTTTAGGGCACTATTCAGCCTCAGGCACTAAGCTAAACGCCAACCTGGATGAGCTTGTTTGTTCCACTAATGATGGCCAGTCACATGGATTCCCATCTTAATGACCAGTCTTTAGACTACATGTAAACACAAGTGTGACCAGCGAAATCCAGGAAAGCATTAATCACCCATTTTTAACTGACGGATGCAGTGGTTGACATTATTCGTTAGCTGGGAGCTTCATGATGCATTAATTAAATGCTAAAATATGGCATAAGAAAAGGACTTACGATGATGCAAGAACAGTGGCAAGCTATTTATTCCAGCTAAAGCTCTTAGGGATATCTGCAGGAATAGTGGCTTAGACACAGTGGGGACAATGTTTTTTATTCATGAGCTACTGATAGCAGTATTAAATGTACAAATTTTATTGTAAATTTGGAAGGGGATTAATGCTAATACAGAGGGGTGCATTACCAAGTTCTATAATATCTCTGCTTGGCGATATATCCCCAAATTATGAGAGGTGTATTCTGTTTGCAAAGCCCAGTGTCTCAGTTGGTAGGCCAAAGTGAGTAGGCAAAAAAAAAAACACAAAAAAAATGGAAGATGTATTTTGCACATTTGGTTGGTGCCATTGTGTTTACTGTATTGCTAACATGGCGGCGCGGTAAGGAGGGCAAAGAAGGGCTGTGGTGTTTTCACACGGGTGAGGCCTGTGAGGGGGCTCAGGAGTGATATGTGGTGACAGCACAGAGCCACACTGTTGACACAGCCGGCATCTCCTGGGTACTAAGGGCCGGATCGCCTCAGGCTTGATTATTTACAGGCCTGCGTGCCTTCAAAAAATGTTCTGTGAGGACACCCGGAGAAACCCTGCTTCGCAAGGCCTTTTAATTGGATCAGAGCTATCATTTATTAATGGGCCTGACTATATGCAAGTCGAGTTTTTTTTTTTCTTCTTCCATGCCCTATGATTATTAATGGCTGCTGGATCAAAAGACTGATATGACCTGTGCGATACTGCATGTCAGCCTGAAACAGGAATATATTTCCATCACCAGATTGCAGGGGGTGGAAGGGAGAATGTGACGTTCACATGGGCAGAGAAAGCTCTGTTTCTTTCTTCTTTTTTTTTGTTGAGTATGTTGACCCCGTATGGCATGCATGGTAATTTCAGTGAAATCCCGTAAAATATTGACTTGCATTGACTTGCATCATACAGTGAGTTTGAATGGAGGGTTAGACGGATGTTCTTCTATATTGAAGGCTCAACACTGTCTACTCTCAAAATCTTTTAGAAAGGGATTGTTTCAAAGAACGGTTGTTGGATTTGCTCCGAAAAGGAAAAAAAAAAAAAACCCTGTGAAAGACAATAGTGTGCAAGACTTTTGCATCTAAAGTTCTTTTGATCGCATGTTAACAAATTCAAAAGTCAGGCCTTTTTCTTGCCATTCCCTTTCGAATGTGGTTGATCAAGTCGCTTTTTCTTTTTAAGTAGGAAGTTGTTTTGGAGAACAAACTCAAACTGATATGAAGAATAATTTTATTAGAATGTTTTTTAGACCAAACACATAACTTATTGGACCACATTTATGTATAAGATGTTTATCTCATCTACCATTTCATCTCTAAACTCCTGGAAGCCTCCTGTGGGATCCTCTGTGGCATATTTACTTATTCTCATTGATTTATGCTGAAAAAGTAAGGGCGCTGTTGAAACATTTATCAAACCCTTAATGTGAGCTTAGAGAATTAGCTAAATAAAATCCCAGCTCTGAACATCACTCCTCTCGCTGAGACTCTTTCACACAACTGCTGTGGCACAGGATATCCAGAACAACCCTCCAATAGGATCCCATAAGCCGCATGTTTAGGGCTCGTCACTGTCGCTCAGCGCGACTAAATGAGACATGACATTCTCTTGACTGCTTACTTCTTCAAATTAATTATTTATAACCTGGGTGGATAAGTGTGTCAGAGTGGAATTTAATTGTCAAAGTCTCATTATGCTAAAGGGCATTTTCTTGTCACTCAGTGGACTAAATTGTCGGAGCGTCCTCCTTAGGTTTACCATCAACTTCTGAATATATTCAATGCTTGTAACATTTCAATGACAAGATTCCCATTTTTTCAAGGCATCGCCTGACCTAAATCTATGATATATTTTCTACAATAGAGACAAAACACAGTGCATGATCTCAAAGACAGCCACACTGCAAACAGTATATACTGAGGCTGGCTATTGACCAAACATTTCCAGTTGGGATAGAAATGCATCAGTGTCAAACAAGGAGCAACAAGGCGACAGCTTCCAGCCATTTGCTGTCCCTGTTAGTTAAAAATGAAGAGCGCATTGAGACTGCCACCAGCCATCTTTAGAATGCCACTGAGGAGGATAACAGCACACGTCAATCACTTTCATGATGGCTGCATTAGGGTGACAGTCACAACTTAAAAATGATAATGCAAGCATGTGTCTCTTCAAAGTGAAAAGCCTTTGCGTAACCTGTGCAGTGCTGTACCTGGGTAATAAATCTACACTATAGATGCTGTGTATATCTTTGCACTTGTGTCCTGCGACTAACCCCATTGTTACAAAATACAAGCCTGGCACAAACACGCTTATTCATCCCTTACTGCTCCCTGTTCCTTCTCTTTGGTACAAAGCTTGAGAGATGTTTTGAACCCTAAAGTTCAACATGATTGTTTGATGTGACAGATGTGAGAATAGGAGTGGGTGGACTTGACTGATGCTGAGCTCTCAGCACTGTGCTATGATTGAGACTAGAATTACAGCTGCTGTGAAGAGAGAACCATGCAGACTTTTGACTGACGTGCTTTGTGTGCATATGTGCAACAGCATGTGTAAGTTTATCTCGAACATTATGCATGCAAATGTATGTGTTTGGACTACCAATGTAAAAAGCCTGCATGGGGTTTATCGTGTTCTCTGAGCTAATCGGTAATAAGTCTGAAGTATCAATGGATTTCAACGGGGTTTTTTTTAAGCCTTTTTAAAATTGCATTGCCATTACATCTCGGCGTTTCCACAAGGGTGCTGCGTTGAGTGACGACTTGAAAGAATCAAGAGTACAACATTAATACACAATGACTCGGGGTTCCTCCATGTAGTGAGGCTTTAATGTGCTAATGAGTTCAAACATGCAGTTTAACACAAGACTGTCAATCAAGCCTGTGGCATTTTGGCATGTGACAGTTGGATCATGTTCCTCTGAGCGACATGAGCACGCTGTCCACATCACACTTGGCTTTCTTTCTGATTGCTGTGTGGTGGCTCAGAGGTAGAGCTCGTGTTTTAGAATAAAATTAGGCTAACAGCCACTGGAATGTGGATTAATGTCCGTCGAGGGTCGTCAATTTGATTTCAGTCGTTGTATATAATCTGTTTACCATCACGCTGCATCATTGATATATCCCAGATAACTGTGTTCAGCTGTTCCACTAAGTGAAGGGATGTGCTGTTCTGGCTCTGATCCACACTGATTGTCCCATATCACAGAAGCAAAGTTGTATTCTATTTATGTCAAATAAATGTAGACATTTTCTCAAGTTTTGACATCCAACAACAATGCTTCTTTTAGTATTTCTTAATAAAAAGCATTTTTTATTGCTAGCTGACAGGGGTATAAAAGGTGCAAGATAAAAAAAATGTATACAAAATTAAAATGTAAAGGTCACAAAATTATGCAAATGACTTTAGACTTTATTGTCCCCGAGGGGAAAGTCTTTTTCACCAGAGCAGTACAGTTTAAGGGCTGTGTGCCGACAAAAAATGACAAGGGGACATACACGGGGGACAACAGGACATACAGTGCATGTGGTTATGAGACAACAGGAGAATGAGTGATGCGCCATGAGCATGCGCCAAGAGACTGTGGCGCATTTTAAAGTCAAAGTCACTACATAACCTGTTCTGCACTGGAAAATGTAAACAGGAAGTATGACTCTGTAGAGCCATTAAAGCTCCTGTGAGGAATGGTTATGAAGTTGGCTGCTGAATTTAATACTGATCTCACTTTATAACCTACAAACTAAAACAAGACCATTAACTACAAGATCTGTTGGACAGTACGCACTGTATGAACTGCTGCTATAGACTTAGGTAACCTGTTAGGTCCATTTATTTATCTATCTATTAGATACATTTCTGGCGTTGAAGTTATACATTTCTAGATTTGCGAGCTCTGGCTTCTCATTTGGCGACCTGCTGGTCTGTTTAATTGCTGTTACTGAAGTGAATGTATTTGTCTGAATGCTACTGTGATTGTTTGTTTCCTTTATATTGTTTTGGTTTCTTTCAATGCCCTTTTGGGATTAATAAAGTTGTCTGAATCTGATTGTTTTTAAAATAGTTAATTATGAATTATTTTTAATGTTTTCCAAAGCAAATCTTCCCAATGAATGATCCATTTGATCGATTGATTTTTTTTCAGAAAACACTACTGACACATACTGTATAGGTCAAGGTCAGCTCAGATATGAGGCATACCTTGTTGTCCACAGGGGTCATGAACATTTAGACAAACAACATTCCTCGTGGAAGCTAACAATTAACTGTGAGCTTTAATTCAACCCTGCTGGAATCCTATGATTTTTTTTTCTTTAACTTACAGTATAACCGTAAACATTCTACTGCATTTGTTGCCAGCTCCTCTTTCAGCTCTAACAATAACCTTTTGCCTGAATTACCATTTTTGAAACTTTGAAATCATGCCTAGATTTAATGAAAGGAGTGACTTCTGCTCACAATGTTTGAGCAGGATTTTCTAAAAAGTTATGAATCCAGAAAAGAAGAAAAATGATTGTGTTATATTTCATTTGCATTATTTGGATTCAAACTTTAATCTATTTTGTGAATATACAGTGTTATCTAACTGACCTTTAGGAATAAAAAAAGAGACTGTTGCCCTGACAAACATCATGAAAGACAACCTTGAAGTTTTCTTCAGTGTTAAAGTCACATTGTTGCACAAATTATAAATAATATCAAGGGTCTGAATTTCTTCAAGCATCGTAGCTTCGAATTAGCAATTGACTTGAAACAGCAGAAAACTTTTCTTCAAATAAAACCTTTAAAAAAAAAGGCAGAACGATGACGCACTTTGGAATTTGGAACATTGCATCCACAGTTAATACTCTTTATCATTCACTCAGACTATACTGCCGATAAGATTCCAATCCACAGAGGCAGTTCCCAACAATTTCCATTACTTTACCTCTGACATTTTCCACGGCCGAGGTGAGAGATGAGAAGACTTCGGAGGTATATTGGTCGGCTGGCTAGTTATCTTGAACCTATAGAAACAAAGACGAGGAGGGAGGCAGAACCGCAGTACTCTACGTTGTCACAAGGGCCTCAAGAAAGTGACTGAAATTTTATTTTCAGAGTCCCTAACTTTTGACTTGTCAGATTCCTGCAACCTGTCATCATTTCAAATGTGTCTGTGGGCCATCACTGCTACCTTTAAAACTCTGAGTCGAGTCCTGTATAATTTCCCCATCTTCCCAGCTCCCTCTGTGCTAAATTACATTGGAAGATGGATTTTTGGCATCTAAGGCTGTCAGGTCTCAGCCATGGAAGACTTTATGCACTAGTACACCCGCTATGAAAGTGATTCTGGAGGGATACAAGAGTGGAGAGTCAAGTACTGACACTTCAGCAGGTCTTTAGGAATTTTTCTGCCTGTGATTGTATGTATTAAACAATAATGTCGATAAGCTAGATGCCCCCCTCCTCCCCTTTTTCTCTAACTCTCTCTCTCTTGCAGGTGTTATAATGATGACAGGTCGAACAGCAATCTGAGGACCAACCTCATTCAGACTGGACTATAATCTTCATTTTCCTTATAGTTGTTGCAGTGTGCCGCGTATATGCATTGATCATAGAGCATTGCATTCGTTATAAGGTTGGCTGCCATTCTGATTGGCTAAGGGGTCTTTGTAATCAGTGATAGGAATGTTCACTCATGTGCATTGAAAAGAAGTTTAGCAGGGTTGAATTTAAAATGTAAGCACATGGAAGTTTCCAGATTTTCTTTGTCGCTTCGGCCACAGCTCTAAAACTGCTGTGACAACAATGTGCGGACCCAAAGAAGCTCTGTTGTGTTGTCTGAAGCCTCCTCTTGTTCCCATCTCCTCCGTGTTATTCGCACAAGCCAGATTCTTCCCTTGCCTGCATGTTTGAATCTCCATTTCTTCCTTCCTATCTCACGCCATATGCACACCCATACACATTAGAGATGGGGTGAGGGACGAACAAGCAAGAGGCTATCAATAACAAAGCAATCAAACTGCCAATAGTTGCTGACGGTTACTTGGACGTATACCACAGTTTGAAGGAAAAAGGCTGCTGTTCATGCATAAAGGGAATCAAATATTCCTTTGGAGGTCAGGGAGTCGTTTTGCGTTATTAAAGGCGCACATGCAATGCACCCATTTAGTGATAGTCACTAATTAAGCCAACCAAATATGGATTCTCATAAAATGTTAAAAATATATACTGTGGGAGTCCACGGACTGTGCAGGTGTGAAATAAAATATTTAGGCCTCATAATAACAAACCTCTCTCCATCTCAAACATTGACCTCAGGGAGCCTGCTATTCTCTTTGGGCAGTGGTATTGGTTAAATGCACAAGTCGAAGTTTATGAATTTGTTTTTGATATTATTTAGCAAAAAGTGAAAGAAAACCCCCCCATGTGCGTTGAAGTCAAAAGGATAAGTCTTATGCAAAATCCTTTAGATTGTACACTACAAAAAAATAGCATATATTCGTAAAAGGTAAAGCGACATATTTTGATCCAAGAAAGGTCTAACAATCAAAACAATGCATAGATTTAATAAGGACAGGCTTACTGTGTTATGACAGCTGCGTAAAGCTTACACAAGTACCTTGCGAAAGACTCATTTTGTATTGATTGACATTGGCTATTTGCATACAGTGGCAGTGAGTAGGTGCTAATTATACTGTACACAGATTTATTTTTTTTAATCTAAAAAAAAAAATGAAAAGAAAAGAAAAATGTGACTTTATTGTGTCTCTATCCCTCTCCTCCTTGCTGAATCTCTCTCTGTCCCTCTTTCCAAGTCCAACACAGTTTCAGCAGATGGCTGTTTCACAAGAGTCTGGTTCTGCTCGAGGCCTCTGAGAAGAAATCTTTCCTTGCAACTGTAACTTTGCTGAATGTAGCTTAGTGCCGTGCTAATGGGTCTCTGTAACAGGTATAAAGCTTTCACACTTGCAGAAATCTCCTGAAAAATCCAGAGATTACCCATAGGAGCTGTATATGAAATTGCAAACAGCCACGTTTTTCTTTATTTTGTAAATGTCTTGAGATAACGATTGTTATGAATCAGCACTTTGGAAATATAGATTGATTTGCAGGAACACACATTGCTTGAAAGTATTTATTGAGAAGATATTTTAAAAGCAACATTTTCTGCTATTCAATCACTTGTTTTCAGCCAAAGTCAGTGGACAGTGTGCATGTGACACTCACAAGCATCAAATCCAGCTTGGTCCCCACAACACTCAGAGGCCTCTGCTCCACACTCCACTCTGGACTCCCTAAGCGCTCAGGGCTTTCTCTCCATGACACACACTAACAATGACTGATGGGTAACAAAGCTTGCTGGAAAATGTCACTTTCCTTTCCACTCATGTGTGTTAAAGCGTGTGTGTGTGTGTGTGTGGGGGTGGGGGGGGGGGGGGGGGGGGGTCAAACAGGTTGTAATGGGTGTAAAAAAAAAACCCATAATTGTATAAAACTGTAAGAGAAGGAAGCAAATTGGTTTTATTGTCTAGTTTTTGCAGAAGTCATGCTTAACTACACCACATTGTGTCTGCTGTTTCTACACAGTAGCCTGTCTGAGGTCGTTATCCAGCAGAGTTTATTTGTGTCTGTCAATAAGTCAGTCCTAAACACCCGTCACGGCTTTCAAGCTTGTCTTTTGGCTCCAATGGAAAGCTGGAGGGGACGGACAATGCTGAACAGCATAAGTGCAGCAGACTCACTGACAGAAGCTGTGAGGAGAAAAGTGAAACTACTGCCATGCTTTCACATGCTTTAGCTTTTGACTGCCAAAGCTGACCACAGCTTACAAGTGGCGTGTTATTAGACACACTTAATGATTCCTGAAGGTGATGGGAGACTTAGAATTCAGGTCTCAATAACTAAGCTGCACTGTATATCTCTTAACGCTAAATAGCTTTCTGCATATGCGAAATGGAGATGCAGAATACTGTAAGAAACAAAACTCCCCATGATGAAGCTCTGTTTGATTAAAGAGGTTAGACTATACAGATAAAATATTTCTTTTAAAATATATATTTTGATGACACAAAATTCCCCAGCTAAGGCTCATGTTGTTGGTGACTTTTTAAACAAACTTCCAGTTTTATGATTTTAATCAACAGCAAGAAAAAATAACACATCTATTTTTAATCTACAAATGCAACTTGGAGGTTAGAAAAACAAAAAAAAAAGTGCTACACATAAATAGTACAGACACACGAGGCACTGGGACCAGCTTTAAAAGAAAGAGAAGGGAGTTTTATTTCTAGCAGAGACAAACCAGGGCCAGCTCACACTACCCACATAAAGCAAACAAAATATTTCTCTGATAAAAGAAGAAGAATTCTGACTGTTCTTAACCCCCTGGAACAACTCCCCACATGACCACAACACACGCTTTCCTTGAGGTACTCTGGCTCCTATTGATTCTCCAAATTCGAAATTGGTGTACGTTTTCTTTTACAGTATCTTACTGTACATCGACACTGCTCGGCGTACAAGAATCACACCGCGCTTGAATAATGCAGTGAACGAATTTGTTTACACAGTGTGGATGGAAGCTTCAGAATGCTGCAGTGCAACACAAGAGAGACAAACTTTAAACATATAAGTATCCTGCCTATGCCCCCCCCCCCCCCTCCCTCCCCCCCCCCCCTCCCTCCCAAGCGGTTTAGGTTGTGCCCCATGTGCGAAGGATAAGGTTATCAGGGCGGCTGGGGTTTTGAGTCTGGCCTGTGGCTCCTTTCCTGCACGTCATTCCTCACCCGTTTTTTTGACTCTATCCACTGCCCTTTCTCTCAATAAATACAAGAAGCCCAAACAAATAAAACAAAACTATTATTATGAAAGTGGTTTCAATTAGGGCTGTTGAACAATTAAGACGCTTCATGATTTACTCTTCAATTTTAATGTTAAGTGTGATTTATCGCGTTTGAAATTCCATCACATCGCATTTACAGTTAAAAACAGTTTGGCTTTCATGTTGAATTTTTGTAAGCCGAGAGTACTGTCAACCCAACTTTTATTTTAATGTTAAGTGAGGACCTGGCAGAATAAAGGTAACAACATTAGCTCATCCTGTTTCATTCTATGTCCATGGCAATGAAAAACCCACAAAAGAAAATTTTACATCACTAAGCATATAAACATCTGGTGTGAGACTCACACCAGACAACCAATCCCACAACTCAACTCAAAGACCGTTTAAAAAAAACCCTGTATCTTTCTGACACTTTTATTTTTCCTTTCTTGTTGCCGTAAGCCTAAACCCTATATTAGCAATGTTCATATTAAATCAGCTTTTATTTAGAAAAACTGCAAAGGGCACTAATGCCAAAAGAATGACCAAGAGGTAAAAAATGTTTGTTGTCTGAACATTTAAAACTCTGACATTGTTTTGAGATGTGGAATAAATCTTTAAAAGACAAAAAAAACAAACAAAACAAAACACCAGTTTAAGTGACTGAACATGTTTCAGAAGGTTTGATGCCTCCGAGCTCTGACTCAGGGATGATTACAGGATTCTTTTCTGAAAGCACATCATTTTTCCGTGCTTCTCTTGCCTGGCGGGTTTGTCAAACCGCTAGGATTGACTGAATTGCCACTCAATAAATTTGACTTGACCAACAAGTTTTCATCAATGACTCCCCGTCTCAGGAACACATGTGGAGGATGAAATTACGTTTCAGTCAGACGTGGTTGTCTCAACTCAAAGACAACTAAAACACCAGAGGCTGCAGACTGCAGAGGCTTATCCGTGACGCGCCTAAAGGGACTAAAAAGCACGGGATGAATCACAATTTAAAAACAAGTATGCAAATCTTTATTCATTTGGTTTGAAAGGTTACAAGTGACAGCCCTAGCTGAAATGCAATGACACCCCTGTGTAATTTTCGACATCTTGTCTGATGTTTTTTGTATACGACTGTGTGCTAAAGTGACCTATAATTTTATGCTAGTTTAAATGGCTGTTTCTGGCTGAAAAGGTCTCATTCAAAAGCCTTAAACACACACTGGGCACACAAATCCCAGTGTGATTATCCACACAGTAAATTTAGAAGTCAATTAGTCGCCCATTAATTGGTGAGGACAAAGTTTCCCCACAACCTTAACAACTTCACTCTTCCAGCGGCCTATAAATAAATACCTGGCTGCCATTATTATCAGTATATTTGAGATGCACCTTACAAAAAGGGTTCAGCCCTTATGTAACTATGATCTAACCTTATTCCATCACATGAAAAGAATGATGGATGCTTCTGATTGATGGATCTCTCCCTCTCTATTTATATTTCTTCTCCATTTCTGCCTTTGTGTTTGTGCTTCAGAGAAACAGCAAACCATGAGCTTGTGATTAATTTCCTTCTGGTGTACCCTCTTCAGTGGCACTCTTTGCCTTTATCTGAAGATCCTCTGGGCCATTAAACATTGTGAGCAGCACAATAAGTAATAATGAAAGATTGGGTTGTGACATTACACAATTAAGTACATTTAAATCATTTAGATACACCTCCATCAATGAGAAAAAAATAAAATAAAAATACAGCCTTTTCAAAATGACACAAACTCAAGAATTTCTTTATAGGCGTTGTCAGTCAAACCAAGTGTGTAGCTTTGATTAATAGGGCAACATTTCTTTTCGAATATGCATGAATACAAAGTATGAAATATGGGGGAGATTTGTCAGACACGTTAGAAAAATCATAACAGGCTTTCAGGTTTGTGTTTTTCATTAAAAAAGGAACTGGAGGCACACTGACATTTGTCCCTAGTCAGCCAAGTTGAGGGCTGGCATCGCTGGAACAAATATCAACAAAACAGCTTTTGAATTTATTAAATTTTGGTCCCAAAATGAATTGTGTGTGTGTGTGTGTGCACCTCTCTCATACTTAAGCACCGAGGTTGGGTTTTTATTATTTTTTTCTCCTTTGAAGTTAAGAAACTTACAAGACAAGAACAAATAAAGGGCCTCTTTTCACCTCATCCCCGGCTCTGTTTGATGCTGATTAGCAGCCTCGGCTGTATCCTCATCCACACTCAGTGAAGATGGATGCAAAATCAGGGTGTCCTGGTGTGCACCCAGGGACCCGGTGTGTCAGGGTGCCCTTGTATGTGCACTGGAAAGACAGAAGTTAATCAGGGAGAAATGATTGCTCTATATCGAGAGCTGATGTCTTGGGTTGTAGTACCTCTTCAACGTGCTGTTTGTACAGACGGTAAAAGGTCAACGTTTGGCTCCTTACATCTGTCTGAGGAACATGGAGGTCTTATTGTACTGGGAGAGAAGCAGAACGATGCGACATCTCCTCAGCTGACCCATAAAACACTCATAACACACGTTTTGTGATAGACAGGGGGCCCTTGAATCACAGGAAAACTGACAACCTTGGGAATACTTTTTACTGAATTGTGTGAGTCTAACATGAAAGTTAAAGTACAACACAGTTGACTCTATTCCATGTTATCTGTGGAGCCAATCAGTGCCGCTTTCTGCAGCAACTTCTCTATTTATGACTAAATGAAGTAGCGGCCTGTGACTCTTAAACCTTGGCCCTTTGTCCCCCTCTCTCTGTCTCTCTCTCTCTCTCTGTCTCTCTCTCTCTCTCTCTTGTGCTCTCGCCAGCTGCAGAAGTGCAACTGTAGCCCTGAAACAGAGATGAATCTAAGCTAGTTACCCTTGTGCACTGTTATCGAATTAATACCCACTCGAGTCACTTCAAAAAGACAGACATAAAACAAAGGCCATTCGGTCGCATTCTGAGCAAAATACATTTAAATATTTTCACCACTTTGATGGTAATCCAGCTGACTTCTCACAACAGAAGGTGCACTGACTGCAAGCTACGAAATCATTTCATTTCAGATAACATGGACTAGCAGTTTGTAAAATAACATCATGAGCAACTTTAACATCCATTTGACAGCCAAAAAATAAAATAACCAAACAAGTCTTCTAAGTGGTCATCCTCACTACATCTATGCACTTTCTATTCAGGGCTTATGAGGACAGTGAGGCTGGGATGTGTGCACTCTGTCTGTAACCTCTTAAATCAGAGACTTAGAAGTATTGGTAGTCTAACAGGCTGATTCCAAAAGCATTAGTCTCCACTGTGGTTATCTTGAATCAGTGAAGCAGAGAAAGAGAGAAAGGTTTCAATTCTATCTTATTTTCCCAGAACTCCTCAGAATGATGCCATTTCATTTCCATATGGAAATAGGCCAATGCTGATAATTCGGCCTCTCAGTATGTGTATTTGTTGCTGACACTGATTTATTTCCTTTAATAAAAGGCCTTTGTGAGTGGATGTCACTAATGCATTACTCTGACAACATCTTTGAGGTATATTTTCAATTACATATTGTGTCTAGCAAAAGAAAATGTCACTCCTCTTTCCAGAGCTTTAGGATGAAAGCAGCATTATTAATTTAAGTGATCCTTTTCTTTGTTTGTCATGAATGGTGCACCTCTCATTCAGTGCAAAAAAACCTGTGGGAACTAGCCATCAAATTCGAATATCAGACGGCTGAACTGTGCTCATGCAGAATGTACTCTATAATTCATGGGAATAGGTTAGATGGGCAAAATTTGCTTGGCCTCTGGCCTTGCCTGCTGCAATTCACTGTGCTCAATAGAGAAGGAGCCACAAGCAAATGAAATTTACCTACCAGCATGCCAAAAGCCTTTACCGTATTACACTGCACCAAGCCAAGAAAAATATGCAGGCATTTTGTTTTCCTAGAAAATCAACCTCACCATTTACTTTTAAGGTTATTTTCTTTTATCCTGTGGAATAATAGAGATGCATTTGATTCACACACTTATGTCTGCAAATAAGACTCTGAATGAATTAATTGTGTTCAATTTTGAAAGCAGGATTTGCAGTGAGAAATGTCTTGGAATAGAAGGAGAACTCCTAACTGAGCCTCCAGACTTGAGCTTAATCTGCAGAATGTGGGTTTCTCCTTCAACGAGCTCGCTGTCCTTAGAAAAACTCTGACTGCAAAGATGCACTTATTAGTCAGAGTTTGTTAGACTCCTGCCAGGTTTTAAACAAAATCCCTATGGGATTGGCTTAGCTTTTTATGAGATGCTTTTGCTTCACTTTCACTCCTCTGTTTCAAAGAGGATTACATGACAAAGGCATTAATTCCTTAAAATACATTTCTGGCATAAAGGTGACTTCTACCGAAAAGTAGAATTTTGGTTAATTCAGATTCCAGGATGGCAAGCATGCTATGTGGACACATCATCAAAATGAAACCCAGAAAAAAACAAAAAAACAGGTGTAAATGGGGGTTGTTAAAGAGATCAGGGCTTTAGGGTGAAATGTGTGGATTAAATTCTAACCCATACTCACTTTGTCTCCAACTCTCCCAAAGCTGTGACCCGGGGGAGAAGTTGGATGGAAAGAAATACTCCACTTAACCATGGAGCTTTTCCAATAGACCACTTATTCTTCTGTAAAATTCAGTAAACGTAAATGAGCAGGGCCTCTTTTCTGGATTAAAATATTTGTATTTTATGTATTTGCATTTCAAATGATCGATTAATCATTGTTAATTAATGAGCTCCAAAGTGCACTTTTTTTTTTCTCAGTTTATGTTTCATTGAAACAATCAGAGAGTCTTCAGGATGGTAGTGATTATTCTCATTAAAATAGAGTTAGAGTTCTTTGAGAGACCCTGAACTGCTCCCTTAGAAGAAAACTGAAAATGACCTTAAATTAATTCACATTCTAAGAAATGCCCAGACTGATCAACAATACACGGTTTAAGAGTTCGTAGTATTCCGTGAGACAACAACAGGAAAAAGGGGAAGACATGGTGTGTGTGTGTGTGTGTGTGTGTGTGTGTGTGTGTGTGTGTGTGTGTGTGTAGGGGTGGGTGGGGGTTTGTGGTTTTGTGACTAGCAACAAGACAGAGTTCCTGAGTATGATGCTAGCAAAAAAAGATTTTTTGTTGCATTTCTCTTTAATCTCTTGATCTAAAACATGCACATTTTTTCTTTCCCACTATCAAAGTTAAGGTTGGAAGATGAGCAAAAAGCGAGGGATTCAGCCTGTCATGGTTGAGCGATCGAACGAGCGAGCGAGGCAGGCGCCGGGCCTGAGAGAGGGAATACAAACTAGATGCTTGTGTTTCGGACATGACGGCCAACAAGAAACGAGTGTTAGTACTCGTGTTGAGCGGAGCCACTCTGCCTTCACCTAATGGAAATTGGCTGAGCAGAGAGAAACAGTGACAAATTAAATGGGCCATCAAAAGCACTGCTCGTGTCAGAAAGACAGAGCAAGCATTTCCTGATAGAATTAAAATAATTGCGTTTAATCTTCAACTGGCAGCTGAACTGCTTTTTCTACTGGACAGCGGCACACTTAACACTTCAGGCCTGCAATATGACTGGAATGTACTTCCAGATGTATTTACATATATACATACACACAAATAAAGGAACGTAAAGAACTATCAATGTTTTTGGAAGTCAAACATATTTTCTTAAACCAAAAAAAGTATCTGTGACATTTTGAGGACTTGAGCGGGCTTGAGAGGGGTCCGAAAAAAAATTATTCGTTGTTGTAAATAAATCAACAACAGTAATATAATCCAAACAGGCTCAAAACAACTAGCAAGGTATAGCTCGAGGCTATTCTCACCCAAACAGTGTGTTTTTTATCATCTAGGAAAAGACCCTTTAGATTTGAACGGAGCAATATTTGGACTTTAATTCTTAAGTAATGAGAGATTGAAAGAGTGTCTTTGTACTGAACCATATTCCTTAACTATTGCATATTTTTAATAAAACAAAGTGAAAAAAGTCATCTTCAAGTCAAACAAAGTACATTTCTCACAGTGTATACCGTAAATTCCGGACTATAAGCCGCTACTTTTTTCTCACACTTCGAGCACTGCGGCTTCTACTCCGGTGCGGCTAATGCATGGATTTTTTATGGGGGACAATGAGCTTCTGCCGCAAAAACATTTGACTTCGTCACGTCGGATCTTAATATCAGTCATTTTGCGCTTCATGCACGCACCCTCATGATGGAAAACACACGGAGAAATACATATGATGCAGCTTTCAAGTTAAAGGCGATCGACCTGGCTGTCAAAGAAGCTAACAGAGCTGCTGCACGTTAAGATGACACTGACAGCGACAACAGAGACTGAGGAAGTGAGTAATGAAGTCATTCTGAGGCAGTGAATGGATGGACTTTTTCTTGTGAAATATATTACATCTTTTTCATCAGCCGTGTTACAGACACCGTCGGCTAGGCTTCGTATTGTAACGGTTCATGTTGTAAAGTCAGTAGTTGATAATGTGTTCATAATTCCGATTATGTGGAGAGTCAGTGAATGCACCAGCGAGAACGTGTTGAGTGGCTGTATGAGAGAACGCTGGAGGAGAGAGTTGGATTGTTACGGCAAGTTACGTGTGTTGCTCTCTGCTGTAAACGGCGTGGTCATGGCCGACAGTGATCGGGTGAAGTAAAAGTTATTATTTGAACGCTCTCGTCGTCCTTTAACGTCCGTACGGACGCTACAGTATTTGCGGATGTTACCGGTAGCCTACGTATGTGTAAATAGCTCTTGTTATAGCGTGGACACCTGCGGCTTATAATCAAGTGCGGCTTATATATGTACAAATACATTTATTTACTTATTTTTAGCCGGTGCGGCTTATATCCAGGTGCGCTCAATAGTACGGAATTTACGGTACATAACTGCGTAACACACAAGTTGTATGCAATGTAGCTTATTAACCAATGAGGATGTCACAATATCCACATCTGTCAAAGACACCTTACTGCAATATAAATAAAAAAAAGGTGATTGAAGATTGTAAAAACAGGTAAACAAGTGTACCAGCTGAACCTTGTTCACAAATCAAGTGTATTCACAGTATAACAATCGAGAGCCCCCCTGGTGATAGCTTTTACATACTGTGCATGTAAAGCACTTCTATTGTCTTGGTGTCACTTTAGGAGTTGGTAATTTAATTAAAAAAATGAATAAAAAAACGTCAAAGGCAGACTTTCTTTACCACCAACAACCAAAGAGTATTTAAACAAGAACTTTAAAAGATGAATTTAACCTACTATCAACACTTACATTCAAAGCCAATTCAGAGGAAAGTGATGGTTTACTTATTTCAAATAACTCTCCATAAATAGCTCTAGCGGGCGTTCCATCTTTCGTTATTTTATGCTATACAAAGATTTCGTCTGGCTTCCACTATAAGTACCACCTCCAGCATGGTCACACACAATAAATCCTCCTTTCTAACAGAGGAACAGATGGTCGACATGTCATTGTCAGTGCTTGTCTCTCTCTTTTTTTTCTTTTTTTTTTTTACTTGTGACATTTATTGTATGGCTGAACGGATGGATGGCTGAGATGGATTGGTGGGTGGACCGGTGGGTGTGCGGTTAGGTTAGAGGAACACACTTCAGTGCTGACACTTACTTTGCTATTCTGCAGAGTGACGTGTTGAGAAGTAAGTGGGCAGTGTAAAAAGAAAGTGACAGCATCAAATGACCAATTGGCACCTCCTATTCCAATGTTTGTGTTTCTGAGTGAGGCCAGAGCTGAGTGCTGCTGACAACCAAGAAATGATCCCTCAAATAAAATTCAAGCATGAAGCTACTTTCTGCTAGGTGTGCATGAGATGCTGAAGGCTAAGGCTGCCCTCAGATAAATATTTTGGTTCAAGATATGTATCGATTGCCACAGAAACAGTGCATCGGCGGTAAATAGAAGAAGGTGTGGCTTTAATAAAGAATGTGGCTTTGTTCTGCACAGAAGGTGCGTGCCATAGGAGAAAGCTCTGGCTGGCACAGCTGAAATGAAATCGGCCAGCCCAGGTTTCACCTCATCTCAAACTGTGATTGTCAATCAGCCAGCCTTAATGCAAGACTAAAATTCTACCAAACCTGTGTGGGTTTGCTACAATCAGGCAGGGAGTAGCTTTTGTTCCATTTTAATTTCAAACATATTCTTGGGTTGATATAAAGCGGCAACTTCAGTCAGGTCTTGAAAAATAAAGCCAACGAAGAATCACAAAATCCAGCAGTTTCTCCACTTGATTTTTTTTTTCTTTTTAAAATGGCTCTGTTTGGATTTTGAAAACAATACATGTTATATACAGTATAGTTAGGCGCGTAGCTGAAGGTTGGGTTGACTAAAAATGACACTAAGACAGCAATTCCAACAATGAGGCGGTTGCAAACTAGCCTGCAGTAACAAACGGCTGTCTTCACTGAGGCTTTGTCCATTAACATAAGTCTGTAGTTGATATTTTATACTGCAAGCATAGAAGATACTTCTTCAAAGACACAAAAAAGTCAGTAAAACATAAAGATTAACACCCTTTTTGTGAAACATTTTAAATAACACATTCACAGGTACTTCATATTTGTCGAACATCTTATTTCTAATTTAGGCTGTAAATATTGTAGCGTGGGCAAAGATTGACTTGCTTACTTGTCCCATTACAAAAAAAAAACATGAAATAATTATCATCTAGAGGTATACAATTATTTGAGACTTAATTATGAAATAAATGTTATTCAGGCATGTGTTGAAGCACACACATTTCAATTCCACCCTTGTCTAAGTCATTGCCAGTCTACAATGTCTGGACACGCTGCTGCTTCATGGTAATAGCTGACAGGTCTCAATGCAAAGATATATGACGAAGGACTTCATCTGACATGTTAGGGGCCATTGTCCACTGACGGCAGCTTTTAGCTTAATCACACAGCATAAGCACCATAAAAATTGATTGCAAATAATTTCTCAGGTTATAAAGTATTGGTGTTTGTCAGGACTTGATGCGTAAACAGCATCATAATTCAAATGCTCTCCAAAGTGCTGACGGCCATCCATAAGTCATGACTGACTATGTGTCATTCAAACGACGTGTTTGTATCTTGTAGTTCAAAGCCTACTTAGTGCTATTATTTTTTCATTCTATAGAGGGGGTCAATTTATTACTCTGGACTTTCATGTTAGCATGAGAAGTGAAAGTGTAAGGAGTCAAATATGAAACACATCCATCCATTTTTTGCATTTAAAAAAAAAAAATGCGACCGCTTTCTTTCTGAATTATTCTTAACAATAAAACTTATGAAGACAGCCTTTGTTTGTGAAGGATTTCAATCAAGTTCTGCTGACTCCACTTCAGTGCTAATTGTTAACATTAAAACATAATTAAAAAAGTGACGATCAAGCAGAGAGGCAAACAAGCTCGGCTATGCTAATTTAAAAGTTTAACAACAATGCAATCTCTGAAGTATTACAGTGTTTATAATGTAAGTGTCTGTTTAAGAGAAAAGTTGCTAATGAGCTCAACTGCGGAAATGTGTTGCTATGAACACATATGGAAATACTGCAGTAATTAAAGTTGAGCATAAGGTGGTAGAGATATTGATGGGGGGAAAAAGTGTGAAAAATAATAGGTGATATGCTTAATTAGCCTCCATGTTTAGGCTAATTAATGGTGAGTGTTTGAATTAGGAGATAAGTAGTTTGAAGTTTCAGTTCCCACATAACAGGGCAAGATTTGTTGGGCTATCAGTGGAAGTTGTCTCCGGCACATTAGCGTGTGAGTTCATCTCGTCCTGTATGCAAACCATCTTCACACTATCAATATATATTCATCAGGATCAGAGAGCCCACTCGTTTGCCAGATTGGAAAATTGGAGCAGTGAAGAGAGCTTGACATTCACTTTGTGCTGAATTGTTCTCACTTGACACCCAAGTTGCTGATTGATGAGAAATATTACGGCCTGGAGGAAAAGTAAAGTGAAAGACGAATGGGTGTAATGCTGGAGCCCTCGTCACATCTCAGGACCACAACTCTTTATTAATCTTTTGTTTAGGGGCGCACCTATCCATCCCTGTTTACGTTACACACGTAGGATTGGATCTGTCATATCAGGTATTTACCCGCATTTGTCTCTTGGCTCTCCTGTGTGTGTACGTGTGGGAGTGTGATTGTGCTGTGTACCTGTATGAATGAAGCCCATGTATTGAAATTGGCCGCGTGTTCTTGTGTTAACAGGTGCCAGGCTGTAAGTGTGTTGCAGTAAATTCACGATAATCTCTGGAAACACGTGTCGCTGGTGAAACATTCTACACCACATGGTAAAAAACACAGAACACGCCAACAAAGCTTTTAAAAGCGGCTGCCTATCTGTGTGATATAAAGCATTTCAAAGGATAAATGGTCTGAAAAGGGCATTTTATTCCACACATGGCCAGAGGGATGTGGTCACATGGACACTTTGAAGGTCACAAAGACAGAAAGAACACAGGGAGAAAAAAAAACGAGAGTTGAAGATGTAGAAAATCAATAAGCAAGAATGAGGGGGGGGGAAAAAAATCCAGAAATGTCTTAAAAGATGCTCGCACCAATTCTGATCATTTCTCAGCACTCAACCGTGAAAAAAACCGTGTTCTTCATTTTTGTCCTACATATTTGTTAGCATGGAAGTGCTTAGCTATCAGATAACCGCTTTGTGCTGAGAACGTATCTATATATAGACTGATAACAGCACATTTGTGTACATCAGCTGGTGGCGAAAGTTACAGCTTGTGCATGGAGGTAGAAAAGATGAGCATTTTGGCCCAGTTGGCCAGACTAGTGAAAGTAAATCATTTGCTATTCTTGTCCAGGCTTTTGGTCGATTTAGGAGAGCTGTTCTTCACTAATCTCATCTGATCTGACTCCCTCCTGTTCACACATTCTGATCTTTTTCCAAGGGAAATTTGTGTGAACTGTAAAATAATGCAATGGTTGAACACTTTTTTTTTTTTAGTTTTTCTCTTTCCTGTCTTTAGGGAAAAGGTGTTTTCTCTAAGTTGTCAGTGTCTTTTGATCACCTCCCCTCCTCAGAGGAGTGTTTATATCAAGGAAAGAGAATCAATAAGGGGCTATAGGCTGCATTCACATCAGCACAGAATTTTACAGTAAAACGCTCTATTATGTGTGTGTTTGCATTCGGAGCAAAACGGCTGCAAAACACTGAACTGAACAAGTTTTACGTTTTATTTTACTTGACGTTTTGTTTGTCTTTCATTTCAAATAATGTGAAAAATGTGAGCGAAGAAGACGGGTGATGTATTTATTTCACCACTCCGGCTTCCTCCCACAGTCCAATGACATGCCCATTAGATCAATGGGTGACTCTAAACTGTTCGTGCTTGTGAATGTGAGTGTGGCAGGTTGTCTGTCTCTATAGCTTATCCCTCTGAACATTCAGAGGGATGTACCTCGCCTCTCAGCTGGGAGCTGGGATCGGCTCAAGAACCCCCCGCGACCCGGAACATACAGACATGGATAAAGGATGGATATAATATTTGACATCTATACATATCTTGTGAAAAGGTAAAAGATGAGTGGCCATACTCAGCCCTTTGTTTTGAATTTCATGGGCATGGTCTGAACTTTCAGGCGTGTTTTGTCCCCCCCCCCCCCCCCCATGAGTTCCTGTTAACTTCTGACCCTTGCCAATAAAATCTAAATTGTGATTCATCCCATTTGAAACACACTGTCAGACCCTCTCAATCCTCCCTTGCCAAGATTTAAGCCATGGAAAAGGTCAAGTGTCTGGATCATCGGCAGTGTCAGCATATTGATAGACTTGTTAGCCTGAGATTGATTGATGGACAGACTATTGATCAGTTCATGTCAGGATTACATTTTTGCTTGATGATTTTCATCACGTTTTGTATTCCTGCAAGCTGTAGAAAGGTTTAGTGCTCGTGTATTCTTTTACTATTTGCAGCTCGGGTATGTGGCAGTGCAGCCCATTATCCCACAGCACTGGTGCTGGGGATATGACATTCGAAAAGGTCACTGTAAGTTTTACGGTCAGTAGGGTGGCCCAGTGGTAAGGAAGCGTCCTATAATCAGCCTTGTAACCTGCCCTGCTTAAGTGTTTCGAGTAAGACACAGATTCCCTCCTGAGCACACAGACACAGCTTTATGTCTGACCCCGACCTCTGATCTCTGATCACCCTGCAGAGAGCGACATGAGCGACTTTCACAAGAGAGGATCACATGAACCAAAAAGAAAAAAAAAAAAAAAGCAGAGAAAACGGAAGAGGTCACTTTCAAGAGCAGCTCTAGTCGCTGTTCTTGTTACTCCTCTCACTTAAATCAGGTCAAAGCAAAGTTTCAGTCCAAAAATGTCCTCAGGGCACAAGTAAAGTGAGCTTTGTGAAGTGGAACCCTGCATGTCAGCCACTTCTGCCAGGACACCATTATTTGCACTGTGGCTCTGTTGTTATGATGTCATGCCAAAAAGAAAAAAAAATCAGCCTTGTTTTGCTTAGTTCAGACCATTTTTTTATTATTATTTGCTTATTCCAGACAAATTAAATCAGAAAATGGAAGATGTATACTTGATTGTTGTTTTTCATTTTGCTCTGACTCTGTAAAGCCACTTTAATGTACTGAGACTTGGTTGTGATAATTGTTTGACACACCAACTTGTACAGTAGAACCACAGGTCAGGCAAACATTATGCTCAATAGTATGTTTATTTTTCGTCAAATAGAGTGGACGCCGACAGTCAGTGAGTGGTTTAAAGCCGTCATTTGCTCATAGGCTTTTAAATCTTGAAGTAAACACAAGCAAATAAAACACTGAAGTGAAGATTTTCATCGACATTTCTTTTTTGCACCAGCTTTCACAAGCTTTGATTTCTGCCCCATTATTAATGTCCCCAAAGTCCGACTTGCAGGAGTGAAGTGATTTAGGGAAACACAAGTGGATTAATAAATCGAATCCAGAGCACTATGGGATGCTAATGCACATGCATGAGTCCTATACAATATATATGAGCATGCATTTGAATTTGAACTCTCTTTAAAGCCCTGCTTTCTCTCCTGCAGGAATCCGTTTGAGACCCTTAATGAAAGCGTGGGCATGCCCCGATGAGTTTGTTGAATGTGTATAAGATAAGTTGATATGCTTGGCAAATCTGAATTTGTATAGTCCTTCCACTGTGCATAAAACAACTGGGATGGATCAGTGAAAACTAGCATGGCATGTTAACTGCAACAAAAAAACCCACTGAAATAGTATCAGCTGTTTAAATTATCATATCTCTCAGGCTCCAGGTTCCTATCTGCAGGAGCATGACAGCACCCTGAACTATCTTATTTCACAGATTCCAAAAACTTGCATTTTAGTTTGTTTTATTCACTTTAAGAAATATGACTGAATGTGAGATATGACAGGGTCTCTCGCTTCTGAAATCCTCTGAAAGTTTGGAGATTTAAAAATAAAAAAGTTGAAAAAGAGCTTTTAAGTAAATGGATGACCTTGGGAGTACTTGATTGCTTATTAAAAAAAAAGCACTCAAATTCCTCAATATGGCTCAGCTTTCTGGACTTTTCTCCATCCCAACGATCATTACTCCACATCCTCAGGAAACTCGGTGATGGATATTAGATGTAGCAGCAGTTTTAAAATGAATGATTTCACCTACATTCAAAAAGAGGAGAGAGAGAGAGAGAGAGAGAGAGAGAGATAGTGAGAGAGAGGGAGAGACCTCTGGTGTTTAATTTGAACCAAAGCTGTCCCATTTGAAAGTATGGTATTGTAAGATACCCCATAATAAAATGTAATTGTCACAACAACAAAAAAAGTATTTGTCATGACATTAATGCAAGTATCAACAAAAATCCTCTGCTAGTGCCTGAAACATGGGGACTGGTATCGGATAGTAGACCAAGCAATGCACTGATCAGATCTGGTAATTCCACTGCTCTAACAAAAAAAATACTGATGTCATCAGAACTTTCCCATCTTTTCTTAAAGCTCCAAAACAGTACCCCATACATAACCAATTGCACTGTCCCCACCGATGGATAATTTATACCACTGGCACAAAAAAAAGAAGAAAAAAAAAGAAGTGAAAACGCTCTGCTCTCCAACCTTTTATCTTGTGTTGATGTTCTATAAGGGCTTTTCCCCAAACTGCTCGGAAGAACGTCATGGACTGACCTTGTAAATATTAACTAGGTTTAGTATTTAGGATCCAATATCCTGTGTGTGTGTGTGGGTGTGTGTGTGTGTGTGTGATGTTACATCTAGGTGAGTGGGGAATCTCAAAATCCAATGAACTGAAATCCCCTAATACAAATGTTCTCCACTATTCTTTCTCCACATATATTATAAGCAGGACTTTTATTACACCAGGGCCAGGGGCAACAAGGAAAATGCCATCAAACCACTACCATACTTTACATCCTTCAACCAAATGCCCCAAAATGGAGGGGTTTTCCATTTCCTTCTATTTTATCACCAAAAATAAATAATTTATCAAATGCATTGGCCGGTAATCTCAAAGGAATCATTAGAGTGATGAATTGCTTACCATGTGGCGCTAAGTGTGCAGGTGTATCCTGGAGCTTCGACCTTGTAAAACACAGTTGGTGCACTGCTGAAGGCAAATATTGCCTTGGGGAAAAGAGGAAAGTATGCAAATGATTGGAGTAATAATACAACAAATAATGTGATTTAACAGTATTGTTTTTGTTTCTTGTAGAAACAGCATGAAAAGGATTATTCTCATTTATTTTCTTGGGAGGGGATTTTGAACTCCCCCTCAAAAAAAAGAGAGAGAGAGAGAGAAAAAAAATCAGTGTTTACAATTTTGTTATTCTGACGGTTTTGCATGAAAATTCCGGGCTGTGCATGTCAATGTTGAATCTGTACATGTCCAGCAGCAAACACATTTGGTTGAAGTAAGACCACATATCTCTGAGCTGTTTGATTCTTTTTCATGCCCCTTCAGAGGTTCACGTCTCCGTCAAACACATCAGGAGGGAAAATATGTCTCAAAAGAGCCGGTGACAGGCCTTGTTCGAGGCTACAGTTTGTTTGGTTTCAACAGATACATCTCCACGAATCAAACTTAATTTTGAATGGCAGGATGTCAGTGCGTGCACACAGCTTTCGATAAAACAGCTTAGTTCATGATGAAATGCAAACTGATTGAACGAGCAGAGAGGCTCTCCAAGCACTGTCAGGTCAGACGATGCAAGGCCTCTGAAAAACATTATATTCAATTCCACTGCCAAAACAAAGTCTGACTTTTTGCTCTATGTGGATTTGTTAACTTTTTTTTTTGTAACCATTTTGGCTCTACATATGATCAACAAATGTTTAGATGGCTCTTCAAAAAAAAGTGGTTCTCTCTAATGAGGTCATCATTTTTGAGAAAAGACGACACAAAATACCAAGACCTGTTGTTAAAGCCTCGTAAAAATCCCTCACCATCTCCTCCCAATAAAAGTGTGGATCATTTACATCACAATAGCTTAACAGGCTTGTTTTATTGCGGCACGTTCCTCTTGCATCTTTTTCTTTCCAAAGGGTAAATGAAGTTCAAAAAGCACACGCTCACTGAATGGCTGATTTGTCCTGGATGAATAGGATAGTGAGGAAATCTACAATGGCTCCCTGCTCGGCAATCACGAATTGGCCTGAATGCGCAGGAAGCCATGCCACCACCAGTCTGGTCCAAGCAACTCTATTCAAATGACCACATCCATGTCTCCCTGTAAAAATGGCTTAAATGAGCCTGTTAGGCCCTTTGAACGGGCCGGGGAGGAAAACAGGACATGTCAACCAGGGAGAGATCAACAGTGAAACAAGAGGAGCTTTGGTCTCTGCCTCAGGGAGAAGTACTCGCGAGTCTCCTCTGCTCCCTCCTGTGATGATTTGACAGTCAATGCTGATCCCCCCCTCTCTAAAAACGCTGTAACGTTCAATGAACAAAAGACAACTCCACATAGTTTAATGTCATATTTGTCCTCAGGAGTCGAACTTTTTCTTCACTTTGGATCCACTTTTGTGAGTTTGTTTGATGAAGTTTTTAAGGACGACACAATAGAGTGTTTGTTGCCGCCCGATCTTTCATCAGGGGAAAATCACAGCAAAAAAAAAAAAAAAAAAAGTGTCAGTAAGACTAAGTCAAAATCTTAACAGTTCACTGTTTCCATCTGTGTTTTATGAAAATATATCACCGTATGCTTGATAAAAAACCACAGCAAACAACATAATTGGTGTTTCACATTCATAGTGAGAATTTGAATCTGGTCCACAGCCAGTTTCTTGGCCAACCTCTCAAAAAGGAGATAGTTTTTCGGGCCCCCTACTGCTATTCTCCTGGCAGCCGCACTGTGTTTAACTATCACTTTGACTACTTTAGGACAGCTTGAATCAAGGTCTCATAGTTTCCCTGTCACTTGGTCAACAACCAAATCTTACACCCCCGTGAAACTCATTTCCCTTTTTGTTATGTTCCCCCACAGCCATGAAGATAAAGCAAGAACAAACCTGGACCTTGTTTGGCATCCTTGCTTTGCATTGTTTACAAATGAAACCTTTGTTTAACACTTGGGATTAGCTCTGGATAAAGTGCTACTCTGAGCACTGGAGGTGAGCGTGTTGGTGTGAGGAAATAGACGCCTCTTCCTCCCCCAAGGGATCAACAACGTTCACAGTTACCGTGGTGACCGATGAGAGACTGCTCTCCCCTTGCCACATAAACCTTATTTACTAGCGCAGCTGTTCAATTTTGCAACACCTACCCCACCTTTTCTCTTATTTGCTGTTCATGCCTGAAGAAGTGCACCTTGCGCCTCGTCTCTATCCCAAAGATATATATGCATCTGAAAGAGAGACTGCTGCAGTGAGTCCTCAATTTCTTAGAAAACAACCTCTGGGGTTGCAGAAAATTTATTTTTAAGCAATAATTAGAATTCTGTGGGTCAGGCCTCTTTATTAGATCATTGCTTTGAAAGTTGCCATTTAGAGGATTTCATTATGTGTTTGTTTTGGCCCTCACAGGCTTTTACTTTGAAAATGCCTTGCATCAGCATCTGTGAATTTCTTGGAGAATCATGTCAGAGAGAAAAAAAAAAGACATAAATCACAGGGTTCAACATACACACAGTCATGCACATCTCCAGACAGACACTTATATACACAAAAACTAAAAACCAAACAAATCTACAGAACTACAAACTGAAGAAATTACTCTCAGATTACTCACAGATAGAAGCAGACAGGCCAACATGCCCATCTACCCCCCCCCCCCCCCCCCCCCCCATCCCTACACACGCATCCACCCAACACACACCCACACCAACACGCATGCACAGACAAACACAGCATTACTTCTCCACCATCCTGCCACAAACAAACTCTCTGTGGAGAGATGCTTGTGACGCTAAACTAATAAAGCCAGCATGGTGGCCACAACAGGCTGTACACCCCAAACCACCCACACACACACACACACACACACCTACACACACCCACACACACACACACACACAGCCCTCAGCAGCATGTTTTGCCTTTCCTTTTATGGTCTCCCATCACGGTAGGATTATAGCTCACAGAATGCTCATCCGCTATCCTCAGAGTAAGTCGTTCACCATCAGTGCTGTGACCTCAGAGACCCACTAAATTGGGTGAATGGTGTGTTAATGAATCACATGTTCATAGAGCAAAATGAATGAAAGCTGGAGTGTTGTATTAAGTTGTGCCATGGTTTTCACAGACGCAAGCACAGCATGATCGCTTAGGGGAAAGTTAGAAGAAAGCATTTGGAAATGCCAAGCCACTAATGCAATAAATGATGCTACTTGGCACAGCATCTTAGCGAAGTTCCTCTTTAACATGAGGGAGTGAATGGCGTGATCAGCACCGTAATGACAAAACAACCGTCACTGTTTAATATTTAAAATAAAATGTATTTGATGTGATTTAATATTTAGAGCGGTGGATAAATCTGTGTTAATATGGAGTTTAGCCTTTGGCCAAAAGAACAGTCCAAGGTGCTGGTATTTGTGGCACCCGGCAGACAGTAAGAATCGCTTCAGGCGCAGAACGGCTGGCGTTGTCTGTGACAAGAAGGGAATTAAAGCATACATCTTTGATTATTCTTTACGAGAGCTCCGATGTAGATCACGATTACTAAAGTTGGGAAGAGTTGGAACAGAAAGTTTGTATCAATCAACATCAATTACTTATGTTGTGCAGTCACGCAGTCAGGATGTGGCCTCTGCACTGCTTGCAGTTTCTTAATGATCTGTCTTTCCATTGAGGTCAGTGACAAAAATGTGTTCAAAAGAGCAACATGAGGGAAGGAAAAGCAGAAAAAAAAAAACAGTACTCTATTTAGTATTAGAAATCCTGTATAATCAAAAGGAAAAGTGGACCACGGCTGAAGTCATGTTTCCTGTTAGTTCTATTGGAGACAAAGTGAACTACTTAACGTCCTTTTTAAAACTCTTTCCAGCTTGATGTTAATTAAGGTGAACAGATAAACAAAGTTGAAAGAATAGGAGTGAGAATAAAACACACTGAGAGGACAAGCTCAACTTTCGCAACAAGTGAGAGAGCTGGAAACTTCTTTAACATAATGTCATGCACTTCTTAATCCGAAAAAGAGGCATGAAATGAAAGAAAACATTTAGTCTGGCAGACAAATAAGAAAGGCTTTTTATAAAGAGCTTTGGGCAAGGCCAGGACTCTATGTAGACAGGGTCAGCTATTCTTTTTCCCGCAATAAAAAAAACCCAAAAAAAACATTCATGTAATGATTTATGTACAGGACACAAAAAGAGGAGCCAAGTCATTTCAGCACATTCATTGCCTTTGGAAATTGTAACTCATAACTATGCTTAGTGGTAGAATAAAAGTCAGAGTTTTTCTTGTTTATTTATTTTTTTTAGGGTAAATAAAACTTCAACATTTTCATCTCAAAATCAACTCAAATCAGCCACACAGCATTCCAGCCCTACGGTTTACCTCGTCCCTGTAAAATTACATACTTCTGCTGGTATTTGTTGTAAATTCCATGTTTATCCTCTCAAGGTTAAATTGTATTTGCAGAATTCCACAGATGGAGAATCAATATCTACGGAAGCTGCTTTCCCATTGTTGAGATGCTGATTGAATTTAAAGTTTTGCTTCCTCCTTTCCGACTAAATTTCAGGCTATTGATTCACTTTAACATTATGAAAGCATCCCTCTTTGCCCCAAATGTCTGTAGGAAACACAAGTGTATTGATTGTTGGACGTACATAATCGTACCCTGTAGTATATCACAGGAACTGCACTCCCTGAGGCCATCACGCCTGCTGATGCTACATGTTGGCATGTCATACTTATTATTTTTTGAAGAATTACTACAGGGACTTTTATTTTTGACAGAGCAGAGGAGAGACAGGTCTACTTTTGGTGTGTTCCATTTACCTCGGCTCTCGGAGCTGGGACTGATGTCACACCTGAGTTAACCGTGTTCCAGTTGTGAGTTTTGTAAGCTTATACCCATTAAATGACTCGGCTGTATTTCTGTAAACTCAAACGTTTTTTAAGTAACAACCCAGCACATGATGCTATCTTGTATAAATTGCTCTTTTCTCAACAAGTGCAGCCTTTCTATGTGGCAATTCTTAAATGAAATCAGTGCAGACTGTGTTGCAGTCACTTTGGGAAGGGACTGGAAAAATAAGAGGATTCTGCCCATTTTGTCCGTAATGAGGTATGATGTTGGCAAGCAATCTCTCAATTCAGACCTATGATGAGTATTAGCACTTGCTCAATCATCTGGATAAAGACAGAGGTCACCTTTAATGTTGTGCAACAAAAGAGAATCCTTAAAGGTCCAGTGAGCCATTGAAGTCAGTCCAGCAGTATAGCCTCGCCACTGCAATGAGAAATCCTTTTTATGTCAGGAAGCTCGGCCTGATTGAATTCCTTTTGGTATCAGTGAATGGATCAAGTAAGAAAGGGGAGCAGATTTGTGCTTGTGATAAACTGTAGCCTCTGCTGAGCCATGGATTTACAGCAGGCCATGTTGATGAAATCCACTCCTGCAGTGTGTGCTGCGACTGTTGAGGCACTTTTAGCAGCCATGCATAATCCAGATGCACAAACTCATAAGACTTACAAATTACCAGCTCAGGTGTTACGAATAATTAATGTTTTCCATTGTGCCAACACTCAGGTCTTGTTAAGCAAATGAGTCATGTTAGGCACTCGAGATGCTTATTATGCTTATTCTATTTATAAAGAGAAGGCTTTAGGCGGTGCACAGTACACACACAGTCATACCACCCAAATGTTCCTGTTTTGGTGCACTTTTTAAACTCGGATGATGTTTGGCTACTTATCAAGTCTGTAGTTATTCAAGCAGTAAAGCAAAAGAAGAAAAATGCCCAAAGAGAGAGATTTTTTAACCTCTGTCATCAGATTTTCAGCTATTAGCATAACAATTAACCTAGTTTTCTTTTAATTATCAAGCAAAGCATTTAAACTGAACTTAGAAAAAAAACACACATTGGAGTTGTTTCTTACACAGATTTGTTTTCCCCTCATACTCTTAAGATACAGAATAATGCAAACAATAAATAGTGAAAAGTAATCCATTAAAGCTTGAACAGTTCATGTAAGAAAAACTAAAAATTACCCAAACTGCATCAGATTCAAAAACAAAAAAATTGCAGTACTTTGTAATGTCAAAAACAAAACATAACAGATATGTCCTGGGGTACTATTCCATTTCCTTCAACACATTTTAATACATTAGCACTGTGTCTGATTACCACCTTGTGTGTGCCAAAGTTTTCCCATTTGCCTGAATTGGCTTTTTAATAGTGCTGGGGAGGTTTCGGGGTGTGTTTTGGGCCATTTGCTGAGCGAGTATGTCATAGGGACAGAGCCTGCAGTGAGCTGTGGCTATCAAGATGAGACTGCAGAAAAGTAATAGCAGACACAATGGCTGAGACCAATAAGAAAGTACTGGAACGCCTGATGTGCAACAGAAAAAGGCCCATTTAAAAGAGGGAGGACATGAGCATTGGTTTTCAATCTGGACAAGGACACAATTAAGGAGTGAAAAGTAACTCCACAACACTACTGAAAGCTTTGCTTGGACACAGTTAGATCCATATTACAGGTCAAGTTTCAACACTTTTGCTTAATAGATAAGACTTTAACACGCAACTACTAGAACTACCATAGCAGTCATTTTGACTGCTCGAACATTATGTACATATCATTTGGATTATTAATAAAAGGATATAAGAATTCATTGGTGGAATAGGTAAATATATACATCAGGACTTTAAATGAAAATATAATGAGTGAGTGTTTTATTTATTTACATCAAGAGACATCACTCTCTGAACCTGCTCCTCCTGAATCTTCCTCATCAAGGCTCTGAAGCAAGTCTAAAGCCTCCAGAGCTGTCATTCTCTTTCTACGTGTAATTTGTGTCTCTCTTGGGGTTAGAGTAAAACTATAACTAGGTTTTAGCTTAAAAGAGCAAACACAACAACAGAGCAGGAAAAGGGGTGGGAAAATGTAGCAAATTACACCCCCTGTAAAAAGCATGCAGTCAATTTGACTGCTAATGGTAGTTCGAAGTAGTTTTACTCTTATCTTGTTTGTGTTTTGAAATTTAAATGATAAAAAATGTTAGAATCAAATATACACACATTTAGGAAAAGTCAGGGTCCTATTGGTACATGGGTTTTAAAAAAAAAACAAGTTATGACATTTCAATATTTTAAAAACAGTCAAAATGACTGCCTTGGTAGTTCAAGTGTTTACTCATTTTCTTGCCTAGGTTTTTTTTTAAGCTGTTTTCAAAGAACAGAAAATAATAGTATTATTATATAAACTCTGTCGCCTACATATCCAAAGAAAAGACATTTTCCATGCAGTTTTTTTTTTTCCAGCTTCACTGCTTAACCCTTTATCGGGCAAGTGACTATTTTTGGTCATTTCCGTACACATATGGCCACCCTTCTGCACCTCAGTAAGGTTGTGAAGCATGTGATCCTCACTCAGCCAATCAGAGGGGTTAAAGGTGGGAGTTTTGGTAGAGAAATATAAGAGTTGGAGAAGTGTACGGGTTATTTGGTATATGTTAATAACTCTATAGACAAACTGTCCTCAGAGGAAAATGTGGTCCCTGTCACACTGTGTGAAGATGAAATGCTACGTGAGAAGTTATGGTGGCGGGCCCACAACAGTTCAACCGTAACTCTCCTGGTCACCTTTTTTCTCCAAACAGTGGAAAACCAGTAAAAACTCTTTTTTCCCCCTTTGAGTAACGTTTGTGTACATTCAGTTCAGAAAATATAGCAAATAATTATTTCACTTCTCCAACTTTCGTATCTCACTACAAAATCTACATGGTGCACCTTTAAGCACGTGTTGTGCTGAGAACAGGTTCTTAGCAAGTTCAGGATTATTTCCTTCAACTTGAACAACGTCAAACTTCATCTGTCATCATCATAATTTATTTATTTAAATCCTCGGAAAACACATTGAAGGAGAACCCTAATTTGCAATGGTGCCGATGTACAGTACAAGATACAGATAGAACAAGCAACAGCGACAGACATTTGTCCATGTCTTTAGAACTGATCAAGTGGTTTTCTTATCTGATGTAGGATTAAATAATCTATGTGTGGCTTCCAGTGCTGTTACAAATCCATTAATAGAATTTGACTTTATTTTGTTTGCCTTCGCATCAAACCAGTCCGTTGCCCTACACACACTTTTATGCTGCAACAGTATTGCCCACGTACCTCTCTTCTCCTCGTAATCATTACAGTACGGTGATAGACTTATGCAGATGTATGATTTTCAAAGGTTAAAGGGCATAAGCAAAGGTTTTTAGTTTGTCCACTCGTTCCGTGAACAAATCACTGGTGAACATCATGTAATGTAGATTATAGGTCTCTGCTACTCACTTAACCACTTCACTTTTCAGAGACTACAAAGCAACTCCAATAAAAGATACACCTCTGATCTTTACATATTTCTGGCTATACTGGCATGCCTCACTGTGAGAAAGCGTTTGACAGTAATTCCTTGAGGTAAGTCATTTTACCTCCACATCTCCCATCAATGGGTCTTATCCCATCTAAACCCTGGGAGGAACATTAGCTATTGTGTGACACATTTTCCACACAGCTAGCTATAGGAGCACTAGTTTATCCCACAAGACTTCACCTCAAACTTAATGGAAAAAGGGTTAAAGTACTAAAATGCCAGCATCTTAAATACACTTAGGTGGCTCACGGCATAGGGTTTCAAAAATGGGCAAAAATACGATCATATTAATGTCTCAATGCAACATTTCCTATCCTGATTAATGCTAACAAAAACAAGAAACACTGTTGGGGAAGCATCTATATTTCTCTATAGTAGTAGAAATAATAAGAGCCCTAGACACAACCATAAAAAACCTCTAACCTTTATTGAGACCATTTATACCTCCATTGCCCTTGTTGATGGTATCGAGCAGTAACTGTCCTGGATTTACAGTCGCAGCCCTGCACTCTGTTTCTGTCCTTCACCACCATTGCTCCCAGGAAAAATCAAAGGATCAGATTTATAAGACTTTTATTTGATCAGCGTGGTTTGTTTTCTTAACACTGTAAGCCGGTAAATGTGTGACATATTATTAACACCAGTCTGAAAATGTGCTGGATGTACTGGATTATGTAACAAAGTCAGAAATTCCAGTCAATTAAAGAAATGACAACAGGCAGATGAAGATCTAAATTTTTAATTAACTGGGCTCTTATCTGTCTGAACCTCGAAGTCTCAAAAAAGAGAGTATTCTTAAAATAACACAGAAATACAACAGAATTTAGGTATAGCCTAAATAAATGTCTGTCTGAGACTGTATTCAATTTAAAAAAAAAAAATAATTGTCCAGACAGTGCAGGTATACCAAAATGTAACCAAATTGCTGTTTGACCTGTGTTTATGCTTACATGGACAATTCAACTGAACTTCAAATAACTTTATTTATATGTTAGGAATATCAGTTGTGTAAAACAGCATCAGTGCGCAAACAGCTCTGCACAAAAAAACAAACACACAACTAAAAACAAGAAGAAATAGTCTAGTCTACTCACTGCTTATTGTTATGTCAAGTTAGCATTTTCAGGTACGGTCATTGCATGTTAATTTTTGTGCGATGCGTGCTAACTTTAGCCTGCTAACACAACAATGCAGGTCCCAGGCAATCAGCTCGAGCCAGGGGACAATTTTGTCCGCCGCTTACGCTAAACTCCTCCATGTGAACTCAAGAGGAGGGAGGTTGGAGGTTCATGCTGGTGCTGCAGGGCGACATCTATTGGATCAAAAAAGTAGCACATTTTGTTCTTTTAAAAGCCAATATTTGAAAGGCACAAACATGGAAATATGAAATACTTTGAACAATGTGAAGAATGTACTTGTCAATTAGAAGAGAAGGAGGCAGTTACTAATCTGTCAAGCATAATCAGGTAAACCATCATAAAAAGCAATACAAGTCTGACTCAGTAAATCCAGGGACAGAAGTATAAAACCGTACCATACCCTTTTGTTCATTTGCATCACAGAAAAGGTCATCCAGCATGTGCAGCTGAGTGTCATTATGCTCAATCACTGCAGAGGTAATTGTGGAAGACATAAGCAAACACGGATGCCCTACAATCCTTTCTCCATGGCATTTAAAAGCATCCTCCACAAAGAAGGATGAAACGGCCCTGAAATGTTATTGGCATGCAATTTTACCGCTTTCCTTTTAGTCCGACACATTAATCATATTTATGTTATCTGAGATGCATTGTCATTCAGAAAGCAACAAATAACTCTCTTTTGCCCTCAGCCTCCTGATTTCTATGTTCCAGCATTGCTTGTTTATTCATGGCCGACACAAAAGTAATGCACAAGAAAGCCCCGTCACTTTTGGGAATAGTTAAATCATATTTCTTTGATTTAACTTCTGAACTTTCACAAGAATATATTTGAATTTAAATGTGTTAAGGTCTCTTGCTGTATATGTTTTTTTCCTTGTCAGAGACAGGAAATTAACAAAGAAAGCAGTCCAGTGGAATTAAGAGAGAGGAGATAATATAGAAAAAAACATTTAGTAAATCTAACTGCCTTCGATGTCCAGACAATGAATAATGTATTTGTATACATCGCAGTTGTCTGTTGTACTCAGTAGTGCTACAGTCGCTGCTGCGCTGCTGCTTTCTCTTCATGCCTATTTGAGTTACTGTCACTTTACTAAACAGTGATACAGATCAGTCCATGGTCGGAGCTTGAGTGCAGGGTTCACTGGCCACAGATGGCTAAAACTAAATATGTTGATCAAATTGTGGTGTGATGGATTGGAGAAATGGATAGTCAGAAATAACCTTCATTTTACTATTTCAGCTTGACAAACAAAACATCTGGAACTAAGTAACATGACCACATTAATAACAGCAGAAACAATCCAGTTCTACTTTTAAATGATACAAAAACACGTTCAAAAAGGAATACAAATTCAACATATACACTGTATATCCGACATAGGAACTTTCTCCTTCTCACTGAGATAGATATAGCAGTGTGAACAGATTTTTTTTAAGAAAGCTCAAGTGCTGATTGGAAAATTCTATCCAACACATGTTAAATCCCTGCTTCTTCAACCTGAATTGCAGTCCTTCCTCTTTGCAAGATACAAAACATCATACTTGAGCAGTATTGTTGAGAAAACAAGCTACATCCCCGGTGGCAGTTCAGTCCTCCTTTGCTTCCATAACCGCAGGCTTCATGAGCACTGAAACATCTGCATAGCCTGAAAACTCCTCAACTGTACAGCAGATCGTCTCAGGGTGATACCAGAAAGCAAAATCACACGCTGACGCTTTGTTCATATTCAGAGTGTTGTTCCGAACGAGGCCTTGCCTCTCGGGTCATATGAAGCCAGGTCACATAACAGTGAGCTTTGGGATGCTCCAGGCCTCTAATTGGGACATGGGGAAATGAATTTTCCAGCTATGACCTGTCTGGGATTTTACAGCCTGGGCGAGAACAAGAAAAAAAAAAGAAAGAAAAATAGACTTCCTGTTGCATGTAAAGAAAGATTTAATCCCTTTGTGATCACAGAGAGGCTTCCACACAATGAACCCATTTCCTTTCAAATTCAACTATCTATTATTAAATTGCTATCATTCATTTTCTGACAGAATAACTACAGAACATGACCATTTCTTCTCTCATCGTCATTTCACTTTTGATGATTTGCCTCTATGAATTCCTTTTTATCACAGAATAGAAGCTGATGCAGAGGGGAGGAGGAAAATGACCATTGTAAACTTAAACCTCATGCTATCCAGTCTCACTGTTCTATACTTTATCAAGGAATTACTAAAATACGGTAAAAATCATCACATTCCAGCTTTCCCCCCAGTGTCACTGACAGCATGACGACTCCATTATACTCATAGTACACAATACCACTGGTGGAAAATGAGTCATTACATTGTAATTTCATGCTGCCAGGATGTCGCGCGAGCTTCTAGAGGGCTCATGTCACGTTTGTAGAGACTGGAATTATGATAGCCTCCACATTACCGAAGGTTGTCCTGTATTAGAGTGTGTGTTGTCCACAAGGAACAGCAACTGAGTTACAAACCAGACAGAGACGCATTCAAATTAAATCACCGTTCAATATTCTGGTGGATTTGGTTGTGATCCTCTTCTATTTGCATTACATCCGCCCCATGTTGTGGTTAAACTAAGTGATATTATTTATGAAAAGCAACTGCACACCCTCTCCTGCAGCTGTGCAGGACTCCCTGTCATCAAATTAACAACAGCATGAGACAGTGGACTAAAAAATGCTCGCTGCCAGGGACTATCATAGTCACTGGCTGCAAATGCACCCTGCTCTGTCATGCAGATAATCATCCCTCTGCTGCAGGGAATCACGGGTTTGTGTGTTGGTGGGTGTCACAGGGGGCCAACGGGTGATTGGACTCCCCTCCATGTTCTTCGCCTAAACCGGACCTGTCAGAGGCCCAATGTGATCCCTCGTGCCCAAGTGTGACAAGGCTGACCCCGGAGCCTGCGATCCTGCCCTGCCTTGCATTGGTGGCACCCTGGTGGCCTATTGGACGGCAACGCCACAATGGCAGATTTTGAGGCTAGCGAGGGCCATGCAGTGAGACAGGTCATTACAGCTGCGCCCTTCAAAGAAAGCCCCCTCTCGCAAGGTCTGCAGCCTTTCTAAACTTGATCACCCTCAGCACAGAGGGCTTTGCATATACCTGCTGAGATTCCTTACAGATACTTTGCATGCCTACAGGGGGCCAAAAAGCCCAGGTCGGGCCAGACTTCTGCTCCCCAGAAACCATGCCCCCCTACTTTTAATAGATGCGTTCTCACAGCATCAGACACACTAATTACTGTGTTTAAGAACAATCTGTTATACAGTAGGAGGTCCACTGCACTGCCACTTAGGAAGAAAAAAAAAAAACATCACTTCTGCTATCCTTAGATAACACTGCTTTACATTCCTGATGTTTGTAATTTATAACTTATTCCACAGAGCATGATAGCAAATGTAGAATATTTTTGTAACTCCCTGGACACCCCCCCCTCCCCCCTTTGCGTTTTAAGATGCCTGAAGTAGGCAGGATTTGTCAGTAATGGTTGATAACTAATTCATTGGGCCTCTATTTTTTCAGAACCCAGTGGTTTTCATCTTATTTCTCACTTTAGAAGTTTCACTTTTAATCTTTTGCTTCGTCCGTCTGTCTGGAATGCCGAGTCCCATGCTGGCTGTTTAATACATCCTGCCAACAATAAAACTGTCTTTATGAAGTCATTGCATCTCATAACTTAGTGTTCCCATGTGGTCGAATGCAAATGCTGCACTGCTCTAAAAAAGTTTTTGGAATTCAGTGTTTGTGTGTTTGGATTAGTGTCTAATTAGTATGTAATCTTCAATAATTCGAAACACGAGTAAAACGAGTCACTTCCACATTTCTAAGCAGAGCAACATGGTGCATAATTTTTCATATCAGAGAACAATCTCAGCCATATCTGGAGGCTAACTGACTGGAGAGCCACCCCAGGCCAGTGTTTCTGAGACTGCAGGCCATATCTATCATAATCAAAGGCTTTTTCATGCAAATGCATGCTGACTGACTCTTTTAGAAGTAGAAAGGCTTTTGTATTTCCTATTGAGAATCACACTCATTAGGAAATGGTAATTCCGCTTTTAACTGAGCTGCAAGAGCAAGTTAAGACTTGCCCGGCTATATGTACATCATCACTGTGAAACATTTGCAAATGTCAAGCTACATGATGATGATCGTTACGAAAGAAGGGATTTGAGTTGGTAATTAAATGGTGCACACAGTGACTTTTTTATAAAGTGCATTTGTGTATGTCACATCTGAAGTCTTTTGTTTTCCCCCAGTTGATTCCGTGAACAAAAGTGAGAACACGAATGTCAGTAATTGTGGGAGCAACAGGACTGTGTGCATGCCCGTAACAGAATAACGTTAAAAAAAACAATGTTCCTGGCCATGACACTTGAATGGCTATGGTAAAGCATTTGCTATTCATCTTAAGAAGACATACCTTGCTAAATTGAAAGCATTCTTCAAGGTCAGTTTTTGTGCTGTTGCAACCTTCTGTCAACAGTGTAACAGTGGTCGTGGAGTGGCTCTGCAGTGGATGTCACAGCTGCTGAAAAAGATGACCATTGTAAAAATAAAAAAAATAATAAAGAAAGTGAGGGAAAAGGATTATGAGAAGTAAAAGAATAATGAATATACAAATCGGCTCTTTGGTGTGAAATGCATTATGCAATAAACTATTGCCCTCTGTTGGGCAACGGAGCTATCTGCATTGGCTCTGTTACACAGACGTTGGCTCTGTTATGTTGAGGGGAGCTTAACAGAGGAGTGAGAATGACATCGTTTCTCAACCACCACAAGATGGATACAGGGAAAAAAAAGAAAAATATCCACAGGGTAATTTTTTCACTTTGACTTTGATGTGAAAGCACAAGCTGTTTCTTTATATTTGTATATTCCCTGTGTATTTTCAGTCTAGGTCAACAGTGTTTCCAGGACTCCACACCTTCAGTGTTTTTTTTAATGTAGTTTAGGTGGATAATTGGATAACACAGGTTTATCCTCAGCAAGCACTTTGTATGAGCAATCCAATTTCACATCCTCCTGAAGGGAAACCATTATTCTTAACCAGGGTTTGAGACTCCAGTCACCCTCGCGCTGAAATGCTGCACAAGGTTCTCCTCAAATCCTATCAGCCTCTAACCTTGTTACCAGCCAATCTGTATTATTGTGCTATAATTCCATATTCCGCCCTGTCCTCAACATGGCACCAGCATTTGAAGAGATAAAGCTTTCAGTGCCTCTTTGTTGACAACAATGCCTTGGTGGACTGTTTGTTTTGTATCTGTGAACACTGGCACGTTCCACCGCACTGTTCAAACCAACATCTCTGCTGAATATTTAACTATTTCATGTGGTGTATCAAACACTTTTGTGTGTGTTTCACTCTTATTTTCATATCATTTTCATATTACAGTGGATTTTAAGATGTTTAAAATGTGAGGCTCCTTGTGGGTAAGGGTAACGCTTACCCATAAAAAAAAAAAAAGCGTATAATCTCTCAAAAGTCTAACAGAGGGCCTCGGGTGATTCTATTGATTAAAGAATTGGTGTTGATCAAATTTGAACTCTTCAATGTCAACCGAAGTAAAAAGGCACGACGACTTGTAACAATGGTTGGTAAACTATACAATATGAGATCAAGTTAAAATATGTAACATAATACTGTACATTTACAAATAAAAAATCCCCCCACCCCCCAAAAAATGGAATGTTGTCTAAATGAAAATACTGTGCAGCCCTTCATGAATCTCAGATGTGCTACTCATGTTTTCTAATTTGCAGAAATAGTTGCCTGCAGCTATCAGCTCAATTTTGGGAAAAGGGGGTTCTCCTGGATTGAAGGGTGGATTTCAGGTTTACAAGAAGTAGGCAAAATAGGCCAATGTTTGTTTGTTTGTTTGTTTTTTTTATCTTGCAACTTGTGACACTTTAAATGTTACACCGTACAAGTTTAACTAAACATCAATGGAGGCTTTTCAAACAATAGTTGGTTTCATTTGTAGTCATCAGGGGACAGCGTGGAATGAGATTGATCATTTATAAAAAGAAATATGAAAAGATGTTTGCATCAGACTTAGCAAGTCGCTAATTTCCATTTGTAGTCCAACATAAAAGTGACGCCATAAAACTTCACTCAACAGAGCACAATAAAGAAACACACCTGATAACACAGTTAATAAAAAATGGTGGTAAAAAAACATGGTTACTTATTATACCAACAAAGGTAAGAATGGTTTATTTTAAATAAAGGAAGTGATCAAACTCCCTCTTCTCTTTGTGCATGTGAAGGTGCTTTGGATTGAGACCCATTGTTTTGTCTTTTATGTGGATTATATTCACTTGCATTGCAAACCAATATGTCTTCAGAACTTCTGATAATTTGTTTCAGGTTGTTACAGAGGAAGTGGAGTGTAACCAACAAACACTAATATTCTATGTCCTTGATAAGCACACAATGCGTTTTATTGTGTTCATCGAGCAGCACCATGTAAGTGTGTGTGTGAGCAGTATACTGTAGTATGGGGATGTGAAATAGAAATGCAAAACAGGGCTTTAATTTGGTATTTTCATAGATTCAGTGAAAACACATCTTTATAAGCTACATTATTTGCTGCCTACTGCTTTCAATATCCACATTTATATCCAGTGAAAGGTTTTTGATTATTACATATCCACAGTGTTCTAGAGCAAGATCAAGGAATGAAATATCCCCAAGTTAAAACAAGGGAGGCCATCAGACAGATTTGTTTAACCCAAGGTCAGAGTAAAAAGGACTTTTTTAATCAGTGATTTTTGGAAAGGTACTTATTCCCAACCCCCTTTTTTTTCCCATAAGGGGGACTAAAAAGTTTGATAGGAACGTAATGTTGTTGTATCAATTCAGACCAGATCTGAATCATGCCCGTTCACTAAAGACCCAGGGCCCTGATGGCGGAGGAACATATAGTATATGTGTCACAAAGAGCAGCAAAATAGCAAGGCTTTATCTGCTCTGAGGTTGTCCAAATTAAAACTGCACATTTGAACTATATTTAATAAAAAGGTAGATTCATTCTGTTGTCAGCTTTTCTTAGATTAAAGTAGCGTGGGCTCCATGGAAAAAGGTTCGGAGCCACTGTTGTTGCTTCAACTTCAGATCATTTGAACTACAACAAGAACTTAATTAATAAAAATCAGCATCACATGTTATTTTAAACTTTGTATGTGATGTAAGTGTTCAAGTATACTTTCCACTGCTTGTGCAAGAGGTTGTTGGTAATGAGAACTGAGTCAGTGACCTAGCCAGAACAAGGAAGCGTCCTATCCTAACTATGTCCTGAATCTTCCCTTTTGCTTCCCTTCTTGAACTCGCATGACAATCTCAGTGGGTATCAGGGAAGGTAAATTGTATATGGAACTGTGCAAACAAGCAGGTGTTTTAGTATCAGCTCACAAGGTCCCTGAAGCACTATCTTTTTCCATGTCTCTGGGACTGCAGGGATCACAGCTCAGACAGGCCATACAATATATTGAAAAAAACACACAATATATATCAGAGAAACAATGAAATACACAACTTCAGAGGAAGATGTAACGAGACCTGGCACAGTTCAAGAAAGACTGGAGACATCTGCGTCCCTCTGAGATTTAAATGTGTGTTGTTAGGCCTTTCATTTTTAGACCCACAGCTCCCAGTGGGGGATGTGAGCGTGTAATCCTGTGTTTGTGTGTACCTGCAACTAAATAACTCACTGTCAAGTACAACCACCATGGCTCTCACTTCTACCTGAATAATCCGCACACCTAATTTAACATTTTTTGAAAAGGTTTTTTTTTTTTTTTTTTCCTTCTCCAATTGGGTAAAGAACCGTTCCTTGGAGACTTATTACACTGTTGGCTTGTAAGCAACTGTTGAGGAAATGAAAGCATTTCAAAGAACACAGAGCCCTGAATTGTTTACAAGTTGCAGCTGTCCTATATGTGCTCGAGAAACAAACACTGCTTTATGTATCAGATCATCATTTTGGTTTGTGCTCCTCCATAGGTAGAAAAAAAAGGAAGAGGGAGAAACGATGTCAATGATATTCAGCTGCCGCCTCCATAATGGTGGTGAGACCAAAAGACATAAAACACATTTGTACCATTTTAGGCACATAATGCCCCTCGACTAGATGGATGGTAATGACAGATCTGGATGTTTTCACCAGCCATCCCAAACTAATAATTATATGGAAATTTACCAAGATCACTGAGTATTCTTTTCTAAAGGCCTAGTAACAAAACAAAAAGGAGTTTAAAAATTAGAGCTCTCAAAAAGCTGTTATCCTTTGTCACTCTGAGACACATGTAGAAGGTTAACTTTGCATCTCACATACTTTGTTTCCAAGTTCCTTTGTTTCTAGTTCACCTAATGTCTGTTTGTGTTGAATAAGTTCATGTTCAATGACAGATGAAACTCTAAAATTCCCCTGATGTGTCAAAACAAATGTCTTTTTTTTCTCGCCCACCATTAGATTTCTGTTAACCAAACCGTTCAGCACAAAGCTACTGCGGCAGTTTTCTTCCAAAGGTCACCGTTTTTTTATGACACAGTCACGGCTGTTGTGTCATTGGAATAGAAGAAGAAGAAAAAAAAAAAAGAATCTCATTCTGCACCTTGTATTGAAACATTTTTTTCTGCAAAGGCTTTGCAGCTGCGAGACAAACTTATACGACCAAGGTGGGCCACAAAACGGTGACAAAAACCCCTCAAATATTACAAACCTGGAAAGAAATAAAACAAATTAATATAACTTCAACCACAAAGATAAGAAAGACCACGACATCAAATTTAGCCAGAGACATTTCTTTCATTATAAACCATGTTTTCCATTTGTGTACTATTGTTTCATCGATTCATTGGGAGTTGACAGACATCAGCACAACAGCAAATAATGAGACATGAACCAATGTCACTAGCCGATGTTTGACTCTGGAGTCGTCACAATTTAATGCTGGCCTCCAGTTTACCTACTGCTGATTCAGAGTGTTTTCATTGAGCGGAAAAAAGTCTCCTATTGGGTAAACTCTGATCTGTTTTCATGGTCAAACATGACAAAAAAATTGTGGCCTTGTTGGAGTCCTACCCCAATTTTTCAAAATCTGTGCATCGATACATTGTGCTCAAGAGAAACATGTTGAATTAGATCAACAGAACAGTCAGTGCTTTTTTAAAGAACTATTTTCCATGAACACCCATTTGTGACTACAGGAGCCAGGCTACTGCTGCGTGCATGCACCTTAAAGCACTTGGCTAAAGTCCTCTGTCATGCCCTCGACGTGTAGTTTGCTTTCAGACCCTATGCATCAGTTGTTTTCCAATAAAAGATATCCTGCGATTCTGCAGTACAGTATAGATGAGGTCTTTGTGTTCCAATGTGCACATTAAATAAGTAAAATAAATAAGCATTGCATGTACTGTGTGTATCAACATGTTCTCTCTCTTTGTTTCATACTGATTTTGCAATCAATACTGGTAAAATCTTGAGATTTGTTTTTTTCCATGCCTGTATGATTTATTCATACAGACTGAGACTGTAATACCTGACCTGTGGTAGGTGTCAGTATTGTAGAAAACAAAAGTTGGTAACTTTCTCTAATACTGTTTATAAGAAGTCAAAGTTTACCTCTAAGCCATCTCTTTTAAATGTAATAAGAGATGAAGAACATCTTAGTATGTAAGCCTTTTAAGGGCAGAATAGAACTCCACAATAGTATCACTGAGCATCCTGCTGCCTTGAGCTGCTAACGGTGCCATAGCTCACAGTTTGAATGAGACATTTTCAGCCTTATAAATACTGCCTTTAAATGCCCCACCTGAGAGCACTGCACTCCCTCAAGCCCCCCCAGGCGATATTTCCACACGTGTTGCCAGATAAAATGATAAATTGATACATGAGGTTTATTAGGCCTGTGTTGACTCATTAATACTACAGGCCTGTTTACTTGATCTTCCCTTTCATGTTCAGCTGTGTCTACCACCCACTTGTAAAAAGAGGAAACTTCCTCAATATACTGCCATGCTGTCAAAAGTAGCATAGTACTTTTAAAATTTCTCATGGGTCAAGTCCATTATTGATTTTGCTGCCACTCTGCTCACAGCTCTAGTTCTCAGTGCAATGGGACCCAACAGACCATACATGCAGAGAGACTTCTACACCCACATTAAAGATGGAGACAAATACTGTATAACCCTATATTTCTGGTCAACGTTTCCATGCAAGCTATTAACATTTGGCCGTTAACATTTTTACAAGATTCCTCATCGAATATTCATGACTGGCATGGTTCGTGAATTTTTGAAACAGCTCAGTACTCAGCACTGGCAATGTGCGGTTTGGCATGTGAGACTTGGAGCATGATGCCCTTACCACCATTTTTTTGTGAAGAGGAGTGCTCTGAGGAGACACCAAGCAAAGAAAATCTGAAGATGATTGCAAGTCATCCTGTATGCAGGCAAAAAAAAAAAGGGAATTAGAAAAAAATAAAAACTCACGTTCTCTCGTAATATCCGAGTCTACATGCTCATGGTAGACACACAAATACACAGGAAAAATAGTTATGTCACAATGGCAAGCACAATACATTTTGCAATATTATAGCTGACAACCGGTATACACAAAATGACACATGTATTTACATCTGGCACCGCTGAGTGCTGTTATGGTGGCATTTTTCACAGATATTTTTTTTCTGCTTACTTTATATTCATTCATTATTTCTGACACTTGGCAGCGCAGAAAGATTGTGTCAAGCCATCTTCGGCTGAAAACACCTCATCCGGACATATTTAATGCACATTCTCCTCCAATTAATACCCAGCAAAGCTGCAGTCTTTTTCATATCTGATGAAAACTTGGGGTGGTTACCAATTAGTCTGCTGTTAATTATCTCCTTCTCCTTTGATCTCGACTATGACTGCTCTGTCAGACACTCTCATTTATTCATCTCCTTTGCTGGCTGAGATGGACTTTTTTTTTTTTTTAGTGGGGGGAGATTGCACAGATTGATGCACATTAAAAATGGCTTCAGAAGCAAGCTGGAGTCTTGTGAGAGTGCACACATGGCTGTTGCATTTTCTTTGTATGTCTCAAAACCTTGCATCTTCAGCTGCCTGCTGCGTGAAGACCACACTATTTCTGTATGATGTCAACTTTTGTTTCCATTTTTTGATGTTTTTGCTCGAGAGAGAGAAAAAAAAAAAGAAAAAAAAAAAAGCTGTCTTTCTAAACTACCACCAAAATGCCCATAATCAATACTGCCCATTATTATGCTCCATCTCCAGCCAACCTTTCCGCTGATAATCTGCTCATGACATGAAATGCCTACCATAAACATCAAACGATCCTCCCTGTTTGCAGGGATGGATCTGAATATATAAGCAGGGCTCACACTGATGAACACTGCGGCACCTCCGTTTGTGTGGGGAGATAATATTCTTAGTTCTTCCTCTGTGAGTTGGACAGTAAGTTGAATTAGTTTGACACCCAGGATTAGCATTAGCGTCAACACAAGTGACAAACTCGACAACTGCCACCAAGCAATGAAAACTGGCATGAATGGGAAAAGGAAGGTGTAGGTTTTATCACACAGTATGGATTTACCAAAACATGAAAGCAGTTGTGAACTTGCCAGGAGTTTTCAGGCGCTTGTTTTGAAATTCTAAAGCATATCTCACTCTTCAACTTGCTATCTTTGCTTTCACTCACACCTTTATTCACACTAAAACAGATTTTTGCTTGCTGTGAGTTGGCAGCCAGCCTGGATTTCTCAATGGCACTGACCCAAACGAGAATGTAAATGAGCTAAGGCTCATGCATTCAGAGCTCTTTGATTTAAGCAGAATCCTGTATATACAGTACAATTCTATCGTGCGCTGGTTTTCAATGAGCGGTTAATGTGCATTATTAAACACGTACCTCTTTTAAAACATTTTCACCGGCACGATGGGTTGAAAAAGTGAACTCGGTGTTTCACAGTCAACATGAAGAAGAACTGAGAGACAGCTTGGGAAAGAAAGCAGAGAGGAGAGATGGCAATCTGTGTCCCTCAAGCTCCATCTTTCAATCCCTCCGGTAGAGAATCCCACTCAAGGGTAAAGGATAATCTCAAACTGAGAGCTGCTTCTCCAGCATGGCCAAGGCCTCAGCTGTAAGAAGGAAACAGCCTTCTGACCACAGTGCTACAGGTTAAAGAGATTGCAAAGCTAAGTGAGAGCTGGGATGCAATTGCAAATTAAAGACCACTTCATTCAGTCCTAAATGAACCCACACTAAAAAGAAAATACAATGTGCAGTGAACATAAACAAACCGAGGGAAAATTGTTATTTTAGAAAAGCTGATTGGCAAAGAAACCCAGTGGTTTTAATTAAGCAGATAGTTTTATGAAAGAAAATTAATGAAAACATAATCATTGTTGCTGCCATGCTAATCTGCACTTTCTTTTTTTGTTCTGTGTTCATGGAGTGGAACAATTAAGGATTGATTGCTTTTAGAATGAGCCGTATCTTTGAGGTAAGCTTGCTGTCAAACCTGTTGCAGTGATTTAATTTCACTCAGTTAATCAATCAGTTACGCTCTTCACATTTTATGGTGAAAGCGGAGATGCCATTTTCCACTTTAAGAAGGAACACCATGGAAAGAAATACAAAAAATTAACAAATCCTCTGCTATCAACTTTGCTCATGTTTTAAGGCTCCAAGAGTTGAATTTCATGCTAATGCGTGCTAATTATTTTAACCCTCCCTTCCCTTACACACACACACACACACACACACACACACACACCTCTGTAAAGGAGTGTTCATTTTGGCACTGTCTACTTGCAGAAGGATGTCATTGCTAATGTATGGTCTGGAATAAGCAGACTCACCGCATGTCCTCCCGGGACGGGGGCTAATTACGTGTTCAGAATCTGCAGCATTGCTCTCTGGGCTTTTATGCCTCTGTCACTTCTCATCCACTCAATGGGATTGGATATATCCCAAGAACAACCTACAGCCTTGATTCCCTCTGCAAAAACAGGTCACTGTGAGTTCGCCGGGCGTGGAATGAGTCTAATTATTGGGGTACAGATGGGTACAGAATACGTAATGGCGGTACATGCTCTGACCACCCTCCATCAACCACCCTTAGCCTGAGATCCAGGAAAAGAAAGACACTAGCTTCACCACAAGGCAGCCACAGTCCTGTTAGAGCCCTGGATGGAAGCTAGACTTCTTCTAAGAAGATTGGGGGTGTTAGAATCCAAGCGTTCTTGGGCTTTGGGATTAGGATTTCTGGATCAACTTGGATCAGCTGCATAATGTAATCTTATTGACATGTGGAATTATTATGACAGATTTAACCAGAAATACAATAATCTGCATTGGAGGAAGAGCAGAAAGTATCAGTTTCACTCAGGGAGATCGCGCTATGGCTTATCTTGTTAAAGAAGTAAAGCTGATGGTTTCTCCAAGTTTGTGGTTATACTTCATCAAACCTGATGAAGGCTTGATGGTTATTTAATGTGCTTCAAAAAAGGTTGAAAGAAAATCAAAGATGTTCTTGTAATGCCAATTTTATCCTGGAATCAAAAGTGAGAAGTTACAGTTGGCACATTAAAGCCCAAATCAAAAAATCCAGCCTTTTTTTTTTTTCTGCACTATTTTATTCCTCTCTAATCTTGGAAAGTAAACTACAGTCCTGAAGGGTGGAAAACAAGCCCGTTGACAACCTCCGAGCCCAGGGGATGCAGTTGAACGCATGCTTGGTTTGTTGTATCCGCATGTAGACCCTCCCAATTCCCTTGTCTGCTTGCGTCTCTGTCTTCTGTCTGAGGGGCAGTGGATCAGAACCCCCTATACATGCGGTACACAGTTAGCAGGTCATTCTTCTGGAGCCCCACACAGCTGTCAGCAGCCCGGCCTGCCAGATTTATCATAGTCTCTGAATTTTGTATTTCAGACTTGTAAGGGCAAAAGTTGATGCTGACGTTCTGAGTGACAAGCTGCTTTACCGTACGGAAATTCCAACTGGACCGTTCCATATTCATGAACTGATTTAAATTCTGGCACTGTACATGGGTTTCTACAAGATATCGAGGAAGACAGTCAGTGTACCCTATTCAAATCTCATACAGCTGCCTTTGTGGAATATCGCAGGTTGAACAACCGAAGGCAAGGTACAGTGAGCAGCAGGGATAGTTAGTTAGTTATAAAAGGTTTGTCCAGCCCGGCCTTAAATTCTTTTTTTTTTTTTTTTTTTTTTTTCAGATATTGTTTGGAGCATGTGTGGCAGATTCGTTCTTCTTAGAATCTTTTTATTATTATTATTATTATTATTATTATTATTATTATTTTAAACAATGTGAGACTGTCTGTGCTAATTTGTCTATTTCAGAAGCCTGGTGCAGTTACGACATACTTTGAAGACATTCAACAAACTGTACAGCCTTAAAATCACAACTGTTAAAACATATACAGTAGTATGTTGGTGAACATGCAGAGGCAACACTTTAATCTGATCTTTGCTAAATATCATAATACAATCAGGAATTACTTTTTTATATTTGTTTCAAAGACACAAAGACATTAGACACACATGTATTATTCTATGAATATAAGCTATGTTCATTATCTTAATTTAGGGATGCCAACCTCAAATACTCAAAATTGAATAGACTTGGTTGTTGGGTTACATTGTTATAACTGATGTAGTCCAATACAAAAATGCTTCAATCAAGTCTGGCTTTTTAGTGTTCAGGTTTCAGTTTCAGGTTCAGCACCACAATCGACAGCCTCCAAAATGACCATAAAGTTGAATGAACACCTCTCTGCAGCAGTTTAACAAAAACAGAACAATGTACCCTTCACGATGGTTGGATTTATAGCCAAACTGTTGTGTAAGATTTCATTGTTTTTGCTCCGGTGTGCTGGATACATTGGCAAATGTCCACAGCCAAACTATGAAAGGAAAATGTCACAGTTATAAAAAACGAGGAATGGTGCCCGATCACAAATGAAACTAAAACGAGTTTAGTTTAACAAAAGTCACAAAAGCAAAACATAAGCTTACTCAAACAGAACTCTGAGCAATATCTATGAAAGGAAAAACACATCAATGAACAAAATACTATCTTGATATCTGCAGCCTATACAAAGCAGATCCCTGTAGATTAGGTCGAATGCTTAGAACACCTGAAGTACATTCTTTTAACAATTAAGTTGAAAATATGTTTTTAGCTGTGAATGTTAACCAAAACATTTGTCCAGCATGTTGTACTGAATGCCCCTGAAGCCATGGGAACGATAATCAGGCCACAGACCTGTTGTTTGTATATTTTATTGACTCGCTCCAGGGTCTTCAGCGAGGTCTCACACCCCTGCATCCACAAGACGAATCGCAGACCGGTCCCAGGCAGGAGAACACAAAGCGACATAATATAACAAGTTCAAAGCATGACTCTCTCTGAAAGACACACATGAGTCACTTCCTCAGGCCAAAGATGATGCGTGTGCTGCCACAAGTATTACATTACAGAAATCTGTGTGAGAGAGGGGCTGCTGGGTAACATTATGTTCCTCAGGACGCTAGGAGCTCTTTTTTTTTTTTTTTTTTTGCTCAGACTACACAGCTAATCACAACCAGTTAGAGCAGGTACCTTTGGATGTTTTGAATAGTTTTTTTTTTTAAATATCTTCTCACAGAACAAAGTCAAGCACAGCATGTTTGTGACCAGATGGGATAAGAGTGTTGTGCCTGTGATAGTCTACGCAGGTAGTCAAAGCAATATGGAAGCCACACTGACTCTTAATAAGTTCACTTCTCTAAATGGTTAAAAAAGCAAGAGCTGTTTTGGTTCTTGTTTTTGTTTAACCTTATAAAATCGACCTATATGCTACATATAGTATGTGTCACTCTACTCAACAACAGCAAAGAGAGGTTCAGTTCATGTGCTATGTTGTTGTTGCTGTCAGTTTGATATCATGATGTACTTTTGGCAGCTTTGCGGTGAACAATAAGTACACAGCTAAAGACATGAACCTCAATTTAACTTCAGGTACAGGACTGCAGGTTTAACAAGCTTAAGCTAGTTTGAACCAAAAAAAATGCGCTCGGTTTTGGAAATGAGAAAGAAATCCGTAAAATGCTGCTTAGCACTGGTGACCACAGGAAACACTCCTAATGCTGGGATGTTCAAAAACAAGAACAGGATGAAGGCTTGTAGTTTCTGTTTTCGATTCTCAGCATTGTTTTTATTGCATGCGTATTGTGAATTTTGGTCCCCTCGTTCATACAGAATGCTGCTTGATTATATGGATATTTGAACATAAGCACTTGAGTTGGTAATGTGTATCTGAATCATAAGAGGACAGTTTTATTTTTCTTCTTTCCAGACAGAAATGTTGAAGTCTGTAATATTGAATTGAAACTATTTTTGTTCGACTGTAAAAATCTAAATTCCTGAAGGACAACAATTTGTAATGCTTCTGTTCAAACACAAAACTCATGTACAGTTCATAACAACATTCCTCCAGCATTCATCTCGTCAGTGTTCCTGATATCTTGGACACTTTAATTTGCTTTAAATGTTATCTGAACACAGGGACTTTAGCAGTTTCTGACACATTCGGTTCACGCGCTACATTTAAGGTGGACGACTACATGACACAGGTGTGACTGTTACTCGCTGGTTGATTCCCATGTGTAAGATTCTCGTTATGTTTTCTTCGTGTCGAATTCGCCAAAGATAATCCTGTCATAATAAAGTCGCCCCAAATTTGGTTCAAAAATGTTCCCCAAACTAATTGTTTTCGGGTCATCAGGGGATGGGTACTTAATTCCTCGAAGCTTTCCTAATTTACAAAGAGATTATTAAATTTCCTCTCATGAATAAAACAGTCAGCGATGTGATGTCGGGCACATCTCGCAGACAGCGCGCGTCCGTGTCTGAATGTTTTGTTTCCCCCCTGTTAGATGTTGTCTCCAGTCAGACAGATCATCGACACACCCGGGGACAAACAGGTTAGAGCGTGGAGGGACGTTGTGACTAAATCACCCCCCCCCACCCCCAACCCCCTTTAACATACGTGTGTGAGCTTGCATAACTTTGTTCCCACACACCATTTACAATCTGACAAGCATTAATGAATGCCAGTAGACTTATGGCCCCTGAAAGATAAACTTTAATCAGGCTCCTTTTGCCTTCCTGATGTTTGAGCATGCCGCGGCATATCCTGCGTTGTATGCTCCCCAGTGAAGGCAAATAGCAAAAGGGAAGTTATTTAAGATTTTTCATTTAAATGTGAAGGCCTGTGCTAATATAATCACCTACAAAATTGCCAGGAGTGACCCCCCAATCAATCTCTGTTTGATTCATTTTAACCACAGGCTGTTGTTCCCTTAACTGAAGCACACACGCTGCACTTTTTAGCTTGTGCGATGTCTGGAGATATTCATCAGTGCATGTCAAGATGCATTCAATCACATCGTCAGTTTCACATGTCTGATGAAAGAAGTTTTCTTTTTTTTAAATAATTACTGTCGGTTAACTTCAACATAATGTATGAGAGATGTATTCAAAGATTAGTCCGTTGAATCTAAAGATCGCAAAATCTAAAAGATCTAAAGATTAGTCATAAATCTATGGAACTGAGTATTGACACGTCCTAAGGAATAACACATTTTAGCAGCTTCTGTCACCTGCTGTCTTTTAAACAAAACATGTCAGATGTGTGTTTACACAGTCAAATCCATAACCATGTGCTAAATGCCTTGAAGATAAATTGCTTTAATCTACGGCAGCAAACAGTACACAGTGAAGATTGTCTGAGTGTTTAACGTGTGACTGCTAATCTTTTTTTTTTTTTTCTTCCCGTCAGTCCACAGGAGACGTTGTGTGCATGTGCATCTTAATGATTGTTTTTTTTTTTTTTCAAATTGATTCCACAAATTCTTCTGAGAACTCAATTCATTTGTCTTTTTAATAATGCAAAATTTAATAATGAATCCAATTTGCCTTTCCTCAGTGGCCTCCTGGATTATCCTAGGATGCAGAATACCATCCTGGCATCTAAATGTCTTCAATACAAGATTAACAATTGACAAAGGGTTGTGGGTTGCAGGGTGATTATTGGCTGCAGGCGGAGATTAAAGCAAAGCAGCAGCACCGCTGACAGTTTGGTTATCTCTTTTGGACTAAATGAAAATCATGGCCTGAATCCATCAAAGGAGATTAGGAAAATGTGAGCCCATTACTGATGTCCTCTCACAGGTTGATGTGTCTGTATACGTCTGTTTTTTTGTTTGTTTTTTTTTCCACTCTTCGATTAGAAGCCAAATCTGTTGATTCACCTCGGCTGCTCAGTGAAGTAGACGTCTCACCCCCTCTTCCTCCGGTGTCAGCAACCTCATTTGTGGATGCACTCGAGAGCTGTTGCTTTAATTTTCTCCAGCACGGAGATGTTTGTAGCTAAAAAGAGAAATCTGGGTGTACCTGCGGAAATAATGAGGACGCTAAGAGTCTGTGTAACACTCAGTGCAGCCTCTAACTGATGTTATAATGAGAGTCAGACGCGCACGAGTCTCATGTAACAATTATCACTTTAAACTCTGCGGAGGTTTTCTTTTTTAAAGTTGTAAAAGAGGTGCCAACCCTCGCTGGAAACAGAGTTATCAGAAGGGTAGACCCCCTCTAGTTATTAGCATTAGAGAGGTCTGTCTGTAGCGCTGCAAAGTCTTTTGCCCACTGAGTGACAAAATCACAGCTGACGTTGGGACTGTCAAGGGCACATTTCCCTCAACTCAAGGGGAGGTCCTCAGGGAGATGCGAGCGAGTCTATGTGTCAGAGGGAAGAAGAAAAAAAAAAAAAAAAAACACAGTGTTTTATACATTTCTTAGCAACTCACATCTTTCAGGAGTATACTCCTCCCACTCCCCCTCCGAAATCTCCATAGCCTCCTCTTACTGAGGGAGAGGAGTCTGTATGATGTGTGTTATATGTTAAATCTATGGTCTGAGGGCAGAGAAAAATCTAACTGCTAGCCTGTTGTCAGAACCAATTTTGTATATCACAGAGGGGGGGCTTTGCATTATCATAACACCAGCTCAGCAGCCGAGGCTTTGAATTCATAATCACACAAAGGTGGGCAGGACAAAGCAGTTGCAAGGCCGCCATTCAGACATCTCATATCAATGAAAAGGGGATGACAGGGAAAAGTTACCGTTCCCATTGTGTGGGAGTGTCACTTTTGTACTTCAAAATCTGCAGTCCTTGACTCCTGACTGAGCGTTGTGACATACATTTACAAAGCATAATGGCAAACGTTTATCATGAAGTATTAGGCCATGTTCACACTTGACTTTTTCTTTTTTTTTTTTTTTCATAAAAAAGCGATGCCTTCAGCGTCTTTTCAGCAATTTTTCAGTAACCTTAAAGACGGGATTAACATACGCCGCGATTGTGCCGGAGCGTATGGCCACAGCGTGACGCATCAGATTAACAGAAAAAAAGAGCAAGCAGGACAGGAAGTCAGACACCGATGCAACATTAAAACTAGAATAAAACCCTGCGTTTCGACAGTTCGACATGTGTTTGTTTATGTGTTTATAAAGTTAATATAGAGTTTTATACAACATACATTGTATTATCTCCGCTGTCGCGAGTGAATCTGTAAAATTACCGCAGGACTGAGAATGCAGCTGGTGGGTGTTGACGGACAAGGATGCACGAAGCTGTAGCGGACACTCAATTCAATCAATCAATAAATCTTAATTTGTATATCATTAATTCATAACAGGTGTTATCTCAAGACACTTTACAAAAAGCAAGTAACGGTCTTTACTCTTTGTCTAACATTACAAAAGAACAGGTAAAAAGACTGGTAACTGGGGACATGCGAGGAAAGGTACACGCGCACCAACCTCGACTTATTGGTCAGCTCTAAAATAGGTGTAAAAGAATAAATTTCACTCAAAAAGTCAGAAGCAGCACTTTCTGACAAGCTGTCTTTTTAAAAAGGTGTCGTCCTTTTTTTGTTTCCCATTGGGTTGCATGTAAAAAAAAAAGCACCATACAAGCTCAAGTCCATTTACCGTTTCCAACCAACGCTCCACTGTGAGGTAGTTTCATGACCAAACCAATGATTAAATAAACAGGAAACAAACACACTGAGGAAGTTTGATCAATGCTTTAAGTAATTAACAGCATCAGCCCAGATGTTGCTTGAAGTTCAAGCTGTGCTTTCTTAAGAGCTTGAAAATAATGACTTTGTGATGATCACAGGACTATATTTTGTAATCCTGTCCAACCAGATCATTACTCTCTGTTTGCAACACAACACCCAGATCAGCTCAATTAATATGTGCTCACATAATAACAGAGCTTTGAGATAAATAACGGTCATATATTCAAGCAATAGAAATCATTGTATCCCCTTTCGTAGTCATCTTTATCAAGGAGACCAATGTCCCTGTTACGATTTTAGATCCGATTTTAGTCATCCCTTATTTGTAATTCCCATCAAATAAACTTTGTAACATTTAAGTATTCCTGTATCTGAGAATAACTAGAAAATGCCAATTTAGTACTACTTTAAAATACAATTAAGAATTCAAAACTGAGCAGAAAATAGATTAAGCTGGGTTTAGTGGTCACGCTTTCTTGCTCTGCTTGTTTTCTGTCCAAAACAATAGATTTTCACTTTTTCAGACTGCCAGATTTATAGCATTAGAACCCACATGAGAGAAGATGAAACATGCACCTGCTAAGCGGTTTTGACAGTGATGAGTCAGACGGAGTTTGCGGTAGCATATGGGCTTATAGAAGCACTTAACGGCTTCTAAGTAGCACGCTGAGATTCTCCATCAGGCTTCGCAGGAAGTTACATATTCTAACCTGTGATGGTGACACTTTCAGCCCACCTCTCATCAGACTAATTAACAACAGCCAGAATTGGTTTGTATAATTATTCTGTTCCTCGGAGCTTGCGTTTAGGAAACATGCGTGTCTAATGATAAAACAGTGCCAAATACCAGTTGTTGGTTAAGTACCTTCTCTTAGGCCAGGCCTGTCATCAGTTCCACAGAGAAGCCACTGGTGTGAGACAAGGCGAGCTGTGAATCCTGCACTGATGGGATAAACAAAGAGCGGGTCAGAGGCTCTGCAGCTACCTAAGATAAGACATCAGTTCACTTCCTCTTTGTTGGAGTGCTGCAGCCCACATTGGGCAACCATTAACGGCCATTTTTCATGCTGTGCAATGTTGCTTGAAACCCAATTCATAACATGATGTGTTTGTAACTTACTCTGCGGTTTGCCTCAAAATAATAACTGAGCAATTCAAGGAGGTGTGAAGACTTGTCAGGGAATAAATGATACATGCAAGATTGGAATTAGGATTTTAAGTATTATAACAGCACCACACTATCCAGGGGTTATAGGAGGAAATAACAGACCTTATAGCAGCAGTTTAGAATCATGAATATTTAAAAATTAGGTTGTCTTTTGTGGGGAGTTGTGAGAAAGTTTCAGATAAATTCTGAATACTCTGATTTCAGTGACTTTGGTTGGATTTTTTTTTTTTTTTTCAATTGTAATGGAACTTTCCCCCCATACCATTTAATTCAAAAGCTTTTAATGGGCTTTTGAAAATGTTAGAAACTTTCATTGCAGATTTCTTATTGAAAAGTTCAGGAATTTCCTTGACTTTTTTTTAGATTTACTCTGAGATTTGGGGACTTTTCATTGAACCACTTTTGCTCATTCGAATTGTTTTTATTAGAGATAATTATTAGAAACTTCTGAAAGAAACTTTGGGGACATTTTCAATTAAATATTTTGAAATATTGGAAATTTTCATGAATTATATTTCTGTTGTTTTAATTAACGTTTTGGAGATTTTAGTTTTAGTTTGCATCATCTGGTGCTAGCATTGGTAAATAGTGCAAAAGCTGAAGGTACAAAAGTCTCTCTGTAGTATTTTGTTGTCCCCTTAGGAGGCCGACAGCCAGAGCGAAGAAGCTGAAAATTCCCATTTAAAGGAGGAAAGCAGTCATGGAGAACACAGCTTGCCTGACGCTGCAGCACCAAAGAATAAAGACGTGAGAGGAGATCTGAGAATCTTAGTGGACATTTTTTGGAGGTCGTCACTGAACATTTCTGGAATTTTCATAAATATTTTAGGCATTTATGAAGGTATTGTAACGGATGAGAAGTGCCTATTTTTAGATGTTATAGAGTAAAACAGATTGTATTTAAAAATGCTCTACATATCTGAGGATTTTTGTAAAAATCTTTTCATGCACTTTTTTTGGTTGTTTGTTGCCTCATGCCCATCCCCCATTCCTCTTCCAACATTTCCTGTCACCCTTCACTTTCTTATCTAAGAACGGAAAAAAAAACAGACAGAATAAAAATTTCTTTAAAAAGCACTGAACTATATATTACAACTGAACTTATCATTGCCCATTTAGATACAAGAAATCCAGTATAATAGAATTTGAGGAAAAATGGATTTAGACACATTTTATGATAATGCAGCAAATGGAAATGTGCTGAGGTATGTAGAGAGGCACCTTTGCAATTCCCTGAGTCTGTGGGGGTCTGAAATAATGGGTCCTTGGCGCTGCCTGCACTCTGTCTCTGCACTCCAGCAGATAGACACATAAATGCCATTGGACAGCTCATACTTATTATGCTCAGATGGTTTTGGAAATGAGACCCTGGCTGTTTTCTCAATTTGGAGCCTTAAGGCAGTGATTTAAAGAGATAAAGGGCTAAATTCAGGCACAAGAGCTCCGTCCAATCTTTCATTGACATGACCTTGACTCACAAAGCAAACTGAGACATGAATCTAAAGGGGCATTTCAAAAGCTGACTGTGCTGATGATACAGAGGGAGGCTGCTAGCCTACTACAAATCTTACAAGGCATGCCTTCTGATAACCAGGAAATCTGCACTGCTAATGAGGTGGCTTGAGCATACGTGTCAACGTTACACTGTAACGAGATATAAAGAGGGAGAGATAGCCATGTACTCACACTGTCCCTGATTGAGGAAAATCCTGAGTATAAAGCAAACTAGCTATAGGCAAAAGCAAGCAAAAAGATAAAAATATATATATATAAAGTCCTTTGAACTGCTGTGATAGATATAGTTAAGATCAGCCCTTTCCGAGGGTTAATATCTAATAAAGCCCATCCCTGATTATTCCACTTTTTTTCTGTCTTTTTAAAGCTTGCATGAACCCATACACACTCTAAGTATTTGAGGAGTTTAACCTCCACCAGAAAGAACCTTGGACGAAGAAGAACACTGAATATTATGCATCATTAATTTGACTTAATGATTCAGATGATAGTAATACACTCTGCTGATGTGAAAGAACTGCAGGATTTCTGGGATAGAGGAGGACCCAAGATCAGTCCTGTAAAGATTCGAGTGCAAACAAAATGTCTATTTCAGATTTTTGCAATTGCTGCTTTTTAATATTTGGGCTTTAATTGGTGAGATTCAAATGCTAAGAAAGTGTGTAATGGTCCTCAAATCTCATCTAATAACACAAGGGGCAAATATTTTGGGGATAGTGTGGGTTCATTTTTAAAGAAACTTAATTTATTAACCAGCCACTCTGTTTATTACGATCCAACATATTGCAGATTAGAACCAGTAAGGAATTTATCATTTATAAAAACATCATTTTAGAAGTTGTTTTTTTTTTTTTTTAAAGCCTCTGATATGTATTAAAATCTCTATATCGCCGATCAACCCCTGTGTGTCCCATTTGTCCTTTCCATGACATCAGCGACAGCCATCTTCCAACACATGATCTGATTAGACAGTCTGTGCCAAATTAAAGGGCAACAACCTTGGGCAGACTGTCACACAGGCATGTTGCAGGACTTCTCAGATAAATATGATATGTGCCAAAAGCAGGTCAAAAGGCAATACAGAGAATGTCTTTTTTTAACAGATCTGCTCAAATCACAACAAATTTAAGCTTCTGTTGAAAAATCATAAATTCAATCAATTTGGTTTAATTTTTCAAAAATGAACAGAGGTTTGGGCAAATTGGGCGTAATAGTTGCATTATTTGAAAACGTTATAGGGCATGTTTAAGTTCAAGATACAGTAGGACAACCACATTTTATAAATGCAAGGAGGAATAAGCAGCTGTCTATGTTGTTCTTTGCCTCTATGCACTGCCAGTGTCCGATGTCACTTTGGATAAAAACATTTGCTATATGAGTTATAGATTTGTAGATCTATATGAATCACTGAATCTAAATTGTGTTTCATGATTAATCACATTCCTATGATTTGATTTTTTTCCGCCTCAACTTAGTTTTCTTTTTCTTTTTTACATCATGTTTGAAGATAAAATAAAATAAGGAACATCCTGTATCCAGATCGAAGGTTACAACATTGTACTAATCATTGAAAATAATGAAAAGAGCTGAAGGGAACAGTACATTGTCGGAAAGTGAATATTACTTGTGACTCATCTAATGAGCTCTCTGTGATGTATTTCTTTGAGTGAATGAAAGGCCGCTCTTTACATATGTGTGATACATGGAAATGCTGCAGCTTGGCTACAGTGATAAAACACATACAATGACTACAGAGGGAGGATATCCTGGCAAATAACCCAGAAAGAATCATTTGAAGTGTAATAAAACATGTAGAAATATGGACAATATATAATTACATATGTGATAACATTACACTCCATTATATTATGTAACAACTCTTAGCTACTACACAGTTCATGTCTTCTAATTTGAGTATATTGTCTTCTATTATATGATTTATCCTGAAGCATATGAGCTCTGTTGGAGGGAGCCTATAGCTCTGTTTCCACCAAGCGGTCTGGTTCAGTTTGGTTCGGTACGGTACACATTTATAGGCGACTGTCTATAGCACCAAAATAAGGAATTTGTACCGTCTTTTGGGATGCATGGTACCGTTCTGACACTGTTTACTGTTGCCTCGCTCTTCTTGAACGTTAGACTTACTTAATAGCTGGCTACACTGTGTTGGGCTGTTATGATGTCACAACATTACATAGCTGACGAGGCTGTCTCTATCTGGCTTACACTCCGCCTACCAAATAAGTGTATGGTTGGCTGTGGAAGCATGCGAGTTCAGGGTTTACAGTACCAAACTATGTTGAACCTAACCGGACTGCTTGGTGGTGGAAACGAGGCTTTAGATATAGAAATAAACTATAACTGACAATTTCAGTGACATGTGCTCATCCTGTTGAGTACATGTCAATGTTAACTATAAATAAAGGAACTTCAGCTTCATAGCCCTCCTCTCTGGGCATACTTTAAGTGACTCAAGGAGTTCCTGATCCTTATCCTTAACTATTAATATACAAGTGTGTTTCCATTCTGTCTTCATCAACCTCTGGCTCAGGACAGACGGGTGGCCCTGACATTTGCCTCTCCATCAAAAATTAACATGACAGTGAAAAATGGTGACACTAATGGGAGCAGTCAGAGGATATTTAAACTGTAATGGCACATCACCCAGGCAGACGAGAAAGAAGACAGCCCGAAAACAACACAGAAGGAAGAACTGAACCATTGTACATAAAGATGGGAGAGGATGGTGGACAGAGAACGACATCGGAGACATTGACTTTTTGCTGCTACAACAAAAATTTACTGTGTGAACATGACTCCCAACATAAGCCAGTCCACTTTATTACAAGAAATTGGTCCCTGAAATGGCAATGTTTGGAAACTTCCTGCATGCATGATATCTAACAGAGCAGCTCACTCGGCTTACACTCTGCTCTCATTGTAGCCTAACTGGGACATGGGTGAAGGAGAACTGGTCTGCTACAGAACAGATAACGATACGAATAGTGTGGCAGCAGAGGGGGATCCGGGATGGCCTTGGCTCAGCTGTTTGGCTGTAATTTTCACCTCTACATTACAAGTGGTTCTGCCTGTGAGACCAGAGCAGCCCATGTCACGGGGAAATGTAAAAGTTTAGTGAACATGCTCTCATGCAGCTAGTGCGAGAGAGCGAGAGAGCGAGAGAGAGAGAGAGAGGGCTTACAGTGACAGTTGGATATGAACCCCCTGCAGCTGTTATTGTGATGTCGATTTTTTTTTTCCAAACGTTGGTAACTTAAATAAGATTATATTCAATCACTTTGTGCTCTTGCACAATATTCTGCTAATGTAGTTATACATTTTGTATTGATTTTGAAAACGTGCAGCATCATAGTACTGTGTTTTAAAATGTCAAAGCAAAAAGTGATTTTAAAAATACAAAAAAAAGGGAAAAAAAAGAAAAAAACAATGTCTGAGTTCAAAGTAGAGCTCCATTGGAAAAAAAAAAAGTGGCACACTCGCTTGGAGATAGAACATGAATGCTGACCGGTGAAGCAGAATAACCCAGGAACTATTGCGTCATACTTTATTTAAAATGCTTTCTTTTAAGCATGCATGAACTAAAGCCCACATTTCCAACACCGAAAAGCAATTATCGTCACCTGGAATCCTTTTAAAATTTAAGATTTCTTCTCAATGTGCGGGAGCTCTCACTAAAATGACTTTGCCCTATAATACATGGAGGGGAGGGAATCAACTCGAAATGTTAAACAAAGTTATTCCTTTTTTTTTTCCTCTAACTTTACACTGCAGAGAGTTTAGCAGAGTGCATGTTTTTTTTCTTGCAGCCAAAAAATTCAAGTAAGTGTAATTTTAAAGAATCTGGGCTGCAAAATGCTTTAAACTATACGAGACGATATGTAAACCATACAAGGATTTAGGAGGGGTATGATTTTATTCCTTGCTGTTGCTCTGTATGTCTTTCTCCTTCTTCCTGCGTCTCCCTCTATCCCATTTTTCAAACCCAGGACAGTTTCTGGAGATTGCGAGTCTGGTCCTGCTCAACGTTTCTGCCTTTTAAAAGGACATTTTTTCCATGCAACTGTAACTTTACTGAATTTCGGTTGGCGCTTATGATAGATTAATGTTGGTCATCAACAAGCTTTTTGTAAAGCGTTTTCATTACAAGTGTTATGCATTATGATTTGGGCTGTCCAAATAAAGATTGATAGTTTGACAGTTACACAGAAAGAAACAGAAACACAAGTGACACTACGAGACCCTCTATATTTTCGAGTGAAACGTTTGAGAATTGTCCAGGTTCTGTAATCCAGCACACTAAGTACCGTAAATTCCGTACTATTGAGCGCACCTGGATATTAGCCGCACCGGCTAAAAATAAGTAAATAAATGTATTTGTACATATATAAACCGCACTTGATTATAAGCCGCAGGTGTCCACGCTATAACAAGAGCTATTTACACAGACGTAGGCTACCGGTAACATCCGCAAATACTGTAGCGTCCGTACGGACGTTAAAGGACGACGAGAGCGTTCAAATAATAACTTTTAATAACCCGATCACTGTCGGCCGTGACCACGCCGTTTACAGCAGAGAACAACACCATAACTTGCCGTAACAATCCAACTCTCTCCCCCAGCGTTCTCTCATACAGCCACTCAACACGTTCTCGCTGGTGCATTCACTGACTCTCCACATAATCGGAATTATGAACACATTATCAACTACTGACTTTACAACATGAACCGTTACAATACGAAGCCTAGCCGACGGTGTCTGTAACACGGCTGATGAAAAAGATGACCGTAATATATTTCACAAGAAAAAGTCCATCCATTCACTGCCTCAGAATGACTTCATTACTCACTTCCTCAGTCTCTGTTGTCGCTGTCAGTGTCATCTTAACGTGCAGCAGCTCTGTTAGCTTCTTTGACAGCCAGGTCGATCGCCTTTAACTTGAAAGCTGCATCATATGTATTTCTCCGTGTGTTTTCCATCATGAGGGTGCGTGCATGAAGCGCAAAATGACTGATATTAAGATCCGACGTGACGAAGTCAAAAGTTTTTTTTTTGCAGAAGCTCATTGTCCCCCATAAAAAATCCATAAATAAGCCGCACCGGAGTAGAAGCCGCAGTGCTCGAAGTGTGAGAAAAAAGTAGCGGCTTATAGTCCGGAATTTACGGTAATCATTTTCTAAAGCAAAATGTGCTGACAGGTAGAGTGTTCATACCTGGCACTCTCCTCTTGACCACCAAGGGAGCCTGTCAGTCAAGTGAAACTGCACAAAGCTCGCTCCTGAAGTCACACGGGAAGCTCATGCAAGACTTTCTTTTTGTAAAAATAAAAATAAAACCTACAAGTCTGTATAAGTAATGAAAAGTCAAAAAAATGACCCTAATTGACAGAAGATTTAACTTAAAAAAAGAGTTTGTGTGGTTTGATTCTGGAGTATACATGTTTTTTTTTTACATGTTGTTTAGTTCTCTCAATAGCCAGATGAGACGCTCAGGTTTGATCATAGAAATTAGAATTGTTCCCACAGATCGATCTCTTGAAAATCTTTATGAGCTTTCACTGAATGCACCTTTAACCTTATCTTCGACATGAATATATCAAGGATACCATAAGAAAACTGGGAAATCCACTGTCCACCTCGTTGGGTGTATTTCTCGATCAAGAAGAAGCATTGAGTGCAGATGTGTCACTTCTGTGTGGTCAGACTGTTAACTGACCTCGCAGGCAACAAGCTTTTATTAAACTGCTGCTAATTCCCCCGAAATGAACTGAAGATCAGGCAGAATGATGTGAGCTGATGGCTTGACACCGCGATGTACCGAGGGGGGTCAGGAACTGCAAGCTGCACTCCGCCATCGCACTTTAAATCACCACGGTAATGTTCTGAGACTGAAGCTAATGTGAATGATGTGTAAGTCAGTTAATTTTTAATGCCAGTTTGAGCTCAATTCTGAAGTTATCATCATCATCATCAAGAACTGGCACTTTGCTCCATTAGGCTCTTTGCATTTATGGTCATTTGAGATTTGCTGACATTTCTAATGATCTCTTACAAAAGGCTACTATTTGTATTTCGTACTTTTTCCGACTTCCTCTGCCAGAGTTAGATTTTGACGATCTATTTGTGACGTATGAGAATATATTTGATGAAATAAATGTTGCTACGTGATTTATTTTTTTATCAGACAATAAATTCTACGTACACATACACCATCACGTTTGGTGGAAAAATATGAGAATTTGTGATTTACATGTCATTGCTGTCAAACCTTTACAACGCTCATTAAAATAACAAGCGGCTCACATGTCAGTGTGTAACAGTAAACAAGCGGTATCCTCACAGACGACAGAAGAGACGTGAGCGATAATGTAGCATGTTCTGTTGTCTACGTGAGACATGCTTTACAACGCGGCTCAAAATATGAGATTTATTAGCAATAACAGAAAATATTGATTGACCTTCAGTATAAAAAAAAACAAAGCATTTAATTGTGACTACGAAATTTAAAAATAAAAATAAAAGCAGCTTATTCTGCTTCTCATCCAGAATATTTCTTTTGATAATGAATCATCCTTCTGCCTCACTGTTTCTCTCTCCCTCCATCAAACTCTCTCTTTTATGTCAAATCCCTGTTTGAAGGCTGCAAACTGAATGTTGCAAGCCTTTGTTGCTGTTTCTGTGTCGAGCATTAGATATGTGTGACTGAAACCATAGCTTATCCTCGCCTACTGGTGCATTCAAAGCACAGGCATGGTGTTTCTGTGTGTGTGTGTGTGTGTGTGTGTGTGTGTGTGTGTGCGTGCGTGCGTGTGTGTGTTTCTGTGTGCGTGTGTAGATGTATGTGTTTGCATGATGAAAACTGTGGGAGATAAAGAAGTGACAGTGCAGAGATAATGCCAAGAGGGGTGTGATGCATGTGTAAGTTTGTGACCCCCCCCCCCCCCCCCCCCCCCCCCCCACACACACACACACACACACACAAAAAATGTCACAGAATTACATCGATATAGGACAATCTATTTCATTAACAATCTAAAAAAAGGCTATCATGAGTTTTCTGATGTACTTTAAAGAATATAGCAGTGTGCAGTTCTTTTTCTTAGTTTTGCATATCCCGACTGTTCTTCATGCGTTTGCCATCATGAAAGTGCTGAAGAAAAGTCTGGCCCAACTCATAATGATTCAACATTTGGAAATATTTTCTGCATTATTTGTAGGTCTTCAAACGAGCATAATCCTCTTCAAACTTAGTTCAATAAGCAGAGTAGCAAAGAAATGTAGGTGTAGGTGAAATGTGTAACTATTTTTTTGTGCATGTAAATGGAGAAGTGAATGTGGCTTTGAGAACAGCAAAATCATAGTAGATGGGAAGCATAGTGTTATTTCTTTGCTTCTAACACTTGTGTTTTTGAAAGGTTCACAGCAAATGTGTTATTCTGTTTATAAAAGACCTCCTACTGGGGCACCGGTAGCCCAGTGGTTCTGGTGGTTATGTGGTGCGTCCCGTGTACAGAGGCTATATTCCGCATCGCAGCCACAGGGGCTTCGTATCAAACCTCGGCCCTTTGCTGCATGTCATCATCCACTCCCCCCTTGCTACGTTTGTGTCTCTCCTCAACTGTCCTGTCCACTAAAGGCAAAAAAAAATACCATTAAAATATCTTTAAACAAAGACCTCCTAGTGAGAGATTGTAACATGGGCAACTTCTGGTCTGTTACTATATCCTGTCAGAGTAAGTCCACATACCATATGCTTAGTGTATGTTATTGTAAACAAGCACATATTGTGTTGAGGTAATTGCTGTATTTCCCTCTGCTGAAGTGTAATTTGCACATTCAACAATTAAATTATTTTCAAAATGAATATGCAAAGTATTAGCAGCACATTCAGTTTACAGTCACTATCTGTTGTGCTATTAATTTACAGCCAAAGTGATTTGTGATGCACAAAGAGAGAGAGAGAGAGAGAAAAAAAAAGAAACATTCCCAATCGTCCCTGAGGTGATACTGCATGGTACTAGTGTAGTGAGGAATCAGGCAAAACTCCAAGTCAGCTCTCCAGGGCAGTACTAATCATGTTTCTTTATTACTCCCCAAAATGCAGGAGTGTAATATAAGTTACAATGCAGCATGATGCCTCGCTGCATGCCTCCACTTAACATTCTGAAATAATAATAACACAATTTCAAGAATTACCCCTGACTTATTTCCCGATTGTTAATGTTTCCTTTAATATCAGCAACACTGTGTTGCACAAGTGTTTTTCCCTTCAAATACAAAATTCGCAAACACATTAGACACTGTGCCATAAATGTTTAAGATGGTAAAGCTCGGGCTGATCTACGCTCAGTGGCTTTATTTCAATTAATGAATAATTCAGCTATATGAATTTGCACAATGTTGCATCAGAAATAAAGTCATAAAAAGGAAAAATTCCTTGAAGTAGAAATAACCCAGCATAAATGTTTCAATGCATTCCAGGGGCTGGTTTTCCTCATCCAGGCACGGCCACCAGTGACATGAGGGGGGTGTTTGGGTCTTAGTCTAATACCAAGCTCTGAAATATTTGAATTATGGAAGAAACAGAGTCTTCCTTTCAAGTCGTCAAAGTGAGTTTCTGTCAAGAGTGAGACGGGGAGAGGCAGACAATGAGAGACAGAACAAGAACTTTGGTCAGTAGCCTTCTCTGACAGGAGTGACATTTCTATTCGTGTTTGCTTGACAGAAACCTATTGTTGGCAGCTTTTCACGCTGGTTAATGCACATCATTCCTATCAGAGAACATAAGCTTGATATTGTATCAGTCACAACATTCAGATAGTGAGCTGCAGGGAAATGGTCGCTGAGAAATGCAAGAGATGCCATGTTTTGACACAGATGGACAAAATGGCATGTGTTAGTTTTATTTTATTTTTTCCAGTGATAGTAAGTGAACAATTAATTCTGCCATATTCAACTCTTCATCAGTCCCATCAGGAATTTAATGGATTTCACTTTTCCTGTGATTGTTGTCTCTGTCTTTGTCAGTTTATTTTCTATCTTTTTTTTAAATAAAAGTCTCACTCATTCCTTATTCGTTTTGTGACTAAGTGCTCGAATAAAGCAATCCTGTGGCTGAGCAAACTGATTGTTTTCTGGGATCCCTCAGGGTCGAGTTCAGTGTCAAGATGCCAAACAAAATGTGTAAAAAGGAAAGAAACTACAGTCATTTGCTAATAAATTCTCATTCCCCACTGTGGACAATCCAATCTATTCAATCCTGAGAAAGAGAAACTTCACAGCATTGATAAAATGTATGCTATTTTACTGTAGTGTCAAACCATTGATAAGAGAAATGTGGAGTGATAGAAGTGAATAGAAAAACACTTTCTGTGACTGCAAAAGCAGAAATGTGTCTGTGACTTGCATCTACAATCACATGCTATCGAAGACTCAGAATGTACATGCAAATCATTGGACAAGAAAGAATAAAAGCACAACTTTCAACAGAGAAAATAGTATTTCTCCCTTGTCCACTGATCACCCTGGTCTCCTGCTTAAAGCCATACTGAAAGTTTGGCAGTGGTTTGGAGTTCTGTTCCAAGAAGTGCATGCAGCTTTACGCTCCTATCGAGGTAACCCGTCCGACTCAGAGACCTCAGCAAACTGAGTTCCTACTTAAAGTTGCTTTTTTGGGACCTTGGGAGACCAAAGAAGACAGCTAAAAGTTTTCACCACGGCAAGACAGATAAATATTGGCTTTAGTGAAATAGATCCACCGTGGAGTTATTTTAAAAGATACAAATATGCCAAAAAGTTGCTGTAATTGGGCAAAATGGCATGGTCACAGAAAATGGTATTTAAATTAACCTTCTGTTAATTGTTGCATTTCTTGGGGGGGACTCATTTATTGTAAAAAGTCTTCCCTTTTTCTTTGACTTCATGAACTCTTCTCCAGCACTGTTTCATAATATCCCACAGATTTCAGAGTTCTTTATTCTCAACGCAACACTTAGCCTGAGTGCATGAGGCTGAAGAACAAGGTGGAATGGACATGCAATAAGAAAGCTAATGGAACTCTTGTTCTTTAACATATTCATTTTTAAAGAGATAGATTGCCAATGCATTTGCACCATCACAGCCAGGTTGCCTGAAAGCCTTTACAATATGGCTACATTTTCACAGATTACTTATTAATAAAAGAATGAAAGGTGCAAGAAGCCACCTTGAAGCAGGTGACATCCCTCCATCTCTTCTTGTGGAAGAAGATAGAGTGATGGTATAAACCTGCTAAGGCTTTTCTCACCCTGCACCTATTCTGGTCGGTTTTCTTTGTTGCTGCTGTCAAAAGCTGACAGTGCCTGAAACACTCTAGACAACGGTATCCTCCAGGTATGTGCCCTTTCTGGTCTTCGGTAAGAGCTTAGAGCCACTATTAGAGATGTGAAATAAACGCATGTGTTATGGGTGACTTTAAGGAGGATGCTTCTGTGAGTCAATTACTTCTGAACACCTTTTATAGCTTTAGAAAGCTTTGTTTGTTGTTGTGAGTGAACTAACAGGTGCACGTATCAATATTGTGCTTCATGAAACTAATGTGCAGATTTTATTCTGAAACATGATAATTTACGCTGGGAGAAACCTTCATTCCCCTAACTGTCCAGCACCTAACACGTGTAGTGTTTCTGAAATCCATTTATAGAATCGAAGCATCAGATGCACTCACAAAGTCTAGGAAATACTGTACATGCAGTGCATGCATCATGACAACAAACATTAATCCAAATGGTCGTCAGTCAAATTATTGCAGAGCACTGCTTCCAGTGGAAAAAGGATGATATTTTGCCTTTGTTATTTCAGCCTGCTGCATAGCCATTAGAGAAAATGACTGCAACAGCACTCAATGAATCAATAAACTCAATGAGTCGCTGAAAAGGAGGCTTGGAATAAATACCACAACAAGTGAACAAATTAGAGCTAGTTTGTAAGGCAGCAAAAGTCAAAGCAGAAGCAGTTTCTTTATGGTTACACTGAGAGAGCGGGTATGAAGGTTGGAGGCTTCCCATGGGAGTTTTTTTTTGTTTTTATTATGTAGTTAACGCAGCAGCAAAGTGTTGGTCTGAGACATGCTTACTGTTACAGGCCATTCAATGGCCCAATGTCTGTCCATGACTCATTAACTAAGGAGTAATTAATGAATATGTTAAGATTAAAGTTGCTCAGGTTGAAGAGTATTGTTATGCTGTAGCAACTGAATGCAATACAATACCTTGGCCTTGTATTTCCTACATGGTAGATTATTATTTTTTTTTTTTTTTAACAACATATGAAGTTAGTAAGCCAATAAAATGCAACTGAGCCAAATATTCAATCATCAGCATGCGGGACAGCACATTTGATGTAATATCAGCTACATCTGATAAGAAGTAAACATTAACACATGTTGAACCATGAGGTTCATGAAGATCCCACCAATTCAGTTCATTTCTATGCAGCAAAGAAATGGAAGCTAACGCTAAGGTCAACATAAGCTAACCAAAATTGGACAATCAAAGACTTAGAAACTCTAGCCAGGGCCCAATGAGTCCAGATCCCTGAGGTGACTTTCAGCTGGTTGGGATAACAGTAAAGCTTGTAATTCCCATACCGTGTACAAAGATTCAGGCAGACGCTGCTGGTGGCTATTTACCTTTGATAAATGTCTTAAAACAGTTAGCTGGATGCAAGTGATGTTAGACTTCAAACACTGGCAAAAAACAAAGTCTAATTTGGAAGTCCTTTATCGCTTACTGCTGGCTACACCTCAAGTCCCGCAGGGCAGCAAGTCAGTCTGAGGCTTTCTTGTTGTCAGCTGATACGGTTCTGAAAATGACAAACAAAAGATACTTTGATTTTTGATATACTGTCAATCAATATGTGTTTTTTCATTCACAAATAAATATCATTGTCAATCACAAAGTATCATATCCTTCGAACATAGACACATTTCATGTTTACGATGGACAAAGAGGTTAAAGTCATGGTCAAACAACGCTCAACATATTTAACTCCATTAACATACACCAGCAAAGACAGATACAACATAAGACCCGCAGCCACAGGGGGTTGAGGAATTAATAGAGCTCTGCCTTTGTCAGTTGTGATGCATTTTTACTGGCCATGCCGCCGTGGTTTGTGAGGAAAACTGAGACTGATTAAATTTGATAGGGGAGCGAAGAAAGGGGAATATGTACACAGAGGCACAGAGGCAAATTATCTGCAGGGGAGTTGTAGGCATCGAGAATCACTGCATGTTGGTCAAAGTGATTTTGATTAAAGTAATCTGAAAAAAAAGGGCAGGAGGATTTGGTGGTCGGCATTGGCTTGTTCTGACATAGTCAGATGAAAGGGGAGGGAGGGTTGCTATGAATTTTCATTTCATTATAGGACATGAGCAGTAGCCTTGTGTTTGCCACGTTACGTGTTTTGTGTATGTACACTGAATGCTTGTTCTCCTCCCAGCCTCATTTGTCAATGAATCAGGATTCACGGAGAGTTCCAATAAATAACACTGCTCCAACATTGAGCAGATTAGGTGTCAGCTAACTTCCGCTCCACCCGCACGTGCCATGTAGAAGCCTCAGGGGGCCGGTGTCCCGGGAATGATGGGTAATAAAAATGAATCATAGATGAAGGCCAGAGACAGGGTGCTACAGGAGGAGTCTTGATGCATTAAACAGGAACAGTCGATATGTCCTCTTGTGATAATAGAGCATATAGGAGCCGCGGCTAAGCTATTTAACGCTTGTCAATCTAGACTGCAGAGGGTATATGGGCTACAACAGCAGGCCTGGAAATGTTCCATGCGAGAGGTTGGGAATGATGAACTTTCACATAGTTTGAAGCAGCATTTTTTTTTGAAACCTTTAAACCTCAATGGAATCAAAAAGTTGCTATCAGAGTTCAACGATTTATAAACTCAGGGATCAGCAGAAAACAGTTGAGAACTATACAATGACATATCTATAAGGAAAAAGTCTTATTTTCTCTCAATTGTGAAAGCTACTCTGATAATCAACAACAATCCAAACCCAAGTGCAGCGTTGTGGGAAGATTTACAACCCTGTGACTCTCCTCCCGAAGTACTTAATTGCTTCTGATCTCACTTCCTTCAGTCATCATCCTGAGGAAAGCTTTTTGCCAGTGTTAAAGTAAAGCCACTTCCTTGGTCCACCTTTCAGTAATAATTAAATCCACTGCACACTGATGGTTATGTTAATAACGGCAGCAGAGAAAGAAGCCACTAATCTTGTGCTTTCTTCGAAAACTCTCTGTATTTGCCGCAGCTTGTCGTACATATTCAGCCATTGCCAAATTGGAAGCATATCAAATGGGCCCAGAGTGATGAAATCTGTTGTTATGAATATGTGTCACTCACTAAGAAGTAGAAGTACATCAGTTACATTATGTGAACCCTTCTTATTGAATGGGATATGTCAGTTCTGGAGAGCCTTTTTGAGTCCAATGGTCTTGCATAATTACATTAATATGGTGCATGACCATACTGTATACAAGCAATGCCAGTGAGCCACAACGAGACAGGCCACACTCATCACAGTCAGCTGACACATATACTCAGCTCTGTTTGATGTGAACTCTGCTCCCTGTCCGAGATGTACTGTACATTGCAACAATTAATGACGGTTTCCCATCAAAAAAAAATAAAAATCTCAATAGAGTCCTCCTGAGAGAGCTCAAGGCTTCATGTTCTGTCAGCGTGAGAGTGTAAACACCTACGCAGCTTCAGGAACAGACTCCTATGTTAAGGTACAATGTTGCATTTTCAACCAAATGTGTTCCTGAAGAGCAGCATACTGAGGCGTCGTATTCCAATGAACTGCTCTGATTTACAACCATATCTCCCTCAATCTGCCCTCCACTTCTGCTTTACTTGGTTGTGACAGAGTTTTTTTATTTTTTATTTTTTTTCTCGGTAGGACAAAATAGACAGATGGAAGATGGAACAATGATGCTTTTGTATCATGGCCAATGAATAACACAAAAAAAACTGTTTATGATAGAAAACAAACAGAAGCAGTGAATTCTTATCTTACAACCCCTTGGCTCAACACAGCAGTAAAAAAAGGAAACAGAACATATGTGCTGGGGTTCAGGAATTAGCAGGATTACTATGTTTAAACGCCATTAACAAAAACTTAAGTCTTCTTCACTTTCTACAACCCTTCCTGCAAAGCCTTTCAGGGAGAATGAGCTTTAACTATGCAGCAGTTCCACATATACCTTGTTTAATTATACTCCATTATCTTGGTAACTGTTTGCTTGTTTTTTTTTTAAGTAAGTAGTGGAAGAATTAGGTCCAAATCTCCACTTGAACATTTCTATTCTTGTGCTTGATAAGTGCCGTGTTGAGGCAGAATGAATCTTGATTACTTTCTGCTTAAGAGCAGATTCCCAATTACACAGCCTGTCACTGTCTTCTGGAATATCAAGGTTGTGGTAGGCGGAGTAATTATTATTGTCTGCTTCTTCAACAGCAGTTTCTCTCTGTGTGAGAACTCAATATTGTTCAAAGGGCTGGTACAAGAAAGTATTCATATTGTTTCCTTTTTTAAAAAAACTGTCTTGAAGATTATTATTATTATTATTTTTTTAACTGTTTAACTCCAATTAAAACAAACATAAAAATGCAAACAGTCTCAGTGCTTCCCCTGGGTGTGAGTTGTAGCAGTAGTGGTGAAGTGGAACAATGTTTTAGTTGCGTGCAATTTTTTCAACATTTTTGTCATTAAAGTAATTATTAACTTAAGTAATAATAATTGTAACTTATTTATTGGACAAAACAATCAACCAAAAACCATCCAATTCTCATAAGTCAGTCCTGGGTAATTGCAAAAGACTAGAAGAGTTAAAATTTTACCTAATAAAATTAATAATTTGTTTTAAATCAAATAAAAAAAATAAAATAAAAAGATCAACAGCGCAGGTCATATTGTGTACCACCACTGCTAGATGCATATAGGGAAAACACTGTGTCTGTCAGAGTTAAAAACAAGTTAAAGAGGATATATTGTGAAAAATCCACTTTACTTTTGAACAATTATTTTGGTAACCGGAGTGTCTACTGATCTACAACATTTGAAATTAACCCATCCAGTCCTTAGTTTGTGGTCTGCATAAGTCTTACAGCACAGAAAAAAAATGCTCCATTTCAAATTTGCTCAACTTGTGACATCACAAGTTGGATTGTGATTAAAACAAACGGGAAAAAAAGGTCTGCCATTATATTCTCACAGAGGAGTGATGTCTACTGGGAAACTCAGGAGGAATCATTGCATTTTAAGAGACGCACACCAAAATGGAGCATCCTGAGAGAGCAGGTTTCTACAGGATCACAAACCTTCTCTGATGTTTGAGTCATGTTATATTTTGACCAAAGCACATCACCAATCATTTAGACCACAGGGGACTGTTCGAAAAGGTGAAAAAAGGCTATACTATCACCATAACTTTAATGTTATAGAATATTTATTCCTAATGAATAAATTATTTTGTGTCCTTACATTTCGTCCATGAGACCACATGACACGTTTGAATCCTGGAGATGTTTGGACCTCATGAACTGCCGCTGTTCATTCAAAATTCACTGTTGTTGATATTTCTCTTAAGCCTTCACTCTGTTGTCAGTGAAGAGAAAAATCAATTTCTAAAGAAAAATCGATGCCAATTCCCTTCCCTCTGGCCTTGTCTCTGGCATACAGTATATAGAACAAGTGTGATAGAAATAATGATCTTGTTCTCCTGGCTGCACAAGCACAGTTCTTTGACTGTCTCAAAAAGCTCTCTGGGTCTCCTGTGGAATAGCCTCCGAGATTTGAGGTGGCTCAAATTACTGTAAATTACTCAAACTCTTTCCTTTACCATAAGTCTCTGTTCTGTTTGCCACTGGTGCAAAGAACTTCAGTGAAGAAGAAAGGCATTAGACAAGATCACACAAGCAATGAATTCATCTCAACCTCCTTATGCTAATTACATTTTTTTTTTTTTTTTTGACGTCCAGATCTAATCATGCTCTTAAAGCAGGCACTTTGTTTTGGACTTCCTGCGACACTGAACACATCATTAAATCTGAAATCTCTCACAGATACACAATGCAAACTCAGAGGAGAAAGGTGATCACGTCTTTCTTAATTAGACTGCATTCATTGTACTTGGATTATAATGTCAGCAGCCGAAACAAATAATCCAACGAGGGTTTGTTGAGGTTTTGTGCTAGCGTTAGTAGCCGCGGTAATAAAGGTTGTCTTCCATAAAGGAAAAAAAAAACAAAAAAAACTTAAATATGCATGACTTTTACACCACAGTAGCAAAGGAGCTCCAATTTGAGCTGAATAGGGTTGATGTCAACATATTTTGTGCATTCCTTCCTCTGAAACCTGGAACAAATTAATATAGAATGTGCATATGTTTGTAGGAAGGACTCCTGGCTGTGTCAAGCAGTGTTGATAAAACACAATCTTACTGCAGAGGGCAGCTGTGAAAGCCACAGGGAGCGAATAAACAGATTCATGAATACAATGCATACTCAAACAAATAGCACCATCTTCTGAATACCAAAAACAGTAGCAGCTACCTCCTGCTTTGATTTAGTGCCACTACATTTATTTCCATCTATTAAAATTCCACTCGTGCTTTGTAATCACCGTGGAGATGCTTCCTCCCGTTCTTTTCTTAAATGTGAGAGAAATATTATACGGTTTATGCATCCAAACAGAGCATTGTTTACAGAGGGGGGGCTGTTTGTTTTGTTTTTTTTTCTTTCTTAGGCATTGTGATATTATTTTGCCATCAAGCTTGCGGCAGTGTTTCAATCTTTTGATATGCTGACAATTTAGCAAGGGAGGAAAGATAAGAAATAATTTTGGTTTAATTGAGTAGAAAACTAAATGAATGTAAGGCCACACTTATCGCTCCTCTTTTCAAGCAACAAATGATATATCTTTATCTCTCTGTCTTCCTATCTCTCCCATTCTTCCTCTCTCTCTCTCTCTTTTTCTGCCTCTCGCCGCTTTAATCACAAGGGGGCCCACAGGCAGCTTCTGATGGGCCGTGGCTGTATTGCTGTCATAGTGTCCCTCCTCCTCTCTCTCAGCTCATGCAGCGCCTCAGCCAGAGTCGGAGCAAGGACACAACCCCTTCAGGCAACCACCTCCCAAATCTGAAGGGATGAAGCACATGTTGCCACAGATAAACCACTGTGATCAATCTCATGGATGCGCAGCGAATCAGTGGAGCGAAAGGCTTTGAAAATCAAGCCCTGTCCCTGATGTGCCCAGCAATGATTATGTGGTCAGTGATGCCAAAGGCAACCAGAAACATCAAGGAACTGGGAGCAGCGGGCCTGTCAGTTCTCAACACTAATTAAACATACACAAGTAGCCCAGTGATACCATGCCAACAGGGCAAAGGCTGACATCGTTTGGTGAAAGTTCAAAATCCTCATGGCCAAAGAGATGATTTTATGATTAAGTGTTTACGAGTTCTCTAAAACATCAAGATGAGGTTGTAGAGAAGGAAGTTTGGAGATGCGTCCATTTGGCTGGTAAGTCGTTATCCTATGTTAGCCACCTCCTCAGCCAAAGTTAGCAATAACACTAGCTGGCAAACGTGCATTCAAAATGCAGTACTCAATACAATATGGATTTCTTGTCAAAAGTGTATTTTAGTTAACATTTTGTCTTAGAATAAGAGAGACATGGGCATGCATCTGCCCAATAATGTTATACGGAGTAGGAGTGTACATTATTTTAAGGTAATATCTTCATTGTGTGCGAAATGATAATAACAAGTATGTCAGTCTTTTTGCAAAAATCCCTGCATGTGTCTTGAGAACACATGACGTGGTAATGCATAAAAACACAAGCTTAGATAGTATAACTACATGCATGGTTGAAGTCAAACGGATCAAGGAGAAGACACAAACGCCACCAGCAGTGGAATCCTCCTCACTCACATTGAGGTGGTTTTGACTTCCAAAACTAGGACGTTGCCCAAAAGTTATCAGTCTCAGAAAGCGTTCTCCATTAAAGTAAGTGGTAAGCCAAATAACTGCCAATTAACCACGGCACAGGATATGAAGAACTGTCCTGCTCAGAAAAAAAACAAAAAAAAAACTTTGGGAGAGTCACTTAGGAAAAGAGTCATGATGAGAAGGGTAACATTACATTGTAAAGGAGATGATGCAAATTTAGGCAGTCAAGAGAGATGGTTTCAAACTACTTTGGACCCAAGATACACCCAGTTTACAATGGTGTCAGGATAGTTTTGTTGGTGCGATATAGCCTGGAATCATTTTCTATTTTAAAGTCTACTGCAGCACTCTTAACTTTGGGATAGATACTGAGTTGTTTTATTTAGTTTTAAGCTGAAATCACCACAAACCCAATCCAAGTTTTATCAAAACAAATGATTTGACACAACGTTTACTGAACTCATAATTCTCAATATTATAATTTTTTTCATTGGATTTTATTTGACTTTAAACAATTTATTACCAAAGACATGCTGATGGTTTAATTAGCTGAAATGTACATAACAGTCATTTCTCACCATCTTGTGGACTTTGTGATTCTCCCGACTTTACTTTGAGATGAATCAGAAAACTAATAATTATTAATAATTACACCTGTCTCCACCCCCCCCCCCCCCCCCCACACACACACACACACACACACAAACACTCTCAGATACAAGAAACAGAAAGTTGTTGCATTATATGGTCTATGCCACATGTTGCTCTGAATGTCAAACTTAAAGTGTGAAATGATTCCCATTCAGTATCAGTTACCTTTATAACATATTCTTGGGAGTGCTCAAGGCCCTGAACGTACTTCAAATGATCCTCCCCATAATCTTGGAACAGCAACAGAATCTAAAAACCTATGTCTGCAAGACTCCTCTGACTTAGCAACAGAATACCCAAGGGCTCCCTGAGCCTTTGACATTTTGAAATATGTAAGTTAGAGTTTTGTATTCTTTTTTTCTGAATATCAAATGGCAGTTTTATTATTTAAGTTCAATTAAATTGTCTCTACAGATCAGCATTTCCTCTGCCTGAATGGTAATTTAAGGGGGGCTTTAAAACTACTTCCCTCTTTTGAAGCCTTTGGGAGCTTACAAGTTTGATTAGTGCAGAATGCAAATTATGTGCAATTATTAGAAAAAGGCCCATTAAAGGTAATATCATGTTGTGGTACTATTTCGAAAATATGGGCACTGTGTGAGTGCAGAAGTAACAGAATGAGGGAGTGTGATACAACAATATCAAATGAGCAAATATAAAAACCAAGCTCCAGAACCAGGTGCAGAACTAAAGCCACTAAAGCCCCACCAATCAAAGCTCAAAGCATTGCAGTCAGGGGGAAAACATGTTTCACAGGTAATGGATGCAAGTCGTCTCAACATGAAAGCTAACCAGTTGCATCATCAGTACTCTGGCACCTATGTTGTGTCACTTGTAATCACTTCATGTGTGTGAGCCACCGACCTGTAGATTCATGCCTGAGCAAGCTGCAGGGTGAAGCCAAGTGCTGCAATATCATATCATTCCCATTGGTATGCTGTCAGAATCCCACCTGCACTGTGAGCACACTGTTTGCCTGTGATTATGTTGACCCTGCGGTTAAGTAAGGCTAACATTGTGTGATGTGTTTTGGGATTTTTTCGCCTTGATCTGGTGATGCTGCCTGCATAAATTAGAGTTGTGTTCCATGGCTCTTCAACAGAAAGCCCGAGCTGGCAGTCGTCCAGCTCAATCACATTGATTTTCCATAACAATATGAAGAACACTGTTCACTGCCGAGGATTAATGAATTGCATCTTCAGAGTCACTTTGGCATTCCTAATGAAGGTAGATGAATTTCCCCAAGCAGGCCAGCTGTGTTTGAATTGGTGCTGACTGTGCCAGGGCGCTTCCATGGTGAAGCCAAAGCAAAAAATACAAATATTCCACAGTCTCATAAATCTTCCTTTGGTCTGTCAGATATTTTTAGTAAAAACATATGATTCAAAGTATGACATTTATCATAATCAGTCCCAGGGCCCTTCATCCTGTTTCTCCTCCCTCCTCTTTTCTTCACCTGAAATGAACATGTTCGCTGTGGGAGGAATCAATTCAGAAAACACTCGTGACATTTTTCTCTAGCTGCCCTGTCACAAACATTATGGGATCTGACAATGAGACGCTGTGTTGTATAATTATCTTGTATAAATCCCTGTTGATTCACATTACGCATATGTTGTGAATGATATTTTGTCTGTTGTTTTCAAAGGCATGTCGACTCAAAGCTATACATTAAAAAACAAATTAATGTCCATAATTACAGTAAGAAGTGTGTAAGATAACAAAGAACAATCACGTGTATTTGAACAATCTTATGGTGACCATAATTATCTTAGCGCGGTTTAGCAGATCAAAGATTAAGCCGTGCTTGGATAAGCACACACGGACGGTGCAGTGAAACGGCTTATTAAATCAGTTTTGTTGTAACATCTGCAACATTTGCTTTTGAGTACTGAAAATGATGTGGTCAATAATAGATTACATTAAAACTTAAAGTTAATGGGTTGAATAAACTCTAATAACTCTGGATAAAGTCTGCAGCCATTTAACCAAATGAGTCTTAGATAGATAGCTGTACGTATACAGCCTGAAAAGAAAACTCTACGGCACCAAAGCTTTTGGAAGATAAAACCTGTCAAAATACTCCAAAGATGATTTGGTTTGTTAAAAAGTAATGCAAACAACCCATAGCGTTGGTTTCCCCTGGACTGGACTTCAGCCACACTTATTTTATCCAGCGCTGTATGAACGTGAAGCTAGGATTTGTCAATGATTGACTTAAACAAATAATTGTGGTAGAAAGCTGTTTAACGTGTCAACCAGTCGGAGTAAGAAGGCCTAAATGTCTTCATTTATAATTCATGATTGTGGCCTAACTCTGTCGGCTCTCGGCAGTATTGGGTTTAATGGAAGTTGCCTGACATTGCAGGATTGCATGAAGTGACCTGCATCCAAGCCTGAAGGTGAGTGGCCGTATGTAGTTGCGTTGTGTGTGTATGTGTGAGGTTTCCGAGGCTATTTACTGTCCTTGCATTTTATTTGGTTGGTTGTAAATAATACTTGGTGGATCTAGGTCTGGTCCAGTGGTTTTTGCAGCTTATTCTTATGATCTTGTTGAGAGGATTGAGTTGATTTTCTCTCACAGCGCCAAACCAGACTGTTATGTAGAAGGTTATGATGGATCCAATAAAGCACTTGTAAAAAGATAATAAAACTGATTGTAGGACCTGGAGTTTACAGAGTACACATTTTAGTGGTGAACCATCCACTGCTTGTTGGGATATTTTATTCAAGGAAGTTGAACGACTGCTCTGTATTAATGTCCAACCAGCTAAAATTAAAGCTGACCTGATGCAATATCAAAGCGCATATTTTACAAAATATTTTTATTGGAAAATTGCATTTTTGCATTGGCAGCACATGTCTCTTGATTCCCACAGAAGCAATTTCAAGACATTTAGCAGGACAACGTATAACCAGGGGGGTTCATGCATTTTTCTTTGTGATGAATAGATTAATGAAATGGAAATGAGGAAAAACTTGGTAAGACACAACTCCTTAAAAGACTGGGCAAGAGCTGGAAAGGAACTGTTTTCTGTCTTGATATAAAGGGACACACTCATCTAACATATCAGATTGCGCTGCCTCTGTGGAATTTGCAAAGACGCAGAGATGTACCTATTTTCCTTCTTCTTTTTTTTACCCAACGAAACAGCTTTTTATATATAAGAAAGTGGAGCATGGAGTGATACACAAATTTACTCATCTGTTGCAAACCAAGAAGGGAATAGTTTCACCAATCATCCCACCCCCATAGACTGATTCTGTTTGTGTCGTCACATGTGCAGATCCTGTGAGGCGAGTGAAGCAGCGACGGGCGGCCTCAAACTCTCATCCACCCCGGCTGGTTGTGATAGCAATTAATTCACTGAATCAGAATCTCTGCCTGACATCCATTCCCATTTCAGACCTCCAGTTATGTGAACATTGACTCAGGAATAATCATTTGTTGAACTTTCACACCAGCTTTCTTGATAAGCAAGCCTTTGAATTATTTTTCTGCTTGGCTGTCCCTGTGAAATAGCTCTTGGCTAATGTAAGCTTGTTTTCAGATACAGTGAGCTGGATCTGTGGCTATGGGAGCGGGACTGCTTTGCCCACAAACACTGATCTTGCAGGGTTAAAAAAAAAAAAAAAGTGCTGCAAAAGCTGCATTTTAATCGATATATATGTGCAAGTTTGTGACAGAGCCACAAAAAGAAATAAATGTTTCAAAATGAGGAAGGACAGGAAGTTCAAATTGAAACATAGAAAATAAATAATATTCCATTGTAGCGAAAGAAATGATGTAGGGGCATCAAATAACCTGGAGGAAAAGGGAGGAGGGAGGTGATAAAGGGGAGGGGGAAAAAAGAACGAGAGCGCAGAGGGAACAGGGAACAGGTGAAAAAAAAAAGGAGAGAGTTCAGTGACAGGGAAAAGTTTTTCTGCAGCTGACAAGTAGATTTCATATGCTGTCGGGGTTTAAAGTGTTATAAAAAATAAATAAACAGCGGAATATGAAAGGATCAGATCCACGAACGGAAAAATAAGGATTTCCGATTTCTTTTTCATTCATTCCTGGACACGCGGCTCGTGGCTGAGAAAAAGTTTGGCGATGTCAGGGAACGGGACATTTGATCTCCAAGGATCCGGGTGAGATCGTTTTTTTTCTGTTTCCCTTTTTGTGGCCTGCGTGGGAAGAAACTTGTTGGGATTATTATTTTTTTGGGATTACGTCGTTTATTTTTTGATGACGAAACGTTTGGGATGCGCAAACGGCCGCACCGACGGAGGATTTAATTTTGGACAGAACTGAGACTAAGAGACCGTAAAATATGATTTTTTGTTTTCTTTATGTGGTTTTCGTTTTGTGGTATGGTTGAAATGATTATTTGGGGCGTTATTAATTGTTGTGTTTGGTTGAATGACAGAGGGGATAATCCCGACAATAATTAAATTGAATTGAGTGTAATTGAGTTTGGACAATATGGTGTAATTGTGGGTTTAGTCACTTTAACGACAAGTTTTCTGATTTAAGTTAATCCTTCCCTGAATCCCTTGTGTGAGATAATACAAACCTTAAGGGGTGAGTGTTACAGATGGTGGCCAGTATGGGGGCTAAGGGATGAGTTATGATTTAACTTGTGTGGTGTTGAAGAAAATATGTTGAAGATACTGAACTGAACCATGAACAATTGATACTCCAAAGTTTTGTTTTCCAAATTTTTAAGAGATTATATTTGTTTTTTGTTTACATTGCCATTCAAGGAGTGACTTTAATTTCAGAAAAAGGACAGTCAGAATATGGAGAATAATGAAAATATTAGAGAGATTGGGGAGGAAACTGGTCCGGCTGAGGTGGCTTTTAATGTTGATACTGAAACCAGAGTTTCCACTCCTACATCTGTGCATGAGGTTAGGGAACAGCAAATGGATAACACTAGGGAAAGATGGGTAACCAGAAGAAATCCTGTGGGTGAAGTAACATCACTAATTAGCTCTCTCTATTTATCAGATGCAGAAGAGCACGAAGACAGGGAGTTAGAGGGTGATGTTTCCTCTTACTGTGCTCTCCCAGCTCTTACGGCTATGAGTACAGAATTGGGAACAGTGATTGAAAAGGTTAAGTCCTTGGAAGCTGATTTTAGAGATTCCGTCAGTAGTGCCTTAAATAGAGAGGAAAATATTAGAAATTATATAGATCAAAATGTTCAAGCAGTGGAACATGGACTGCTCACAACTCTCAAGGATTTTGAAGAACAGCTAGTGGGCTGCTTACAACGACGTGATGAGAAGTGGAAGACAGAATTGGATCGACTGAAGCGGGCCAATCTTACATCTGTTCCAAGATCTTTATATGGTTCTGGGCCTAGTTTTTCCCAGGGTCATAGTCGTTTTACCCCGTCCCAAAATCCACCTGCTGCTAGCAGTCATAATCCAGTGTCCTCCAATGCAGCCATTCAGCAGTCAGGCGTACCCTCTGTTATACCATCAAGCACCGCTTTTGGGGAAACACAAAATCCCTTTCTTCTGGCTGCCGAGCCAAGGGCAGCTCAAGCGACTCTCTCTGCTGGGAACCAGATCCAAGTAAGGTCAATGGACGCTGAGTTTGAGTTGCAAACAATGACTTCTACTCCTTCTGCTGGGATAAACCCTTCCATGCATTCAAACAGACAGGTTTATTCAAAACCTGCAGTACAAATGGAATTTCCTTCTTTCAGTGGATCCAGAGAGGTAGGAGATGTTCTGAACTTCGTGGATCACTGTGAAACGTTTTTGGCGGTACGGCCTTTAAATGATGCAGAACTGGTGGGAGCCTTATCCAGTGTTCTTAAAGGACCAGCCCATAGTTGGTGGAGTGTAGCCAAAAATAAGATTCACAATTGGAGAGATTTCAAAGAAGCCTTCCATGCAGCTTTTTTGCCTCCCGATTATTTGACTGAAGTAGAAGAGAAACTGAGAGATATGGTGCAATTACCGGACCAATGTGTGAGAGATTTTGCATATGATTATCGGGCTCTGTGTTTGAGGTGGAAGCCTGAGATCTCAGAGTCCGAGTTGGTCAGGAAAATACTCAACAACTGCAATCCTAGAATAGCGGGCTGTCTTAGAGGTACTGTCACTACGGTTGAGCAACTGGTGTCCATAGGAACTTTAGTGGAAAAAGACTGTGCAGCAGCAAAAGAATATTGGAGCAAAGTGGATCAGCAGAAGGCAAAAGGAAAAATTGCAAAGAAACCACAAGAAAAGTGGACCTCGAAAAAACCTGCTGATGTGGTGACCATAGTGCAGAAGGGTAAAAAACCATCATCTCTCTTACATGTCCCAATAGAGATAAGAGGGATGCATTGTAGTGCTGTTTTTGATACGGCCTGTACCTATTCCCTCTTACGGCATAGTCAGTGGTTGAAAGTGGCAAGGGAAGGGGAACAGATGAAGCCAAGTGAGAACCAAAGTTTTGCTCTGGCTGATGGTAAAACCTGCCATGGAGCTTTGGGAAAGGTGTCGTTACTCTATGGCTGGCATGAAATGATGTGGTCATTGGACACATATATCATTTCTGATGATAATCTGGCATTTCCAATTATTTTAGGATTAGATTTTCTCAGTAAGACCTCAACCATAATTAATATGGGAGATCGAACATATGGAGTGAAAGGACCAAGGGGCTATACTTTTCACCCATTCCTGACCCAACAGTCAGAGACTCTGGCGTCCCGCCCCAGTGTCAGTCTCATCATGGCACTTCCACCAGGGGAAATTGGTGTCATGCAAGAAGTACCTGGTATAGATTTTGCAGACCATCCGCCAATGGTTAGAGAACTCTTAAGGTCCTGGCCAAAAGTTTGCTCAGGCAAGTTGGGGAAGACCATGGTCGAAGAACATAAAATCTTCACCACTGATGAACTTCCTGTTCGGTGCAAAGCTTATCGGGTGTCACCACTTAAGCGTAAGATTATTGTGGATCAGGTAGAGCAGATGCTTAAAGATGGCATCATCGAGCCGTCGCAATCAGCCTGGGCTTCTCCAGTGGTTTTGGTCCCGAAACCTGACAACTCTCCGAGGTTTTGTGTCGATTTTCGGCCTCTGAATGCAAAAACCAAGCAGGATGCATACCCCATGCCCCTAATTCATGACTTGCTCGAGTCACTGCACGGAGCAACAATCTTCAGTACTCTTGACTTAAAGTCGGGGTACTGGCAAGTAGCAATGACCGAGGAGAGCAAAGCTAAGACAGCTGTGATAACTCCAGTGGGTCTCTATCAGTTTAAGTGCATGCCATTCGGGCTGAAGAACGCTGGTGCCACATTCCAGAGATTGATGGAGAAGGTGTTGGGAAAACTGAGGGGGAAAATCTGTTTTGTTTACATCGATGATGTAATAATCTTCTCTCCCACGCCGGAACAGCATCTGAAGGACATGAATGCTGTGATGGAGAAACTTCACAAGGCCAACTTGACAGTCAATCTGAAGAAATGCAAACTCTTCTGCAAAGAATTAAAGTTCCTCGGGCATGTGGTTTCTGAGAAGGGGGTTCAAGTGAATCCTGATAAAACTATTGCAGTGACATCCTATCCTATACCAACGAATGTAAAAACACTGCAGCGGTTTCTGGGGCTTGTGGGGTGGTATCACAAATTCATTTCTCATTTTGCAGACATTGCAGCTCCCCTGCATCGTCTCACGAGGAAGAATGTGGAGTGGATCTGGAGTGAAGAATGTCAGAAAAGCTGGGAGCAGTTAAAACAGGAAATGGTCACTGCTCCTATTCTAACACAACCCAACCCATCCCTGCCTTTTGAGGTACACACCGATGCTAGTGATGTAGGCTTAGGAGCAGTGTTAGTACAAACAACTAAGGGGGAGGAAAAAGTGATCGCCTATGCTTCCCGGGGGCTGAGAGCGGCTGAGTGCAATTATTCCACATCAGAAAAGGAGTGTCTTGCAGTGGTATGGGCAGTCGAAAAGTGGCGACACTATCTTGAAGGAACAGAGTTCACAGTATATACAGATCATGCCGCCTTGACTTGGGCCTTTAATTGCCCAAAGACCTCTTCCCGGTTGACCCGCTGGACATTGCGACTCCAGCAGTTTCAGTTTAGGGTCTGTTACAGAAAGGGTCTTCAAAACATTGTGCCAGATGCACTATCCAGAGCAGTATCCCCTAACAATCCACCTGCAGCTTATGTCGCCCTGAACACCTCCAGGTCCAACACCGATCTTCCAATCTCTTTGGCAGAAATAAGGGAGGCACAGGCAAAGGATCCTGAGGTAGGGGACATGGAAAAGGAGACGGCAAAGCCGGATAGGCCAGGGAGGGTGTGCTTCACAAAGTTACAAGGAGTACTATACCGGAAGACCCCAGTGAAAGATGGAGGGGACAAATACCAGTTGGTGGTACCCATAACTATGGTTCCTTGCTTCCTTGAATATTTTCATAATCATGCATTAAGTGGGCACCTTGGCAGGCTGAAGACCCTCTTGCGGATTCTGGAGGTTGCCTGGTGGTCATCCGTTCGAAGGGATGTGTGGAATCATGTCAAAGTTTGCCTCACGTGCCAAACATATAAAGCAGACAACCAAAAGCCAGCGGGTTTCATGCAGTCCACCAAAGTTGAAGGAGCCTGGGAAAAGCTAGGAATGGACTTGATGGGTCCTTTTCCTCGAAGTAAAAAAGGCAATCGGTTCCTTCTGGTAATTGTGGACTATTTTACCAAATGGGTAGAAGTGTTCCCCCTGAAAGACAGCAAGGCTCATCGCATCACAACCATCTTGAAGGAGGAAATCTTTACACGCTTTGGAGTACCACAGGAGTTGGTGTCAGATAGAGGACCTCAGTTCACTGGCCATGAGCTGGCTAATCTCTGTAAGATCTGGGGGGTAGCCCAGAAGTTCACCACAAGTTACCACCCTCAAGCCAATCTCACAGAACGGTCCAATCGCACAATTAAGACCATGATTGCCTCGTATGTCGGAGACCAACACAAAAATTGGGATCAGTGGATCAGAGAGTTCCGGTTTGCCATCAATGCTGCCCAGCATGAAACCACTGGTCGAGCCCCAGCAGAACTGGCCCTCGGAAGAACCCTCAAAGGTCCCCTTGAACGTATGATTAGTTTGCCACCTTCACCTCAGCAATCTCCGTATAAACTTCTAGAGAGGCAAAAAGAAATGGCTGAACAAGTGAAAAGGAAAGTGGGTATCTGTCAAGCCAGACAAGCTAGATATTATAATACCCGGAGGAGAGGTGCACAACTCCTACCGGGAGATCAGGTTTGGATTCGCACTCACCCACTTTCAAAAGCATCAGACAGTTTCTCATCCAAGCTAGCGCCTAAGTGGTCAGGTCCAGCTACAGTGATAAGGAAATTAGGTCCCCTAAACTACAAAGTACAATGGAATGACCAAAATAAAAGATCAGACACGATAAATGTGGTCAATCTGAAACCCTATTTTGGGGTTCAGCCTCCGGTACCTCCGGCTGGGGGGGGGGGATCTGTGACAGAGCCACAAAAAGAAATAAATGTTTCAAAATGAGGAAGGACAGGAAGTTCAAATTGAAACATAGAAAATAAATAATATTCCATTGTAGCGAAAGAAATGATGTAGGGGCATCAAATAACCTGGAGGAAAAGGGAGGAGGGAGGTGATAAAGGGGAGGGGGAAAAAAGAACGAGAGCGCAGAGGGAACAGGGAACAGGTGAAAAAAAAAAGGAGAGAGTTCAGTGACAGGGAAAAGTTTTTCTGCAGCTGACAAGTAGATTTCATATGCTGTCGGGGTTTAAAGTGTTATAAAAAATAAATAAACAGCGGAATATGAAAGGATCAGATCCACGAACGGAAAAATAAGGATTTCCGATTTCTTTTTCATTCATTCCTGGACACGCGGCTCGTGGCTGAGAAAAAGTTTGGCGATGTCAGGGAACGGGACATTTGATCTCCAAGGATCCGGGTGAGATCGTTTTTTTTCTGTTTCCCTTTTTGTGGCCTGCGTGGGAAGAAACTTGTTGGGATTATTATTTTTTTGGGATTACGTCGTTTATTTTTTGATGACGAAACGTTTGGGATGCGCAAACGGCCGCACCGACGGAGGATTTAATTTTGGACAGAACTGAGACTAAGAGACCGTAAAATATGATTTTTTGTTTTCTTTATGTGGTTTTCGTTTTGTGGTATGGTTGAAATGATTATTTGGGGCGTTATTAATTGTTGTGTTTGGTTGAATGACAGAGGGGATAATCCCGACAATAATTAAATTGAATTGAGTGTAATTGAGTTTGGACAATATGGTGTAATTGTGGGTTTAGTCACTTTAACGACAAGTTTTCTGATTTAAGTTAATCCTTCCCTGAATCCCTTGTGTGAGATAATACAAACCTTAAGGGGTGAGTGTTACAAGTTAAACTCTAACTTTCAGGGTAACTGTTCGATTTAGATAGAAAAGCAAACATTGGCAGAGAGAGAAGCTTTCTTTCGTATTTTAGCTTCAGTTATGTGAAGTGAAATTACTTTTAACCTCTGAAACATGACTCTGTCTCTCTCTTTTGAAAGTTTGTATCAGTAGGAAGACATGATATAAGAGCAAGAAAACAAAATGTGAAGCATTAAACGGCCTTATCAGCTTTTGTTTGGGTTAAAGAGATGCTCAGGACACTTATTCAAGTTGCATAACAAGCGCAGAAAAAAAAAAAAACTGCTCTTCACATTATCACTTTAAATCTCTTGATACTCCTCTCCCAGGAAGAATCAGATGATAGAACCAATGGCCTGTCTTTCTCTATTTATTTCACAGCCAATCAACAATGGTTTCAATGTTCTTTAGACAAGTGTATAGAGCTGTCTCACTCTTCCTCCTACATACACCTTGCCCACACAATCTCATTTTCCAACACTTTCAGCAAAGATGTTAAAATCATTTCGAAAAAAGGCAAAAGCTCTGTTCTAAAAACTTTTTTTTTTTTTTTTTTTACCCATAAATGTTAAAATACCTTTCAAAAATAAAGCACGCACAATGGAGAGGTTGGCCTCTTTGAGTATGAAATGTGATCCCTAACAAGCATGACATCACTTGAAAGTAGCTAAAATAAAAAAGGGGGAGAAAACATGGAGGAGACCCGCGTGGAAGCTTCATCCCCTAGTCACCCAAACTGGCTCAAAGCAGCGTGAAACATTGCTCACAGCCAAACGAGATGAGGCACGGTTGGAACTGAAGGCAAACAAATCGACTCTCCACACTTGCATATGCTGTGTTTCTATGCCACAGATGTGGATGCGCTTGTATGCACGCAGACACACAACAAGAGAGGGGAAACAAGGGGGCACTGCTCTGCCCGGGGCCATCTTCACAACAACCTGAACCATGTGCAGGTCTTTTGTTGCCAGCTTTGAAATGTCTAACATTCAGGTCAGAACAGGGAAGTACATCTATCTTGTGTGTGTCAGGGCCCAGCATTGATGGATGACCCGGCCTGTTGAGTTCTTGTGGCCAGGTGACAGAGCTTCATTAATAAACAGATTGCAGGGCTACGCTCCTTTGTGTGTCATCAACAAGAGGTGCTCTTCTTTATTATTTCCGTGCCACAGATAATAAATACTCATAAACCTAATGACGCCTGATTACTGCAGCAATCTTTGCTTCATTAGGCTGATTAGCTGCAATTGTGAAACTGTGTGGAGGCCGGATGTTTAAAAATACACTCCTGCTGCTTCGTGTGTGTGTGTGTATGTTTTTGGTAAAATGACAAATCCTCTGCAGCTCCACAGATACACATCTATTTGTCATTGCTAATATAGAAATGACACGATTATCTTAAGTCTATATACTTTTTTTTATCCTTGAACCCTCAGAGGTTTTGTTGGTGTATTTTGCATTAGCAAGGGTTTTTCCATACACCTCAATCACGCTGCCTCACATAAGCCGCTCTGGTGCAGGCTTGTGTCTTAATTTACAGTCCTTGGTGAAGGAAAAATGTCCTTCAATGTCAGTGTGAGCCTTCTGTGTCCACAGACAAATCAACAGAGCGGGTGGAGTCACTGACCCCAATAATTTAGTGCATTACTCGAGACGTTTTCAGATGCCGGGGAAAGTGCCCATTTTTCCCAAATCGCGCCTCGGCCCCTCCTGTTTATTACAGGTTTGTGACCCACGCTGGGCCCCGCTGAGCAGGGGTGGAGGAGGGAGGTGGTGTTACAGCAAACAGGGGTCGTAGCAATGACACCCTGCATCTCGGCATCAAACAAAACACCCTGAAAGCTGTTGGAGGAAGTTTAACTTCCTGAAGTCCCTGAAGCAATACATTTCAGAGTCAGCAAGTTGGTTTGGAACCGCTGGATGTTATGAATATAAAATCTCTGCAATACTTTACAACGACTGTAAAAAAAACCTATTTGTTTCTCTCAGTGTGCATTTTTCTTAAATATGTCCAATTGACCTCCAGAGAAAAAAATCGCAATGAACGTCTATGATTCAATCCACAACCTTAAACAAATCATAAAGACAAAGAATTGCATTTCCAAGAAAGTAATTTGCTTCCTTTTTTCTCCAAATGGGTCACATTAACATGCATTCTGTACAACCTGAGCCTTCCTCACATAACTTGCAGGAAATGAGAGTTTGACAGTTTGCCACTGAGTATAGCAGGCTGCCATCCACGTGCCAAACATGTGTTGATGTGGCTGACATTGGGTACAGTCCACTTTAATTGCTGCTATGTATTGAAGCACTGAACAAAATGTGTTAGCTAACACCTTATACAGAGGCACGTGGATTGGTATTGTGTTATACCTTAATTATAGAAACTGTAAATTTGCTCATGTCTCACCCACTTTGCTACACATTTCATTTACGTCTAGGTGTAGAATACAGAGAACCTACTTTACTAATAAAAGGGATTGGACTTATTTTGAGTTGAACATTGGGGCTGTATCTGTAAGTACACTTCAGAGAAAATTCTGATTGCTGTCTTAAACTGGGTGCTTTGTTGTTCATTACCCGAAAGCATGCTGTGAAATCCGTGGCTTCATTTCCCTCCTCTCCAATGCTTAAGATTAGGGTTAGGGTTAACAACATACGAGGCAAATAAGTGTCTAACAAGGATTGGCAATACAGGCTGACTGACTGCAAAACCCAATTTCACAATATTGCCCCAGCAACTTCAGTGAAAAAAAAAAAATCAAAAATAAGAAGAAAAAAAAAAAGAAGCTTGTTCTGTGTGAAGAACTGTGTGTGTTTGACGCCTGTGCTGTTGGCATTGTAAACAAATCATTAGTTGGAAAACCTGATAGAGAAGTTACAGTCCAATCAATTTAAAATCACATCTTTAGCAATGCAGAAAATTGACATGAGTGCGCCGCAGAGCGAAGACGCTTGTGTCTAATTTTGCCACATATCGAAACATCTCTTTGCGCTAACAGAGAAACAACATGATGATACTTCCTCACTGAGGGTAATAAAACCATTTCAATGGCTTTTTATTGTATCTTACCGTGAGTGGGGCTCTGAGTTGTTTGCTATATGCACGGTACAGGAGCAGAGTGAATAAGGGACAGCAACATTGATCTAGGACCCCAAGGCTTCATTTTCCCATAGAGACAGCATGGCTAATTAGGCTAGCATGTTGCCTGTTCCAGCACAGCTGCAGTGAGAGATTAGACAGACAGGAGCTGCCAGCTGTTCCTCAGATGCAGTATTACTGACTAATTGAGAACGGCGACTGTTCATGGAGCAAGGCCCAAGCCAGTTGTTCGCATCCCGTCCCGCCATGATGTGTCCAAAGGATATCATCCAGTGATAAGGTTAATCAATGGGACTACTGTGGAACAGAGGGCTGATTAACATGTAAATACCCCAAATGTAAATGACTCAATTGAATCATGGGAAATTACAAGGTTTTCTCTCAAGATCACTTAGTGTTTGTATGTGATTTTGAAAATATCTGAATGGATTTCCAATGAATAAAACTTGCTAACACCAGTGTGAACATGAGTTAGAATCAGACAGAATATTAATGCATAGAAAGAATTTTGACTCCGGTTATAAACACATCTCCAAAAAATTGCTTGTTAATAAAAGAATTGTTTTGGGTGAAGCATGACATAATGCATTGTAACTAGGGCTGGGAATCTTTGGGTGTCTCTCGATTCGATTTTGATTCTTGGGGTCAAAATTGATTCAGAATCGAGTTTTGTTACCCTGATTGATCCATAGATTCAAGGTCTATTCTGGAATTTCTTCTTCACTATTTGTAATATTTCTAATAAGTTAAAGAAAAAGTGCAGTAAAAAAAAGACTATATAATATTATATTTCATCAAATGTTAAGTTTAGGACATTTCAGAAATTATGACCAAGGAGTCATTTTTGGATACTCATCTCTCAAACTTTTATAGAGCCACGGTTTATTTTTCTTTGACTTACTGTGTAAATTTTGCCATCTGTTGTTGCATCCCTTTGGACTTCAGTAAGGAAACACCATCCCCAACTGAGCCTATTGGGAATAGGTCCAAAGGGACTTTAATGTGCAAGTCCTGTAGCACACAGGATTGCACCTGGATATTATGTTGCTTCATGAAATAGAAATCTCTTCACACTATAGTTTTGAAAAAAAAAGAAGGAAAAACCCTCAAGAGCTACATCCATAACTGTGACTCCAAAGAATGATACGTACTTGTCTTTATTTCTACATTAATAAAACGCTGTTTCAAAAAAAGAAATGTGTTTTCAATCTAGGTACGTTGTAATATTTGTGTCTGTGTCATTGTTACAGTGATTAGCCTGAGGACTTCCAACTTCTCCATTAGATCAACTCAATAGATTAACTCATCATCTACTGTATATATACGCATACAGTGACACTCGTATCCATGGTGCTCAAACCACTTGCGCTGCACTCCCTGCGCACCACCGTGTCTCTTGACAAACCATCATGTACGATCCTGCCACCGTACAGTGCTGTCAGAGAGAAGCCAAAATAATCTCTTCTGCTGGGGAATTTAACTCCATACCTCCTGGCACAGTGCAGCGATGCAATTTAATGCCTCCTGTGATAACTAATGGAGGAAACTCTTAAAACTTCAGAGCTTATAATAAGCTTGTCAGCTTATCATATTAGGCATGTGAGCTTATAACATTAGCATTTAAATGTTCCCGGGTATACAGTAATGTGATTGGAGGGCATTGCCAGTTTGACTTTGCCATTGAGGAGAGGCGGAGGCAGGGAGACACGGAGAGAGAGAGAGGGTAATGATGCTGTCAGGAGAAAGTTGTATCTCGTCTTGTGATTGTTACCAACAATAGTGAGAGAGCTTTAATCTGCTCGCAGGTATCTAAATGGACTGAAAAAAAAAATGAAAAAACATAACAGGGATTGGCAGGAGCTCAGTCCATAGGGACTTGGTTGGGAACTGGAGGGTCACCGGTTCAAGTCCTAAAACAGACCAAAATATGGAAGTTGGTCTGGTAGCTGGAGAGGTGCCAGGCCATTTCTCGAAAAAAGAAAAAAAGGTTCAAATCTGTGCAACAAATTCCTCCTGCCATGGGAGTAGAGTGGAAACATTGGTTTTTAACAAGAGTTGGTCTATGTTGGTTTTCTGGTGGACAACTGTCACTGTAAGCTGTTCTCATCAAAGTCTTCTCCTTGGAAAGGGAACAGATTTACACATTCCACTGAAATTAAAGCAGTGTTTGTGAGGGCAGGACGCCGCCGTGTTAGTTGTGCCTTATGTTGTGAACCTCAAACACTCTCAATGAATGCTCTAACTCCACTTAAATTACAAGCAGCAGAATGGCTTGATAAACGTGCCCCCGGTTTTAATCAATAACCATGTCGAAAAAGTGTGTTGCAACTCCATGAACGTTTTTAGCTGACAGCCACATTTGTCCCTGACTCCAAGCTGAACTCAACAACACAAACTTAACTTTTTTACACATAGTTTCTTGACACACTTGGCAGGCCATGGATATCTTGGCCTTTTTTTGAATGAAGCTGCTTATGAACGAGACTTATCTGTTAAAGATCGAGCACACAATGTGTCGTGCCTGAGGGGAATATTAGAGTGCAGATCAAGAAACCAACACAAAAGGTTTAATAAGTGAAACAAATGTTTTAAATTCTGAGTCATGAAATGACAAATCTACAAGAACTTGACCTTCGCTGTGGGCGTCCTCGACTAGAACACATTTTAAGTACAGCAGAGACCTCTGGCAGGAGTAAATTTAGAGCATAATTACTGATTTAAACTTGTCAAACTTTGACCATACAATCATTCCTTAATGGTTTTTACATTTCTTTTAACAGACGTTTAAACTCTGTATTTCTCCACATTCATTTAGTGATTTAGATTTGAAGGCAGACCATGTTGAGTCCTGATCTTTTCCTTTCATAGCCTCAAGAAATAACAGCATCTAAGCAGCCTTGCAGTGAAAAACATGCTGTTATGTGTTTGCTGTTAACCTCTCCGCCACGTCTCTCATGCCTAAAACATGATTCCCAGTTCACCAGTTCAACCTAATCATGGGCGATCTTCATCCCACCACCAGATAAAGACTGAAATTAATGATCTTCCCGACGAGATGTGGAGCGCAGCAAGTGAGCAATTTTAGGATTGACAGAGATTATTAAACAAAACTAATTATAGTCATTGGTACAGAACAATAATATCCTGCATACTAAAGTATTAATGTGGGAGATTAAAATAGGCCTATCCATTAAAAGACATAATATTTCATTCCATCTACAAGGAGGAAATAAGCCTAATAGGTCTTTTTATCTGTGAGGAAATGGGAATCAGCAGAGGTAGATCAGTTAATAATTGAATATGCTTTCCCATCAGATACAACGCAGCGGCTGTGTGTTGAGCATTGGGCGAACTGATAACACACTGTGGAGGTTTGGCATCAAAGTATAGGTTTGTGTGGTTGCAATGAAGACATTGTGTTGTGAATGAATTCGATCGGTGAAAAAAAAAAAAAAAAGCAACGGCTGTTCGTCTTCTGTGGCCCGAAAACATGCAGGTTTTCACTTTTAAAGAGTTGGGTACATTTAGAAGTTATTATATAATCATAAAAGCATGGGAAAAGAATGTTCACAGAACTGAATAAAAGGACGAAACTTGACTTGAATTTGGAAAAGGTTTTTTTTTGTTGGGGGGGGGGGTAAAAGAGAGACAAACCTCATTATCTGAAAGAAAGAGCTCCCTCTCTTCAAAAATAATGTTGGGGAATGTAGGTCATCCATCGCACTAATTAATGAGATGACTGCACAATTAAGATGAAAAATCACTTCTTAATACAATTTTAAATGCATTGTTGTTGAACTGTGCTAATCCCCTACGTTGCTTTAAAGTGTTAATTTAAAGCCCCCTGTTCAATCCAAAAGTAATTTTCTGGCACTATTGTACAGTAAGTACCAATTAGGTCACAAATTACTTGAACTTAATGAGTATTCAATAGCAGACTGTCTTGAATATATCTCTTTGTTTGTAGAAATTATAGAAGGTAAAGTAGCATTTGTGTTGGGCTTACTATTATCCAATAATGTTCGATGCGAGAGTGATACAACTCTTGCCCACAGAGTTGTTAGAGATGATAAATGGCTCACATTGTTTGGCTTTTGAAATGTGTTCCTCAGGTTAAAAGTAATTGAAGGTTGTACACACCATGACCACACAGCCTCTATTCTGTGTCCTGCAGTCTGTGTTCAAACTGTGACCTCAGGTTTGCTCAGAGTTCAACACTCACAAACACACACACACACACACACACACACACACACACACACACACACACACACACACACACACACACATGCACGCTGCAGTGTCAGGTCTTCTTTAAACAAAGTCAAACCAACACACAGTAGGATCGAAAGAGGATGAGTCAGGATCGTTTTTTCTTTTCACATTTTCTGCAACAGAATAACGTATTGTCCTTATACATCTTGCAAAATAAGTTAAAACACACTCTTCTAAAGAAAATCGTCAAACTCATCTCAGTGAATGAAAGCTAGAAACAGAATTCAACCCACCCCCTCGAAGCTTCCTCTTTTATTTCAGTGTTTACTCAGCTCAGTAAAATACAAAGAAAATCAGCTGTCAAAAACTGCCACTTCGACAATACTTGGCACCTCTAAGATCTCCTTTGAAGTCATTTTAACGAACATCTGTAATAAATATTAATGATTAAATATCAGAGTGGTTCAGATTAAATTATACATGGATCAATGGGAATGGTGAGTGAGTCATCAATAGTTAAAGGACTAAATATACCTCTTCCTGCACACTCTGTATGATTTCTAAATGGAGCCTTGTCGCATAATGAGCTACTTAACTGCTCAGGACCACTCCTGTCTCCTGCATGTCTTATTATCCATTAACATGTAGAATGAAAACAACAAATATCTCATTAATTAGTAAGGAGGAGGGTTCTCGTGGTTTAAAATATCAACACTCAGCATGTTTTGTAGACTATCACATGTAAGCTGGAGATGCGACTCTGACTTTAAAAAAGTTGTGATTGTGAGAAATGGATTCTACTTTTCAAAATGCCTCATATATTTTCTTTGAACACTTGTTCAATACAGAATTTTCTGTAAGTGATTCAGTCCAACAAACAATGGTTTGTAATACTCGCAATCATACTGCTTTTTTTTTTTGCAACAATTTCACAAAATTAGAATGCCATTGTAAGCCATACGATTCTGGAGACATCGTGTCACATCAGTACAGAAAACACTCCTTATTTTACCATTTCAGGAGCAGAAGTGTCTTTGCAATGAGAGGGCTGTGAGCGCTTGAATGCGTTATCAGTGTGGAGCAATCAGGTGTGTATTCAAATCAAAATGATGGACAGGGATATTAAAGCACAATGACGTCCTACAAACCTTTGATATTGCTGCAGGCTTTTATGCATTCAGAGATTTTAACTTAAACCTCCAGGGAATTTCACCATCACAGGTGTCCCCTGAATGCGGCTTCACCGTGGTTAAAATAGCTTTTCATGTCACCTTTTACTTTATGCCGCCATATCCTCAGTGAAAGGCTAATTAGAGGTAATGGAACTGTGTCGCGAAAAATTAGGTGACATGAGGGTCTGCTGTCTTATGTCTGCATTTATGAATGTAGTTTAAAATACAAGCGGCCTTTCTTTACCTGAGGAAAAAAAATGTTGAAATTGTGTTTCCTCTAACAGAGCAATCAAACAAGTGTTTACACATAATAATGCTGAGTTATTGCACGAGCAACGAGCTCAACCTCTAGGGCTTTTAGTGGAGTCATTTGATGATTGGCTTTAAGCATTCAAGCATAGGGAAGGTTTAATTAAAAAAATAAAATCCATAGGTATTAGTACAGTAATTCCTGACCTGTTATTTAACCTTAGCCATAAGAGACAGAGGGAAAGGGAGAAAGAGAGAGAGAGAGAGTTGGTGAAGTGAAACGAGAATAGATAAAAGGATGAGAGACACTTTTTTGGGAATTAAGAAAAAGTACTCTTTGTTTAGTCAGGTGTGGAGCCCTTTGGTGAGAAGGCACTCATATGGCAGCCATGGCTGCTGGAAGCCATGCAGAACTAACAATAAGCTTGATCTCTATGGGCCAATTAGCCTTTGGAGTTCCCATGTAAAACCTTTCATGAAGAGCCTGTGAATGGGGGCCATTACGGACAGCGAGTCGTGCCAGAAGAGCCCAAGTGTCTCCAGTGGATCTCTTCTTCCCTGACCAGTCAAGCCTGTACTTGTGACAAGCAGCCATGTCCTTAAACTGTACACGAGGGCTACTAGGGAATAGAAAAACTGACACTGGCCCTACTGGAAACCAATTACAGCTCCTAAATCAAAGTCTCATTGGCTATTACAGCAGAAAGATAGGGTTGATTGACCCCCACCTCAAATCATCGTTATAGACAGAATTTGGCTATAAGGCGAGGATTGTGACAGTCATGATGAAGTTCATGCTCGGGTGCCAGACTCATTGAAAACTGAACATTCACTGATTTATTAAAAACGCAATTTAAGCCTAAAAAAAAAATCATTGACATTTTGCTCTATTGAAATTGATGTGAAGTTCCACAGCAGGACATACAAATCAACCAAAAAGTTGAAAACTGTTACACACTGAGTTTAAACAGTTTAAAATATGAATTTAATTGTTCAGGAGGAACAAGAGTGTTGACCTTGGAAGCGTAGATCACAGAAACTTCATGCTAATCCTGAACCTGCAGTCACGAGCTTTAGACGTTAGTACAGTGAGTCTGATTGGGTAGAGGAAGTTGGATCTGTAACCAAAAGAAAACTGTGTCTTTGAGATTAGGCATGAATTGGATTTTAGCTGGCCATAAGCCTAATTGATATCACAAAAAAAAAAAAAAAAAAAACATTTAAAAAGTTACAATCTTTAAAAAAGACTCATCAGAACAAAACAGAAGAGTATCATCAGCGTGGAGATGTACACTAATGAGTAAAGAAGCAACAATCCCATTGAACACTCTTTGTCTGTGGTTAAAAACCTCAGGCTTATTCTCTGCTTTCACAACATGAATTCTTTCAGAAAGGGAACTCTGAAGCCCTTTTGTAAAACCGAGTCAAAGGAGGAGAGTTTTTCACAGCAAGTTCGAAACATTTTTGCACATTGTTCTTTGAGGTGAAGAAAACCTTTATAATCTGAAAAGGTTTGAAAGACCTTCTGTAGAGGGGCCTTGAAACATCCCTCAGTATGCTGGAATAATCCCTACAGTCAGTGTAAGAGCCTCTTTAGAGCTCCAACAGCATGCAGGAAACTCTGGGTGTCAAATAAAAAAAAACGCCTCAGCATTGTTAAAAGTATATAAAGCTGCTGTTGTACAAGACTAAATACTGCATATCTACTTTTTCTCACAAGGGCATGTGGACAGGCTTGTGGATAAAACCTCATTTGTTTGCCGTTTTGTTGGCTGCCACGCTTCGATAATGTGCATGCGTTGACATTTGCCGGTGTTTCTGTGAATGCAAGAGTGAATAAGTGTGCATATGCTGGTCTCTTTTTGGTAGTGTTTAAACGTGTGGGTGTGTTAACGTGTTTACGGCTTTCCCCTGACTGCACACTTCCCTAATCACGGCAGAGAGCAGAGGGTTCCTCCTCATTCTGAATTCTCCTCACACCGCGGCGGTGGCTTTGAGTCACGTTCACACCGAGAGGTGAGCATAAAACCCAAGCTGCCAAGTATTGAAAGAAAAAAAAAAAAAAAACAGGAGCCGAAACTAAAAACAACAAGGAGGAAATCATTTCTTACACTTTGTATTTTCATATTTGCACAAGCCTCCTGAGGCACCGAACAGTTGGAGTAACATCCTTAAAGCTTGGCATTTCCAGGGAGGATTAAATACCTAGAATTTGACGTCAGTAGAAAATGAAAAACTGTCTCGCCTGCATCAAAGAGCAACCTTGTCATTATTAGCTGCAGTGAAAGAAGAAATATGCAACTTGACAGAAGTGAATATCACCTTCTCCTTTCTTCTCTCAAGGTGTCCTCCTTTTTCTCTGTCAAGATGATTACACTGGTGCAGCCTTGAAGTGCATTAATGGTACTATTTTAATTGGGATTTAGTTAGATGTAGTGTGCCATTAGCATGGGCAGAGTTAGCGTGCCGTGATCAACACTGACACATTGCTCAGAGACTTTTTTTTTTTTTTACTTGAAAGCAGGGGTCCTATTATTTAAACCTTTTAGCTACACGATGTGCATTACATCCTGTTTAAACTCAAACTTAGTGATCTTTCCACTATCACCACAAAATGAGCCATCACTCCCCGTCATGACAAAATGTTTCATGGAGCAAGACAGTTGTGATCATAAAGGAGCCCACCATTTGAAAAAGCTCTATTTAAATCCTTTTTGTCATCATGCAGCTTGACTTCACTGTTTTTCAGTGAAGTCATGTTTCACGTTACAGCTTTTATCTACTGTTTATATATTATATATATATATATATATTCCAACATGCTGCTTAGGTTTTTTTTTTTTTTTTCCCCCTCACGCCTGCAGTAGCAAAGTGAAAGTGAAGTCGACTTTGCTGCTGTGAATATCAAAATCTCTGAAGAAGATGACTTTTATTTGACTAAATTGAGAGCCAAGCCTCTTGAAATATCATGAGATGAGTACAATGCCACTTAAAATACTGGCTTCATGCATGAAGAGTGCAAGGAATACATTTCCCCAGCAAGTAAGGATTACCCGAGTGGAGATGTAGAGTTCCCTAACTGCAGACTTGTGCAGTGGAAAAGGACGTGCTGCAGACGGTGTGTTGGATGCTTGAATTCATCCGCCTTCACCTCTGACAACCCTGTTTCCTGCTATGAGTCAATTCCATTGCTTCACTAAATGTGCGTTACTTATCCATGACCAAACTTTAAACATTTCAAAATTTAGAGTTTAACTCTGCTCAATAAACTTCCTTTGCTTATTGTAACTTGGATGTGTGACCTTCATTGGGTACAGGAAGGCAGATTTTTTATTTTTTTTTGCATCCATTTGCTGAAGGTTGCAAGTTGTTCTTTGCGACCCCTTGAATCAGAGTTTGAGAAGTATGTTTCATTTTTTTCATCTTGACTTTTCAACTAATTGGATTGGCATGAAACTTGAAATCTCAAGGGCAAATAGTAGCACAAAGACGTATAGTGAAAGATGTGAAAAACATTTGTGAAGCTTCAGTATGCACTGAGGGCTGTAACAATGGCTGTAAAGAGAAACGTGGATTTGAAGAGGCCCCTTTCAACTTTTCAACTAAATTGTTTCACATAATCAAAGATTCTGGATATATAAATTTGAGTAGGAGTCACAGTTTCTTTCATTTAAATTGATAAATGAACTGTTTTATGTGCGTTTAATAAAATCAGCTTCAGAGATCTCTTTCTCAGTCTCCAGAGCATGCCTGAAGGGCCATTTGAGGACCTTGACTTTGTCTTCTCAATAGATTTACATTTAACCAAGCTAACCCAGAGAAAATGGTATTAACTGGTTTGTGGGAAACAAAGAAGAAATGAACACATTACATTTCTGTTAAAACCGTGATTGATCAATTACTCCCATCTTTATCATTTATAAATGTGTTCACGTGTGACGCAGGTGGCGCTATGATGGAAAGCTCTGCTACCGCAATGTGATCTACAGTATAAAACCAGGAAAGACTCACTACTTTCTGCTTAGATAAACTTTCTGCTAAGATAAACCCTTGAACACTGTGACAGAGCAGATCCGTCACTGAGTGCAGGCGCGCGCACACACCAACACACGCAGACCGACGCGCACACACACACCAAACTTTTCCCTCTGCCAGTGCTCCTCATCACGCCATAAACCACACCATCCTCCTCCTTGCCCTTCCCGTTTCATAGCGCGACCAGGGGTGCACACTTGAAAGCTCTATTTGTGTTTGCATACATATCAATTCATAGCGCTCTTTCCGTTTGGTGCGTTAGGTATGCGCTCCGCTGTGTCCCGTTTGTGTGCCAAACAGAGGCGGCACATTTCCGCAAAGTAAATAGGCGGATGCCATAATGGTCACATGACGTAATTGATTGCTGAAATGTTTGTTTTCAATTTATCTCAGCAGATAATTTGCTGTGGTATGAATACAATATTGGTAAAAAAGAGACTTTTTGTTTCGAAAGAAGGCTGCTTGCAACCTTTAAGTTTTGTTTGTTTTGCTCACTTGATTGCTCATGTGGGAGTTTTGCCTTTTTGGAAATCTTTCTTGTATGTAAATAATATTTTTCCTGTTTTTTTTTCTTTGTTTGTTTTTTTGTTTTTGCATTTATGTAAATATTGTGCACTCCACTTTAGGAGGCCCGTCGAAAATTTTACACCAATCACAGTCCGTGACTACGCCTGTGTTTCTACAACCTTTTTGGGTGTTCAAAAAGAGAACCCTGCCAAAAACACAAAAAGAAACATGTGAATCCCTAAGTTTGGAGTTCACAAAGGGCATGCCTGTGTGTGTTGGCCACCTAGCTGGAAATGAAGTTGACCAATCTGCTCTGAAAAAAATAAATCTATATATATTCGGCAAGTCCAGAGAGAAGTAGAGAGAGAGAGAAAGGGAGTCAGAGACCATTTTAAGAGACAAATTGTCACACTATGTTTGATAGAGCTCACAGTAATGTACTGTATTTGATTTTAAATGAAAATTGCAGTCGCCCAGCTCAAACGATGTCTGAGGGCTTATGATTCGCTGTGTGGATACACAGTCGCCTCCTGCAATTCCGTCAGTCCCCGGTAGCTGACAGGAATGGATAGGCTCTATTAACGTGGATACAGGGGGCCTCAGGCTGCGTTGTAACTAGTGCTATTAATCCATATAGTTGGTCTATCAAGGTGCTACCCTGTGTGGGATCAAACAGAGGAGCCTGGTGTCATGGGGAAACTAGTGGAATATAGAACTGTTCCCAGGGATAGAATTTAGACATGTTTTTATGACACAGTGAGACTTTTTGATTCTTATTTAAGGTAAAATAATCACAGGTTTTGTTGCTCATGTCCATTTTTTATACTATGATACATTCTAAACTACTATGGTTGATTAATTACAAGTTTGCAGCTTTTAGACAACAAACATTCAACAAGGGTTACGCATGTTCCAATGCATTTCAATGAGTCTCTGGGGGAGCGTCCTGACACGTCTCAGGCCTTTGATCAACAGCAACACCATCAGGTTCATGTCTCCAAGATATCCCGCCATGAAAGGGGGACACTGGGCTTATACACTGTGTACATTAGCAATTTAGATCTGACATGAAGAATATTGTTGGAGCATTTGCATCTCAAAGGCACAGTTTTAATTTTTGAAGTTATAGCTAAGGTAGGTTGATTTTTTTCCCCCCTCCCCCTTACTCTTTTGTGCCTTCTATGACTTTTATGTTACAGGGAACTGAAGGAAAACACTATTTTCTACAATTGGAAATTAAATAAAATGGGGGGTGGGGGAGAAAATGCAATGATCTATTACAGAAAGTACTGCACCTTTTGGAATAATTTATTACAAAAGGTTGCAGTGACATTCCTATTGATGTAAAACAAAGGGATGGTAATACAATTTTCATTCAATTTCCTTTATGCTGCTTCCATTTGAATATAAATACATATTTTTTGTCTCTTTTGTTGCACACATGAATAACTTAATGAAACAACTTTAAAGCAAGACTAAACTCCAAAGGGACGTAGGCTTTGTTATTCCAAAATCTGTGCATATAATGCTCATCTACAGTATGTAAATCCAGAAAATGCAAACCTGATTAAAAAGCCTGACAAGTTCACAGCAAGCCCTACAAATCCCAATGATCTTTAGAGCATCTGTTAATAAATGACACTGTAGCATCAGGCAAGTTGCCCTCTCAGCTGGAAAATATCTCTTTTAAAATGTGCAACTTCTATCGATTGTTTTAAATGTTAATGTCTCCAGAGCTTGGACATCTGATATGTCACCATTAGAGCAACGGATAAATCATCTAATATTGTAATGATATTTACTAACAGCTGTTCCTCAGGAAGTCTGGAGGCGGGGGTGGGGGTAAGGTAAGGGTTGGGGTTAAAGCTTCCAGATTTTTTCTCTGTCGTGTAGAAGGAATAACCTAATTTAAAAAAAAAAAGAAGTAAATGACAATGTTCATAAAATTATTTCTCCTCTTTTGAAGGCTACAGCCAAAGAAAATCACATGCAACCATGTCAAAATCAGTTGCAGCAAGCTGGGACTTCCACAAATAATATATAAAAATGAAATGTATCATTTATTCGTTTTTGTCATCAAAGTGTTAAATTCATCCATTCCAGGACAACTTCTCTGCCATTCAGCATAGCACATATCAGAAAAGCTCAGATAGTGGTAATATTGATGAACAATTCATTATGAAGAGACTTCATTCTGTAAAAAAAAAAAAAAAAAAAAAAAAGAATTAGGCCAGATTCTAATGATCTAAGGTCTCATAGGCCAAACAAAACATTTGATTTGAGGAAAGAAAAAAAAAAGGGGGGGGGGGGTATTCTGTCATTGCTTAAGACATTAAAGCTTATAACTTTGTACCATGAAGTAGTGCTTCTTGAAGGAATGAGCTGGTGAGGGATGGGAGCTGTGGTGCAATGTAGTAGAAGCTGTTCCCATAATTGCTTCGTTAAAAACCAGTTGCTTTGTGTGTCCTAGAGTAATTAAGCAGTTGGAATTTTACATTACACTAGTGAAAATTAACAAAGAGCACATCTGGGTGTCCCATAGGTTTAGTCATTAAAAAGCCCATTATTTTTCAAATTACTTTTTCAATCTTTCAGCCCCCCTAATCCGGAGGTATTTCCCAATAGACAAGTTCCCGTTCTTGTTTTGAATGACTCCTTTAGGAAAGTTAAACATTTAGCGGATGGTGTGGCCTGCAATGGTTGCTCTCTGCGGCTGAACTCTATTTCCAAAGCAAATGTGTTTGGGGAGAAGGAATACAAGACAAAGATATTGTCGCGCTACATCTTTTTAAGCCATGTAACCCGGTCTTTACAAAATCAGTCCAAAAATAATAATAATAATCTGCAAATTATGATTCCAGGTTGATTGGTGTGCGTTTCTTGAGCCTGCATGACTTATTGATTGGTTGATTGATTGATTGACCACAAACTGTGAAAAGCTTGGCTGTTATTGAAAAGCAATATTGTGGCTTGAATGGTTTCCATTATTCTCAGTAGTAATTGAAGACACTCTCTTGGGGATAGCTGACATTAGGAACCATCTTATAGTGGTTAACAAATGTAATGTTTTGATTTGGTCTTTGGAGAATTGTGTCCATTCCCAACAGAATGTGTTCTTTATTTAAGACATACAGAGAGGTAGGATAGTGTGTGATGAATATTAGGGATGGTTCCATGGGCTAATAACACCTGACTGATACCATGCAGTCAAAAGTTAAAATGACAATGTGAAACAAATAGCTATTAAGGACTTCTTATAAGAATGCTGGCATGATTTTCAGGTCCCTCACATTCATTTGTTAGTTACATAACCATACCTTTCATACTTGTGCCGTTAATTCAGAAAGTTCACGTATGAAATGTGTATGGCAGCAGCAAGGTGACGGGGGCTGAAAAAATAACAAGTGCAGAACTGGTGTCGGCAGTAGCAGCATAAACAGAGCAACTGGAGGTATGGGGGGGGGGAGCTTAAACAGACCACCCTATTGGGAGGTTAACTTTGCCAAATGAATTTGAAGAATTATTCAAGGGCTTAAACATCGAAGTTGGAATTGGTTGTCTGCTTGCAGTCATTGCTCCATTTATTTTGACCCAAACCACGATTTGCTTCTTAAAGCAAGCAAAGTTTTTTAGTGCCTAAAACTTGCCAAACTGGAGCCATTTCAGAAGAATTACTAATCCTATCAAAGTGAGAAAAACATGAAAGAGACAGTGTAGAGTAAGATTTTGTCGAGTTGGAACAGTTCATCGATGTACATTTCTCGCTATGGCTTTGTTACTTTAATCCCAAAGTCGGTAGGAACATCCCAAAGTAAAAAGTACTTTCAAAATTCAAGGAAAATAGTACTGCAAATATGCACATGCTCCAAGGATGAGTGCAATAGCTTTACACCAAATCACATAAAACATACCAGAGCGGTTTTGTTCTCCATTCAGTTGAAATGATTTCAAACCTGATGATTGCTGTTAGTATTTCTCTCAAAGCAGCTTTTATATCAAATCTGGATTACATAGCTGCACTATCCAGGAAGAAAGGCTTCAAACTGAAACACACACACACACACACACACACATGCACACACACACACACACACACACACACGCACACACTCACTCTCACACCACTCCATGGCAAGCATATCAACAATGTTTTTCTCTTCAGGGGCCACTGCTGTTCCAACATCACAGGAATCCTTTGGTAGAGACAAATACATATACATGACCCGCTGTATACATTTGAAGTTGGTTTGCAGCACCATGCGCTGTGCTACTGGAACACATCTCCTGTTATCAAATTGTAATGTCATGAGCAACGATGCATGTCAAAATAAAGGTCTACTCGTAACTCATCTTACAGCACACATTCACATATTGATATTATTTGTGTTACTTTGCCTATATTTCCCTATATTGTGATATGTGTGTCAAAGTTTTACATTTTGTTTCAATTTTTTAGTATCAATATGAGAAAATGTATCACGCCATATTTTACATGCAAACAGACATAAAAGGCTTGAATTAAAGAAGCAAGCTTTGAATGCAAAATGAGGCAAATATATTACATAAGCTCTTTCGATGTGGACCGGTGCCACTAAATTTCGAGTGAGGGGTCTCCCCATCCAGAGAGCATAGCATAATGTTCTCGCACCTCCTCAAAAATTCTCAAAGAGTACAAAATATAGGGGATGAATTATTTACCAACGTCAGAATATTTCTAGAGGTTTGCAACAGCGGTGAGGAGTAGCCAAGTCTTTCATCCATGTGAGACTCTTGACAGTAGTTGCTGCTGTAAAAAGAGCAGAGCTGGAGATAAGAGAATGCTTTGACCAGCCTCTGCCTCCCCATGATAAATCTTTATCATTTTAGGTGATGGCCTGACCTCTAAGACGGGTGCTGGCCGAGGGGGTCCTCATTAATACAGCTTGAAATCCTCTTGGCTCATTCCGTCTATTTTCTTGATGCCTGTGACCTTTCCAGGATTGCCGCTATCAAACGAAACCCTTTCTGAAGCCTGCCGAGGAATTGGAGAGGAGTTTGAAGAGCAGATTGCATGATTCTGTTTGGTCAGACACAGGAGGGGGGGTGGGGGGGTGAAAAGTGGAGGAAAGCAAAAGGTATCCTTGTGTATTCTTCACTGCTGATGTGTTGTGTGTGAATGTCTGCAAACACAAAAAGCTTGAATTTATTATCTGTACTTTGACTTTGTCTGAGTGTAAGATGCCACAGGTAAAATTTAAAGCTGCCCGCAGACCAGACTGCAGACCCAACAGTGTAAGGCTGGCTGCAGCTTTCAGTAATCCTCTCAAGAATAGCTTCCTGTCTGCAAAACCACAGGGCGGGTGGGGGAAGAAAGCATATTTAAGGTATGCATTGGAACAAGAAAATGATTTGTAACGCTGGTAAAAGGGCCAGTGGAATTTCCTGACTTTCCAATATTAAAAAAACCTGCTCTCAATGAAATTATGTTACTGGTGGATTTCTGTGTTGTGCTCCAGCTCCTGCAAAAGCTAAATAAATACAAATCGGTATGTAGCGATTCAATGAACTCGCGATACGATTCACAATATGATTCTCATACAAATGAGTGAAAGAGATTCCGTTAGGGTCTGCAAATCCACATGTTAGTGTGGTTTGGCATTTAAATGTATGTTTTTTTCCTCTCAACAAGGGGAGGTGATTGGATCTTCCCATTGTGGTGTCGATTAAATGCTGCATCATGTTGGTTGTGCTGTTTTGTAGTTCCCTGTCTTCTTGCAGTATTTGCACACAGTTTTTGTCTGTCTGTTGTCTTCTCACTTCTCTCATGGGTAAGTCAAAACGCTTCCACACCTCTGACACTCTCAATATGATTGCAATTTATTTTTGCAGAGTACCGATATGAATTAGACACCATTAAATTGACTTGTTTCATGATTTTACAATAAATATTTACATCCTTGATTTTCCTGTGACTGTTTGCCAGCACTGGCACTCTTAGATACAAACTATTTGTTAGTGACAGTTTAGTAAATCAACACATTGTCAATCCTGCCAGATATTATAACAATATGGGAAATGAAAATTTGATAAATAAAGATTATACACAAGCTAGAATTAATCATCCCCTCCACTCCCAGGGGAGAATTGTACAAAAGAGGAGACAGTAGGGGATTACAGTTATTCAAAAGAATTCCAAATGAATTAGCATTGAATAAGAAGTTGCTTTGAACTACTTTGGTTTTAGACAATGGAGTTTGGAGGTCCTCCCAGCTAAATAAACCAGGTACATTTAATTGTACAAATGACCATCTTAGATAAAAACACAGATAATATCATATTGCATTCATGCAGTATATACTGTTGAGACAATACAGAAATAATGTGTAGGTTTTGTATATGGCTACCTCAAAGTGTCACGATTGAACACAGAACACCCAAATGCACAACTCGGGAGACAAAAGGCAGTTTGGAAGTCCATTTCATCAGGCAAAGGTCGGTACACAAAAATCCCAAAACTGCAAATGTATCCAAATCGACAGGCTAAAGACAAGGTCACAAACTAAACAGAGCAGAAACCGAGTGAGGGAAACACAGAGACGATATACTGAAAGGAGGTGGAGTTAATAAGACACAGGTGAGACACATCAGGTAATCAGCAGAGTGGGAAACACTGGAGGAAGGGCATGCAGGGACAGACCTGAAATGAGACACAGGGTAAGTGATCAAAGTAAAACACACACACGAGACAAAAAACATGGGGGAAACAGAAATAAAACATGACACTTAACTCGGGGATGTGGCACAAAAAGCAGTATACAAGCATTAGTTTGTCATAGGACTAGTCGGAGAAAAAACAGCATCTGTTTGATGTGTTATGTATGTGCTATTTTTATGAAATATCTATTTATGGGCTGTTTTGAAATAAATGTTCTCAACTTCATTTAGCACCTACTTGAAAGCAGAAACATGTAAAAAAAAATGTTTTAATATTTGGAAACAAATTCAGGCATCAAGGGGTTTACCAGACTTCATAGCCAACCAGCTATGCTACTGTCCCAGAATCCATACCCAGAAAAAAGACATGATATTTACAGTTAGCCACAGCCTAAAGCAGTGGACAGTGAATAAGATGTAACTTTATCACATATATAATCTCGAGCACTAGTAGGTTTAAAGGGCAGTAAATGTCTGGAAAGGTGTGCATTACAGGGGAAATTCTGCGAGGTCAGAGGACTAGACACTACACAACAACATATGTCTCCCCTCTCCAGCTCTCGGTTTTTCTTTCTTCATCACACATGTCATAGTTTCCAATCAGCTTCAAAAAAGTGTTCTTAAACTTGATGATAGTGTGTGAAAGAGTTGCACACAGTGTAAATGGAGGCTTTGACTGAGTTGCTGTTTCTGAGCTAGCACATTAATTCAGGGTGAACAGACCGATTCACAAGCACTTTCCCATCTCTGGAGTTATTTAACTAACTTGCAGCTAATCAGAATCAAATATTTTCCTAGACAATATACAAAATACTGTATATTAGGGCTGGGAATCTTTAGGTGTCTGATCAGTCGATTCAATTTCAATTTTGATTCTTGGGGTCACTATTCAATTCAGAATCTCTTTTCGGTTGAGCTCTGGATTCAAAGTCTATATTTGAATAAGTACATACTTCAGGGTCTACTCCAGATATCTGTGTAACTGGCTGTTATGTCTTGCTGCTCCATTTGGAATTCTTCTGAGTAAAAGAGCTAGCCTTTGCACTTGGCAGAGAGCGACTGATAATCATAAAACATATGATAGATTTTTGTCTATTATTAATCTCATATTTTCTACATACAATATTTTTCCCACCTCTATACATAAAACAGAAAATTTATATTGTATATTCTTTTTCTTGTTAGTTGTTTTTTTTTCTTTCTTTCTTGTAACTATTTGAAAGCCCACTCAGTTGAAAACATAATGTTCCAACAAGGCCGTTTTTCCCAATATGTTTTTATTTTCAATGCTGGGCTACAGTTGCCCATTTATAGACCTTCACAATGAATGACCAGGTCAAAGTGTGTAACCAGGCAACCAAAATCATTGTCGCCACAAAGGACACCATACACAGCATGTATAGAATCAACTGATATATGCAGCAGTTTGAAAGAGAACCTGCACAAGACTACTCTCTCTAATGACAGTTCTGTTAATAATACCTTTAGGAAATAGAAGCTTTATGTCAAAATTAACTTGACTCTGATTATAGTGTGATTAATGATATGGCAATTAAGACGTGATGATGGAGCGGCCATTGCCAAGCGAGTCAAAGAATAAATGTCTACTGAAAAAAAACATCATTTATATACTCTAATGACATGCATCTATAGCCCTATTCAGACTGACATTTTGAACCATATTGTTGTTTTTAAAGAAGCTTAATAAGTAGGTAAGAAAAACACATGTCCACGTATGTATTTATTTACATCTCAGAGTTATGTGACTGAAGTTGTATCAGCTTAATACCTCGGACTCTTCCACTGGGGATTTGTGTGTTTTTTAGCTTTATATTTAGAAATGGAAAAAGAGGTTAAAGCTGCTGCTGGGTTTTTATTTTGAACTTTTTTGCAAAAAAGAAAAAGACAAAACAGACTTGTTGCTGCTTCTTATCGACTGTGTTTTGTATGCACGGATATTCCCAATGCCTTAAATCTTTGGACACTGTGCTAGCATTGAGCATTGAGGTTCTTAACAAATCGCATGGCCCTCACTCCTCGTTGTACTCTGTCATTGGCACGTCCTTATTTGTAAGGCTAATAGTTAACCAGCTTCCATTCCACTTGTGTATTTAAGTTTAAGCGAACAGTGGTGGACGCCAACGGTCATTGCTCTGTGACAAAACAGACCCAGAACATATTGTGGTTGTTCCCAAAGTGCGTCTTGAACGAGGAAAAGGAGTTTCAGGTTTGAAGCATCCTTGAATCTCTTGCAGAAGGATTTTGGTTGGGGCAGCTGGTCTCTGTACCTTTTTAAAAGTCGATTCTGGCTGGGAGTTCTTTCTGGTGAAATGAATATTAAATACAAATAAATAAGCATTCAAGTCATAACAGAGGCCCTGCTAAATGAATGTCAGAGATGACAGCCTGTAAATAAATAGGTGAAGAAGCTATAAGATTTTAGTAGAGCTTTTAAAGCCGCAGTGCTTTGCTTTAATTCATGCACATATTATTAGCTGGTCTAAAGGGGGAAGAGCCAAGACAAATTGATCTTATAAGACACAAACTAGTGTAGACTCCCCTTAAGACATTTGTTTAGTAGTAGTGTTTATCCCATCACACAGCACCTGTTATTTCTCCCATATGGTGCATAACTGATATGGATTAAACAATTAAGACTATTTTCTCTGCATGACTTCCGGCTGTGCTCCCTGTCTGGAAAAACAGCGTTTCAAATTAAATGGCCCCAAAAGGTGAGCCTGCTGTACTTCCCCTCAACAATTAAATATGGCAGGTCTTATTATCTGCAATTCAAGGGGAAGAAAAGGCTGATGAGGTAACGTGAAATTCAAATTAAAACCTCAGAATTTTACTAGGAAGGTATGTTGCCTGCATTCGACGTTCCATGTCTCTTGAATCTTCTGTGAATATCACTCACTGTTAAATTGCTGATTACAGTCAGGTCAGAATACGGTGACCTTGAGCATCTGCCTGCTTAGAACAAAAATCCAACCCACTCAGATTTAAGTATAGATATCTACTACGAAGTAAAATAGGGTCCTTAAACATCAGAATCAAATTTATTGGTATGTTTAACACACGAGGAATTGAACTTCAGTAGACTGTGCTCTCTCTGTGCAATGCACACATTAAAGGGATACTCCACCCATTTACATGATGCAAATGGGTGAAGTATCCCTTTAAATACTAACAATTAGCTAAAAACATGAACAGGTAATTGAAGACTAATATGTACAAGACTGAATAAGATGGTGAAGTAGTGCAAAAGGATGATGAAGTACAGATGAGGTGGTTATCTTTTATAGTATTTACATAGTAGAGTGTGCCTAGTTGATACTTTAAATTAAATAATATATACATTCACTGACCGTTTAGTTCCAGAGTTCTCTCACAGCAGCAGGTCTGACACTCTTTGACTATTTAGCGTTCATTAGAGTGACAGCCTGCGGGGAGAAACTGTTCTTATGACAGGTTGTTTTGCTCTAACACCTGCTAGAGGGAAGGAGTTTGAACAGTTTCTTTCCAGGGTGTGAGGGGTCTGCAGTGATGCTACCTGCCCATTTCATGACCCTGAATCAGTAGAAGTCCTGGATGGGGGGGGGGGGTCAATGCCGATGATCTTTTCTGCAGTCTTGATTGTCCATTGCAGTCCCGTTCTGTCCAGTTTGGTTGCAGATCCAAACCAGACAGTGATGGAGGTGCACAGAACAGACTGAATGATGGAGGTGTAGAACATGATCAGCAGCTGATGGGTTAGGTTGAACTTCCTCAGCTGACGCAGGAAGTACATCGTCGGCTGTGCCTTCTTTCTGATTGCGTCTAAGTGGGAGGTCCACTTCAGGTCCCGTGAGATTGTGGATCCAAGAATCCTGAATGAGTCCACAGTAGACACTGTGCTGTTCAGAATGATGGGGGGGGGGGGGGGGGGGGGGGGGGGAAGAGTCAGTGGGGGCTTCTCCTCTACTGTCATCTCCACAGTCTTGAGTGGGTTCAACTCCAGATGGTTCTGACAGCACCAGAGAGCCAGCTGTTCCACCTCCCATTTGTAGGCAGACTCATCACCGTCCTGGATGAGACCGACGACAGTCGTGTCGTCTGCGAACTTCAAGAGTTTCACAGAAGGGTCCCCTGAGGTGCAGTCATTGGTGTAAGGGGGAGAAGAGCAGTAGGCAGAGAACACACCCCTGGGGGGCGCCAGTGCTGATTGTCCAGGGTAAGGGTAGGGCGGAGTCTGAGTGACGGGCTGATGTTGATGAACTGGGTGATGGGTTTCAAAACCTGCAAGCTATTCAGGTCCTCATGCAAGTTTGTTGTTACCTGCAGGGTGGGGGGAGGGTTTCCTGTATTTGTATTTCCAAACTGCGGAGGGATCGTTAGCTGAGAAGTGTTGTTTTAGCTTCTCAGTGTAGCCCCTCTTCGCTACCCTGATCACCTTTGTCAGTTTATTCCTGCCCTGCTTGAACAGGTCCCAGTCCCCACTCCTGTAGACCTCCTCCTTGGCCTGACACAGTTTCCTAAGTTGAGGTGTAACCAGGGCTTGTTGTATGTGCAGAAGTTTCCTGGTCTGCACACACATGGCCTCACAGAAGCTGATGTGTGATGTCACAGTGTCAGTGAGTTCATCGAGATTTTCTGATGCAGCTTCAAAAACCCTCCAATCAGCGCAATCAAAGCAGCCCTGCAACTCCTGCTTTGACTCGTCTGTCCACTTCTTTACAGTCCTTACTACAGGCTTTGCAGTTTTTAACTTCTGCCTGTAGGTCGGGATGAGGTGATTTAGACAACTGATTTAGAAAAAAAAAAAGTGTATTAATTGTATTCTTAACATAAGATGAATAGAAGAGGACGATTTTCTCAACATATGCATAAGAATCACATCGATCATTTCATTTATTTAAAATATCATGTGCCATGTGTGGTCTTCTGATCTTTATAAATAAATGCAGATGACATCCCTGTGCCTCCTTGTCGTCACGTTTCTGTTAACGCATACTTTTTTTTTAGCATATCACTTTGGAAGGGTAGAAAAAAGAATAGTTGAAAAAAAAGTGTTTGATTGAAGAAGAGCTCAACCTAATTAAGCTTTATAAAGACAGTGAGGACAGGTGTACTAGTTCTGTGGTAACTTAAAGATTTGTGACAATACCCCAAAGCAAAGGCTTCAACAGCACAAAGGACACCCAAGTGTGTTTGGGTTAATTGGATGACCCAATCCATCTCAATTAAAGATTTTAAGGTGTGTGTGTGCGTGTGTGTGTGTGTGTGTGTGTGCATTGGTAAATTGAAATCGGCTACAGATGGCTCTTCCTGTGGGGTTGCTCCAAATAATTGCTGGCAGATACCACCAGAGGGAGGGTTGTGGGTAAATTTGTTCATAGAGCCATAAAATACTTTTAAGTATTTGGGTCACATTCAGTGTTGACTAGCAGCATGTGTGCATGATGGCGCTGTTAATACAGAGACTTAGTCTTCCACAAACACCTTGTTTAAAAATGTGCTGCTACCAGTAAAACCTAATGAGGTGATTTTTCAAGGAGAACTGGGGGGGGGGACTAAAGACCAAAGGTGGGTTGCAGTGGGAGGAACCTAACCATTCACAACATATTCACAAAAACGGCCCGAAATGTTATTTACAAAATTTAACAACTGGTCGATAATTTAAAAAAATGCTGAGCCCAAAACTTTAAAAGTTGATATGTTTTGGGCTCAGCAATTTGTTAAATTATTAACCAGTTGTTACAATTTGGGTTTTTCATTACAAAAACAAGCTGACAAACTCATTGACTAGAAGAACTGGGCTGTAATGGAATAAAATATTATGAACAATAATAAGATTTTTATTTTATTATTTTTTAAATTGCATATAAATAAATCTATAGGCATTTTCAAATAGGTTTTATGTACTGAACTGACCCCGCTGGGGTTGTTCTGTTAATTTTATTGTCAATAAATCATTTGAAGAGTCCAGGGTCCATTGGTTTCCCTAAAGAGGCGCACATTCAAAGTGCTCCGAAACATGCTTTGTATGAAAAAAAAAGCTTTTTTCTTTTCATTAAAGTTGCTGTTATCTTAATAACTCCCCACTTAATGATATTTGATTCAATCTTAACCATCATATTCTCCAAGATGTCGTTCAGAAGGACTCAACCACAAGCTAAAACGCCATTGAAATGCTATTAATAAAGATCGAGGTATTCAATTAAAGCAATTTGTTTTCTTTTATGAAGCGACTGCAGCTGTTGGAACATCTGCTAGTCATGACTTAGGTGTCTTTTTAGAGTATGTTCTGTGGTTTTCATCAATGCCGTTGATAAAATGATGATTGATTGTATGAATTCAATTAGGCTTCTTTGGTTAATCATGATAATTATTGCAGTGAGTCGACAAAGAGCCATACTTTTCTTTGTAATGATCAATGGGAGCAAGTCGACATCCATGGGGGAAAATAGGATTCATAATACTTTGAGATCAAGTGTGCAGATTGTGCCAATTACCCATATAACTCAAATACAAAGGGCACAGTTCAAGCAGACAGAAAATTACAATGTACAAGAAAGATGATTATTTATCACAGAATAACTTTTAGGCTTATGTGCCTTTAACGCCAGTTGCCACTTGACAATAAAGAGGAGGGGGAAAAAAGTGACACACAGCCATCATGTCACAGGGAAATGGGTGGGCCAGCTTACAGACGTTTGGGGCTGAATGAAAACACAGCAGAAATGACGACAAAAGACTGCAAACACTGATCCTAGCTTAAAATACAGAGAAAACATTGACGACAAGAAAGTGTTTGGAGATATTGAGGATATTTACAGTCCGACAAAAAAACAGAGGAACGTGCTCTGTAAACTGTGCCAAAGACAGGAGCAGCTAAAGGGGGCAATGCCACAGACTAATTTCACATTTTTAATTGTGATAACATTATTAGTCATATCCGCCAGGCCTAGATGTAAACATGTTTATTTCTGCTATAAAAAACGGGCACTTGAAATTAGTGTGTAGGTGAGCAAGCCACAAGCGGACGCTCAGCGAACTGCAGGATTCTGTGCGAAAGGATTTGCAGTACAATATAGTACAACTAACGTAATTTTATCAGTGCACTTCTTGAGAGAATTTTTGGTTTATTACTTTGATACCTGAGATTTTATTTCAAACAAGAGAAATGGTTTCTATCCTCCAGTCACTTATATTATATATTTTTAATTGTAACAAAACTTGTGTTGGCTACCTTCAAAAAAGAAACTGTTTCAGTTTACAAATCATTGATTCTCCTGTCTCCACATTTGTAACCCACTGACTTAGAATCTAAATATATGCCAGTATACAACATTCTAAATTGGCCCTTTGGAAATATATTTGACAGCTATGTTATTAACCTGACAATAAACTGCTTTTCTGATTGGTGGTGTGGGTTAGATGTCGAAAGGATGTATTTATACATTTGATATATTTTCATCAATAATTCCTATTGCACTAATGCAACAATATCCTTTAACTCACATGGTTATTACTTGCAAAATGCAGAAACATTTAATGACACATTATTTTAACACCTTTGTAGGCACATGACTGATTATGGACAGGCTGTACACACAGATGCACAAAGACCTTCCCACCCCGGCCCACATCCACCTCACAATGACCATCTTGATCGTCTCTGTTGACACCTATGGAATTGATTTCCCATGGCAGCACGGTCCATCATTTGTCACAAACATTGGGCTGCAGTCACGTCGTGTTGACACAGAACACAATCACTTCTGCTTGTCTGCATTGTTCCTGTGGCACACGGAGAAGAAAAAAAAAAAGAAAAAGAAAAGAAGCAAGGACGAGAGGATGTCCGGTGGGAGGCAACGCATCATCTCGGAGATTCAATGTTAACCTCATTTTGTCATTAGTGCTGAGAAACTCTTGTCTGCACAACAGACAGGGAGGGAAGCTGTTCTGTAATCAAAGGCTTACGCTCCCCCAACAACACACACACATACACACACTCTCTAGCTTCTATATCAACAGAGATTGAAGCAGAGGGGTACCAGTCTCAATTCCAGCAGGGCGGGCTTTAAAGATTTAAGTTGGTGAATGTTGTTGAACCTCTGACACAACCCAAACAACAGCATATGTGGGACAAAAAGTGAGAATAAGACAAACACACACACACACCCTGTATGATCTATTATTTAAAAGCACACTGGTGGTTTTACCCACTCTAGTTTTAAAATCATTGTTTCACTTATTTAAATATTCTGTTATTAGCTCACAAATAACAGTTTCAAGGAGAAACGTACATCCAAATCCGCAGTCGACCAAACAAACAAACACCTATAGTAATTCTTTGAAAGGAACTTAATTGAACACACTGTGAGGTGAGAAATGAATTGCAAAAAAAGGAAATGTTTGATGATGGGAACGCTTTTCCTTTTTGAGTTGTGGTTGTAGTAATACATGATGCATACTGATATTTAGCAATCCTTCAAAAGGGATGGTTAGGGTTCTTTTACGTGGGACTGTATGAGGTACTTACATTTAGTGTATTTCATACTGTCTGTTAGCTCCTGTTTGGAGGAACTTCCCATATTCCGCCACAGAAGCTTAGCTATACTGCTATTGACGAGTGACAAGATAAAAGTACTTTGAACAAAAAGAAAAAAAATTCCCACATGAAGAAAATAATTTTATTTTAAATGTATGGTATGTACATTTTGCCGCCAGGGGGCGCCTTATCAAAAGAGGACATTGAGGCAAGCTATTAATCATTCGAGTAATTCTCTCTGCTGCCACATCCCATAGTCAAGATAAACAGGTGAAAGCGAGCTGAGAAAGAGAATATGTTTCCCAACAAGCTAATGTAGATTTAAGGTTATGTTTATTACAGATGCAAATGCACGGCAGCTTTCAGTTGCAGTTCTTGCTTCTTTCTGCAGCGGTCTTTGAAGTAATATCCATGGCAACAATAAACATGTTGAGTCTGTCACAGTGGCAGTTACCAGACCTCCTCTTGTAACTCCTCTAACAATTATAAACCGACTGATAAATTGTCTGTTCCAAAAGTCAGAACTGAGCAGGGAAAAAGGTTTTTAAAAGTCCTGCTGCCTTTACTTGGAACGAATTACAAAAAGTAACAAAGTTCTCTCGTTGGATGCTTTTAAGAGCTTTTAATTGCTTTTAATTTTTGTATTTGTGTATTTGGCTCCTCTTTGTTCGTGTGAAACTGTTAATTGTGCTGCTGCCTGTCAGGGCCAGCACAAAGGAAAAAGAGATTTCAAAGATTCCTGGTTAAATGAATACAAAATAATCTCTGGCTTTGATAATTGTTTGTTATATTATTAATTCAAATATATTATATCTGAATTAATGCAAGTTCTCAACAACAAAAGAGATGTAACATAGATTTAGTTCTTTTTTAATTAATCGACTTATCTTAATGTATAAATGTGAATACAATTCTTCATATTGTCCCTTTAAGCAACACTGGTTTTTTTTTTCCTTTTGGACTATGTGTGTTTCTACAGTAAATTATTTAATATCCCAGTATCTACTGTTTGCAAATTAACTTAAAATTGATCATAAAAAACCCTCCTATAACCCAACATTTAAAAAAGTTGTTATGAAAGCCCATTGTTCGTTGTACAGTATAGAGCATAGAAGCTGTCTAGAATGTAAGAGAATAACACTGGCTCTATGAAACATTCAGCAGAAACCTTTCCATCTTTCTTTCTTTCTTTCTTTTTTTTCTCCAGCAGTGTGAGCCACAGCCATGAACTTCAGTAGCTCCATAATCCTTTGTCTGTCCTGCATTGATATTTGCCCACCAATTGAATTTCACAGTCTGGACTTATTCTGAGCATTGTTATTCAGGAAGCTGCATGAACATTTTTTCATCCTCACGGTGCAGGCACTCAGCTTTCTGTATGAAAGTAAGACAAGGTTGATGGTTATTTGTGCAAAAAAAACCCCGAAAAGATACCAACATCCTTTAAATTCTGCCTGAGTGGAAGCTAATATCGGATTTCAATTCAGTTAAGGTGTGCACCATTGATATCTTGTTACAACAAAAGATGCAGTGATTATTAATGAAGACATGTCCTGTGAGTAATTACAACACTAATTTGGTTATGGTAGATTGGTCAAGTATCGGATTTCTCCATTGAACCGATCTGTTTGGCCAAACATGGGCCTAATTACCCCGATGGATGGGGCCCTGTGCTAACTGTTTCAGATCAAAAGGTCTCTACTGCACACTCCCATGGACATCAGTAATCAAAGCTCTGAGAGCATACATGTCTGCTGACATCTTACCCATGAAGTACACATAAAGTTTGGCATGCCAGGTTGCATATGTTTAATGGTGAATATCCGTGTACAATGAGGGTTGTTTGGATGTATTTGTGAAATTGCATTAGCTGAAGGCAAAATGCGCTGCAGTCATTTACTTGTCTGCTGCTTGTGCTAATGTGGATGAATGAAGAAGAAAGTAAGTTTGGCTACACAGGATTGTCTGGGAGTCATAAGGCTAATAAACTGTTGGTTTCTAAAACCAGATGAGATTGTAATTGCTTTTGAGTTTCAGCTATTTTCCAGCATTAGGCCATAGATCTGGTTCACTTAGCTTGCATCAACACTTTAGTTAAAGTCCTTTATGCACTGAATCAATGTGTCTCTTTTTGTCTCTATGTTCTTTTAACTCGATCTAAGACCTGGAGCAAAGATAATGCACTGCTCTTAATTGAAATGTACCATGCACAGTTTAGAGACTGGAGTAAGGATTATAAATCTGTCTTTCATTTGTGTTGTGCGAAGTAGTTCTTAAACGTAATAATAATAATAAAAAAAAACTCTATGCAGAAATGAAAAGGGGGCAGAATATGTTGTTGACGTACTTAAACAAAGTGAACGCAGCTCAACCTCTGCATCTTTTTTAATCTGTATTTGTAATTCTGCTATCTGAAATGTTCAAGGGGAATAAGGAGTAGGAAAGTCAGTGACTGCCAGTCGAAACCATTAAACGTCATCACCCACTTGCTTGTCGGCACCAGAGTTACTGATCATTTAAACGCATGATCAACATTTTTACAAGTTGGCCCTCGATGTCAATCAAATTCTGTGCTCAAACATCAGCCACCCGCCACTCGCCGGGAGGCTAACAGGCTTCCTCTCAAGGCTCTTCTGCAAGAAATAATGATGTAAACAAGTACTGTGCAGTGCGGTCTGGCAGTATTTTCATCTGGAAAATGGACGATATAAATGTATGTAGGTAGTGTAGGATTAAACTGGCAAGTTGACCAAAGCAATGTGTAACCAACATTAAGCACAGACATGACGTTCACCTGCAGAGAGGACTGAAGGCTGGGTAGTGCGCCTCGCACAGCTATAGTCCTGTAAGCTACACTTGGTAAAGCAAATGAAATAGTTTGATCTGCAAACTATTTGAAAGAAATTGTGCTGGACTGTGACTATTCTCTTGGTGTCTTCTTTGCTATCTGTGTTTTTTTTATGTTCTTTTTACTGGGTGAAACTAAAATGAAAGTGAAACAGGTAACTCAAAATGAATTTAAAAAAAAAAAAAAAAGGAGTCTATAATGGCGGAGAGGTGTAACGTCTCCCACAAATGAAACTGACAAAAACATCACCGTGATAGTGTCCATCGCCTTTGACAGTCCTCCTAATAGACCTCTCCTTCACCACATCGCTCAGCAAGGCACCTGAAATAAAGATACAATAAGAGCAATGAGAGCAGGAAGGGGGGGGAAAAAAAGATCTTTTCATCCTCATCAAACTCCTGCACTCTTTGAATCATCTAGAGGTGACAGTTGTGTTTGTTCTTTAAAGGTATACCACTAAAACACAACATGGAGAAGTAGAAAGAACAGGTGCATGTCAGCTTGTGTTAGCTATAATTGTCTTTTCTTAAGTCTAGTTTTTTTTTTTTTTTTTTTGGCTCTGATGATTAATCAGTGTGTCAAAGAGACAATAACATAAAAACGATGTGGAGGATATGAAATCTACCCTTAAATTAGCACGATCACAGAGATATGACCTTTACTGGCTTTCATTAGCAACTAGAAATGCAATATTAGCGGAACTTGTCTAACCGCCCCGCCCCTCCCTCCCTGATCTCTCATAACACTGACATTAACTTGGAGATCATACTTTTTACAATAAAGGCAGGCTAGCTAATAAGAGTCAAGATCCAAGGAAACTGTATGAAGCAGATGTTATGAACCCCAAAGTAGAATAATTATAACACTGTCACTGATATGTTTTCTTCTATCTTAAGATACTGAACATCGTTTCATGTCAGTTACTTCAATTTGTGAGTACATAGAAAATGTGTGTAGGTAGGAGAATGCTAGGAGTGAGGTTAAACTATATATACGTTTTATTTTTTTTATTTTAAAGATATATTTTTAAACGTTATTGAAGCAAAAATATCCACATTTTGTGGTGATGTGATCGTTATTTTTGTGGCACTGATCACCGACCCTGTGAGCACCTGCAGGTGTACAAAGGCTACTGGGGCCGGTAAAACTTTGCTTATCACACTTGGCCAGTGGTTTGTAAAGGTGAAGCCTGACCTGACAGTTCTGACAGCGAGATAACACTTTGGAACGTTTGAGTAATAAGCCTCAGCAGTTTAGGCAGAGGACAGCCGCTGTACCGTCTTTCTTTTCCTGCTCACGCACACACACACACACACACACACACACACACACACACACACACACACACACACACACACACACACACACACACACACACACACACACAAACTTCAACTTGCCAGTTTCTCTATGCCTACCACCTAATTAAGGCCAGTTCTTGCAGTTTCATCTCTGGTGAGAGCTGCATTCTCCTTCTCCTTCCAAGGCAGGCCAGTACATGAACTGTATTTTCAAGGCATGCTGTTACTGTAGCTGTGGTGCAACACGTTTTTTTTTTCAGGGGTGAACACCTGCTTGTTTGACATCGTGTACTGTTTGATACCACTTCTCGAAGATGGCTGAAAAACTCTGGGACTTATTTAAAACGATGTCACAAACCATGAAGAGTGTCCTTTCGTTGCCTCTCATGCAAACTGATTTAAAATCAGTAGCCCTGTTTGATGATGAAAAATTATCAGAAATGCGGATTTTTTATTTATTTTTTAATGATGCTCTTTTGATATTTTCTCAAATGGCTTTATGACGATTCTTTGGACCGTGAACGTTTGATATGCACATCCTTTTCTCCACAAAAAGAGCCGGCTGCACTGATCAGCCCTATTAACATATTAATTGTTTACTCTGTCCTCACTCTGGTTTCCAGGGTTGTTGCCTAAGATACCAAGCATGTGTCTGAGCACACACGCAGCAGCCCTTTGTGTGTTTGTGCGACCAAGCAAGTTGTGAGCGTACACATGTTTATGTGCGCCGTTGTTCCTGTCTGCACCCCCCCGCTACACGCGCGTGTGCATGAGGGTGTGTAATCAGAGCCGCTTTGGAACTTTACAAGAAGTCATTAACAGTCAAGACTATTGTGCAGACACCGTGATTTCAAAGGTGCTCCACAACAGCTTGTGCGGCGAGGGCTGATTGAACCAGAGCACTTGAAAGGGGGAGAGAGACGTCAGGTTCGCAGCATCCTGTCGCGGCCCATCTGCCTCTCTCTCTGCTCCTATCGTCAGTCTCCTTTGTGAGGAGGAAGGGGTTTGAACATCAAAGAGCAACCGGGCTACCTTGGAGACAGAAACAATTAGTAAGGGATCTGGTGAAAGGTGGCATAGAGGAGAACCCCTATCCGTGATACTCTAAAAAATATATCCGGGCATCGCTGGGAAGAAAGGGCAGCACTGTATCCCAAAGACTGTATTCCACAGAGAGGCTTTGTTTATGAATAACACATTTTAGGCAGCCAGAATATCTCAAGATGCTCCAAAAAAAAAAAAAAAAAATCCCACTCAATCTCACTAACCCCTTACTCAAATTCATGGAAGTCATAACTACCAAACTATATTAAGATTTAAATGGTTTCTATTTTATAGTAGTATTTGTATAGTCGTTATTTATTTTTGTTGCCCCCCCCCCATTTGCAAACATGCATTTACTTACTTTTTCATTTGGACTTGAGTATCATTTTCATGTTCAAACGTGTTCTTAAATGTCTATAAAACGTGTGTCCTTATTTCTGGTATCCATCATCGTGAATCATCTTCTATCATATAACATGGCAATCTGCTGCATATCGAACCTACATGGATGAGACAAAGCGACAGATAACACCTCTGGCTGTGATAAGTAGATTCTCATTAACACTTGTATCCTGCAATATCTCTCATGCAGCCCGGCTTGAGTCCAGAGCAAATCTCAGGGGGGGTGGAGGGTGGTGGTGGTGGTGGTGGTGGGGGGGGATGGAGCCTCATATAGAATACCCTTGAGCTGTTTCGCAGCTATCTAAAGTCTCCTGGTTTGTCTTTGCAGACTCGCTTAGCAGCATCACCTACTTTCATCCCAGCTTGTATTTCATTATATATGTGGACTTTGGTTTGGCTTGGTTGCTGTTCAATAATGCATTTGTCATCCGTGAGCAGGCCAATGAGAGGGGTTACCAAACAAGACCAAAAAATGAGGTCAATATCACCTGGTCCTCTGTAATGAGGTTGAGGGACAACACTTGGTGCTGAGAAAAAGAGAACACTTGGTGCTGTTTTCCGACATGTGAATATGTTAAAATATTAATTTTCACCTCTCTGGCAAGTACACTTGATAAGTTACTATTATTAGAGTTATTATTAGCATTAGAAAAATGACTGTTCACACATCCGACAGCATTTCACTTCTGGATACTCTTATGTCATATGCAATGCACATATTTTGCCACAAATGGCACATTTAGCAACACTTGAATTATTTACATTAAATGTGTAAAAAGTAGATATAATAATAAATTGAGCCAACAATGCCAAGAGATGTGCGTATGCAAGAAAAGAGGACAAGAGAAGATTGGTACACCTAATCAATTTGCCAGGAAATGAGGAAAACATATTAAAAAAAGACAGACCCTGAATAATTAAATTCAATTATCAGCCAATGCAAAAAAAGAAAAAGACCAGTAATAATAGACCGGAGAGCAATAATTGCAGTGTTCTCCATTGTGCATTTTCCCCACATGATAATATATTGTGTTCTTATATATCATCCACTGTTGAGCTTCTTTGTGTGTGACAGCATAAATGAAATGTGATTAGTTGTATTAGTCACTCAGCTGACTGCGGCTTTATCTCCAGGAGTCGAGGACATTCAGTTCATCAGATGACGGACAGCTGTGTGTGTGTGTGCACGTGCAAGTAACTTTACCTTAACTGGCAAAAAGGGAAAAAAAAAAATGAAAGTTTCTTCCTGCCACGTTTAATTTCTGTCCGATAACTTTTGGAGTAAATGTGATTCATTTGCAGGATGTTTAATCTCATCGCTTCACTTACACTTCAGAGTCCTTTTATGTGCAGGGATGTGGGTGGACAGCAGCTGGACACTTTCTTGTGACATCTTGTGGAGCTTTAGAATTAAACATACTGGTGAAAAAAAAGAGGAAGATTTTTTTCTCCCAAGGTTATTGTACTGATCTTTTTTTTGCCTATTCCAGTGCTGGAGAGAAGACGAGGGGCGATCCGTGGACAGACAATCAGACACCAGCAGACCACCAAGCTCTGAAGACCTGTAGGCATGTGAACAGCAATGGCGGTATCAATCCCTGAAATGAGGCAGATGACCGATTCTGGTCCAGGGCCACATCAAAGAGTGTGAATGCAGCAGCACTAACAGGGATGCTGGAGGTCAGGGACACTGGCTGAGGGATTTAGTCATTCCGGGTCTTATGTGAAGCACCATGGAGAGCAGCCATAAAAGCACAATGTCACTTTGTGACCTGTAGTTGGAGGGATACAATCCTGGAGCGATAGAAGCTGGATGGGAGTGCTGCACTGTTTTGACACACTCAAACATGCACCGGGTTACTGAGCGAGCGCACATACACAGAAAACCCACACAGAGACTTAGAGGTCGATAGCAAAAGAGGCTGTTTCTCCAATATCTTCTCGCTCACACTCCTTCTTTTCAAGCTAACACACATCCGCCTGTGTGCATAAATCTACAGCAGCCATTCCTAAGGATGATGATAGTAAATGACAATGGTACTTTTTGACACTCAATTTGTCACCGATGTCCAGTAAATTCACAGCACTCTTTTTTTTTTTTTTTTTTTTCTTCTTCTGCTTTAATGCAGCTCGGCATGACGGCCATATATCGTCTTCTTCTGTGACATTTACTGGGTGCAACGACACTCGTAGGAGACATTCAGATCTGTCTCATCCGCATGCAGCGCTCACAACATCCGTCTGGGAATAGTCTTTAGGGGCAATAAAGCTCATCAGGAGCCGTTTCCTTGCCAGAGTAGACCTTGTCCTTCCCTGGTTTGTTTTCTTTCTCTATATGGTTGATGAAGAAAAGCTTGTATAGCCGTTGAATGGTTTGAATGTTTGCTTAAGCACGAGCTGGATGAACAGTGAGGCCAGAAACATTGTTTTACAAGGAAAGAGGGAAAGGACGTAACATCCATAAAACACACCGTTGCTTGGGACGCTCATTGGAGATTACTAACAGTACAGAGTTATCATCTCCGTATGGTCTATCATTAGCTTTATATCAAGAGCAGGTCTGTCATGAATTTGAACCAACCCCCCCCCACCCCCCCCACCCCCGTCTTTGTAAGCATACTGTCCACATCAGCGTTAATGAGTGCCTGCTACTGACGCGAGCAGCTCTACCGTCTTCATCCACTTGTTATGCAGTAATGAATGAAAATCTCTTATGAGTGCAGTGTAGCATGCTGAGGACAAACCATGGAAGCTACTTAGGAGGCACATCTCAGTTGGGTGGATCACAACGTCAGCTCAGTCTGTTAGCGGATGAGGTTTTTTTTTTTTTTCCCTCCTCCTTACACCCTCACATCTGCAGTCTTTATGCGATGTGACTGCTGGATTGCTAATTTTGCAGGCGCTCCTTGCCAACATGGCTAAATCAAGTTATTATGCACAAAGTTAGACGCCCCCAACATAGCAATGCTGCCCCCCAGTGCATGCACTACATCAAAAAAAATAAAATAATAATTCTCCCTTCATAATAAAGCTTCTCTGTTCAAAAAAAAAAAAAAAAAAAGACTTGCATTTGTAAAAGGTGACTTCATTTGTTTTTACCTTCTCCCTTGTGAAACACAGACAAAGAGGTTCCGCGTGCACTCTTCACAGGCGTGTTCAGAGAGATAGACAGGCGTAGGAAAGACAGTGTCATTGCCTGAGTCAGCGGCACTGTGATTCTGCAGCTTTTGGATGTGGAGCTGGCGCTTCTCCAGCAGCATGCCATCCCTTCCATTCTTCAAAGTGCATTTATATTACCAGCACTCTTGGCAGTCGGGGGCCTCTCTCGCGGTTCAAGACTGAAGCGCCTCCCAGACTGACGATGATTACGACGGCTATAACATCAAAAACTGTTATTGGCCTTGTTTGGTGATGGTTATTACAAGTGTATCAAAAACCCACACATACATCTCCCTCCACATCGCTACCTCGCTCTTTCAGGGCTGCAGCTGTATATAGGTACTAATGAATAGGTGATTTTCAGTGATTCGACATGTGTCATAAATATTAAATGGTTCACTAACCTTGGTTACCTTTGCTGCCAGCCAGAGCCTTTGTCATGTATGGTGTGGCAGTTTAGCTTTTTCCTTATCGACAGAGGTGACAGCAGGGGACATTTCAATGAGAGATGCCATTCAGGAGTTTAAGATGTCCTTTGTAGGGCTACTTAGGCCATGTTGAAGGCCTTTCCTCTTTGCTGGGTGCACTTAGGATGGTTCTTATTGTGGGGTTGGATATCAACAAGGCAAAGACAAAAAAGAAAAAAATGGAGTTGGGATTACTGATTGCACTTATGTTTTTGTTACTCTCTTGATATTTAGTCCCAATTAATTTGATGTGAATGTGCTGCACTGAAGTACTGCAGTGGAGCTGGAGTCCTGCTTGATGGTCTCCTTTACCTTTCAGTGCTCAAACAGAACATTTCACTCTTTGTTCTCATCAATCCTCTTTGCTTCACCAGCAAGTTTGAAGGATTGCAAGCAAATCTTTTTTTTTTATTTTTTATAACAGATTCACATATGCAATGAGGGTTCTGTCTATAGAGGTAAATTAAAAAAAGAAAAAAAGTTAGGAAAAGGGAGAATTGGAGCATTTTATGGTAAATAATGGATGTGCAACTTTTTGAATCCTGAGATCATTTGTTCTATTTACGTCAGTGGATTCAACAGCTGGGTGCTTTTAAATGAAAAATATTGAGCACTTTCAACTCAAAATGGCCTAAATCTTGGCACGGATAAGTTGATGCAAACCAGCCGTCTGTCTGATTTGAAGCTGACTGTCTGCTGCTCTGAAAGCTGACGATGAGTGTTTGGTAAGGTGTTTAACCCTCGCCGGCAGAGATGCCTTTTACTTGCAGTTAAAAGGTGTGAAAGTGAGCAACTAAATGAGCTTGAAAGAAGGTGTTGATGGCATATGTGTTTGGCGGAATCTTTTCTTAGATCTTACAGCCTAAAATAATCGTTTTACACAATTATAGCTCAGGGATGAACCACAAGGGCGAAGAGTTATTGCGCTAACTCTTTATATTCTTCACTTATTTTTCTTGTGTTAAAATGATCAAAAATTAAAGCCATTCCTTTATTCTCTTTTTGTTTACACAATAAAGCCTTTACTTCTTAGCAGAGAGAAAAAGCACAAATCTCAATACAAATCTCATTCGAATGGCTCAAGACAATTCCTCATCAGATGGTGTTATAGAGTCCCCATCCAATGGATGAAAAGTGAGCCTCTGTCATACTAACACCTCCCAAACCATACAGTTTTTTTTTTTTTTTTATCCTGGACAATGAGCAGCACTATAAGCCCTCCTCCACATTTCTCACGGCTGAGAGGCCTGAGCTGTAAAACGCCCAGATTGATAGAGCAATGTTCAATTCCTCCCATGAGTTAGAAGGGCAGACTCCTGTGGCGCTCTGGCATCAAGTGTGCCCTTCCTGTGATTCTACAGTTCTGCACTGGAGATAAACTTTTTTTTTTTCCCCCAGAAAACAATGCCTCATCAGCGGCAGCAGCAGAGGGGCCTTCTTTTTTTTTTTTTTTTGCCCAAGCGCCAATGTTGAACAATTAACGGCTCGCTGCAATCCCGAGCAGGAAAGAGTAGACTGTCCAGGTAAGCGTGGTCTCTCTTTTCACTCTCCTTACCCCCCTCCCCCCACATCTGCCCACTCGCTAAACCTTAGACCCCCAGGCTTCGCTGCAATGCATCTCTCACTGCACCCTGTTCTATAAATTGCCAACAGCAGGAGAAGGCAGATACAAATAAAGGTGATTTAGCCCAAAGAGATGCTGAGCGATTGCTCTCATTAGTCCGGAGTGGAGACCAAAGTCGAGATTTAACTGAGAGGGATTCCTGGCCATTAGGGCCCTGGCAGCAGCAGTATTGATAGGTTTTTAATAAGACGCTACATTAATGGTTATCATGAGTGAGTGGCTTTATGGTAATGGGAAAAGGCAGAGGAGGGGAGAGGAAGTCTCCAATGTGCTTTCAGTCAAACTCACCCTGAGCTTGGCAGCAGCTGCCAGCAGCTCGTGCATGCACCTTTTGCAGGTTGACATAACACGTAAAACAAAGTCCCTCTGTGGTCTGCCTGTGGAATGTAAGGAAGGAAGGGAAAGCTTTTTCTTTTTTCAAGCTGTAAATTGAATGACAAGAACATGGAGAGGGGGGGGGTGTCAGTGATGAACGACACCAGAGGGATGTCTCCTGTGTGCAGAGAAGTCTTCATTTCCTCCTATTAATCAGTTGGACTAATTCTTACCCCCCTGTTCCATTTTTAACCCTACACTGTCACTGCCTCCAGTTGCTCTAATTGAAATATTAGCAGCCGGTTAAGTAAATGAAGACAATTTAATCAGTCTCCTTCTCATGCCTTGCCTGTCTTCTTCTTTCTTTTTTTTTCTCCATCTTTTCCCCATGCGAGGGTATGATCTTTCTATTAAAGACGAAAGTTGAGAGATCAATGTGGAGGCCTATTTTTAAACAAAGCTGTCAAACATGTTCTGTTAAAGAGAAGAAGAAAAAAAAAAAAAGACCAGATACATTGTTGAGTTAAAATTCCAAAAGGTGTCAAACTTGGCCAGCAACTTTCTGAACCCCCCCCCCCTTACCACCAGATGTAGCAGAAAACTCTTTGAATGGTTTTCCTTTAGTGTTGCACATGTTGCAGTCACGGAAATGAAACAAAGATGGTGTGAGATTCAAATGAAGATGAATCAGTTCCAGTTCCTGCTCACTTTCTTACCGCTGTACAGTTGGTCAATCACTGCTTCAATTGCCCATGCTTCTTGCTTTCTGGAACATCCCCCCCCCCCCCCCCCCCCCCCCCCCCTGCTCCCCCTGGTAGTGTCAGGGGAGGGGTTTTCAAACATTGTTCAACCATCTGACAAGCAGTGGAGTTGATGTCTACTGACAGCTTGAGTCTTTTACACCTGCTCACATTTCTGGGCTCTACAAAATCCCTGAAAATGTGTGTTTGGAAACATATTGTTCCAGGTCTTACCAGAACCAGATGTTTGACCTTTTACTTCAAGTTAAAACCAGGACCTGAATCATGTTCCAAACGCTGTGTTGTTTGCAGTAACTTTTGTCCACTATGTCAATTTGGTTTGTTGCACTTCATATAGAAACTTCTGAATTCTATAAAAGACTCATCTATTGTTCAGTTGAGATTAAATGTGTCTGCTCTTTCTGACGGACACATTTTGCTGTAATTATAAATATATTTTTATAATTAATTTATTCATCTTTTTTCCAAGTACCTTTCTCTCTCAACATTGCTACTTGGGTTCATTAGTATTAGTAATTTCATTTTGCCATTATAATCCTGAGAGCAGAAGCACTTTGTGCAGGATAATCACTTGATACAGGAAGAGGATTTGTCTTGATCATGTCTGAGAAAATGTTAACTGTATTTTGATCATTTGGCACGAGATACCTTGTAAGCTCAGGATTCAAAGTGTTAAGGCCTCTGTTAGAAGGAAACAAAAACTGCACTAAATATAGCACCATTAAGGCTTCTGGGTCAGTGTTTCTGAATTGTTTCTAAACTTCTGTGTTTTAATCAAGTTAGGGCAGAAATTCTTCCATTTTATGTTAATCTTAATTTGTTTTGCAAGTTTCCTTTCTTTATTTTTTTTTGGGGGGGGAGCAGGGGGGGTAGCAGGTTCTAGCATTAAAATATATCAGTTGGATTACTGCAGCTTTTGCCTTTTATCATATTTTGCTATCAGCTGTTCTCACCAAAATGTTAACATGATTAATATTTAAATCATGTGTTAATCATTTCAGCTGCACTGCAAATTCAGCAGCAATTTATTATTGTATCTCCACTTTTGATCATATCGCCCCATTCCCTCTTCAAAATGAGTCACATCCCCTCGACTGCTTTTGTACTTTATTCAAACGGACTTTTTCCACCCAAAACTCAATACTCCTTTATTTCTCTCTCTTTCTATTTTTTTTTTTCCTATTTCCTCATAAGACATAATGTGTGCATTTCTGGGGCAACATCTTTGTGACTCTTGTGCTACTTTGTTGAAGTCATGCACTTTCTGTTAGTTTGGCTAGGAGTATCAGCTTTACTCGTCACACTATGTACAGTAAAATGTTAATCTAGTAGTGCTGGTGACTTAAAACACCATGAAATAGGCTTAGTAGACTTTACACTGTGATTGTACCGTGTAATTTAATTAGCATGTCTATCTATGCTTCGCAATAACAGTAAAGAGAATACTGATGAGCCACGTCAATAAACATTTAAGGCAGTGCTGCCAGTTTACCGAAACCAAATCCGGCACACTTTTTTTTATTTACTTTCAAAAGTATGTGCCGTTTTACAGTTAAGCACATGAAGGAAGTGGAACCAAAATTGAGGCGAGGCAATCAGCTGATAAATCTTCTTTTTTTTTCAGTTTCCCTATCAGACGTGAAAGCCTGATAACCACTGCCACCCCAACACCCCCTCCCCCCTCCCGCCCCTTCCCTTGCCCTTCACATCTGTGTGTCTGCACAGCAGCGATAAGCAAATCAATATCCTGTCACTTCTCATTTTTACTAGACCAATTCTGCTTTCTGCACCTTCCACAAGGTGACAAGCTCCTGCCCGACGCTCTGGACTGGACAATCTTGGTCTCGTCTTTGTAGAATATTGTCTCTCAAGAGACTCTGAGAGACACTCTCTATCACCGGGATGATGCCAAAATGTGGGTGCTAATGCAGCTGAGGTAGGTGCTCGGTGACGCTTGACTTTCTTACTATTTTCAGTTCATTCTCAGTCCATCAGATAAAATGAGCCTATTTGGAGTTTCCTTGTAAAGATAATTCACAATGTGTATTACTGCTTTGCTTTTGTGAGATTGTATTGCGATTCTGCTGCAAGTAAGGCCTTAGAGCTCTTATGCAGTGACAGAACAGTGCTGCATCATCATGCATAAAAACTGACTATGTCCCCCAGCCTCTCCAATCCAATTTATGAGTCAATACCAGCTGATCCTACTGAGATGATAAAAGGAATGTTTACATTTCATATCACAGTTTGTGGATGAATTAACCTTAGAGCAGCTTTAGTGTAATTATCTTAAAAAAAAACATGCAACTGTAAAAGTTGCCCGAGTGACTGGGGGGTAGGTTTGTGATTCATTTCTGTGGCATCGATTCATTGCAATCATCAGATTATATGTTGGTGCTGAAGACTTGGAGGAGATAAAGATTGAGTCCAATACTTTACGTTGTGCATATTAAACTAAATAGCGGTGCCTGGAGCGATACAAGCAAGCCGTAGTGGAGTTATGTGTCCGAAATCTCTAAAAGCTTCACACTTTTCCAGCGCTTCAGTGACAGATGGTAAAATTATCTCTCATTTATTAGCAACAAAAAAATCTGTGGCAGTAAGTATGACTTGACATCTTAATTTAGTTTGTTGGTGGCGGCAACTAAATCACTGGAAGTTTAAAAGAAGTTTGAGGCTCCATCAGAGCTGCTGCTGTTTTAAATAGATTTTTTTGCCCCGGCCCGGGGTAAAGTACTGAACCAACTCAATATAGCCCAACTATCCTCATCCATCCGCCGCAACAGTCCCGAGGAAGTGTAAAAAAAAAAGAAAAAAACTCTTTGTTCATCCATCACGTCAAAATTCTGGGGCGAAATCACTGTTGACAGCATTACTGCTCGTAGAACCCAAAATGATGTGCCAATTTTTTGCAGAGAGTAGATATGATACAACTTCTCGTATAAACATGGATGGAACGGAAACGTAACTTTGGACTGATCTTCATCAAGAAGGGCTAATATTCAACAGGAGGAGTCCAAATTAATTTAACTTGGCCCACCAAAGCCTTTTTTTTTTTTTCTCTCTCCCACAGTTCTCGTCCATGGACAGCATGGAGAAGATTGGTTTAAATATTCCAAGCCAGAGGCAATGTCAAATAACAGCAAATCCTGATAAGATTTTCAAGGCTTGCCACTGAAATTAGTGCCTTAAACAATGATTTCTTGGGAACATGTCTTGGGGCTCTGGGTCTGGGGTTTAGAAAATGAACTGTGGAACAGAGGAGGTGATGTGTCATTGCAAGGAATCTTTCATATCCCCAACTTGAAAATGCCAGTCATGGAGTGGGCATAATGAAATATAAATTGAGCCGTGGACCATCACGAGCACAACAATGATTTCTGCCAAATGTGTACCCTCCAGATTACTCCTTATCACTACCAAGACACACACTGGTGTCCTGTATTGGGTAAATAAACACCAGCATCTGCATGGACAGGGCAAACTTGAACGCTTCTTGTCCTGGTTTTTGAAGTTTGGATCCGTAGGCTAAATGGAATTGACAGCCGTGCATAATCACCTGCAGTTTTAGCTGGGGGGGGGGGGCAAGGAAGCAGCCTTGTTGAGAGCAGATTCAGGCCCAAAAGCTCCATTAAACTCTAATCCTAAATGGGGTTCCATGCCCCGACGGTTTAACTGAAACACAGTACAGTTTTATATTTCCTGCCGGATAGATTTGAAAACTACTCTGCTGTGATGCTTGTGTTTAGAGGAGAACTATAATATTGGTGAAACTTTTTTTTTCCCCCTTAGTAGTCTAAACCCCATCACATGAAATGAAACAATGAATGAAAGTAATAATAGATGTTGTCATTGTGTCACTATCTTCTACGTATGTCTTAGAAACACAGGGATTCCCACCCTCATTTGTTTTATCCTTGATACCACAGGGGCCTGATACATAACTAATTGATTCCACTTTTCAAGAGACTTGAATAATGCAATTGTTCCTTTTGTTCACATAAATGTCCCCACGGGACCTGCTTGATCAATTAACGTCAGATGAACAGTGGCTTCCATTACCGTGTCGCTCAGCATACCTTACAGCGGAGTAAACCAGTAGATTCAGGCAGATGTTCGGGAACCTTCATTTGATGCTTCATTTAATCTGGTGTGTGCATGTCTGTGGTTTATATTGTTTGCTTTTGTGTGTTTGTCTAGACTTCCCCTTGTGATCCTCCTGAGAACCCTAGTCATTCTTTGTTTTGTTGGATTTGGGTTTACAGTTAAATTTAGCAATATAATTAGGTCTTTAAATAGAGATCATAAGATGTAGAGTTTGTAGGGATAATAGTTAGTTTGGTTTGAACGTCAACAACGAATTCAAAAACTTAGCCTCAGTTACTCTTTAAATTCAGTGTGTGCTAACGAAAGTTGGCACGCTCACAAGCTGAAGAATCATGGGAGATATCTAGTGCACATTATTCATCATTCTGTTTGCTGTCATTTTTTTTGTTTCAAACCCAAGCTTACGTACGTCCGTAGATTGATTTGTCTTCACCCATTCCTACATAGAACTGCTTCAAACCAAGAGGGTTCTGGGAAATGTCTAATTACATTTTAAACATTTTAATCTTGATTTTACAGGTTCACGCTTCAGGATTTACACTCAGGGAGCCAATCACTGATATGTAGCAGCGAGTCAGGAATATCTGAATAGAAATGAAAAACAGAGATATTACAGTTTTGCTCATTGATGTTTAAACTTGCATAGGACATGATTTGTACATTCCTTATTTGAAATATTTCTTATATGACCACATACATTTTCTAAGAGTAAAGAGGGATGAATAAGAGGATGATACTGAGCAAAGGTTTTATACAGCAATATATCAAATAGAAATACCAAGTGTAGTCGATATTTAACTCAACAATCCACACAAACTTAAATAAAGCATTCTGCTAGAATGACTAGCAAACAGATAAATATTGTCCTTGATCTTTAAGTCTCAACATTTACAAGAAAACTGTGCCGAGCATTTCGGGTTGAGGGTAAAGGTTTCAATTCAGTCAGGGCGTTTACACAAATGGACTTAAATGTGTTTATGCAAGCAGCGCCGGCTTTTCTCAAAGTGAAGTATGAGTGGGTGGTTGTCATAAAAGCCACATGAAGGTCACATAAATAAAGTAGAACATGTCTTTTGTGTGCGTCAGGGACGGATCAACAACATCTTGGGATGCATAATGCTCCCAGCCACAAAGAGTCAAGAAGTTCAAGTTCAAGTCCAGCAGTGTCAAATGCAGCCACTACCGAGATGTCTCCTATACAAGGATTACTTTTTTCAGATGGAATTTATCGTTGTGAGAAAAAGTTTTACTGCCATGATGTCCAGGCAGCAAAAACTCTGTTGATAAACCCGGAGCAGCTCATACACTATTGAGTATTTGCAATAGAATTCCATCAGTTTTGGCGCCTTTGAGGTTCTGTTGATTTGAGATTAGCCTTGGACTAGACTTCACAAATGTAAAATGACATATTGATTTGTGAAATATCAAACACACATTCCTCACTTTGCACAAACAGATATCGGTTTAGTTTAAGCTGATGCAAAAAGGTGAAACTTAAAAAAAGAAAAAGAAAAGTAAAATCATCTGTTTTGAATAAATCATAAAGACACATCTGTGATAAGCTCTTTGCAGGGTACACATGTAGCATGTTCTTAAAGCCTAGCATATGAACAAAGGCAGTGATGTCTGCATGCCTTTGAGAGATATGACCTTGTGAAGCCCATGCCATTACTGTATGCACCACACACAAATACACTCATGTTCACCAGCATAAATACTAAAGTTGCCAACACAATCAGACACTTAATGTGAGTTCTTTTACTAAATGCCCCCCAATATTGGAGATCCCACCCACACCCACACATTAGCACCCACACAATGGCACGAGCAAGCTCTCACTTTATTTCATAAAGCAGTTGGCTGAACATCTATAAATAGGCTGTAGGGCACCGCACAACCTCGATTTGCCACCCCCGTACTCTCCTATAGCAATTATCCCAAGGTTTATTTCGGTTAAGCAGTCAAGCACAGGGAATAAACGACTCAGCTCATTCAGCAGTGCTTAATAGGAATGAGGATACTTAATAGTAGCCAGCAATCAATCAGATCAAAAGGGAGTGAGTAAAATTGGATAATTTGTTCATTGCACATGATCTGAGAAGGGATTATTTGCAGTATATTCCAAAATAACCCAATTTCATTTGATATCACAATTCAATTTGGGGAATTTTTAAGTCACGTTTTCAGTCCAGCCCTTATGTTATACCTATGATCAAAAAAAAAAAACCCTCAAACTTCAACAGCATATTCATGTTCATGTGTTACACTTGGATTTTGGCTGACTGAAAGGTAGAACTTTCTCATCAGAAGAAGTCTTGCATCACAGCAGCTCCCTTTACAACATATAAAGGTAAGATATGAAGACATAAAGAAACATTTGACACAACAGTTGATATCAAGCATCAAATGTTCAGAGGTCTTGAGCACTCTTTGACCTGGGATTAAGTTCCGTATTACATTTTAGAACTTCTTTTTCACTGCTCCGAGCAGGTTATAGGTCTGAGGCAATGTTGATAGCACATACCCTATGTTATTGTTGGCTGATTTCATAGAGTCTCTGGAGTGATTGACCTACAATCTTCAAGCATGTGTTGGATCAGTTTTAATGTAATGCCGTATTACCCCTCTAGAACATTGCAGTCCCAAAATCCTCTATCATTTTACAAGCAACGTTCTTTGTTTCCTTCCATCATTTCCTTAATGTGTCTTTTTATCCATCTGTCCTCCAAGTTGACTGTCAAGTTGATTTGTTCAATTTCTCCATGTTTATCACAGCACTTTCTTTGAGCTGGGCAACAGTGGGAGGATTGTAAAAAGACAAAAGAAGGAATTGTAAACTACAAAAGGTTTTACTTTAAAAGAGCTCCTTTTTGAGATTGTTACCTTCAGATAGACATTTGCACAAACTAAGATGGCACATTTACCTTCATGTCACTTAATGAAATCACTTTTGTTTGACAGTGGGATAGAGTGAATGATTAAAGCAAATGCAAACTGTTTATACTGTATGTAAGACAGACTTTTGAGTTACTGAGCCAGTTCAAAAGCTTTTTGTTAGAAACTGATAGATGAAGTAGGGTACTTACTCATACAGGCCTCCGTCCTTGTAGCCCGCAATGATCCTATGTCATTGAGTTTTTTCTTCCAGTGGACAATGGTTGAAGGACCCGAAAAGCACGTTGAATTCTCCCGTCGAAATCAAATCAAAAGTATTGTTGTTTTCCTTGTGGCAATTATGGATTTCCAGCACAAGGACATCAGCTTTCTCTTGTGAAACACTTTTCATAGATCTGCATTGTTTACTACATTTCCAAGTCTTAATAAGGATTTAAAAAAAAAAAAACAAGCATTGTGGCTCATTGTTAAGGGCACCAATCTAAATTAATTACCTATAACACATCTCTTGTATCACGTACCTCTACCTGTACTTCTCCAGCAAAGAAGCGCTTCAGTCCTAGTCACTTTGTTGCCTAACACTTCTGTTATAATAATTGTCTTTTATAAGCCAATAATCATCATATTTCTGCTATAACAGAGTGGACCACCACATTAAGATGTTGTGTTTTTTTTGTGATTCTGCCTTTCTCTCTATTCTGACCACTTCACTGATCCAGTCTAGACAGATGGCTGTTCAACAATTGGTCTGGTTCGCTCAAGGTTTCTGCCTATTAAAAAGGAAATTGTTTTCTTGTCACTGGGGCCAAGTGCTTGCTCATGAGCGTTGGGTTTTCCTTAATTACATTTTTAAACGGCACAGAAAAGACCAGCTCTTCTTGAAGGTTCAGGACATAATCTGAAGGGCTTTGACACTTCCTATTAGTTCTGGGAATCTTTGGGTGTCTCACGGTTCGATTCAATTTTGATTCTAGAAGTAACGATTCGATTCAGAATTGATTTTCAATTTAAAAGGATTCTGGATCCATGGATTCAAAGTCTGTTTTTGAATTAGTACATACTTCAAGATCTACTCAAGTCATCTGGGAGACTGGCTGAACGTCTTGATCTAAAGTTGGATGTGTTTATTGTTTCATGGTATGAAGAAACCTCACAGAGCTGACTTTTTTTTATGTACGAGCAGGTATGCATGTACAGGACTGCCGGTGAATTAGAGCCCATCTTAGAAGTGGATGTGCCTTGGAAGTTAAAAATGTCATTTGTTCAATCTAGGGACAAGCCGACTGCTCAACAGCCAAATCATTGAAACTGCTGTGAAGAAAGTGCTTCTTAAAGCCTCAAAAAACGACTTTAAGAGCAAGCCACTCAACCCAAACTGCTGGGATTTAAATGCTTAGTCGCCAACATCGCAAACACATATCTTTAAAAGCATGTTTGTATGCTAGTTGAGAAAAATTTCTATTAATAAAACAGTTCTAGAATTTCCCAGAATGTGCTTTCAAACGATAGTAACACTGTAGCATCCAGTTTTTGCCAATTAATTACTGCACATCTTTTACAATGATTAATGCAAAAAAAAAAAAAAAAATCAATGACGTTTTAAAAAAGCAATGTCAAGTCATTATCATACAGACTGATCCTGCTGAGCTAAGCTGTCATAGGTTACATCTTTGCCAGTTTAATGTACAACTATTCCTTACTTGGTTGTCCTTACAGCTGATGTTTGCTATAGCTTTTGCAGATGTGCAGGCTGCAGGGGACAAACTGAATGTGAAGATCTGGAGTCAGCACTTCAACAGACAGTGCCACAGGGAAGAGAAAGTGACTTGTATCAAGGCTATGTTAAATCTGAAACACACACAAAGAGGAAGAAAGGGCTTTAAAAAAAAAAAAAGATAGCGAGGGGGGAGAAGTTGGCGGGCACACCGAGAGCAAGAATGAGAAAGGCGGGGGGGGGGGGGGGAGAGAGAGAGAGGTCACAGAGGAAGACTGGGTGTAAAGAAGGAGGAGAGGAGCGAAGGAGACTTTTCTGAAAGAGAACATAAAGTGACAGAGGGGTCTAACACTCTCACTGGCTTTGATATCCCCTCAGCTTCAGACTGACCTTCACCTGCTCCACATGAACCGAGCAGTGCAGGCACAAGGTGGATGGACAGTTCCCTAAGCTGTCCTTTAGCTCGCGCTCTAGTAACTGTAATAAAACAGCGCTGCCAAGAAGGCAAAGAGTGACAGAGGGAAAAGCTCCTGTGACCTGCACATGCAACCTGTTTAATGACCGTAAAGAGACGCTGCGGCGCATCAGATATATAACCGTAAAAATCACATTGATGTATAGCTGCAGTGAGTTGCTGAGGTTGTGCCACAGATAACCTGTGAAGCATTAATTATCATTCCCGAGATTTTCCCGTTTCTTTATCCTCATGACTAGAAGCATTCCGCGGCGTCTCAAATCAACAAAAGCTGGAAGATGAAGAGAATCTGCAATGACCCATGTCATGTGTCTCTTTTATTCTCAACTCCTCTATAATTCATGAACATCACTTTGATATTACATTTAATTTATCTTGATAGTATGCAACAGTAAATGGGGACAGCTCTGTGCTATATTTCCTTTTTCGTTGAAGCTGAAAAGGAGGGAGGAAGATGAGCTGACTTGTTATCAGACTCAGGTATAAGCAGTGAGTATAAACAGACGCTGCACTCAGCCATACATGCCATACATGTATAAATTTTCCGTGATATTAAGGATGAATGAACACGCACAGATACCCCTGTTTTGAAGAATATTTTTTTGAACTCCAAAAGAGTGTCCCAGAGGTCACTTTCTCAATTCTTGTGACTGAAGGTGAAGCAGAACGTACACTCCATGGATTTGGGACTCGAAGATAAAGACTGTGTGGAGTTTGGCTTTTTCAGTACAATCCTCTCCCCCCACAGGTGGATCAGATCCCTGCGGCACAACCCTAACCCCTTCTCACCCAGATAATAAATATTGCAGGACCAGAAATCAGTGGATATAGGGGGAAGCTGTAAAGCCACTCTGTATGACTTAGGAGACTAAAGTTCACATGATGAAGACATGGAGAGAATTCCAGAGGAGACGTCTTTGTTAATGAGTGAAAATGCAAAAAAATGCTGATTAAACTTAAATAAAGAAGATTGTTTATAAAAAAAAACTAAATCTGGGAACAAATTGTTGACTTTTGAGGGTTCTGGTTTCCATTTGTAGTCCCAAGTTGTCTGTGTTTGAGTGGGCTTTAACGATGACTTGGACAGAAAATAAAGTTGTGCCTGTAGTCCTTCATCCCTAACGGACAGCTCTATTGTAAACCCAGTTGGCCATCGCTGCAGGAGGCATATATCCCCATCACACAGTAGCTGATGACAATGGCCTCGTGGCAGTCCCAGCTCATTTGACGATTAAGGAAAATGACATTTCGTTTTCCTGTTGTCTAGATATGAAACTGTTTCATCTCATAAACTATCATATGGCTAAGCTAAGCTAATTAGCGGCCAGCTCCTGCCTTGTAAGTAGCATACAGACTCTTTGATGTCGCTCATTCTCATGTCTTAAAAGGGAAGGGGAAAAAAATCACATCAAAGCAAGAAACAATTCCAAAGGTGCAAAGTTTGGCTACTTTTGTCTCCTACCGATGACATTCATATTTAGAAATGTGTAAAGCCTCTGTATTCACAAATCTACTTCTCCCTATGTTCTTTATGATACTATGTTCATATTATCAACGGCTTGCCATGCAGTGGATTGGGAGAAACAGTGGCCATTGTTTTGGTGTTGGAGTCATGCTAATGCACTCTGGGCTTTGCCAAACGGCTTCTCTTTGCACTCAGAGCGGCGTCCTCCCTCCTTTAACTTCAACATCCCCATGCCTGCCCACTGAAAGCCATTAGTTCAGCTAGAGTCACTCCGCTCAGCTTCACTGGTCACCTGTCTGAAATTTAGTTTTACTTTTTTTCACTTTTTTTTTTTTTTTTTCCCAGAACAGAACTCCACAAAGTTTGCTTTCCAAACAGTTTATCACCATTCCTTTGTGTGTGGATGGGTTTTCACATAACAGTGGAGAAAAGCTGATAAAAGGGGCTTTGTATTCAGGGAGGTTTGGACTTTTGCAATAAACAACAAATGGGGGAGATTTTGATTGAAATTCAAATCTAAAGGAGAGCTGCCTCGGCCACACATTCCTGATCCTCACAGAAAATATCTAAACTAACAAAGCAAGCTTTTTGAAAAAGGTTGCCTTATAGTCATGATTACTCCTTTTCACTGGGAACTTTGACATGCTTAATAAAACATAACATTTTGACATCATATGTGAATTTTTAATATTTCCAGTTTTTAGATGATTTAGGAATTTTACTGTCTGACTTACATTTTGAAGGTTGGCATTCGAGTAAAATTGAGATTCGATATTTTATGACATTCTTCAACATTTATATTTAAACATACAAAAGAAATATGGATTCTTTATCTTGGTTTGTGAAAACAAATGTAGATTGCTGGCACTTTCTAACTGGTTAAAGGTTCAATTTAATGAAATAAAAGTTTTAATAGTATGAAAATGCATATTATCAGTGCCATCTAATACTTCAAAGATGTTAAAACATGTAATTAGTTGACAGGTTACACAGCTCTAATGTGACAGCGTAGTAATCAGGGCAGAGTGGAACAAGGAGCAGATCTGGATTCAGTGGACATTTCTGTCACACATCACTTGCATTATATTACTTTTATTTGATGCCACTGTGGCTGATTTATTAAGCAAATTCACCCAACCTTGCAGAGAAACAACCCCGTTTGGCGGCGGTGGGATACTATCTCCAAACCTGGCAGCGACCCTTACATTTAGCTCCACGGTGCTAAGTTGGCCATGTCAAAAGATAATAGCTGGGCGTGTGCAGGTATTAAAGGAATTACAGTTGTAAGGAGGAATGTCTGGTTGCAGTCAATCCTACGAAAGCTTTAAGAAACGCAAGCTTGGAATGGACCTTCTCAAGTATGCATTCAATAGAGAGTAACTTGGTGGTTTTTCAATGGGCTAATTGGGACAAGGAGTGCAAGAGAGAGAGAGAGAGCAATGTCTGCTTCCATTTTGAATTTATCTGCTGCAGAGAAATTACAGTTGACTCCTCCACTCTTGCGGGAAAGCAAAGCAATATGAAGGAGAATAAACAACTGCAGCAGAGCTTTGAAACTCTGCGGCAGTTCTCTTCATTAATAGCGTACCACAAAATGACTGCCTGCATTCTCTTTGAACCCTCACGCCCTTTTCGCTTTCTCAGATTAGCTTTGTGTATTACACCACTGGCTAATCATTACTGACAGTTAAAATCACGGCCCTCCATGATCTGGCCACTGCCAATAGATCTGGTCTTCTTTTTTCTTCTTCTTCTTTGCACAACTCCTACAGTCCTTGGAGCTGAATGTGGCTTTATGGCGACAGTTTCATAACATTTCCTAACACATTCCAATATGAAAATGCCTTTTGACCATTAACGTTTGTGAAACGCTAGCAGAATAGAGTTTTCTGTCCTCAGCACATTCTAAATGTCTTTGTGGAAGAACCTTTCATTCTGTTGAAAAGGGCTAAACATGGCAAAAGCCAAGACTTTCAGACATTGTTTCCAAGCAAACCTTGGAGGACTGTTCCACAATGAGTCATTTACAAAGTCATTTACAAATCTCCTGCTGGACTGGCTTACGTGCAGGACCAACAACTTAAGAAAAAAATAAACTATTCATTGCAGCAATTGATTTCATCTGTCTCTGAATTTTCAAAAAGTAACGATACTTATTCATCGCTTTATAAATCATGTAATTGGTCTTTAATTTCCCGAGCGGAAATTGGTTAGAAGACGTCACATCTCACATTTGCATGTCGTCTTCTTAATGGTCTGCTAATGAAGATACATGTAGAATCCCTTTGGTTAATAAGGCACACATCAGGCTGTTTTTTGCCTGCAGAAGGAGCACTAAAACTTTGAAGTGAGCTGCGACGAAGTCTTAAAATTGTGACAAACCCCGTGATGAAGGGGGATGCCAAAGGCAAAGTTGAAGTGCGAGGAAGACAGGAGCGGAGGGACAGAGAAAGAAAAGGGGGAAAGGGAGATGTAGGGATGTCAAGACAGAATTACTCCTCATTATAGTGCAGTGGGAAGCCACTAAATCAAACGCTACTGCAGCCTTTCTGCAACTTTCCCCCCCATCATCAGTCAAAAGCCCTCCCCGTAAAACATGCTCTGTGTTCTGCCTCCAGACCTGTAATAATAGAAACATGTCCCAGTGCACTATGTTCGACAAGGTCGCCTCCTGTGTCTCCCATCTGAGTTGTGTTGTCCGGTGGGTATGCGGCCAAACAACATGGAGAACAAGGGGATAAGGGTGTCTTTTTCATGGTCAGCAGAAGGTCGATTGATGATATTGATGCCCGATTTTCCAAAGTCATCCAAGTGTAGTCTGGAGGTTTGACGCCTGGCTGGTCAGCACACGCGCCATCAGCTGAGCAGGTGATGTCCTGCCACCCTCGTTTCACAAATGGCGTGTTGCGGCACCTTGACATTGTCGTGGTCGCCGGGTGAAAAACGATGTCTCACTTCATTAGGTCCCTGCTGGTGGAGATCTGCTCGTCCCATTAGACGCCGCAGCGTGTCGCACCATGTTACTGCAAGCCCCATTGCCATTTATTTCACAATCGGCCAGATGAAACGGCTGATATTAACAATCTGTTCCTTGATGTGTTTCTCTCGCTCTCACTCTTCCTCCTCTCTCTACCCACTCTTCTTTCTCCACTCTGGCTGCAAACTCCTGGCATTAGCCGAGACAAATTTTTTAAATACCATTTGTTATGTTGGGTCACGTTTCAGGACACAATTAATGGAGGGGATCATGTGGACAGGTAATTTGAATCATCAGCTCCATTTGTTATTTACAATTGTCAATTAATGTTGCCCTCAACAGCCCTTGTGTCAGCTCTCTGCCTGCCAGTTGCCAATTACTCTTCAGCCCACCTTGCTGACCTCCTGGCAGGCAGAGAGGAGGGGGAATGAGACGAGCACGATCCCTCTGAGACGTGAAACATCCCGGCCATCTGCCGCCCGCATTCATGCCTCCCCAACCAGGAAAGAAAGTGTGTGAAAGTAACAAAGAGGAAAAAAGTGAAAGAGGGGACGGAGAACATAGAAAATAAATTGAAAAAAAAGAAAAGAAGTGGAAGCAGAACAGAGATGATAGTGATAAGAAAAAGGAGGGTGCGTTGAACAGCCTGATTTTTAGGGGGACAGTTTTGACCTTTTGGATGAAGGACTCAGAATAGAGTTTCTGTCTGAAGACAGTTAAGATGATAGAAGCAGTCTATTATCCTCCGACTTTCACCCTTTTAGTGTCTGCTGACAATGTTCATGTTTTTATACTTTGATTGTTGGATTTGTGATGTTGCAAGTCTGCCACGCTATCTTTAATTTGTAATGTTGTGAGTCTTTATTGCATTTTGAGCAATAAAATTGGACTTTGCGGCTGTACGCTTTAATCACGCACACAATTTCAGAAGGCGCTGAATGCCGGGCTTCCTGTTTTGATATGTTGCACATTCCTGCTATGAGCTTATAACAAGTGCGGAAGTGTCATTCTTTAACAAGAAGTGGGGAGAAAATAATTTTCTGAGACACAGATGTCATTTATTTCAAACGTCTTCTGAATTAAAATAGCAAAACACAATCTCACTATTGGTGTAATTTGCAATATATAACGTATCGTGTGTATGACGCGCTAAATGAATGTCATTATTGTGGTAAAAATGATTGGAATATGACCATGGAGTGATTGTTGTTCCTGGTTGAGCTCAGTGCCTTTCTTTTGGTCATTAGAATAAGAATGTTTGGAGCCACAGTGGTAACAGATCTTTTCCACTTAAACGCTCAAAGGGAGATTAAGACCTTCTTTTTGCATTTCACCGTTGTGCCCTTATTGAGAGGCATTTTCTGCCCAAAGAAAGAGAAACAAGGAGGAAGTGCAGGGACTGACCTTATGGGATGTGGAATTGCAATTTGCCACAGCAGACACCTCGACACATACAAATGACTATGAGAAGTAAAATTCCTATCCCTTGGAGTCTCTCTAGCTGGAGGTTATTGCTTTGTAAAAAGAACATGACATAACCAACCTTGTAAATGTGTGTGATGGCTTTGTTATGGAGGGACAGAGCAGGGAGCATGTGGAGGAGTTTTTCTCTCTGTTGTTAGTCGCAGAGCTTCTGAGCCGTTGTCAGTTCACTGGTGTTTTGGCAAAACCCTCGGACACTGGCGGCTTCACAAGTCTAAATGCTTTATGATAGGATGTTCATTCAAATCATCTCTCATGACAACAAAGACAAATCAAGCAGGTAACCAGACGTTTGGGTGCTGTCTGCAGGCTATCGGCTGTCAACAACAAATTTAGCAAAAAAGACAAGCTTATACATCACTTGGAGCTTAGAGGGGAGAGAAAAGAAGAAAAAAAATAAGTTGATGTTGTACAGAGACAATATATGCTACCTCCGAAAATAGGCACATATAACCGACATTTTGTCTCTAAATTAGAGTCAAATGAATTAAACAGTAAACTGGCAAATAGTCTGAATGATTATTTCATAACTAAGATAGATAAACTTAAAAATACTGTGCAGTGATAGAATACGGATAGTTTAGCTCACGGGAGGTAAGCTTTGTTTAATTTTTTAGTTTAACAATGTCAGTTCCACTAATGACTTCATTGAATTAGCGCAGCTAGAGAAGACTACACTGGTGAGTTCTTTAAGCACGTAATATGGTTGCACACATAATAATGAAAATAGTAATATTAATAATAACTGTATTTGTATATCACTTTTAAAAACATGGGTTTCCTGAATGCTTTAATTAGTTAGTTATTTTAGTTTAGTTGTCAGGGAGCATGTACAAAAATAACATTAATCTCATAGAGAAAAGATGCTTTGTACCAGATTATAGCAGTTTGCTAATTTCCATCTGCAGTCCCCAGGCAGGTCAACACAGGATACATACACAATATAATAAAACATACAAGCAAATGTTTTTTTTTGTCAAACTCTGATTTTTCCACTCTAGAAATCTGCTGTGTGTAGAACCTCAAGGAAGCTTCCAAGGACCACTCTTTTTAAAGGTTTATGTTTGGCCTTTTAGCCTTTATTGTAGGACAGTGTATAGATTAGAAGGTGGGAGAGAGAGTGGGGAAAGACATGCGGTACAGTTGGCACGGCCCGGACGAGGACTGCAGCCTCGACACATGGGGACGCGCGCAGAGCCACTGGCGCCCCCCCCTAGGACCACTCTTGTGGGATGTTGTGTGAATGTGTTTTTAAAGCTTCATTTAAGCCAACCAAGTGGTCCTCTGTTCATGGTTCTTAACATGAAAGGGATGTTGAAGAAAATACAAGATTTCAATCATCTGTTCATATAATGATGAAGAAGTGTAACTGTAAGTTTTTTGAAATAAGGTTGAGAGGCGTATCTAATAATTAGCCGTCCTCTAAAAAGCTGTTTTCCACAAAATGATGGCAGAGAAGCAGTGCATTCCGCTGTGTAACTTTTTCAGGTTGTGTAAATGCTTGTAAAGATGTAGGCCATGACACGATTTTGTCATCTTGTGGCATTTAAGAAGCTATTTGCAGATGATTGATTCTTGATATATCATATTGTTATTGCTGTGTTTCATTGCAGATGTCGGCAGGGGTGAGGTTACCAGTCCATGCCCACTTGGCTGAAGTGCTGAATAACAACTGCTGCACTTCCTTTGATTCCTTTGACTAGCCGCCATGGCCAAACATTACAGTGTCTAACCTGTCAATGACATACCAGGGATTGCTATTGATTGCCACTGTTATTGCTGCTGGCTAAATTCATTACAGGATCGACCAAGGTTGTCTGAGACGGGCACAGAGGTTGAAGCTTCTGAAAGCACCTGAAAGGTTAAAAAGAGGAGAGAGGAAAAAAATACAAACACCTTCAAGGCTTGCAGCTATAATATAAGGAGCTCGGAAGGAAAGGAAAGCATGATAATATTTTGACAAATATTTTGAGTGAGAGAGCTGCTGTTTTCTTTTCTGCAGGTCAAAGATGGAACCAAATTATCTCTTCGCTTGGCCCTCATTTGTATTTGCTGGGGTCAGATTTCATTCAGAAAATATTTTCTAAAAAAGGGGGGAATTAAAACGTGGTGCATGAATATTTTGGTTGGTTACAAAAAAAAACTCATCACTGATTCAGGAAGTCCAGTGCCCAGGCTTGTTTGTGATGTTCAATAAGATAGATAGAAGAAATGGAGTTAAATGTTTTCAGGTAAATTCTAAAAATGCATAATTTACCTGCTCCTTACAGCCAACAGATTATGAAATCAATCCAACTGATTACACAAGTAAATAAAAAAGACACCATCATGAAATTCAAATAAGAAAAATAAGCAAGGTTACAATTTGATTATGCGCTACTATAGAAGAGGAAATCTGCACCCCGACTGGCACACAAGTCTGTGCACTATATACCGAACCATAACAACTTTCTCTTTATATTTTCAGATGCAGGGACCTGCTGCGCTCCCCTCTGCCCATTGATCCTGTTCTAATTTCTCCACGCTACACTGATTTTGTCGATGGACTAATGTGGCCCAACAGTTTGACAAATGAAAACAGAAACACAACCATCTATATGCCTAATCTGCTACTTTATATTGATAGATATAAACCCACTCCTGGACTTCATTTGTTCTTCTACCCATTAATCCACAGCGAGGCATCCTCCATCCAGGGGCTTAGTGGCTCCCTATTCTTTCCTTCCTAGTTGGAGATTGGGAACGCCATAGGGGGCCGGAAGAGTCTTCAGAATACCAATTGGCCGCACCAGGGGGGAGGAGGATGAGGGATCTTGATTATAGATTTCGCCTGAAACATTTTTTTTTTTTTTTCCACCTCCTTTTTCTCATCCAAAGACTAAAGAGACAGAGCAGAAGGAGAGAAAGTGAAACAGAGGGGAGAAGTGGATGTGGGATATTGCAGGAAAGAAAGGCGTCATACAGCCGGTGTTTACTGATCTTAAATAGCAGGCCTCCGGACGGCTTCTCAAGTTTTTCTCTGTAGTTTACAAATTACGATCTTGACACCAAAAGTGGAAGAAGTGAATTGCTTTTCTCAGATGATTTTCGCTGTGTTCTATGCTATGATTGGCTGTGTAGGTACAAGGTATGTCAGCAGAGATGAGAGCGAGAGTGGGAAAAAAAAAAAAGAAGAGGAAGGATGAGGAGGGATTGGAATAGCTTCATTCATCACAAGGTTGCCTGCCATTTCTCCTGGCTCTGTGATTCCACATGATCTGGGAGGATTTAGTATGAGGTCTAAAGCCCTCTGAGACAAAACTGTACAAATTGAGTTTGATAGTTACCAACTATTCTGCCTTAAATCAAGTCTTTGAAATTGTAACAACTGTATTTTTACATAAAGCTTTTTTTAGTCTTTTACATCATTCCTCTAACTGTTCTGTCTTTTCTTTACTTTCCTTTAATTCCACACAATAAAGACAACAACAGAATTTGGCTTTTTAGACTAACTGCAGGCTTAATTGTAGTCTGAACTCTGAAAAAAAATCTCTCTGAAAATTGGACATCACTTGAAAGGACAAAGGACTCTGAAAAAAAATTGCCCTAAAAACTGCAGACTCTCGGTCTCTGTTTGTTGATTTTGATTTTAATATTCTCTTGTGATCAACATATTCCTCGTGGTTTAAATTAATCAGCATCTCATTGATACGTTTAACCTGATTCATTCTTCAGTGATCAGTTTCATTTTCATCCACTGCACGTATATATACAGTAAAACATATCTTTAGAATCTGAATTTGCAATCAGGCTTGAAGAAATCCATCCCATGCATCTCAGACCTCTACATGAGGAGAGAACATTTGGCCAATGTAAACTGCTCAAAATATTGTGTGAAGACCAACACTTTGTACGGTATCTGACAAAATATTTGCCCTGAGATGCAATCATGCGGGATGATAATCCAGCATCTGGCTGTGCCCAGAGGCCGGAGAAGCAACCACATGTGAGGCTGCGGGTCTGTTGCTGCGGTGGGATCGATGCTGCCCGCTGTAGCTTCCCCTCTGTCAGTCAGTGAGCATGTTATCTGCTCTCGTCTTTCACTCAATCACCCATTCACTCTTTCACTTTCCTCACTCATTCAATCACTCACCTCCTCATGTACTGCAGCAAGCAGACAGGCCGTTAGTTCCTACCTTTTCTTTGTAAAGTAGCAACACTGCCCCCTTTTGGTCAAACTAATAGGTTGCTTGGACAATCAGGATGATGTCCCACTTGAAAGATGACTGCACTGAACTATTTTTGACACTCATCCTGTCTTATTGATTTATATATATATATATATTTTTTTTTTTGGTTGGGGGGGCAAAATAAAGTATTTTTATGAACAGAATCTGTGGCTAAAGGTTGAAGGTTGATGCACTTTTAGCCTGGCCTGTCTTGGCTATATCTCTGCCTGAATCACTGCCACTCTGAGCTTGTTACTGACACACAGTCATTTCACAAGTGCCGGGGATTCGCTGTGAAATAGTGCTTGTGGGGGGAAACGGGGGCCAGTCTATAGTCCCAAGGGGAGGGTAATTATCCGTTATGATCACTAGGAGACGGCGTGAGTCTATGTGACAGCTTTTGTTATTTTGACCGCCGAGGAGAAGAGAGGAGGCGAGAAGGGATGATTAAAAGAGTGTCTGCCCTCCTTGTGTCTTTGGAGGAAGAAGTATGGTGACACCCGGGTGGTTTCTAAGGATGTGCCTTGACAGCAGAGTGGGAGAAAAAGCCAAGAGAGGGATGGACATGAGAGAAAGATTGTCCTGGGGGAGAGTCATGTTTGAGACCTCTCTAGCTCCGCCCCCCCCTCACTTTGTTGCTTGGAGACATTTGGAGAAAATGCAAATGAGCGGGAAACAGAGGGACTGCATGATTGTATAAACAGTTACACAAACACAGCTGCCACAACACGCACATAGAGCAGTGTGGTTAAATAGCTGATTATGATAACAACTGATAATTTAACGGCCGTATTAATCTATTTCATGCAGCGCATGCAATGACACATTTTACAATTTGAATAATTAAAGTTCAGAGAAAAATGTTGGCCAAGCTTTAGTATGAATAATGAGACATCGGAGAGGTCTCTGCCTTACTTTTCTTTTTATTTCTGACATATTCTCTTGTCAAAGGAAAATGGACGAAGCTCAGAGGCTCACCAGTTTATGTGGTCATGTCCCAGTAGCAGCCTCCCCTGCCACTTCTTAATTATTGTTAACCATTCACCAATTCATTGCTGGAAATTTTTTAATTAGACCACAAAATGTCAGCCTTTTTTCCCGACAAAGGCTTAATGGGATTTGGGTGTTTCAGACTCCCAGTGAGTTCAGCTGACACTCTTGTAGTTCCATGGCGAGCCAGTGGATTAGATTGAGGATGGATTATTCATTTTTGCTGCACTTTATGGCCAGTTGTTTTCATCTCAGCCCTTAAAGCCTTTCTCTTGTTTATGCCACCCTAAAAATAAACATGAAGCTTTTGGTTCTGATGCGTGAAGAGAAAAAAAAAAAAAAAGCACAGATGCAATATAAGTCAGAGAGAGGATAAGAAAAAAAAACTGTATCTACATAGATTTTTTTTTTCTTCAATGTGATGAATTAGAAATGTGTGGGAGTCTCAATACATTGCGCTCACAATTCCCTTGCTAAGAGCCGCAGAGTGTATATGGAGAAAGCAGCAGATACCAGACTTCAGGCTTTCATTCACAATGTTTATCTTTATATGTATCTTCTAATTTACAGTATATGTTCTCCATAAGCTTTCATAAACAAATGTATGCTGATGGACAATTTGTATTCCAAATTCAACTAGAAGACATCAAGTGCACAGATAAAAATCCAATTGAAGAAAAAGGTGTGCGGGTGGAAGCTGCATACGAAGACTACTGAAAATGTGTTTGTCAAACAATATTTATTAAAATATCTAAATGCTGCAGACAAATAAAACCGACTTCAATGAGACTTAAAAGTAGAAGAAAAAAAAGAAACTATTTACTGCTGTTAACAAATGGATTTCCAAGACAGATGACCATTCAATATGTTAGATTTTAATTGATCACAGTCGAGCTGCTGAACAAAGAGGTGCACATGGGCACATCGCCATGGTAAAACAATACATTGTTCAATCCTACCTAAAGTCTTTCTTTCTCCTCTCTCTCTTTCTCTATCGCTCACTGTCTTTATCTCATGCGTTAACTGTCCCTTCACTTGGTCATCATTTGCTCTCTGTCTGTCGATTACTACAATGGGAGGGGGAATTCGGGGCCAAAAGTTGTATTTACAACTACTAAAAGCAAGGAGGCGAAGAAATCAATAAGTTAATTGTTCTGTTAGTCTGTCACTCCGTCTCTGTTCCGCTTCAGCACAGTGAACAGCACCGCACGGGCATGACGACCAACGTTACTATTCTTTGACTTTGTGACACGAAAAAGGTGGAGAACAACTGAACAGAGAAGAATAGAGTGATCTTCAACACAAGACGCTTGTTCCCGGATGTACTGTGAGGACACGCACTCAGTAAAGACATCCCTCCTCCCAAATTTGCCACTATGCCCTGATGATAGGTCACATGTTGCCCTACTGAGAGGTCACATAACATGACCTACCCTATGGCTCTTAGTTGCCGCCACAACTAGAACCATGGCTCCATTGGTGCAAACTCCAGACATAGTTACAACTCAGATAGTACCACATGCCCCCTTCTGTCCCCTGTACAAATCAACCGTGTAGTCAGATGGGCAGCAAGAGCCAGGGCATCACCAAGGTGGACAAGTAGAAACCTTTAATTGTATTTTGTCCGATTAATCCAATCAGACACGTCGGGAAGACCAGACAGGTAAGTAAAGAAGAACATATAAAACCCGCTCCAGAGAGAAGTCCATTTTTAATTTTGATGTCCTGAAAAGAGTTTTAAATGTATTCTGCTGCTAATTGTTTTTATTAAGCTTCAGCAATCCGAGTCAGCCCCCCCCCCCCACCCTGCCAACCCTACCACATGGCATTTGAAGTCGTAACACAAGCGAAGATAACAAGAGTCATGCCAAAAACATGTGCAAGCAGCACTAAGGTGAGATTCATGTTTTGTTAGAAATACGTTTTTTTCTGGCATAACTTTTTACAAATGCAAACGGATTTCAGCGAGGGGAAAAAAAATCGAAGAATGCCAGTTATGAAACACATTAGTCAAAAGATAAAATAGCCTGCACTATTCATTTTAAAGCCAACAATTACAAGGAAAAAAACATGTCCTTGCTTTACTGATACACATTGTGATAGTAAAACAAAAACAAGATATCCTTACAATGTAATAGGGTGATTTTTTATTTTTTTTTCTGTAGCCAAAGATATAAAACCTGCACAGGCCTCATATCTCTTTTTAACTGCAACTTACATCACTGAGAGGAAGTGTAGAGGCAAGATGCAACCGCTTTGAAAATCGCTTAAAGGCAACATTTGTAATGGCAGAATCTGCCAACATCACATGATCTTTTCCATGATGTGCATTTTTGTCTTCTCCGGGTCTTTTTTTTTTTTTTTTTTTTTTTTTAGTCTTTGAATCAAATGCTTTTCTACAGATGAATCTAAAATGTGCCAATTCAAGTTTCCTGTGGTCAAAAGCAAACTCCCGCTGGGCAGCTTTCCTACCAGCAATTCAGCAAAGAAAGAAAATATAAGATATGCTCCTGAGCCATGCAACGGGAAGTCCATACATTTGATTTTGAAGTCCTATAAATTTAAATGTATTCTGCTTTGCCAGGGACATCAATGGTACTTTGTTATTCGGCATATTTGTTTCTATAACTATTGCAGATAAAGTGACAGGGAATGAGAAATGGTGTCTTCAAATGCAGCTGTGATGGTAAGCAGATGCCCCGGACTTCTGTATAGTTTGTTCTGAAATTGGATTCAAACTGTGTAGCAGACCTCAGAAGTCTTTGCAGCTATTTTCACACACTTTTTCTGTTTGTTTTTTTTCCCAACTTTTAGTATACACTACCTCTGAACTGTGCTCTACTTGTACAGGAGGCTGGCCGCCCTTCGTTCCACTACAGTGGTGGCTGAAAATTTAACATCTGCTCTGCTCTGCACGACCAAGCCTGTCCTCAACAAATATATAACCGTGTTACACGTCTTTTTAACGACTTCTTACAACTCATGTTTTAACGTTACAGTTATACATTTGTATATCACTGAATTGTACCCCAAATGGTGTTGTTTCCACAAAGTGGTTAGCTCCAGGGTTTGAGGTATAGCACTCCGCTCTGTGGTGAATTTTAACACTCGGACTACCAGAATTCTGAAACTACTAGAACTACCATAGCAGTCAAGCGGACTGCTATGGTAGTTCTAGTAGTTCCAGAATGTGTATATAATTTGGATTATCAATAAAAAGATCGAAGAATTAATTGGTGGAATAGGTAAATATACATCAGGACATTAAATGAAAACTATAATGATTGAGTGTTTTATTTATTTGATTTATTTACACCAAGAGACATCACTCTCTGAACCTGCTCCTCCTGAATCTTCCTCATCAAGGCTCTGACGCAAGGCTAAAGCCTCCAGAGCTGTCATTCTACTTTCATTTTTGTCTCTCCTGGCTTTAGAGTGAAACTGTAACTATGTTTTAGCTTCACAGAGCAAACACAACAACAGAGCAGGAGAAAGTATGACATCCCCTGTAAAAAGCATGCAGTCAATTTCACTGCTAATGGTAGTTCGAAGTAGTTTTACTCTTATCTCGTTTGTGTTTTGAAATTTTAATGATAAAAAATGTTGGAATGAAATACACACACATTTAGGAAAAGTCAGGGTCCTATTGGTACATAGGTTTTTTTTAAAAACCAAGTTATGACATTTCAAATTTTGAAAAAAGTCAAAATGACTGCCTTGGTAGTTCGAGTGTTAAACACAAGGGCCTCAGTAAGTGTTAGACAAACATCGTGGTTTCAGTTCGATGAAAAAAAAAGGAGAAAAAAAAGTGTGTTACAGATTTGTTCTGTAACCGACGACAAACCTCAACAAATACAGCAAATACTACAAATTCTGTGTGTCAGAAGTGTTATTTGTTTATGTTATTCTTGCTTTTCTTTTGTCTGGAGGTATAATGCCACTTTGATGCCATCTTTTTACGGGCCCTAGAAACGCTGCTGCATTTTGACATAGGTGGGCGGGCCCTGAGGCAGTGCGGAGGCTCGATGCAACTTGGCTGAACAGTTGCCTTTGTGTTCATAGGTGTGTGCGTGTGTGGGTCTCTGTGTGTCCGTGTGTGTCTAATTTGGCAGTAGAGCCTCGAAGGCAGAGGGAGGTAGAGCGAGAAACACCTTACTCTCCTATGGTTTGGCTTTACTGCTGCAGTGTGAGGCTATTATCAGGACATGGCAATAGGGGTGAGGAAGGGGCTTCTGTAATAGTTTTTATAGGTTCACCACTGGCCTGTCTCTGCACCTGGCATTTATCTCCCCCTGGAGGTGCAGCAAATGATTTTAAATTAATAAGCAGGTACAGGATGGGCAGCCTGTGATCGGCGAGGATGCTCTGAACAGAGAAAGATGAATCACTCGTGGCGGTGTGCAGCAGAGCCTTCCATTCTCTTTGCTCTATCTGTGTGTATCCTTACAGCTCTGCCTTTAACAGAGTAAACCATTCTAGTCCTTAAAATGAAAAATGAAAAATAAAAAATGTGAGCACACACTGTCTAGAAAGCCAAAGGAAAAAATAAACATGTTTTTTTTTGTTTTTGTTTTTTTTGCCAAGTGTAGCTCTAATGAAAACTCCTTTTACTGAATCTCTGTGCTTAACTTGGCTCACACGCTGTAATCAGCAAGAAGCTTCTGACTTGATCACCATCTCTGTTTTCTATTCCACTCAGCTTCTGCCTGGACCCCTGTGTCGCCCCTTCTTGTTTCAAGCTGTGCCTCGCCTGGCAGCAGCGACTGGGTGCTGTTGCAGTAGAACTCTAGTGTGTGGACAACGATCTTGAACTGTCCCATTTTGGCTGCGACCATGTCAGTCGCTTCCTCGGTTCCTCCAGACTGTCGTGATGTCAGCGCAATTCAGCTGAGCCCCACGTTTCAGGCATGACTGAGCAATCTGTTTCCAACGACCACATCGTATATTAATATGACCAAAGATCCCACTTCTCACACGGGTATCACTAAACTCACTTCCTTGTTTTTCAGGGATCTTTTTTTAATATCTTTTTGAACTCTACTGACTTTTATTTTGCCATGTGTTTTTTTCACCCAGGCTCTTTCTCAGAAGCTTCTCAATGTGGCCTTGAACTTCAGCATCTTTTCAGAGGCTATTAACAGTGAATCCCAAATAATAAATGTCTTCTTGTTAATATCGGTTCATTCTCAAATAGAAAATTGTTATTCTCCTTTACAAATTTTAACAGTATTGTAATGGCAGCTTGAAGCAGAAATCCATCAACAGCTTTCTCAGCCAATAGATAGTCTTGTTTGGAATGTTCGGCCACCTTTACAGAAAAGCCTGGCAGCAAGACTTGGCAATTTAGGCGATGACTATCACTAAAAAGGACCAACAATGGGGCGCTGGTGGCGCCGTGGCAGCGCGCGCCTCCCATGTAGCGAGGCTGTGCTCCTCGCGCGGGCGGCCCGGGTTCGCGTCCGGCCTGTGGCTCCTTTCCCGCATGTCTCTCCCCGCTCTCTCCCTGATTTCCGGCTCTATCCACTTTCCTCTCTATCAATAAAGTCCAAAAATAAATCTTTAAAAAAAAAAAAGGACCAACAAATCGTGTAGGGATAAACCTATAAGCTAACGATACAATTAAAGGAAGTGACATATTTGAATTTTCAACCAGCATCCAATGTGAACTGTTTGGAAGTTCCGACTAAAGTTAACACGACAGCCTGCTGTGCAAGTGTTGTTTTATTAGTCAATGTTAATTAGGCTGAGGGTGGGTATAATCAGCAGAACGCCGTCTTCCATTATAGCCTTTTGGCAGCAATTGGCTTTTGAAAACATCACTGGTTATAATCATCGGATAAATTCTGCCCACTCCCGTGACCAGGTTCCAGGTGTTCAGATGTGGGAAGTGAGGGGAGAGGCATGATGGGAGGCTTAAGTAAACAGCATGTGTGCATGCATTTTCATACAACACCCTCAGCCCTCCTGGATTCTGGTTGGCACACTGCCTTCATAGAAGAAGAAATGCAATTGTTGTGTTTTGCAATTCCACCTACACACTCTGGGGTTGCGTACAAATGAAGGCCCATGAACTCACAAGAAGGCATACAAACGCAGAAAATTGTCAACGACGGCTCCAAAGAACATGTTCGCAAGCAAAACCTCGAAAATATCATACATAATAACACACGTTGGTCCATGAATCGCTCTGCACGTTTTCGATGAAGCCTTGAATGTTGTAAATAAATTACCCAAAAGACAAGACCGTGTCAGGTCATTACATTGTTCATAATGTTTTCCTGCTGCAGTCTGATACAAGTTGGAGTTAATTCCCTGAAAATTAATTACTTTCCTCCAACTTTGATGGAGTCTTAGTCATTTCCATATTTTTAATCCAAGTCAGAAAAGGGGAAAGAAAAAATGTCTAGTAAACCAAACCGGGAGCTGTGCTGATGATGTTTATAGTAAAGGAAGGAGGAAGAGCTGCTGAGAAATGTCTCCAAAAGCTAAAAAAAAAAAAAAAAAAAAAAACCTTTTGGAGACACTGGAGGCACAGTCAGGGGATTACAAAAGTCAGTAGGATTCATCCTCTGGGCCATTATAAATATCCGCAAATGACAATAGTTCATTAAGTTTGTGTGAGGTTCATGCTGGACACTGCTGTTAGTTAACGGGAAGAACTACAGCTATTATGGAATTTTACCACCACTACAGCAGACACGTGCATAAAGCTGGCTTGATTTATACCATTTAACTGACCAAAGATAGGTCTTTCATCAGATTTCTGAGATGATATTTCTCTGTGTTTACTGTTATAACAGATGTATCTGAGCTAATTGTTGCACACTTTCTATGAGACAAAACTAACATTCAGGCTTGAAAGGTTTAAAGTCTTCAGTTTACACACTCATACTAACACATGACTTCAGTAGCTCAAATTTAACAGGGGCGGCACATAAGTAGAACAGGTTAGGCACATTTTCAGCACTGATTAGATGTAGAATGTGTGATGTAATCCTCAGAAGACACTGAGTTTATGGGGTTTTTAACAGTTATCGTGAACATCTGCTTTGAAGATTTTTAGACAGTTACATACTATTCAGCTTGAAGTGAATCACAAACCAGTATATTTCTTCGTTTGTGTCACTCGGTCCTTGATCTGTATACGAGGCATGGACTCTATCAAATGATCTAAACTGGCATCCCAAAAACATCCGCATCAGGAAAAAAAAATACCCTGCTTAAATTGCTTTTATCCATCCATCCATCTATCTATACCCATATCTATTTATGTTTGTAGTTGTGACAGATGCAACCTTCCAGATTACTTCAATATCAAATGAGTAAGAGAAACTTAATGCAATGGATAACACAGTACTTTAATCTGAAATGTTGCAGAGTTCCGTGTGGCATTGAATTGAATTCAGTAAAGGATAGCCTTGAGATGTTCCATCTTATCTTCAAGGGGGTCTTAACACGAAACAAAGGAATAAACAACACGAAACAACATAACTGAGCAGACAAACAGTTACACAAATACATGTAGCTCTCTAGCACTCAGCTGCTGAACCAGACCAGGTAAAGAAATAGAGTACCACACGTGTGAGGAGCAACAAGAGAACGCTTCATCATCAGCGCTTTCGCAGTTACATTAATGATCTTCTTTTTTTTTTTTTTAGCTTGCCTCCCTTGTTGTTTTGTGGCACAACAATTGATCATGCCATTGCGTAGACTTTAGCCTGACACGTTGTTTTTTTTAACACCGTGACATGGTTTTGATGTGGTTTGACAGTCAGAAAAAACAAAAGTAAACACAAAGAAGATATGCAGCAATACATTCACATTCCCGTTCATTGAGAGAAGTTTGTAGCTACATCAGTATTTGGAGTTTGTGATGTTTCTAACAGCCTGTGTTGGAGGCTATATTTAGTTAGCTTACTGAACTCAATTTTTACAGCATAATCGTATCAAGACTGAATTTTATCAATGATGACGATTTGCACGTTTGTTTATATCCACCAGTTATTGCCTCTGATAAAACCTTGGCAAATGCTAAGCCCACATTACATCTGCCTCACACATTCCCAGAGGTCCACTTTCTGGCTGATTGCGTTGCTCCTGAACACGTGCACACCAATGCCCCTTTGGTCCTCAACATGCCAGCATTCTGAACTGTACCAAGCTGGGCTGTGGGAGGCAGTTACAAGTTACTAGTCTAGTTTGCCCTCCAGACTTAATAAGATTAACAGTAGTGCCAATACTGTATGGTGTTGTAAAACTTCAAGCCTGAATAAAAACCAGCTTTCACTATCGCTTTCGGACAAAACATTCCTCCTGCTGGTTGGCGTGCAGTTTACTGCAGTGATTCCTCGAGCAACGACCTTTGCAACCAGGAAACATTAGTCTGCCTCTGCTCAGTCGGAGAACTTTGGGAAACTGAATAACTGTGGAAGACAAACATTGGAATAAAAACTGCTTGACTCGAGCATAACTTTTAGACATGCTGCTGAGTTTTTAGTGGTGTTCCTTAAATAAAGTTTTTCTTTTCTTTTTTTTCTTTTTTTTTTATGGAAAACCCCCACAGGGAACCATAGCAACCACAGCTCTTTAAATGAACATGTGACTCATTTTGTTGCGATAGAAAGTTTAAAAAGTTTGTTGCAGACAATGATGAATGCAGCATGTGTTTGTCTTTAGCGTCGTCTATTATTACCAAGGCAATGATCATGTAGTATATATCAGTACTTGCTGACGAGGATGTTCCAGACTTTATTTTCGTGTTGACAGGTCCATTCACTACATATTGAGGTGTTGCCCTGCATTTCCTTTTTTTTAACCTGAAGGCCAATCCTTCTAAGAAACAGCAGAGCTAAACCGTCATGTCAGTGAAAAATGCAGCGTTAAAGATTTCAATATGATGCGTATGAGCATTTGAAAGCCAAAAACCAACACTTTAAAAAGGTTGAAACAAGGTAAGATTTCCTGCCTAAGAGATGGAAAATATTAGGAATAAACCCTCCACGGATGTGCGAAGCATTTCTCCCGCGTTAAACAGGCCAAAGCAAACAGAAATCCATTTCCAGGTTCTGTCACATCCCCCTGTTTGTTATGTAGTCTTTCGCTGAGCCTCGGCACAGGAGATTAAGGGGGCCTGGCTGGTACATCTCATCCCATGCACCAGTGACATGAGGCAAGCACACACACCTGCATTGCACACAGATATTATGCAGCATAACGCTCACTTGCACATCTGTTGAGGAAGAGACTGGATGATTTATTTATTAGCACCCAATTAAAACTTCAGGAACAAGAAAACTTCAATGGGAATATAAATATCAAATAGAGTAAGCTCTACACGACTATTTAGTCATGCAATCTGGCTTCTACACTGCGGCACGCCAGAGAAAGAGAAGCTGAAGACCAGGAAATGGAAGTGGAAACACTCAGATCTTTTGTGCAGCAAAAGAATCTTTTATTTCTCTCTCATCATTTCTCACCACCTCCTCTCCCCTTTCTTCTTCCCGTGCAGTAAATGTGATTTCTTTTTCATGTTCGTTTTCCGTTTTTTTTTTCTTGTCCTTCTTTTTTTTGGGAGGGGGGGGGAGGGGGGGAGGAGTTGGAAACAGGGTCGCTTTTTCCGTTTTGACAGAAGCTCCAACCACGGTATAAGCCAATCGATTGGCCGCGCTCGGTTTAGCGCAGGAATAAATGTTGTGGCCATAGCCAAAGGCCGGAGAAGACTGATTGTGTGGCATTTGTTAAGCTCACCGGGGAGTCAAGACCACTATTGTTAGGGTGAATATGGATTTTGTGAAAAGCTGAAAATGGACTCACTTCTGTTATTGGAATCAGATGTGCACGTGAAGTCATTGTGACTCCAGGTAACTACTGTGCCCCATGCATCACAAACCTCATCTGTCACTGTCAATGACTTTTTTGTGTGTGTGCAGTCACAGAGACAATCAGCTTGTCCTGCATCTTTCCACCAGCAGTCGAGGGACAATTAATGTGCAGCATGCATGATCCAGTTCCTCTTGAATGAATCAATCAGGACTAGGATACTTTTTTTGGGGGGAGGAAAGTGTCATCTCTCCCACAAGATCTGAGATGAATTTGAAAGTCATTACTAAATTAAATAAGATTAGTATCAGGAGGTTAAAGAAAAGGGAGGGAATCTCAAAGGAAGATGTGCTATTTCCAGAGATCTAGCAGCAATTATAGACTTAAATCAACCATCAAAACAAAAGATCTAAAACTGTGTAACATCTGGGATTTCTTTCAGTTTTAAGTGCCTACCGAGGGCCAGTTTTTCATCTTGACACAATCACAGAGCGACACATCTCCTTTAAGGATTGTCTCGGATGTACCGCAAAGAATTTTTTAAAAACATATTCTATTTAGCTTCTTTTTTTACACATATATATTTTTATTTTTCTGGAAAATTAGCGATACCAAGACAGTTTTTATGTATTAGTATCTCACCTCCTACTTCTTGAAAGCGAGTGCTGAACACGTCATCAGCCCAGCCCTTTACAAATTCAGAAAGCGAGCGAGCGAGGGGAGTGAAAAGAGGGGAGGAAGCCTTGTTAAAGACTAGTTAAATCACTCACAAAAACAGCGGCACATCTGTAAAATTAATGAAAAAGCCTTTCATAACAGGGTGCCTGTCTGACATGCTGGCAATCTGCCACACATCAGCACAGTGTCCTTATTACCTCTGACATATTAGATGTGATATGTTCTGTGACTCTGGTAATAAACTAACCCCCCCCCTCCCGCATCGACACACTCCGCTGGCAGGTCCACATCATCAGCATGTTTCATTTGATCCTGTCTTAGCTTCTCTCTCTTCCTGCCATTCATCTCCAAAGGACAGATGGTCAGATGTGTGACGATTACATTGACAGAGGAGGTGTTAATATTTGTTGATGACTTATGCATGTCCTCTGTCTCACTTTCCTCGTATACAAAATGCACGTGTGTGTGTATGCATAGTGTCTGCCTCTCTCTATAGGTCGGTCTTCAAGTGGACACTTCTCATCACCGAGCTGTCTGCCTGACACAGACTTTCTTTTGCTGCAACCTCAGAGCCAAGATGAGGCCTGTGCAGGGCAGAGGGACCAGGTAAAGATTTGTCAGACGGGCCGACAAGGAAAACCTGCACACAGGCCGAGCTTAGGATGATTTATAGGGCTTATTTCTGAGAATGGTAAAGTGAAATTAATCACGTTCCCCCCTGAAATCGCTGCTCAGCAATGACAAATGACAAGGTGCCAGGGACAGACAGTGAGCCATCCATGAAGTGCTTGCAGATATGCTTCTTTCTTAGATAGCCTGACCTGGGGTGCTGTTTGCCAGATGCCCCCCTCTCTGGACAGCCAGTGCCAGGGGTACAAGAGCCAGTCCTGGCCCTACAACCCCCATCCCCATCCCCCAGCTGGGTAGCCATACGGCCTAATGATTTGGGGACATCCTGCCAAGCAGATGGAGAGTGGAGCAGGACTTTACACTACCAGCCAACGGTCTTGTCTTATGACCCAGCCAGTCGGCGCCGCAAAGCTAGTCATGTGTTGCCTCCAAGTTACATGTATGCAAGATGCCAAAAAGAAAGAAAGAAAACTTTGCATTTCTTTTATTCAGAAGGAAAAGTAACGATAAATGTGGCTAAACGATTCATGCATTGTTCCAACATGAAATGTTTCGCTGAGAGTGAAGCTACATTTTCTAAACAAACTGTTTGTAAGAAATGATTGTACCTACGTTTCACTCCTGGCTTCTCGGTCAAATAAGAAAAGGTGGAAAAGACTTGTTTCAAGGCAGGTGTTAGCACAGTTGTTATTTTATTAGATAATTGTGATCATAAACGCAAGAGGCGTATTCCCATTGCACTTATGTATGACCAGAAAAAAATCAGATTTGAGACCAGAATTTAGAAAAAAAAAAAAAAAAAGGTGGAATAGTCTAGCCTAGTGTTAGATCGGTATCTATATCTGTAGAAGGAAACCTCGGGAAAGATACTAAACCCCCTTCTTGCTCCTGCTGCTACTTTGGTATATATGGAGTTGCACTGTTGCAAAATGCTTAGCCTGCTGCCAACAGCAACAGGGGCCTGATAAGTGAAAGATAATGGATGGAAGACAACCAGCCAGATCAATGTGAACTTATTTTTTAATATTCAAAAATATGCTACAGACGTCAATGTCAACATAAATGTATTTACCTTGTAAACCAAGATAAATAAATGATATAGGTAATGTTTAGGTATAATTAAAAGTCACTGTGTGTTTACTTTTTTAGACCAGAGACTTAAACCTGTGTGTTCACGGGGGATGGGAATCGTTGGGTGTCTCTCACACTTTCATTCGACTCTCTTGATTGTTACGGTCACGATTAGATACTGAATCTATTTTCAAATGAAAACGATTCTGGATTCATGAATCAAAGTCTATTTTTTAATGAGAACATACTTCAGGATCTAGTCATCTGTGAGACTGGCTGTATCTATTGCTGCTCCATTGAGCATTCTACAGAGTGAAAGAGCTAGCCTTAGCACTTAGCAGGGAGTGACTGATTAGCCCAAAAAAACATAGATTTTTGGAAGTTATATTAAAAATGTGACCAGAAAAGATTTTTACATTAATCATTTTTTCCCCACTTCTAATGTTTACTACTCAAGACTTTGGTGTAAAGTTTATTTTCTCTCCTGTGTTTTATTTCAGATTTCTGAGCTGTGTCATGTAGCAAACGCTGAAAACACTATGTTCCATGATATAAATCTGTCATGTTAAAATTACTGCAAAGATGTGCGGGTAACTTTTATTGCGAAGAACATGGCGGAAGTAGAATGTGCTTATCATTAAACAAAGGCAGCTTCAGTTGAGCTACACAGTGAGTTTTGATAAGGATATAAAGAGTTGCAGTATTTATAGCCCCTCCTTTAACCTTGAATGACATCCACAGCCTGTCTTTAATTGTCTTGGATCTAAGGCAGCAAGACATGAGTTTAAACACACCTTCAGCAGGTAGACCAGCCTTAATGGTGATTGGCACATAGCCAATCAGTAGACACACTTTTGTTTTCTGTCATAAAACACTCTGTTACACTATGCTACTTATGTTTAAGGTTGAATTGATTTACCCAACACCGCACTAAACACCCACATTTGGCAGGTGGCAGATTGATCATTTCCAAACCATCTTCGATTAAGTTCTGTCCTGACATCAGTGCAGAATCGTCCACTTCTGAATTGTGATGTACATATGATTAATTTCAACACTCTTTGTGTATTCATAATAAAATGTTAGCAAAACGAATCGTATATGATACAGAAATCTGAGCTAAAAGGATCCTTTAAAATTGTAAATAAACATATACTGAATGAAATTTGAATGGGATTTTAGATGAACTTCGAAAGACCTAATAAAAGCTACTGTACACAAGTCCAAGTCAACTTACAATTTCCTGAATAACATGTTATGTCCAAGGCTATATGCTCCACAGCTCTCCAGGTACAATAGAGTATGCGGTACAGAAGCAGGACAGCGGATTAGGATGTTCTATATGCTCTAGTTTTGACCTTGTCTCTACTCACAGAAAGGGCAGGTGCAAAAAAAAAGTGATGATCAGAATGTCCAGTAAACACTGCTGAGATGAAATGTTGTTCCTGAAATGTTGAACTATGAGCAATGTAACTTTTAATAAAAAACAGTAGTTTAGTACAGTTCAGTTCAGTTTATTGCCATTTGCAATATAAAACCACATTGGAAAGCATGTGCAAGAGGTAAAAACAGTACAACTGGACAAAGACACAAGACAGTAAGTTTAAAACGCAGCCGATGTAAATATAGATCAAAAAAGAGCAGAGACAGTATGGCCACATGAGAACCATGCCCGTAGATCAAACAAGCTCGCTCAGGCTGCGCACAGTGTATGGGAAGAAGCTATTTGCATGATGTAACAAAGTGCATTTAATAGAAGGACACCGTGTGCCTGAGGGAAGAGGAACAAAAAGACTGGCCGCAGGATGACCTGAGGGGTTCCTGAGGGGCAAACAAGTTGACCATCTTAATGTTCAGTAAACACTTCTATGAGTAACTTTGATTTGAAATGGTTTGGTACATTCCCAGCTGTTATCAATGGAACAGTATGTAGATGTATTATACGCATTTGTGTTAGTCTCTCCTGTGATGGTAAAATGATGCTGGGTTTAGGAGTTATATCATGTCGCTGAACATTAGGAACAACATTTATTCACATGCTCGGTTAAGCTTGTGTTTCGTACACAACATTTATCTGACCATTCGGGGCAAAGCAAACACTTCCTCCCTTGTTTATGTCAGCGGTGACATTGCAAAAGTGGCCCGGCCTATTATTTCCCATAAGGCAGGTTAAGTCATTTATTGCCCTGAACGATAATGTAGACATTAGTGGCCTTTGATTGAATGTCCATGTTTCTCTGTTGTTCTGTTCAGAGGTGCATGTGCACATGAAAAATGACTCTCCTAAAAACCCCAAAGCAGTCACCTACAACGTGATTTCACTCTCTGCCATGAAAATAAATAATCTTTACCCTTGACAGCCACATAATTAATAGTGATGTGCAGCAGGTCCATTTCAACGGACCCACTTAATCTAATTTTGTTTCCACTCCGCGATTTGTAAATTACTGCAAAATGACGCGCCATTTACCACTGTCTCTGCCTGCGACAATGGCCATTTTTCTTCCTGTGTAATTCTCTCTTAGCTGAGGATTTCAGAAAAAAAAAAAAAGAGAGAGAGAGAGAGAAAGGAACACCCATCCTTCCTCCTCCTTCTTCCTCTACTCTTCCTTCTGCTGCTGCTCTCCAGCTCCCTTACTCCCCTCTCGGCTTTTGTTTCCAATTTAGCAGCGTTCGAAGATGCCGAGACCCTCTAACACGTTCACTTTTTTTTCTTTTCTTTTACAGCTCCTTTAGAACACATATGGGCCCTGATCTAAAATGTCAGCGCTACAGATGCCTCGTCTACATCACATTAGTCGCCGGTAAATGTTAAGCGTTTATATTCACAGGACGCTGCATTGACATTTGAGATCAAAAAGTGAGAGTGTAGCATGGTTATTTGCTGCGCGACCGCCTATCGTTTTGCAAACATGTGACCACGTGAGCGCCATCGTCTTGGCATGGTCGCTGTCCGGAGAATTGCATGGAAACGCTTGATATGCGGGAGTGATCTAGTGGTTCAAAGCAGGGACGGGGAGAAGGGATGGCGATGGCGAAGCTCAGATCAACTTGAAATATCAGAAAAGAAAATGAGGCTTAATAGCCCGCCAAAAACGCATAAAAAACGCCAAATAAATCAAAAGGAAAGTCTTTACTTGTCATGGAGTCGCAAAAATGTATATCTTCTTCTTTAAGTGTTTGATTGTTTTGTCCTTTTAAATGTGATATCCAGAGCGACAGATTGACACCATTAACTTTCAATTTGACTTGATGCTGACATTGTATGATCTATTTCAAGTGTTAACATTTAAAAACAGATGTTAGCGTAGTCATAATTTCTGACACTTTTTGTGTGTACACCCATGGGCTGAACTGTAGAAACAGACGTCTTGTCCGTCCTCACATAATGCAGAGGGTATGGCGCGTAGCCAAAAATAATGCCGCACTAAGTCTTGCCTTCCTCTTTTCTGGGAGAATTAATGAGGCAAAGCAAAATGTTTGAACAAAACCCTCGGCCCAGAGGAGCGCAGGGCTCTGACCTGACTGCCGTTTACAATGTCATCTGGGTTGACTGTCAATTTTGACGCGGCACACAAGACTGATGGAGCCTGACAAATGCCACCAAGTCAGACAAAATACAATTAGCAGGCTTGTTGGACAAGGCAGGTGGAAACCCATTTATTTAAAATGCTGGGTGACAGCTATAGCTGCCGTCTCTGAGTCTCAGTTAGTGTGTGTGTGTGTGTATGCGAGAGCTTGTGTTCCTGCGAGTAACCTGCTTTATAAGGATCTGACCTTCTTTATTGATGCAAGTGGAAACTGCATCTGTGCATTTTAGAGGATAACTGTCTTCATCCTCAGGCAGAAGTGGCCATGCTGCCTTGTAGCATTCAATCCCCAAATTAGGCTCCATAATAAACAATTATCTAAGTGGGACGTGCACAGAGGAGAGCAACTTCTGGGAGAGATAACTAGGGTTGTAGAGAACAATGATTGATTATCTTTTGGGAGATTTCTCCCCGGCTTTCCTATTATCCAGTGAGAGGGAGCGAGGGGAATAGAAGAGAGAACTTCTAAAACGATAAAAGACGCTAAAGGAAGGGGACGGTTAGAGCAGAATAAGAGAGGGGACGAGGAAAGAGCAGGACAAAGAACAAAACTTTGAAATGTGTTTCTAGTGCAACCTCGGCGGCACAGCGACGATGAAAGCCATGTATCGATTGGCTGTAAAACAAGGTGCTGCCAAGCTGGGTGGCTATTGTAAATGACAGCAAGAGGAATGTTCTCCTGTTATTTTGTTTTCAATGATTCTATTTCAGGGTTACAGCCAGTAGCCACGCCGCCCTACTTCAGAGCTGTAGCATCTCAATGGAGAGCTGCTGTCGACAAGACCGCACAGGCAAAGCATGTGCGTGTGTGTGTGTGGGATGTGGGGGTGGGCTAACCGAAGACGGGCAATTGGACGATGTCTCTCAGGGACTGTGATACAGCCAAACAAGAGTCTGCTGAGGATGGAACTTGAAAGAAAAAGCACATTTGTCAGAGTTGAAATATAAAGTGAGTTACTCACACTCAACCCCTTCCAGCCCGCATCCTCGTGGTCTCCGCCATCCGCACCTTGTCAATTCAAAGAACCTTTTCAAACGACAGGAAATAACTAAAAATAAGCTCATAATCAGAGCTGGGAGTAATTTAATAAAATGATACAGTGATGATTCAAATTTTAGGAGAAACAAATCTGCATTTGGTTTGCACGTGATCTAAAAATGTTGGTTTGATTATGTTTAACTGAAGTAGATCTGCTGACACGTGTGCATCACATTAACATGTATTAGCATCCACCTGAATTGCCTGCGGTGTAAAACAGTTAGGAGTCGTGAGGACTTCTAAAAGCTTAAGAGCTTCTCAAGCTTTATTTTCCCATCTTATTTCTAGTTAACCATTATTTTGCCAGGTAGTTAACCCATCGAGACCAAGATCTCTTTCACAAGGGTGACCTGGACAAGAGGGCAGCAGCAGCTTCATAAAACATTTCCAGGCCAGTTCCACATCATTAAAGACAGAAACTCTGAACCAATCAAAACAAGCCAAATTACGTATGAAAGCTTGTTGATGAAAGTGTTTAAAATCTCTTTTTACAAGAAGCCGAGGCTTGGTTTCAGACAGCTGGGCATTTCTAACTGATGCAACAGCACAGTGATCACTTAAATCAGTTGCAAAAACACCACAATCAAAGCCAATCACAATTTAGATCCCCCATCAAGAGAAACTTGTTTGAATTTAGATCATCAACGACATAAGGAGGCAGAGGGAGATCGAAAACAACCTATGACTGAGATAGACCTGAGTGAATTCAAGTTTCAGGTTAAGAAATTCAAATTGCTTGCTGATGGAAACAGAGGTTAGGACAGGAGCATGAAACTTACTTTTTACATAAATAGCCACGCCACCACCTTTTCTGGGCCGATCACAACGAAAGACATTGTAACCTTCAATAAAAATGTCCTTGTTTGAAACAGACTTACTGAGCCAGGTTTCAGACAATACAAGAATATCTGTGTGCTGACTGGACCCAAATTTTAATTAGGTCCAGTTTTGGGACAAGGCTCCGAACATTAATATGAATAACACCAAGGCCAGATCTGGCTCTGAATTCATCAGGTGCAGCGACAGTATTCAGTGCAGAGCCTGGATTAACTTGAAAATTGCCTGAGAGTAAAAGTAAGAGTAGGATAAAAACGTTTGTCTTTGCATTACGTGTTGGAACATGATCAGCATTTTTATGCTTTGCAAGATCAATAAGTGACATTTCTAAAAATGTGAAATATGTTTTCAAGACAGAGATACATATCAAACGAAGGAAGCTTTGATCTTTCAGAACAGGCTTGTGAGAGGGAACAGACATCAATCCACATGTGGACCAGATTAGGGTCATCACATTAGGCAGACACGGAGGTAGTGGCCCAATGGCACACATTTGGAATACAATTTCATCCAATAGCGAGAGCAAAATGAACAAGGCAAGCAGTTGTTTCGTTGTAACAGCCTAAAGTCAGATCGGCCAGGAGTTCAAAAAAGAGCTTTGGAGAGGACAACAGTAGTTGTAGTGAGGCTGGTTGATGGACAGTGCGTCCACACTGCCCGGACGAACGTTAGCAGCTCGCCAGCAAGAGACGGACCGGTGTAGCCGGGAAGCTAGGATTTAGCAGTTAGCAACTAGACAGCTGATCAACTGCGACAGCTCCATAAACAGTGGACAGCACACTTGTGTGCCGGGAGGATTCATCGGCAGGAGCCCGTTTATCCAGCGAGGCAGCCGAGAGGGCCGTGCAGCCAGCATCCACCCAATGCCCGGCAACCAGCACGCAGAAGACCGCCGTAGCCGAGAGGACAGAACGGTTTGCAGTTAGCGACTTACCGGCCACCAGCAGCACGGCAATCCAGCAGGTAGCTAACCCACGAAGCCAGGAGAACCAAGAGCATACTCACCATAACAAGAGGACCCAGCAGACCACAGCTCGCAACCAACACTCAACTGACAGCTCATTGCAGGCGCACCGGTGCTGACGTACTGTCGTGCAAGACCTAAGGGGGAGGATAATCGGCAACAGTTTGTCCACTCTGCAACTCAGTCATCGCTAGGCAGAACAGAGAACAAGGATTTGTGCAGACTTCAATCCATCACTGACTTTTTGTCAGTGCAAAGTGAGACATGAATGCTGTGTTTTTCTTCCACAGGTGCATCCAATCACTAATTAAGAAGCTGCGACATGTGATTTATACTTTTAAAGTATGTGTGACAAATTATCATACTGATGCTAATTTCATGTTACTTATAATTACAAAATGGAAATCTTAAGAATTAAACACCTTTGGCAAAAACTGTTAATTAGTGTTCTCTCTATTTTTGTCAAGGCAACATATTTTCATGTAAATGTCTGGTACTTCCTGATGTCACATTTCACATTCTAACAGACTGACAGTTTCTCATTCACATGTTGTCTGATGGTAAATATTAAAGACAAACAGATTCACTATTTCACCGAAGTTGTATTCTCACTTTACAGAATCATTAAAAAGTCAGATATTAACATTATTAGTTAGTATCTAACTCTATTTTTTCGTTAGTTACAAACTTGCAAGTATCTTAACAATTGACATCTGCCTTTTACTAAGCAATCCCCAAAGTGGAAAACAGTTTATTGACTGAAAGCCATGTGAATCACGTTGATGCTGACTTTGTTATAATGAACTCTCTTATTTATTATCAAAGTTTCTTCTTCATTTTCTTTCACAATACGTCGGCACGTCGAAGCTTTTTTAAACATATGTCACAATGCTGTAGCACAGAGGGTGTGGGCACTTAGTATTTAATAAATAATACCTATTATGGTGCCAGAAAAAGAGGAGAGAACAAGAGACGGCGAGCTTATATGGACAGAAGTGCAGACATGAAGCAGACGTTTTGTGGTGCACTGGACTGCCGCGCTACAACATCGCCATTCTTCTGGCGTACTGCTGTAATTGTAGTTAAAAATGACAAATTGGCTAGGTGCTGTTCTTCAAAAAAGTTTTTCATCATAACACCAGTCAGACTTTGACGAGGGCCCGGGTGGATTTAAAAAATAATCGAAGGGCTGCCGCCTAACCTTAATTCTAACATTCAGCCTCATAGACTGCTATTCAAACCAATCAATAAAAGTGTTGAGATCCTTCCTTGTCTCTGCTTTAGTTAACACGCAAACATTCAGAGCCACTCAACATCTATTTGCTGATTGTGATTTAAAGTAGGTCAAACAGTCTTCTTTTTTGGTCCAATATCTTAAAATCACTTTGAAGAAGCAACAAACAAAATTATACAACATGATGTGTTTCCCAGAGTATGGGACGCCTCCTGACCTGGTGACATTGTATCTTAACTTGCCATGCCTTGGCTATGCAAACAAAAATCAATATAATTATTGATAATCAGAAATCAATTTTAGATATTGACTCTGGGTGAGTTCCTTACTAAAAGGCTTTACTACGCTATAGACCTTGTGTCAGAATAAACGTTTTTAAAACTGGTCAATATGAGCTTTATAAAAAATGAATAAAAAAGTCTTTAAGCACTTCTGGATTTTCTTATTTTTGGTTATCAAGTCAAATTCAATCTATTGAACATCCAAACAAGCTACTTTTTAAAATCTAAATGGGAATCATGACCAGATTGTCATAACAAAAGGCCAAATCAGTAGGGTTACAAGCATTGGATTTACACTTGATTAATTCTGTTACTGCAAAGACAATCGAGGTGTCAGTGATTTAACCTTCAAGGAATAATCAGTATATAGTGGTAAATTACTTGAAGACGTGTCACTTCATTTGAAATTCAAATGCTGCACCTTGGTGCTGCGCCAGCACTTTTGTTTACATTTGGATATTGGTTTGGTCTTAAATTAAACACGACAGTCTGATTGAAGCAGATCGAGTTAATGTTCTATTAGTATTCTCTCTCCCAAATATTCAGAATGATTGACTCGCAGAGATTGACGCTATATTAACAGGCTGTTTTACATGTCCCATGGTGCTCTTCCCACAGTGGGGCTCTTAATCCAGCCCTTTAGGTGTCTACTTATGTGCTTTTATGGATGATGGAGCCAACACCAAGCCCACGCCTGTGGCACTCACAGCCTTCGCCTTTTTATGCATTTGCACTTACTTCTTGGGTACAGCAATACACAATTTCCACACAAAAGCCTTATGTAATGACAGTGAGAGTGGTTTCTATTATTTATACAGGTGGAACGGTTATTTGCAAGCATTCGACCCACTCCACTTTTTGGTCTTCTCAGTTGTTATCTCCTGTTTTTTTACCACCCTACTACTTCTACTTCTTCTTGTTTTGGTGCATTTTTAGAGGTAGAATATGTGCGAGTAGATCTGCATGTATGCATGTGAATTTCCATGACAATGCTCTGAGAAAAACATAGAGCGCAGGTCCCTGCATTTAAAGTAGGAATGGTCCCTCTCTTGCCGTGCAGCCATCTCCTTAAATGAATATTTGCACAGTATTGATTAGCATTAAACCCACAGCAGTGTCTTTCATTTGCATGTGGCAGCCAGGGATCATGATCACAGAGGAAGGGGGGGGGAATTACAAAAGCTATGGAAAGGGGGGGGGGGATAGGAGAAGCGAGGCAACGCAAGAAACTAGATGAAATATAGGATGCGTAGGTGGTCGCGAAGCTATCAAAAAAATATTTTCTCCCCTCAATAATCCACCCATTATCTTGTGTTTCTCTGCCCACCAATGGGCCTTAGACTGCAATGCTATGCAATCTGGCCCTCATCAGTGCAGACAGCCAGATAGAGAGGAGAAGCAGTGAGGCTGGCAGAAGTGTTGGGGGTTGTAGTGAATGGTTGGCCGGTCACCTCGCTGTAGGAGACCAGAGAGATAATAATGTGCGGAGGCAAGCAGGAGCCATGTATGTCTTGCAAAAGAATAATTGCTACCCTTTCAACAGCCATTTCTTAATTGGCCTGGCTGTTGTTGAGGGGGAACTTGGAGAGGAGACAAGTGAGGCAGAGACAGTTAGGAAAGAGAAGGAGAAAGACGTAGAGTAAGAAGAGACAGAGGAACCAAATGCTTCTTTTGTTTATCTGCCATTAAATGGGCTTCATCAGTTGGTATCAAAGCTAGAATAATGCTTCAGATGGGCCCGACTGAACCGACCAGTGGTTTAGTCGGAACATGTCTGATCACTACTAAACAGCGAAGTAACCCATGCACATGTAGAATGTAGTACGCACAGACTGTTTGAATAATAGACGGAAACACTGTGAAAGAATCCACTGATCTCCTGTCTGGAATATGAAGCCTCAAGTTCTGCATGTGGCTGCCCCCATGTTGGTTTTCTGGAGAGGAGTGAGGGGTCGCAAACGCCACGTTGTCAAAGCTCAAAAGTCTATAACCATGGCTACTTAATTAGCTGGCTCGTTAGCTAGTTTACCCTCATGTCTCCCACAGAGTGAGATTCTATTCTATTAATGGTGGAGTCTGACCAGAGTCCAAGCTGTGTGAAGCACAACCTTATTGTATCACTGAAAGAAAGTGGTCTTGTTGCATCATACGCACAGGCCAACAAATAAATTTATGAAACACAAAATATCCAGGTTAAATATCTTGTTTTTGTTGCACACCGAAAAGTTTGAGAGTGAACCTCATGGACGGCAAGAGGCCTAGAGGTGGACATTTTCAATGGACAATGACAACAGGAACATAATCTCTGCATTATTGTAAAACAACTAGAATGACAGAAGGAGACAGAAATGCAAAGGATTTTTAAATTCATATAAAACTAAAGGTAAAATCCATGATGCATTTCAAATGGCATTGTGGCGTCGACCTGCCTGTTTCTTCCTTTTCTTTCTTTTTCTTTTTTTCTCTTTTCTTTTAGTGACATGTCGAAAACAAAACAACAACAAACAAAAAAAAAAAGCAGCGTGTGCCGCAACACCAGCGAGATCAAAGTTCTCCCAAGCCATTGGTGGTGGTGTTGAATTTTCATTTTCCAAGAATCAGCTCTTCATACCATATCTTAAGCCAGATTGAGTCACCTTCCCCCATGCACCACATCAGCCACACTTCTGGTTGGAAATAAAGATGAAGTACACGGCAGCAGCTCTATAATGCAGAAGCAGCACACAACAAGGCAGAGAGAAAGGGGGCCCAGCGTGTGGGATTTGCTGAAAGATGATGACATGTTACAGGTTTCATCTGAATCCTCCTCATCATCCGCAAATATTTGCATTGTTTACAGAGAGCAAAATGTGCTTTGAATTCAGCAGCAGTAGACAGTGTTTTGGAACACGGATAAAGAAACTCAATGCAACCATAGGAAAAGGAAAGTTAAGAAGATATTCATCATTAATCTTATATATTGAATTAAAACTGTGAACCAAAGGACAAAACTTGCTCCAGCAGAAAACCGGTTTCAGAAGACATTCTTCCTTGGAAGTGTCTGTTATGAGAAAGTCTTTCTATGAGACTTTAAACTGTGGATGTTGATGGAGAAATAAGTACAGGGTTCACGCAGGTCTTCTCTGCACTTGAATGCGGATATTAATGGATTTGTTTCTTACTTAAAGAGAGACCCCTTCTGCTTTTTTGGCCATTTTTGGTGTGCTAACTTTCAAACTAAGACCTGTGTGTGTGTGTGTGTGAACCAGAAACCTGCATTTTTGTTTCAAGTACAAGCTCAACCTCAACAGTTTGGCTCTTCTGGGACTTTTTGGTGCCCGGTCTTTGTTGAAAGACCTTTCTACTGGATTGTGACTTCCACCAGCCACAATGTGGTGAACAAAATAAGGGTGTTCATCTCCACTTTTCAAACAAGATTGAGCTGAATCAAATCTTTAGGGCTATGAGCTGATTCAGGGATACGTCGTTTCATTAATGGACACTTTGGTGAAATTCCATTCAGTCCATCGGTTTGATCAGGGAAGAAATTGGAAATATGAATCCAAACTAAGTTATCTTTTCCTTCGTGGAACTGAAAATAGACGGCGTGTCATTTAGAAATAACATATCCTTGTGTCCTCGTCCAGGTCTACTACCCAAACAAATGTGCTGACATCATGTCTATTACCAGTGCTGCATGACTAATCTAAAGGTAATCGTGATGTGGGAAAGTACACAAACTAGAAACAGATAACACTATGACTGTGTGTGGTCATGTGACCAATGTTTTTGAGTTCAAATAATAATAAGGAAACGATTCAAGACGCTATTATTATCCAGTACACACATTTGGATTCTTCCCTTAAATGAACAGTGTGTGTGTTACATCTTCTACATTGTAAAAGCTCAAACGAGAGGACAACTTTCAAGAGTCTGCTGACAACAGACGCTGTATGATGACACTGCTCTACTTCTTCTGTGTTGTTGTTTTGTCACCTAACAGGACGAGCTGGAAACATCCCCAGGGTTTTGGGGACATCTGAGACTTCTTTAAAGTTGTTGAAAAGGAGCGTGGGACCTTCAGATATTTAATGATACAGACCACATAACTGTATTCTTATATGTAAAGGCACATTGGTCCTGACTTAGAACTTAGTGTATTAACATGCCACAGCTTGAAACTAAAGGATGTATTCAGTTAAGATAGAACAGATATAAGTAATCAAAGCTGCTCTCTTTGGATGACTGAAAACATGGTCTGTTTTTGTGGGTCCCTTATTGGTTGGTCTCCAACATTAAATGACTGTTCAGGCCAACTTCTAGAGATGAAAAATCAGCTGGACCGGACTCCTTGAAAACTGTTTTAATTGGCCATGTGTTTGTGTGTTGTCTGGTGTCCTTGTCACTGTTCAATTGGCTGATTGAATTGTTTTGAAGCGTTGACGGTTTATCTCTGCTATCTCTTTAACTGTAAAGCCAGAATGAGTACAGGAGCCAAACGAGCAATGGAACTCGTCCCCCATGGTGTAGAACAGTAATGACCACATACAGTAGAAGGTATTGTGTTAAGAAAAGTGGAAGGTTTCAGCAAAGCCAGGGAGTAACTAAGAACATATTTCCAACAATGTGTAACTTATGGTTTGAATTCTGTACACTTAGAGGTGTAGTATGACCATGGGACACAACAATATTGTACTGGTGCAGTCCACACAGGTAGAGTCTTTCAGGCTAAAGCTTTTTCTCCAGCAACAATGTCCAGATAATAGAACATAGATTATTAGAGAGAGGGAGCTGAAAGGATGTCAACAGATGTCGCGAGAGCGCGGGGATCTTGGCTAAGCAGTTGGCGTTTTTAGGCTTATTTACTACTTGACCTTGAAACCTCTACTCTGCCTCACTTTGATTGCTTGGTCTGAGCCGAGTGTGAATCTCGTCAGGAGGACCAATAACTGCCTTTCATAAAGATATCGCTGCTGCCTTGAACTAGAACATCACTATTGGTTATTAGGAGCGGTTAAAGAAATACACAGTTTTCAGTTTATCTTTAAAGTTATTGAGTTATTACAGTTTTGAAGTCATTCCCCTATATGGTCAGATCATAGGCTGTTAATACTGGAAAGGCCTCTTTCGCAGCCGTTACCTGGAGGGGACTCTCCTTGGGTCTCTCACACCCTAGTGGGTCCTAACCACTTTAAAGCGGAGTGTCCCTCCCCAGTCTATGCTTCCCTCTCTGGTATTGGAACAATGGGGACAAAAAGCTTCTTACCTTAGTCCTCTATCCCTTTGGTCCGCCGTGGTCCAACAAGAAGAAAATATAAGATCTAAAGGGAAAAGGGTTTTTGTTGGAAAGTCCTTACAATGGAAGGTTTCCTTTTATTTTATAATAACACAATTGATTAAATACAGAGATTACAAAACAATAAAAATCCTACAAAGGAGTGCTATTCTCACAGTGAGTGACTAGAGCTAAATAAAAGAGAATATAAATCAGTTGATCTCAGTGTAGAGCAAAAGTCAAGTCCCAAAAAGGAAGACTGAAACAGAGAGAAGCTTGTGCTTCCCTCCTATATACTATGGTTGACTCTACATTTACATCATGAACATTTAAATATTCATTTTGGGTTACGTCAAAAGGAATGTAGCAAAAACAAGACATATATGGTTATATGTGTGTTTCTCATGCAGCTGCAGGACACTCCTTTATCTCTAGCAGGGCACTTCTACGTACCCCACTATGTGAGCAGTCCAGTACCCCCAATAAGATTTACAGCCTGCACTTACACAAGCGGTTTTATGACCGCCAACTATTCTAAAACATAATAATATGACATTCCTTACAATGTTATAAGTACACATTATGCATGTAACACATATCAACTTTTTATGATAAGGTTTATAAAAGTAAAAAATGACTATTGTGATTAGCTAAATTCAGCCTGAACTCAGCTTGAGTGAAAATTCTCCTGTGAGGGAGTAAAAGTGTCAGCTGAGCTCTTCAGCTGTTGACGATGAGCAGTCTCCCTTGCTTCAGACCGGTGTGGTGAGGTGAATCATCTGGGATCTTTCAACACAGAATGCATCACTAACATACCTAATGCTAGACCCTGTATACTAAACTGTATGATGTTAAAACATCATTTTGCAATCCCAGCATGCCCAATACGTCTCACACCAAAGCCGCATAAATAAAAAATAAATAAAAAAAATTCCACCTCTCGCCTCGCAGCCAATGTCATGAATCATAAGGAGAATGCAGGATTTTTAGAAATGCACAAAGAAAATGGAAAAACCTTGCTTTGCAACTCAAAGCGAAGCAGCAGAAATCTTTCCAAAGGAGTTGGAGTATTATTGTGACTGCTGGTGTTCTCTGCCTTAGCTTGACATCAGGTCATCCTGCTTAGGTGTTAAACCACTGCATTGTACGTGAAAAAAGAGAGAACAGCAGGGGGGATGGAGAAGTTGGAATCAACAGTATTTGCAATCGTGGCCACACCTGAAGTGACGATGTGGCAGTTTGTAGACTGCTACCGTGTGTGTGTGTGTGTTTGAGAGAGAGAGAGGTAAAGCCAGAGAGAGCTCCCCTATGTGTACTTGCTGCGATGTGTGTGTTTGGTTATTTTACTAACAATGTTGCGGGGAAGGTTCTTAGATGGATTTCCGTATCCGGAGAGACTGAAGACGAAAGAGAAAAGGTTTTGATTGAGTGCTCGCTGAGGTCCCATCAGATGTGGCTTAAAGGAATAAAGGATTCATTTGAAGGAGGGTGAGAAAGATTACATACAGTCCTCACATCTATCCAAATCCCTTCCAAATCCCTCTACATCACACTTATCAAGCCATGTGCAGTGCGCTATACTTACTGTCATTTGTCTTATCGCAAGGCTACCATGTATCATAGTTGTGTGGTGGAAGTGTGACTTATTTCACAATACACTTTGGATCATGTATGCCAGTCTGAACAAGTCACACCCACTGCTCTTTCTGAAAATGCCAAACTTTAATCACAGAGGTATTTTAAACATATACCAGGATTGTCATCATCCAGTCATTTGAGAACCCTCCTTCTGACGCAGCAAAAAAAAGCACTGAAAGGAATCAACAAAAGATGATCCCTGTCTTTAAATTCCCACACCATTGTTGAAGAAACACTTGTTAAACAGTACACATGTATTGGTTAGCACACACAAAAAACCCTTAGGCACAGCCTTGAGCATTGTTTTTGTGTCTTTAGGGTACTTCAGTCTGGACAGCAGTGCCCAGTTTAAGTCTCACCAACATTAGTACTGTACATCATATTAACAAGTGAGGCCATTCAATGCCTCTAGAGCACGCAGTACTTGTAAAATAATGACATAGTGACATTTTACAATAATCACACACACAATAAAAAAGTACCGCTGAGAATGAGAGATAAACAATTTCTCCATTAGCGCAATAATGATGACCGATATCCATCCCATACCTCTTTGAGGCAGTATCGAAGGCTGATACAGGAAGCATTTCCTCATTAGCTTATACCCACAAACCCTGGTCTCATTCTTATTCTCATTACACTCTGATAATCTGGCTAAAAAAACAGAGACAAAATAGCAATGTTACATATAGAATGAGATGTCTAAAGTTCCTTATGTTATAGAGTTTAATGTGGGAGTGCTTTGCAAAGAGGAAAACTGTTAAGTCTGCTACAAAAGCCTACTTGCATTTTGCTAAAGATTTATCAAAACCCACTCGCTGTGACCAAAAGGGCGAGGTAAAAGGATTGATTGACTGCTGGCTATACAGGTGGCAGCGAGGGCTGAAAGGTGTCGAAACCACATCAATATGCTGAAGAGTGGCCGTGGCGCTCTAGACTTGCATTCTGTGGAAGCAGTGGAGGGGGTTTTTATGTTGCAAGAAACATAAAACATTGTCTGGGATCCAGTAGGAGACACATTTAAAATGTTTGAAAAAGAGCTTTGGAGCAGCCTCATGGCAGATTCAGAGGATATATATTGTGGATTATGCAAAGTACAAATCAAAGCTGATATTATAATGTCTCAACTATTAAGTTTTGTTCAGTAAAATTGTACTCTTTATTACCATCAGTAATGTGCACCAGCAGTGACTATAATGATAATACAATGTTAAATAATAGAACCTGTAAGTCTTGGCCTCTGTCCATTAACAGTGTTTGTGTACTTGGCGAACTCAGATTTCAGAGCCATGGTGCTTAATGTTGCTAGGTTACAAAAGTCAACCTCCACTCTCCTTGGTAATGACCATTAGCTCTGTTAAGATAGCCACATGAGCTTCATGTGTGCCTTCTTTGAAGAATATATCAGCAAGAAAACATGAAAACATTGTTTAGGAATGCTGTCCAGGCTTTAGCAGCTGCTCCCGACCTGGAAACTGTTCCCTCGAAAGACTGTCAGATTAGTTTCTCCTTTGCTTTGTTGTTAACAAGCTGATATCAGAAGTCTCACCCTGTCTTGATTTTGATTGGTTGGTGAGTGAGAAGGGACATTGATGTGCTTGGCATTGTTCCAAAAAAATACAATATTTACAACTTAGAGCGCTGAAATTTGAGAGATCTGAGAGAAAACGCTGAACAACAATGAATTTGTATTGAAGATGGCCGTTGCCAGCACCAAATGCGCTGTCTGGTTCTAGAAGGAACAAATGTCATGAGGTCAAATCTGTCTTTGAGGGATGAAATGCTACGTTCCAGGCCTGTGCAAATACATTGCTACAGCAAAGTAGCATAGTGTTTGGTTTCAGGATATGATGTGGATTTTCCAACCTTCCCACATCGATATATTATATGGATTCAAAATGTCTATTCCCTTTATTAACGAGAACGACTTTCACTAGTGTAGATGTAAAAAACTTTTTGAAACCTTAATTTGACAAAATAAAGAGCTCATGGGTATCCTGATTGTAAAATTGGCCTAACCAGTATTTTGGGTGCAGTCTTCCTCATTTTGCCTTTTCTTACAGTAATTAATATTTCATCTGAGTTGGTACTGGTTTACACACAGGGTTTTTATGTGGACACTGTAACATATAAAAAGCTGGTGTAACAGGCCACTGGTGATACCAAACCCTCTGTGCGAATCTATTGAACTAGGAGTACTGAATTAATTAGTGTTTACTCTCAACCAAAGCAACTACTACTCTGACCTTGGCTTTTGAATTTCAGTGAATTGTATTGAAAAGCATTGCCGTGTGTATTGTAACCAGTTTATCATGATTGGTATTGTATTGTGAGGTCCTTGCCAATACCGAGCCCTACAAATGACTGGATCTCAACATCAGAAGGTGTTAATTGTTGTTAAAACTCCAGAGACTTACTGCATACTGTTAGAATAGTAGGCCTTTACTTTATCTTCTACTCAAGTGTTGTTGAATAAATCAGATGAGGTTTCATCACCCGGTACAAAGGAATGGTTTGATATCCACAGCATGAATGATTTTTGCTTACGTTAATATCATACCACTTATTTGATCATGTTTTATTCTATCGGTTTGTGTGTTTGAATAAAATTGTCTGACTTTTTAGTACATGAAGGTGTTTGTGTGAAGAGGGCTTGCAGGAGTGATTGCACATTCCAACATGTGTTTGATGTGGCCCTTCACTGTCAATCACTCACCAATTCAAACATAGGTTTAGTTTAAAAACCATATCAGTTAATCACTTGCCCACTTTTATATAGGTTTAGTGAGCCTTGATAGTTAATCACTTCAACGTTTTTTTTTCCTTTATAGGAATTGGTTACTAGACTAGATGTCAGTTTATGATAAGAAACAGGTAGAACGTGTCCTTCCCCTACAATACAGATAGAGAATAAGTCACCAAAAATGATTGGTCGTGGAAAGCTCATTTAAACCATTTTATGTTTAGAGCTTTTTTAAACGAGTTTTTCAGTTTGGCCTCTGTGAACTTTTCGAACTTAACAAGTTAATTGAAAAATATAACGAATAGACCTTTGTGCCTAAAGACACTTCTTTCAGAGTTTGTGTTGCAATATGTGTCGAGAAATATAATGCGGTTTGTGTTCGTGATCAGGCACACTGTTCACATGGTTCAGGCTGTGTATTCCTGCTGTCGGGGTTAAAGAAGATCACGATCATTATGTGAGAGCAGAAGCAGACAGATTTATAGTCCACTCTTTATGACGCTAATATAAAGCCACTTCAAACTTTCTTACTGCTTATCAGATGACTTCAAGCACAGTGACGAATTGAAGGATTTATAGAAAAACCTTATGAACATGCTGTTGCCATGGCGAACGGATGGCATACAGTAATAGAAAGAGCTACACAACAATGGCTCCTTTGCTTTTATAACATGGATGAGCATTGTTGCATCTTTCCATCAATGTCCCCCTGCCTCTCAAGGTTGTCAAACCGTTACGGATTTGTGCTGCCCATTCTTTTCCTTTTTTTCGCCCACTGTCTCTGTAGCTGTGCAATACTTATGTATTATTCAACCAGCCCTTTGAATGAGCCTGTGTACTACTTGCCCTTTGAGGCTAATCGGCTCCTTCTTCTCCATCAAGCATCGTTTGGCACCATGTTTTGCAATGCACACGACCAAATTGTGTTTTGAGGGATTTGCTCCAGGAATGATAAACTACTGACCAGTGATGAAAATCTGTCATTGCCATAATCCCTCTAATTCCACGCTTTGTGCAGATATGTGCAGGAGGTTGTGCTATGGCAACCATGGGGGCAGACAGGCAATCTGTGCAAGAAATGTGTGAGGAGAAAGTCGCCTCACCAAGTAACCCAATTTACTTTAGTGAAGAATGCGTCTGTGCTGAAATAAAAAAAAAAAATAGAATAAATAAATAAGAGCTTCATGAGTAATAATCCAGGCTGTGGGGTGCAGGAATTGAAATATAAAGCGGGACGATCGAAGGAATGCCTTAGTGTGGGTTTGGCTATGTAAAGGGAGAATATTAAACACCTACGTGCTGCGGTCAGAATAAGGAAATCATATGAGATGATGAGACAGAGCGGGGTGGGGTGGGGGGGGCATTTTTTTAAAGGTCTGTAAAATTTACTGTTGTTTGAAAGGTCACTGTCTGGTGCTGGCGAGCAGCTGGGAGTTGTAAACGACCCTTCTTATCAAATGTTAATGCTGGCAGACCTCACGTCACACACGCCGGCAGCGGGGATATGTCTTTGAGGTCCTGCAGGTTCCATGGAAACAAGTCATTTAATTTACATGCGGAAATGCGAACAGCTAATTGGTTTTTCGTGGAACATCAAATAGCGAGGATGGCTTCTTGTGGCGGGGGCCAAATGGAGGGCTTGTGGGAGGGAAGGAAATGTAAGACCTCCCTATTGAGACAGATGAGTCAGTCTGTTTTTGTCGCAATGTGTGTCACCTGTTTTGTGGGCAAAAGACTCAAGGCCAGGGGGGGGAGGAAGAATATTTTGTGCCCCTGGGGGATGTTTTGTTTTCCAGACGAAGAGCTGTGTTTGCTTGAGGGCAAAATAAGGGTCATCGTAAGCATTTATTATTCACACAGCAAACTCCTCACTGCTTTGTAAAGAAGTAGGGATGCACTGATCCAACTTTTAAGGTTCTAATACTGATACCAGGACTGGAGTATCTGACACAAGTATTAAATGAATAACCTGTATTCTAGGCTGACAGGGTGAGACTGGGTGTCAATAATATATATATATATATATATTTAACAACATTTAAAACACAAAATGAAATAATGTAAGCTGACTGAGTAGGTATTATAACAAAAAATGTTTTATACTATTATATTATTATATACTATACAAAATACTGTACATGTGTTTGTTTATAAGATTTATATAGAGTTTTATACCACATACATTGTATTATCTCAAATGAGTCTGTTAATTAGGTGTTGACAGGCTAAAGGGTTCACGGAGCTCGACCGGAGCAGATATGCAATGCACACGTACACTTTGCAGCGCCACTCCCACCCTTCGAAACTTTAGCTCTGAATATATTGCGATTCTCTTTTAAAGGTTGTTGTAAGATATCTTCAGGCTGCAGAGCTTTTCTTTGTAGCCTTTCGCTTCAGTTAGCGCTCCGTCTTGCTATGATGACGTGGTCGGGGCACGGTTGGTTGGTGTAAGCGTAGCAGCACAGAACCCAACTGAATGGCTCAGTTTTGAGGATCGACTCCAAGGATTGGCACACCGTCACCGGTCCCTGATCGAGATTTTTGGATCCGGATCAGATCGGTTCATCTCTGTAATGACGATACATAAAATAGAGGACATATAGTTTGAAGGAATCTAAAAGAAAACTAAAATTCCTATGCAAAGCAGTATCCTCCTTAATGTGAATTCTCTTTCTACGTATTTTTATTGAAGGCAAGCAAACTTATTTGCCTGGACATAAACACATGCAGAATAACTGTACACTGTGTGTGGTCTGATCATTTCATTCTTATCTGGCAGCTACAAATTGCTGGCTAAATCAGGATGTGCCAATGCTTGCCGCTTTATAAATTCAGCCAATGTGAATATTGATGTACGTCTTGTCTCTGTTGTAAACATCTCGAAGCAGATAGGGGCCCATTATGATGTGTGTTAGAATGCCTCCGGACCACAAGGAAGATGGCACTTACTGTCTGTTTACCATCTCAAGGCTGATAACATGATGTGACGGAAGCAGGGAAATTGATTTGATCTTCAGCCGCGTTGCGATGAATGTTAATTTTGCTCGAAGATGTAATCTTGTGCCATGAATGGTTTGTTGTATGCATTAGTGTAAACCCTTCTGTAGGGAGGGAATACGGCTGTTGTCATTTCCCTTTTGTCCCAGCTGAATGGGAGATCAAATGATTTGTAATTACAGTGATAGGGTGTTACTTTCAATCCAAAAGTGTCGCAACCAGGAAATATAGACGGCAAATCCCCTGGAATTATTCATAAATCTCATAATGTGGCCAGCACTTGGTGATTTCAAGAGAGAGAAAATAAGAGTCGCGTATGAACCCCCTTTGTCCTTGAGAGCTATTAATAAGAGTAAGTTCACATTAATGGGGACAGAGAGACGAAGAGAAACAAAACAAATATATGGCTAACGCAGTGAGGGCCCTGGGTTTTTTGTATTTACGAGTGCCCCAGAGGACACAAAGCATACTAATCACCCAGCTGAGGCCTGAACTTGTGTCCGGAAAAAGTAACAGTGTCAGAGGTAATTACACATGCAGAGTGGGGCTTGTCCAAACACAATTGAGATGTAAAACCGGGGAGAGAAACGTAAATCCACCAGCTTCCTCCAGCCCGCCTTGATGCACTGTTGTGTTGTGCAATGCAGTGCCGCCCCCCCCCACACACACACACACACGCTCTTCTTGTCTCTATCTTCCTTCTCCCTCTTTCTTCCCATCTCTTCCTCAAGACAAGACTGCAGCAGCCCAGTCAGTCTGCGAGGACAAAAAGAGTTGAAAGAAAGAGTTATCTCGTTGAACACTGCCCCCTGCTGTCTGGAAACAGGAACGGCAGCTCAGATGGGGGGGGGGGGGGGCTTGTGAGAAAGTGAGATTGCAGCTGCACATCCCACTTGCTCCATCTGAACACCGAGTTATTCATGAAACGCTTCATGAATACATACATTGCATGCTTTTAAACTGCCAATCGTGCATGAAAAATACAGCCCCCCCCCCCAAGCACGCTGCATGTCAAACTGTTAAATCCATCAATGCACCTGAAAAACTATAAATTATTAGTCATGAGCAATTTACAAATTGATGCCTTTGCATCAACATCTTCTCAGCTGGCTTCAACATGGACATTAGTAACTCATACAGAAGCCTTTATTTGTAAAGAGCAGGGTGTATGCACCATGTTGCTGCACACAGAAAGAGAATGAGGAAACAGGAGGCAGAGAGAGAAAAGACAGAAAGAAGCAACTGAATCATTAAGGCAGACAAATATAGATTTTCTGTCTGTGCTTCAATGTAATTGTACAGACTTGAACCGTCTCTTTGGTGTGTAGGATGTAAATGAGCCCCGGGAAACCCTGTGTGCAGGATGTGTGTTGAGCCTGTGAAGACCGGATTCAGGCTGCTTCCTTATACAACCTTTACAGGGCAAGAGATAAAACAAGACATGGTAAAAGTGTGAGGGGAAGCACAAAAGTTTAAAAAAAAGAAAAAAAAGGGAGAAAAACAAGTAAATCCACAAGCACAACATTCTGAAATTGGTGCTCTTGTCTACATCCACTCCCGCCCTAACCGGTCTGTTGGGCTATTCTCACATCCATCCCAATCTCAGACCCCTCGTCCCCTTTCACTCCCTCAATTGGTACTGTCCAGGAAAATAAACGATCTGCAAGTGCAAGCGCAGCGTGATGCCAGACTTAACTTAGGCCGAGTCGGAGAGATGTTTTAAATTGTATTCTCCAAAGGTCACGCTCCCCTTTCTCACAGTCTCTGCCTGTCACCTCAGCTTTGTGTGCGGAATCCACGCCTATTGATCCGGCCTCCGACGAGCAGGTCCTCAGCAGCGAGCTGCTCAAATCACAGCATGCTGGCGTGGAGGAGGCTCTCACACGGCGCCCTGATCACAAAGCGTTTGATAACGGGGAAGGGGGGGGGGGGGGGGGGGGTGAGAGGGTGCCCGGAGATAGCAAGGCTGGATGGCAGCGAAAGAGGGATGAAATGGGATGGGATGACAGAGAGAAAATGGGGAAGTTGGCATTATATTTAGTTTGAACTACAAATTGTCCGCAGACAGAGCCTCACCCTGATGTCTTTATGTTGTTTGCTTTGTTTTATTTTGGTGGTGGAGGGGGGGTGGACGCTTTGAAAATCCAAAAGTTCAATCCACCCACTCTAAGGCCAAATCACAAGCCCCCATGTGGAATTCCTCGACAATGCTTCTGGCTGCCTGTCTTGATGGCTCAATGCTCCATGTATGACGTGAGGTGCCTCAAAGGGAGGTCTGTGCTTTCATTCTGCCCAAACTTGATAACAAAGCTGCTGAAACAACAAGGCTTTTCTAAATACAGAATAAAGAGTATTTATGTGCCTTAGTCTGTGTGTGTGTGTGTGAGAGTGTGTGTCATAGACAGAGAAACAGAGGTATAAACGTTGATATTTTTGGGGGTTTAAGTGGCGTTTTCAGTCCTTCATTCTTTAATCTCTGCTATTTCCTGTCTGTCTTCTCCCTGTTTTGTCTCGCTGTACTGCTGTCTTCCCTCCCTTTTACATTCCCCCTACACGACCTCTCAAAAGGTGTGCCACTGTAGAGAATGAATTACATTTTCACTTAGCATGACAAATTAAAAGATCTATTAAAGCAAGCAAATGTCATCTTTATTTGGCGGGGGGGGATCAATAAAGTTGCTGGCGATCCAAGTCTCTTTATCGGCAGCTCTAGCCCTGCGCACGGGGGGCTCATCAATCATGCTGGCCCAGGATTTGTGGGGTCATCGCGGATCTTTACAAACAGCCGCTTGGGATACAAACAGGCTGAGGAGTTGTTGAAATAGTGCCTTTGAGTCGCTGTCCACTTGCGTGTGAATTAGCAATTGATTGCCGCCTTATGTCGGACTTGCGGACAGTAAGTGCCAAAAGGATGGAACCCCTGAGCATGCAGGAACAATCACAAATGGATGTTTGATTATTGAAAGAAACAAAGTTGCTTTAAAAAACGCCTGTGGGCCTGAACACTTCGGCACATTTTAATTCAGGTCACATCGGGAGCAAGAACCTGCTTTTTTAATGGGACACTCGTTTAATTAGTTAAATTCATCCGTAACCAGTGGATTGCTTCTTACAAGCCTCTGACACAATATCCTCCTACGCTCATCTCTTTCATGAGTGTGTGCTATCAGACGCAGGATAATGAACTACCTCAACAACAATGGGACTGAACATTTAGCCTCATTGTCATGCCGTATCACCGCTCAGCCAGTCCCACACAATGGCCACATCTAGGATTAACTTTGAACCTCTTTGGGCATTACATGTCGACGATCTTATCTTTTGTTTTTCTGTACATGCTGTGCTTAAGGAGTGCACGCGTGAGTGTACACATTAGGATCAAGGTCAGTTCAAGGTTTTTTTTCCTTCACTTCTATGAGCCTCCTTTCATCAGTTCTGCAGCATGGAGCCTATGTATAGAGCATTATGTAAGACATTTAAATGAATGATTTATATTGTGTTAGGTCTGATAGTTTAATGTAGAAGCTTAAAAAACATAGTGATTATTCACTCAAAACAGTTCCAACATCAGGTCACTTTAGTTTCATCCTCAATACTCAAATAATTAAGTCTTTAATAGTCATGTGGTGAGTTTCAGCTTTTTTGGTATTTTCCTGATGCCCTTGAGCAAGGTACCTAATCCTTTACCATGCTGACTTTATACCATTGTAGAGGACAGGACCTTTAACTCTGACATACATCTACAGCAGCAGCATATACAGAGGATGTTCTTTGTGCTAATTACCAATCAGAGTGAAAAGATGAAAATTCCCCCAAGGGAAAGAAAAAGTTATTTATTCTCCTTTCAGCAACGGCAAAAAAAAAAAAAATGCAACCAGCACCACTGAGCAGGGTTCAGTTTTCTTGGAGGGGAGCGTGCTGCTTATGACAGGAGCCGAAACGCTGCTCTCTACTGCCATCATGTGGTAGGAATAAATACAACCTTTCTCGATGCTTCCCTGCACTGAGGGCGTGATCGAAAATGTTCTCAACTGCAATTCCCTCATTTAAAATCTCTCATTTATTTATGAAGGGATCAGTGAGTGTTTGTCTCTGAGCCTGCGCAGGTCGAGTCTTAACTCGGTGAACAGCCACACACGTTTAAAATGATGGATGCCGTGGACTGATTGATCAGATTTACACTGTTTCACCTGACTTGACCATTTAGAGAATCAGTTCTAATTGTACCTACAGGACAAGAACAAGATTTATTTTGATGCTGCTTTCCTTTCCGACTTTGTCAAGGTAGTTTCCCTGTTACACAATATAATCCAGACTGCCCCAAAAGGTTGAGAAAAATTGGAGAAAAAAAATGGCCCGAGTCATGCAGGAATATAAACTATATAAGCTTTAAAATCCAATCATGTGGAATCATGAGTTAAGTCATACTCCCCTCTCTTACTGTTTATATAGCAAATCCTTTAAATCACTTGGCCGAAGGAAAGGCACTCAAAGAAGGAAAGAAGAACAGAGGCTGGAGTTACTCTAATATAACCATCTAACTCATTATCGCATAACCTCTGTACTGTAGCAGGCAGAATATCACAGAATAATATACAGTACATTTCACGCTGTAAGCTGCAGCCTCCATCGCTCGACAGCCTACACCATCAGCGCCTTCCTTCCTAACTCGCAGTGTGCAGAGAGATAATCACTCCTGTAATGAGTCCCCAAATTAGGAGGGGAACGGCATGCCAGATTAGAGCGGAGCAGCGAGCCAACAAAGGGCTCTGGGAGAGGGGGAAGTCGGGTTGATGGAGGAGAAGCAGCAGAGGAATAGAGAAGGGGAAGAAAAAAGAAAAAAAAAAGTCAGAGGGAGAAAGAGAGAAAAGAAAGTGCTGGCAGATAGTTTTATTCCTTAATTACTTCCCTTGTTAACCCCTCTCAGCAACTCGGTGTCTGGTTCGTGTGTAGGTCACAACTACAAAGTGTCTGGATGAAGAGGCCAGGGACAGTTTAATCCCGCTTCCCTCTGTAGCGCTCTGCTTCTGAGACAGATTCTTCCCACCGTCAGTTTCCTTCCTCCTGCTGTCTCTTCCCCAGATGAGAACTTTCCCGCAGAGCCACACGCAGCCCCGCGCCTCTTCAAGATAATGATCATGGGAGACAGGTTATTTGAATAGTGGTTGCAATGAGAGAAGTTCACAGTCTCCTCTTGGGAGGACGAGGTATTTTGGTCTCTCAAATATTGTAGATAGATATTTTTGGGGGGAAATTCAGTTTGGGAATCAAGCCTTTAGATTTTGCCTTCTGAGAGCTGAGATTTCCAGACAAAGCAGCATTTTAATCTTTGGATAAATGTATCTATTTTAAATATCCAATTTCCCTTTGATGACAACTATGTGATAGCGGTATTTTTGCAGTTATTAGAATGAGAAATGTTCTCACTTTGGAACCACACATTAGCTTTCACTATGCTTGCTTTTGATGTTGAATCCAGGGCATTAGCTCACCAAAAAGGTGTCCAAGTATTTTCTGATGGAGGACGTGATCCTGAGAGATTAAAAGTGCTGTCAATAAGATAAGGTGTGCTAAGGTGTACACACATTCACAAACACACACTGACCCCCCCAACCTTGAAGGGCATGCCTTATAAACTCATCTTATGGAGGGAAGATAACACCGTCTGTGTTATCTATGCCGCTGTGAATGAGACTCGAGTTCAGATATCGCAGCATGTGATGAAAACAGTCAAAATGGGACTTTTTCCCCCCATCTGCACACAACAGCAAAAATCAGTGCATGCTGCATCTTGTCATGTATCTTACTAAGAATACAACACGTCCCATTGATTAACTGCTAATTAACTATAACCTAAAGAAGCATAGAGAAAGGATTGTATGTCTTTATATTGCCCTCTAATCAACATGCTAATGGTTAAAAAAAAAAATCTTATATTTCCCGAAAAATGACTGTGATCTCTGCTTCTTTCGATATCACAGTTCACAGTTATTATACCGGCTCCCAGATACTAAATCTGCTGAGAGCCAGTGAGTGACCCCAAGAGGAAGTTAAGCGGGGAGCTGGGCTCATGCAAATGAAGTGGTTATGGAAGGAAATAAGACGTTATGTAAGATTTATTTGGGGTGAAGCTCTGACAAACTAAAACATGTTTACAGTTTTGCCAAAACTGTTCAAAAAAGGGATTAGTGCTGTTTGTGTACACCGTTTGTCTCTGTGTATACAGTCACACCGCGGGCCACGACTCAAATTCACAGGTCGTCATAGACACCCCCCCCCCCCCCCCCCCCGAGTCTTATTGGCACCTCGTTTGGCTGCTCAAGTCTGGTTGGTCACCTGATCACTTTGTTTTCATATAGTTCTTTCTTAAACAGCAACATGACGAGAAAACCGGAAAATACAGAAAAAGGCCAGCGCCTGTGCAGACTGACACTACCACACACACACACACACACACACGTCGAAGTCTAAACTTCTGGTGTTGTGAAGACACCAACAAATTACAATGGAAATCCTGAATTGAATAGCTTCGACTCAGTCACACTGTGACAATCCCTCCACACCTCTTGGTGTTTCCGTGCCGCTTGCTTGTTCCGGTCAACGCGGGGTCATAATCAGGGGATGTGCGACACCTTGGACCGGTGTTGTCCTCGTCCGTATAATTCTCTTCTCAGGATAGAGGTGGTTCTGATCTTGTACTTGTACCCCGTGTGTACGTTGCGGCATGGCTGTTTAATTTTGGTTCACAATTGATCTAATTAGTTGTAAATAAATGTGATGTTATTTACTGTGCCTCGTCTTCGACTGCTATTTCTGTTGCAGGTTATCAGAGGTTGAAACAAACACTCAAAAAATGCATCATATTGACCCAGCATCATAATGTGGATCGCTTAGTAAAGTCTTTACTCATACATAGCCCTAAGTATCACTTTAATTAAATAATCTTTCAAAAAAAATGTATTGTAAAGAAGATGCAAGTGGAGGTAGAGCTGTTTGAACATGGTTGTCTAACATCACACCTCAAACTGTCAGACACAGACAACCAAGAGGACCCAGAGGTTCATTGGCTGTCTGACTGAGTGATCTCAGGAAGCTATAACACATGATTTAGTGAATGGTACCAGACGATTCAGACCCCGTTCAAAGCAAGTCACCACCCGACAATCCAGGACCCAAACTAGCCTTCGCTGAGGACACAGCTCGGGAGCCAAAAAGTCAGTCCTAGCCAGGCTTCAGAACAGTAGGGCAGTGTTGTACAGCACAGTCTCTCACAACTTGAAAAGGATGTCCTAAAGCAGCAGGTGAAGAGGTTCTGGTTATAGAGTAAAAATGTCAGGAATGAAAGCATCGCTGAAAGACCGCCGACTCTGAATCGTCTTTAAAGATTTCCCCGGATGTTAAGTTAAATCAAGAGTGAAATCGCTTTAGATTAAGCATACTGCATTTTGAAGTACAGTACAAGCACACACATATTGGCCTGGGGGGGAAAAAACAAACAAATATAGGAGTCTCCAACAACAAACACCAGTAGTGTTTTAAGCAGTTTAACAAATGTAAATGCATCTATATTTGCACATACTGTAACAGCACCAGCTTTATTAATCATATCAACAGACTTCCCTACTTGAGAAATGGTCAGATAAACTGTTTCACTACAGATAACACCAGTTTGAGACAGAAGTAGCACAACATGAATCATGTTATTTCCAATGACTACACTACAATTAACGACCAGTAGGAGGAAGCACACGCCTTCCCTCCTAAATTTCTGACCCCGTTTCAACTCTTGAGCGTCTAGGACATTTTGTTCTATTCTCATCAATCGTTCCCCTTTTTCCTCACATGAGGTCAAGCGCTTTAAGTATCTTAAAAGCTGAGAACTCAAGAGAACAAGACCGAGGAGAGAGCATATATTTCACATGCAGCTTATGAAAGGAATGTAATCTTGCATGTAAACAGGGGATCTGTGTCTAGCAGATATGGAGCAATAATAAAAGAAACAGTTGTGCAAGTTGCGAGTGTAAGAAATCAGCTTATATCCAGCAATCAAAGGCGCGGCTGTCCCCCCTGTTAAGATGTGTAATACAAGTGAAATGTTTTCTGTCGTCATGCTTTATATACATCGAAAAGTCCATACAATTGTCTGTACTTAAAGAACTCAACAGGCCTATTTGTCTACTGTGCTGTATCCGTATGATTGTATATGGGTGCTGTTCTGTGTGCATTTACGTGGGGTGTGTGTGGTGTGTGTGTGTGTGTGCGCAAGAGAGACAAACTCATGACAACAGTTATCTGTGTTATTGGGCTACGTGATGTTTTCAGAAAGCTGGGAGAGAAAGAAACAGTGTTTTGCGCGCACACACACACAAGGAAGCACATGTATGTCTCACAATGAAGCAGACTGACTGTCATTGCATTGTCGCTGCTGAACAGTGAAAGTTAAGGGAGTGAAAAGTTTGCAAAAGTTCAGCACTAACAGAATTAGGTTATGTAACAGCTTTTTTGTTGTGTGTGTGTGTGTGTGACGGTACCTCTACACACCTTTATCAGCGTTGCTGATCGAACTTAGATAACACTGGAGTTGGATCATGAGGGTGCCTACGTGATGAGTCTGTCTCAGCATGGTTTCTTACGGGGCTTATGATCCCAAGTGAAGCAATAAATGTCCAGTCTGAAGTGATGCACAATTTTTGATTTGCATATCATTTGAGTTTTTGTTTTACATCTGGCATTTGTATTTCAATGCACTTTTAGTTGGGTTTAGATATTTACTGATCATCAATAAACAACTACATTTGATAGGAATAAATTAAAAACGAAACTCTTTTTTCCTTGGAACTCAAAATGCACTTAATTGAATGTAAAATGTAAAAAATACAACTCTGTATACTAGGCCAAAGAATGAACAATTCAAAGCCCCTAAAAAATATAAAACAACAACAGCAGTCAAAAATCTGAATCGAACTAACGCCCTCACAAAAAGCCTCCCTGAATTTATAAAAACTTTCAGCCTGGAGTGGACATCTTTGACATGACGTCACAAGCTAACAGCAGCTCTTGATCGCAGCTTCCTAACACATCTAGCTAGCGTTAGCCCAAAGCACACACACAGCATGAGGCACAAGTAGCTTACTTGCCAGTCCCATTACTGGATGAGCTGTCAGTGGATTTTCGCACTGGACACAAAAATATGTCTTGTTTCCATGATAATGAACCAAAGCCATCCATGGACAGCTCCTTGGTTTAAAAACTTTACCACACATTGATTGGACACTTCTAGACAAAGCTAGCCATAAACATGGTTAGCCTAACTACTCTTAACGATCCCAAACTGTTTGTAGACTTTCTTTACTGCCTTCCAGCAGATGGTGTAATTCCACGCAAAGTTATCATCGCTGCATCCCCTGCATATCACTTTATAAATAATTGAAAACCTGTGCCTCTTAATCTTATTTCCCTACTTTTACTATATCCTTATATAGTAAGGCCTATATTTTAATACCTTTAGTTAGTTTTTACTAACTTTGAATCATCTATTCTATTCTATTTTTTTTTTTACTATAGTCAATGTTTAATTTAGCATTTTTTCAAACGTAAATTCTGTCAAATATACTTCTCCATCTATACTTGTACAGCTGCTAGTCTCTCCAACCTGCTCCAACCGCAATGTTACTGAATGAAAATCAAGTACACTAGACAACCTCACCAACTTCACCAAGATTTACTCAAAGAGTGAAAAAGAAACGAACATTTTGGCAGGCTCAGGGATTTTTTTTTTTCCTCCTTATTTATTCTTTTCTTTCACTAAAGCAATTGTAGGTCATGGGAACAAGAATGAGAATAAACACGGTTGAAGACGAAGCTCTAAGCTGAAGCCCATTTCAGCAAAATTCCTCTCCAGGGAGGACACTAAGACTCAGCAAATCTCTAGTAGTATGTCTGTGCTGCTCTGAGTGTCTCCGTGATACCTTCCAACAAGGCAGCTAAAGCTGTCACTAGACATATCCCACAGCTGAACAAAATGTACAGAGCAGCCACCACTAAACCCATGAAAGGCCTTGCCAGTCAGCCAAAACAGCAGCCTTTGTTCACTGTATTGCTAATCTTCCGCAAACCGCTAGGATGAAGCACATTGCGCTTACCACCCTTGAGGTGACAGTACAGATTGGAGACATGCAGGCAAATAAGCTGCAGGATGAAATGTTTTGAAATTAACTAGTCTATATTAACAAAGCCAACTGATAAACCACATTTAGATAAGGAAGTCAATGTGTTGTCTTTTGTCAATACCATTGTGTACACAAGTGTTTCTGTGCTGATGTTTTTGTTCCACACACCTCTCACAGGACCACAAACCAATACCAAAACATAAAAACAGTATCTACGCTTCATGGAGGTCAGCCTGCACTTGTGGAAGACAACCTTGAGGCTCATTGTAGAAGGTGCGAGCCTCCGTCACTCAGAAAATATGTTGCTTGCACACTCGTCATCGACCTTTTTGTGGCTACACTGCAAAGTGAAAGCACTCATTTTCAGAACATGCTGTCCTTGGTTGATTTTTTACAAAAGGAAGTGGCTGAAAACCACCCACTCATAAAGACACGCACAGACACACTCCAGACTCCATGCTCAGAAAAACATCATTAACAATGGCATGTTGTCTATTAAAGTGAAAGGAATCAAAGATGGAAAAATTCCTGCTGAATATAATAGTCGATACTGATTGTACGAATGGCCTTCTACTGATATTACCCTTAAATGTATAAACACTTTATGTATTTGAATTGACTCCCCGGTAGCAAGTTAATGTGGTCATTGACTCATTCATATACAGGCAATAAACCTGCTTTATGAATGAGTTAATGGCCACATTCGGACTGGCTATTTTGTGCATTTTGAAAAGGAAGTTGTTCTCTGCAACTTTTCAAGTTTCACACTGAAAACACAACCAAAACCCTGCAGAGGTGCATTCAAAACATCCTGCTGCCACTCTCAGGCAAGTTTAATCCTTCATGTGTCTGCCTATGTTTGTGTGTGCTCTCTGCACTGCTTTGGTTTGCCATGTTGTGTTTGAGTACACTCTCAAGGTTGTTGATGGGTTTTTTTTTTTTTTTCTGTATGCGGCTTCAGTGTTGCCAACTTGACCTTAAATCCACCCAGCCCAAACAGAAGGAGATAACTCTGTGCCAACTGCACCATCATCACACAGCCACGGATCCATGAAGAGCTTTAAAGGCAGAAACATGCTGTTTTTAACTATTAAGGACTTAGAGAAACTTGGCTCCCTACAAGACTGTATAATTGAAACATTATATATACAGCACAGTACACTTGAAAGCTAACTGACACCCTGGCTGCATAATATCAACTGCAATCTGTTTTCCCGTAGCTCAAGGTCGATGGCAGGTGGAACGTAAATTGCTCTACACGCTTTATTGTGAATAACTTTGATATGCCACACTGGGATATTGGTACAAAGTATTTGTTTTGCTTGCAGGCAGGTAGTAAGACATTAGCAATTAAGTAAGTCATCATAGCTAACACTAAGTTATTCATTATTTAAAGGACTGAAGGCAACCCTCTTGAAGAAACTGACAAGGTACAAAATATAGTGTATACAATATACAGTGTATTGGTTGTTGTGAACTGACTCAGTACAAAGTGGTTTGTGCTGTTAGCAGTGTATTTGAGTTGGAAGACAAATGATTTACTGGGGATACATTAATGTATTTTGACAATTGTCTTTTTGACATGGGGTGCCATAATAAAAGCCATATCCTCAACCCTGGTCGTTGTTGGGGTGTCATCTGTTGTTAGAATTGAATTTTCCACAGATGATATTTGGGTTTGATTGTTTGTTAAAGAGTCCAAAAACGTTTTCTTTTTTTTTTCCAGGATAATCCAGTTCTATTCTGCACTGTAAGCACATCCCCTCTGACCGAAAGACAAACAAGGTTAAAGGGAAAAAGAGAGATAGTGAAGAATGAGTAACTTTATATCACTTATTTAAGAGCTGCTGCCAATAAATGCAAACAATCAGATCATGAACTCTGGACGTTGAGTCGATGCAGCTCAGTTTTGGCCACTGATGTCCACATAATCAGAATCAGCTTTATTGGCCAGGTATGTTTAGGACAAAAGGAATTTAACTCTCTTTATTCAAAATAATTAAAGGCTAATGTGGAGAAGACTAAAAAAGATAGTAGTGCAGTGGTGATGTCACATGAAGACATAGAGGCCAATTACATTATAAACACTAACATAAAAAGCTTGAATTTATATGCATCTCAGTATATTGTTGAATTTTCATAAGAACAACTAGCTTTCCTTCAAAAACGTCATGTTTGCACTAAAGTAAATCATGATCAATTCAGTTTAAAAAGAAAGCCCAGAGTGGACTTGCCTGGCACTTTGTATGCTTCACTGGGTGAGCATTCGTGATATTGCATCACATTTTAGTGTCATTAAAGGTCTGGAAATAATCCCTATATGATCACATGTAATAATGTGCCCTGTAAAATGTGAAAAAGAGCCCTTTCAAATGAGGTTAAAATGATTTAAACATCCCTTGGGGACAATAATAGGTTCTAGCAGTGCCAGCTTCTTCTTTTATCCGCTGGCACTGTATGAACTGTACTTTACATAAAAGGCCTTGACATGCTCTGGTCCAAGTGATGAATGGGAGCGTTTTTTGCAGGTGTACTTTCCAAACTCCCAGGCGGGCTTTCACATAAAGTCGATGAATATGTCAGGGACCCCCCCCCCCCCCCCCCCCCCCATCTCACATTTTCTCATTTTTCTTTTCCTTGTATTTAATTCTGTTTTTCTTTCTTCTGTATGTCATCCCTTTTTTTTTCAAGGAGCCTTTCTTGTGTGTTCCTGTTCCTACTGTCATGCTCTTGTGCATCTGTTTCTCACTTTAAAGTCAACACATCTGCGTATAAGTTTCTATAAATGGTGCATGTAATCCTTCCCCTGCTATGTTTTTTGTATATTGCTCATGAGAGAATTATACAGAAATAGTTCTGCGAAAAAAGAGTCATCAAAAGAGAGAGAGAAAAAGAAAATCAGAGTGCAGTAAAAGAGCACACTCAGCTAAGAATACACACACTCAAACACACACAAACAGCAAATGTCTGGTGAATCATTCCAGTTCTCTCTAGAGAACAGATGCAAATCTACCCAAACAGAGGTGGCACGCAAGCAGCAGCCGTCTGGGCGCTGTGCCAGTCCGCAAACAGGAGACACAGTATGCCAGGGACAAGCGAGGTCACGCTGTTTTCCCACTCAGCAGGTTTGAATAGTCACAATTTAAAAAAGTAGGTGCATGTGATCAGTGAGGAAGACAGGACAAAATATGTTGCGGTGTGAAGTGAAGATTTTAAAGTCACATGGAGCAGTGGCTTGAACTTGTACAGAAAAAAAGAAAGAGAACTGGGAGGTTCAAAAACAACTTGCTCTGCTGGAAAAGTCATTGTTCACCTTTTTTTTTATGTTACCTAATTCAAGGTTCTGTCAAAAATCAAAATGACCTGCATCAACTTTGCCCTAACCAAGAACATTTAAAGCAGAATACACAGCCACATAATATGAACCTGTATTTCACTGGTCACAATACATATTTACCACCAAAATAAAAACAAAGTTAAACACATAACATTTAAATAAAGCAATAAAGTCTAAGTGATACATTGGACATGCTGAATACATGTAAGTCCTTTGTACTCTTTCATACCTGAAAGTGGCTGGCTTTTTGTTCTATTTGTTCCATGTGACAGCTTATGCATATTGATTCTTTCTTCACCTATCAGATACACCCTGTGGGCATGAGCCTGGTGCAATAAACATATCTACCTGTAGGGGGCGCAGCAGCACACGTTTCCTCATACATTGCTCTGCAGGAAAAGATGACTGAACATACATAAAGTGACTCTTATTATGATCAAACTGAAAATTAGAGAGGCTTACATGTAGTGTAACAAGTGAAGGCTTTTCTTCAGAAAAGTTCTATAATACTTGCTCCAGCAAACGTTAAAGACCTTTGCTATGGTTGTGAGGCTACAAGGTTAGTTCTAAGGGCTGTTTTACACCTTTCACTTTTCATTATTTTTGTTTTTAAACTGAAAACCAGCTGTTACTTGATTGAAAAGATTAAAGTTTTAAAAAAAGTGAGCCTTTGGGAGACATTTCTCTCAACCGTCACGGCTCAGTATCCTGATGAAGTGGAAACAGTTGACAGCTGTAAGCAGAAGAGCCTCAGGCCTCTAGAGGGCCCACTTCTACCTGCAACACCTGCGTGTCTGCAGTGTTGTTGCATCAGCAGTTGTGCTGAAGGTGCACTTTGTTTGCTACCATGCAGGGACTTTACACTGAATCCCTGGGTTATACAACGATTTTGCCCTTTTTCTAATTTTGTATTCTAATGTTTGTCCTTTCCCTGACAACCTGTGCCAGCAGGTAAAGCCGGATATCTCAGGGAACGACCAAAAGACTTCACAAAGTGTCGGTGACAAATGTGTGTTTTACACCAGTAACCTACAGCAGAAAACGGCTCATTACTTGCCCAGGTGTGAATTTGTGTAACTGAAATGAATGTGGATAAAGGTGTTGCTGGCAAAGACATGCCCCCTGAATAATTTTCCTGGATGTACAAAAAGGTTGGAAAAACAACCGCAGGCCTTTATGGTGACATGAAAATGGTGTTACAAAGCTCTGACATTTGAATAACTTGTGTCCTCAGTGGAGCAGCCAAAGTGACTTGTGCCTTTATGCTATTACCACGGCCTCCCTCCAATATACAGTATAAGTGCAGTGGGAGCCAGATTATTGCGTCTGTTTTATGTCTCTGTTGGTCCTGTCAGAGTCTCACTGACTGTTAAACATTCGCCGTCCATCCTCTCGAAAACAGCAGAGAGACTTCAGACTTCAGAGAAAGAATAAGCATTGATGTGTGCTCATTCTCACATTCACCCTCCGTCCACATTGATCAATAATGTTTCAGCTCATGTAGCAAGTTGGCTGCAATCTTCGCAACTACTTTCCAGCAGCCGCCAGCAGCTCTTCAACTCGCACACAAACAAACACTGCCTGGCGCTGATTTTACAGCTCTCATATAAAGCTGCTTTTTTTCGCTATGGTAATCTGGCCCAATCTCTTTTAATTTGCTTGGCTTTTAGTGTTCCCATAGGAGACTCCTCTCGTTGGCAGACAAATAAGCCCCTGCTTAGTGGTTGATGATGCCAAACGGCTTGGAGAAAACAAAATTTGATCAGCTACTATGATGCTAAAGCTTTGTTTCCCTGAAGCAAGGGTACAGTAAATTATTACTGTAAAGCCCCATGGATTCAGTTTTCGTTTAGTCGTCTACTTGGGATGTCCAAAGACTTGTAAGACACTGGCTGACACTACCTCCCAGTTACTGTAAGTGAATGTAATCTACGCTTATAAGATTGGGGGGGATAAGGGTCGATTGCTTGTTTGAACAGGATGGATGTGAAAGCTGTTTTTGAAACCCAGCCCACACCCAAAGGTTATATAACAAAAAGACCAACAACTGCCGTATGTTGTGTTACATTTACATAACTACTTTACAAGAGGTGGATTTGACTGACTTTAGGTCAATATATTTAACACAGGAGCTAATATCTTCCTCTTGGTGCATGCAAGGATATGCAGTTGATTAACATTAGAATGTTCATGTCTTTTAAAAGACAGTTTCATGGAATAAATCTAGATTACGATCATTTACATTGATTATATCAATATATGATATAGTACTTTCATTATATTCCACATAGAGGTAGCTCAGGGATGCTAACTTATGTTTCTTATTACTGTATTTCATCATTCAGGTCAAAAATTGCCACTCACAAACCTCTGAAAAAGATTGTGTTACCTAATCTTTTATCAGAGGTAATTTCATCACAGGAAGCAGAGCCTCCCTAAGGTTGGGCCCTTGTGTCGGGGTCGTTACGCCACCGTTTCAGATATCTTTAAAGAACGCAGAGGAAGTTTGTGGTCAGAGAAAAGGTTACCAGAGTGTCTCAGAGCGGTGCATCACAACATCATGTAGGGTGTGATGGGAAAAAAAATGTATCGAGACGCCACTTCCCCTGTCACATGGTCCACTTCTGCATTTCGCTGAGGTATAAAAGCCAGAGCGTCTATTCTTGTGCTTTCAGCATGGCTGTGCTTCAACTGAACAACAGGGTTAAGATGAGTGTGAATGTACTGTATGAAAAATGGTATGGAAGGATCTTGCTTCAGCTTGATACTTTTTTTTGAAGCTTTAGCAATTACATTGTTTTTTAGTCTCACTTCTTTAAGATTGAAGGAGCCATGATGCGTGATTACTAAAAGTTTTACAATTTTGTTACAACTTTTCATCCACCTGAAAAAAAAAAAGTCATTATGACAATTTTGTAAGAGAAGGCAGCTGCATGGGAGGGAAATCACATGTTACAGAGTATATGTTTGTATGGCTGTATGTGCGTCGGTGTGAATATTTACTTCCACACCTATGATTATGTGAATGTATTTATGTCTGTGTTTGTATATATACTGCAGTTATTCCGCCTCTCAAACAGTGATATACGTCTGAAGGACGCCTTCGAAGTTGAGTTTAAAAACAGCCAAACCTTTCTTTACTCTGAGCAGAGACCTAAGCATCATGGCATCTCCCAAGATGAAAATGTCCCTCTTTAGCTTTTTCTTCATTCTTCTCTCATTTACCCACATAACAGCATTAAATTACCAAGAGGCTAACTGAGACCTCTTTCTAAAGAAACCCTACTTTTCTGCTGTTGTATAACCACATTTAACCATGGCAAACCTTTATGCCAAAACAGCCACTGGAAAGGTTGTAATTTGTCAGCCAAGGAGGCAACTGGCATCAAGTTCAAAAAGCACACTTCATGCTCTGTATTACAGTGCACTATAAAACTGACAGACCCAAAATTAAAGGCTTTGATTATGATATAAAGTATTATGAGCTGTGAGGTATTGCTCTCTCAGTTAGTTACATGAATACTGGCAACTTCTTAACCTATTTGGCAAATCTGATGTAAGTTTTATAAGATGCAAGTCACTGAAATACAGTTTCACACTGTTTAATTTGGTATTGATTGTAAGCTGCACACAGTCCTAATAGAGAACAGCGTGCTTACTCTTGACATAGAGCAGATAACCTCTTGGTAAGTTGTTTCGTAACTGTTCGCTGGAGGTATTGCTAAACTATTGGTGTTTTGAAGAATCTGCCCGGAGCACACTAGCAGGAGATCATTTGTAAACTTGCTGTGATGTTCACGGACACTAGTTTAGTAAGTCGTGTAAATGTAAGTCATGTGCATACGATGCATGATATTGTAAATAACTTCTTCAAAGACCGAGGCTTTGCAGAAACAGATTTCCATTGCTAAACCTGTGTGTTTGTGTTTGTGTGTGTGTAGGTGTGTGTGTGTGTGCGCGCATGCGTGTGTGTGTCATCACCTCAGGATTACATTGGCCTGCGCTGGGCGTCGGCTGTGATCTCAGCTGGAATAGCCGATGAGGGACGTTGCATGAGAACTCGCGGAGTCACATATTTTGCACAAACAGGAGGTTACATAAAGAAATAAACAAAATATTGAGGACGCTTCATAACTTTTCAAAAATTCTACTCAGGATGGAAATATAGTGGGGCACAAACAACCGTGAAATAAGCACACATCGAGTGATAAAAGTAAAAAAATACAGAGTATAAGTAATCAATAGAACATTATGGATGTTTTATACAGACACTAAAAATTAACACATTTATGAATGAATAACTTTTTTAGCTAACGTTTTGAGAAAGAAGCTGACCTGTGGCTCCTTTCTTGCATGTCATGTCTTCCTTCTGACTCTATCCACTGTTCTTTCTCTTAAATGAGGGCATGCAGTAGAAGCTCAAATATATACCTTTAAAGAAATAAAGTAGTTCAATAATTGATTGTCTTTTACTGAAGCTCAGAATCAACATTTGTATTGGTCTACCCTTCTGAGGTCTAATAAAGAAAAACATGCACAATACTCCAGCTTCAGGCGTTTTCACACCAAAACGTGCATGGAATCTGCAACTCCAACACTCACGCTTATTGGACAAACAAACAGTGTCCTCACCTGCAGCTGCACCAGTCTGTGCCGGCTGCTAGCGTCACTTGTGCTGTGCCGTGCTGCTCCCCAGGGAGACACTATTAATTGGTCATATGTTTTTTCACCTGTCTGGGGGACGTTATATAACTCCGGCAAACTGGCAACAAGGTCACAACATCTCACACGGGTGCAAACATTCGTGCCTAATGTACCTGCTGTTAGCCAGACAGGCCTGCTGGTGAGGTTATGAAACCATTTCTTTGTAGTTGTGGTTCATTTATGGAGGTGTAATTACATGTTCAAATGCTGACATTACAACATCATAAAATAAGATGAGTGCTTGTGCAGGTGTGTGATACATTACATTAATATTTGCATCTATGTTCTGCGTGCATTAGTTAGAAGCACTGTCCAAAACAAAAGCACACAGTGGGTTGCAGAAAATGGACAGACCCGTTTATTTGGTCCAAATTGGGCATTTTTCTGATCATATTCGGAGCACAGGCCAGGTATAGTTCCAGGTATAGTTTATTGGACTCCGCTTGGATTCGTAAAGAGCTGCGAGTCCTGTGCTCCAGTTTCAGTGCTCCATGAGTGGGAAAGTGAACTTCTTTCAAACACTCAGTTCTCTGTGTTTGCCTAATGCACTGTGCTGTGCTCCTTATGTGTGAAATCTCAGTAATGGGTCATGTCTGCTTCTGAGAAAGAGCCAAGACTAAATCTGACCCATATACAGAACTGAACCGGCGCTCATACTATAAAATCAATGGCCTTGACTCCTACAGGTGCAAAATTAACATTGACATTGACATTTTGGATTTTTAATTTACTTAAACTCTCCTCGACTTCCCAAAAGTTAATCATTCTGTTCAGCTGTTAACTGGAATATCCTGACGCTGTTGTGCAAGTTAAAGTATTTTCTCACACCCTAAAATCTCTTTCGAAATACTTTCCATTTTTAAAGGGACGATGCGTTTTCATCATATCAACACCAGGACAAATAGAATCTGCAAACATGATAGTTTAAGAAAAATGTGACTCAAATTTTGATACTTTCCAAGAATTGCTTTATTTGTTTGGTTTTGCATCCATTCAACTTTTATCTTTATTTAACCAAGCTGTCTGCAGTTTTCCATTTCTCTTATTTTGTTTTGTTTTGTTTATCAATTTTTTTATCATCTGTTGCAGGTCACATTCCAGGCGCAGTAAAATCTGAGGCAATACTTTTGAGTGACGTGTTAAGGAGTGTTTGTGGTTGTTTGCGAACAGACCGTGCTTGCACCCTGAGAAAAAGTTGGAAACAAAAATCTGCAGGAGCTCATACCCCATGTGGACTTAGACATGCCTCTGTTCACGTGAAACAACTTTGCTCACATCTCCACAGGTCTCAAAGCCCTTTTTGACCTCTCTATAAAAAACTCTTGTACAAGTTCAATACATCAATGTATGTTTCCTCATGAATTCAGCAGCCATTTTTGTGGAGGTTTCTAATGTCTGTATATAGTCGTTGCCATTTTTCCATAATTTTTTTTTTTTTTTTTTTAAGTTTTACCAAAATTTAAATAGATACAGAGGGACAAATTGTATTAAAGGACCCTCCTAACCTTTAATTAAGTTGATTATTATGGATAAACAGTAATCGCCACTTCATCTTTATAAAGTCACATTATTAATGTCCCTCACCTTCCACTTCTCCACCTAATCTTTGAAAAAAAAAAAAACTTCTGACCACCTATCTCACCTATCTCTCTCTCCAGTTTCTTCCCCTTCAGCAAACCAAATGTCCCTCTGCGGGGGGGAGGGGGGGGGGGGGCAGGGCTTGAGCTGCAGTCAGTCATAAAGCATTGTGAATGGGTGAGCAGACACATAGAGGCTCGTTAGCTGTCTGGATCCCGGACTTAATCCCTGTGCTGGTAGGAGTTAATAAGGGTTTAGAGGCTGGAGGCTGTCTATTTAGGCAAATCTTGAATGTCCTGGCAAGGTTGGTGCTGCATTCATGAGTGTCCTTGTGGAGTCAAACACGTGTGTTGAGAAGGACATGGGTATGCACATGTACAGTGGACGGAGCAGCAACCAGGCCCCAAACTCAATATCTCCAGAAATGTGCTTGTGTCGATAAAACTACCTATACTGTAGCAAGGAAATGTAGTGCCACCTGCCTCAAAGCTTTCTGTTGTTGTTGTAGATTTTGAAAATCAATGATATACACAGTGCTTAACAAAAGTATTAGACCACCACCTGTCTTAAAAAACGAGAAAACTATTTAAGAAATCTTTCAAAAAAAACCTAAAAATGTTGTTTTTGAGTTCCCAATAGATGAAACATTTGGACAATCAATCTTTGCATCTACTGAATCCTAAATGTGTTTAATAAGATTCAAATCTGGACCTTGACTCAGCCAGTCCATCAGCTCCAGTACTTCAGATTCATTGTTCTTGGTCAAAAGTCTCTGCACAGCTTTGAAGTATGCTTGGGTTTCTTGTCTTGTTAGAACATGAACCCAATTTCAAACTGAATTTATACCCAAATTTGAGCCAGCTTCTCTAAGAAGTCAGAAATTAATCAAGCATAACATTTAACCACTAAAACACATTCTTCTCTTCAGGAATTTAAGTAAATAACTAATTTGACATCTTAATCAAGAAATGTGTTATAATATAATGTAATGTGCTTTACAAATTGTTACTTTTTTTTTGGTAAAACAGGAAATTTAAAGACTCATGGATAACAATAATAATGATATTTTAGCATTGAAAATATCATTTCAGTTAAAGATCCTCTATATACTGATGTATTCACCATTACAGGAACATAAACAATGATTTTGTTAATTACCAATGCTGTTAATTTAGGGCCTCTGTAGCATAGTGGTTGGTCTAATAAATGTGTTGCACTGTATAATTTATATTTTCGAAAAAGTTTCAGTGCTAAAAAGCGTGTTTTGCTTGTTTTAGATAATTGGCTTAGTGGTGAAATGAGGGTATTTATGTGCATCCTTTCTTTGACGTGTTTTTTGTCTGTTAGGCCACCACAACAAAAGCATCATCCTCTTTATTGTATATTACAAATCTTACCAATCCCTTTCCTCCCTTTCGAATTAGCACCCCACAGAGAGGTGGGAATAGGTGTAGGTTTAACTGCGTCTGACTTCCCTGAAACAGCCCTGTTAATAAACCTCAGCCGGGTGTAACCGTCCAGCTCTGGTTATCGGATCATCCGCCCCCTGAGACCAGGAAGTCAGGTGCCAGCTCTCTGCCAATACAACAGCTTGAACAGGAAAAAGGCTTGGACACAGCGTTGGAAACAGCTCATTCATGAAACATATTGTCAGCACAGATGCAAGCAAGGCTCAAACCGAGTACACAACCCCAACAAAATGCAGACACTATATACACACTGACACAAATAACAGCATGAGGCTGCTTATCTAATCAGCAGGAATATGAGTCACTGTACCTGCCCCCCCCCCCCCCCCCCCCCCTCACACACACACACACACACCCACACACGCCTTGCTGGGAGTACGTGGGTCACACATTTGAAGACCTGTGCATTTTTCTCCTCTGAAAGCTGCTCACCTGCGAAGAGTGACGATTCAGCACAATATGTATTTTTGACCTCTGTGAGGAAGATTCATATCCCAAGGTAAAACAGAAGATATTTGCTTCTTGGGCTTCTTTTCAGCCTGAAAATGACATAGACTACTAAGATCGGGACATTTATGGGACAATAAAAGTTTGATTTCAAATACATGTATGTCTTATGTTCTTACTTTGTTGATACATCTGTGAATGTGAACAGAAGAAAACTGGATTTTGTTTGTGTTAGAAGAGCAAAGGATTGTATTTATCAACTCTGTGTTGTTGGTGATGGATGGACAAAATAAATAAAGAAAAAAGAAAAAACTATTTGCTGTTTCAGAACAACAGTTTAACAGCCTGTCATTAGGTTTAAATGGTGATGCATGAATCAAAGCCAAATACTTTGGTTCTTATTCTAATGCTAACATTCAGATTGATTGTCAAGTAATACATTCGCTTCAGTGCACCCATCATCACGTATGTGTGTTCAGAAGCTGCCTGATATTTATAATGGTTCCATTAAATCTGGCCTGTTCCAGGAAGTGAGAGGGCAGGGCTCACTTATAGTTTCCTGTTACAAAGAACATTTGTTTCTCCTGTGCAGGGCTCAGAGACATTAGAATTACAAATGTTTCAGATTGGGAAATATTTTTTCTTTATGTACGTTTGAACTACATGTTATCATATATGTGGTTAAAACACCAATCAGCAGATTTGTGTGAGCATATTTCATTTCTGAAATAGAAAGAGAGAGACTGTCCTTTTGTTTTTTTTGTGAGTCAGCTTTTTTCCCTTCAGGATTTTCTTTGGAAATCAGTCTTTCCAAAGAAATGTTCTCACCCATAATTAAAGAAAAGACTTGGCATCGCGTCAGAGGATGTTGTTGCCCTCAGGATGTAAAGTTCTCAGAGAATTAAATATGTCTAAAAGCATCGACTCAACAACTGTAATAACAGTTTTTCCATATCATTACACTTGCCACATCGCATCTGTCTGTAAACTGTTCCTCGTAAAATACGCACTATGCACATCTCAGTTCACAAGTGTAATACGTGTTCTGACACATTTACAAATGCACAGACAGCATGATAAGATCTGACTGAAGTAAAAAAGATGAACTCGTCTTGTTTCCTGATTTGGTTAAGGGACGACAATAATGTGATCGATGACACAGCAAATGAAAGCTCTGAAGAGCTAAATGTATAATTAAACGAATGTGTCCATAAAACTGTATGCTCTGTATGTATGCAACAAATTATACAAAAAAAGAAGAAAAAAAACACAAATGTTGCTTTATAGCAACAGTTGAATATTTGAGTAGGTCCACTTTTGTAGAATCTCCTTCTTAAGTATAACTCTTTTCTTGGAAACAAAGGCAAAACACAACACAGAGGGGAAAGGAGCACATCTATGAAGCATCCTATTTTGGCTGGATATAATTAACAGGCTCAGCCTTGTTTCCGTGAAAGTCAGCAATTAATCACACAAGAAAAGTTTGCTACAGGCCGCACCTCCCTCCTTGGTAAAGCTCCAGTATCATCTCTCTTTTTGGCTGAATTTGCTCGCATCAATCTTGATCTGGTGATTGCAGCAACCTCAGAAACTGGCACGGGTTCACACTTGTCACGTTTCAGGTTCTGCGCCTCCGTCATACATACTGCCAGAGAAGAGCAAAACAGAACACTGCATCGGCTACGCTCGACAAGTCGGTCAGGCTGAAACAATAGCTGTAGCAACCCTCGCACAGTCACGTTCAGAGTGCAGAAACAAGTCAGTCCTTACAAGGAAATCATTCAACTCGTGTGTGTGTCTGTGTGTGTGTATGAAAGTGTGTGCGAAAGTGTGTGTTTTTGTGTTTATATTACTGAGCCTGTCTGTCTGACATTGGCTGTCAGGATCAAGTTCTGGATGGCTGCTGAACATGACTTTCTGCTCACCTGCAGTATCAGTGTTCAGGGACACGTGCCTGAAGAACAGAGCACACACACACACACACACACACACACTGACACACAAACAAAGCTCAAGGACATTGGCACTAACACTGTATGAACGTGCAACAACAAGAATACAATATCCACCCTGTATTCTTTAGCAAAACAAGCTCTCACCTACATACATCCGGCTTCAACCTCGACTTAAAACTGACACCCAGACCTTGGCCCGGGTTGTTCGGCACAGGACCAAAGGAGCTGGAGAGGATCCAGCAAACAAGTTAAAGCCACTCTATTCAGCGGTGGGTAATGTGAATTTGAAGTTTCTGCATCCTAATCCTGAGCTCAGGTCCAACCACTTTAAAAGAGTCTTGTGATGGAGTTTTTTCCCCCCCTACTATTAAATGCAATAGCTTCTTTTGCTCTGAGGAGGTATAACGTCAACCATGCCAAATGGCTAACAGGCTGCGGCCCGCCATCAGCTAATTGATTTAACCAAAGTACATCTACTTAAGCATGACCTCTGAGAACCTGCATAACTCAACGCTTCCCACTCTGATTAACCACTTGGGGTCAGGCCGTGACTTCTTGAATGGAACCTGCAACAATTGTAGAGAATGATCTCTCGCCACCAGTCCTTTCTCCAAACCAGTAACATCTGCTGCACTATTTGATCCTGAGAATTCATAAATATGTGCTTTTTAACTTCCTGATTAAACATTTCATTTGGCAATCCTACATTCAGGAACATTACAGTCTTTTCTCCCTCTATAATAAAAGTTGGATCTTTTTTGGGGGGGCTTCTGCTGCAAAAGCTGCATGACACTGGGCTCGACACTGAGACTTCGCTTTGTTCCAAAGACATTCTGTTTCTCTTGACTAACCGCTGTATGTGAAGTGGCTGTGTGGGTGTTTTTCACAGCCTTGTGCCTGGTTCTCTGCCAGTGACCGTACTTTGAACCAGCAGCAGCTGGGACGTGAGCACAGCCAAAGATAGATGGCTAGCCTGAGCAGAGAGGCAAAGACACGCCTCTCTCTCTCTCTGTGTGTTTGTTTCTGTCTCTCACCCCTCCCCCCTGCCTTCCTCTCTCCCACTTCCCATGTCACTGATGGCCTACATCAACAACAAAAAGGGCAACTCCCTCTTTCAGACCTGTGATTCCGTCCCTCTGAACACATTTTCTGCTGACCTAATTTCTTCGTTCTAAACCGCTCTTGGTCCCAGACACTAATAAGCCACCTGTTAAAACTCGTCCTTTCAACGCTCCCTTTGAACTTCCCTGTAAAACAACTGTGTTGGGTTTTTACTCTGCAGGACTAACTCTCTTCTTCACCAGAAACTCAGCATGCACACACTCTTATATTTTTTCCAAAGTTGTTCCTCTGTCAACAGGGTGGCCTTCTTCTTCTTCTTCTTCTTCTTCTTCTTCTTCTTCTTCTTCTTCTTCTTCTTCTTCTTCTTCTTCTTCTTCTTCTTCTTCTTCTTCTTCTTCTTCTTCTTCTTCTTCTTCTTCTTCTTCTTCTTCTTCTTCTCCTTCTTCTTCTTCTTGCCTCTGTGCTTTTCCTTTTGCTGCTTCTGTGAACACGTGTGCCTGCACACAGGAACAAAATTAAGCCAAAAGTAACTGCAAACAATAGAGCCAAAGCATCTTTAAATATAGAAAGCCGTGCGTCATGTTTGTAACTGTTTTTGATTTGTGTTGTTCTCCTCGGGTCTTGTTCTAATAATAGACAAAACAAAATCATCGCTAATGGACAACAGATTTCCTCTTCTTGCTCACTTCTCGCTCACTGTCTGTTTACCTTAAATCTTGCTGTGTCACATTGCTATATAAGCTAAATGCTATATGCAGCTGCATTTCCGATATGTTTTAGGAGTGGAACAAGTGGTATGCACTTTTTTTTTTTTTCCATTGATACTCTGTAGGATATAGTCGGTTTGTTGCACACACTTAAGACAGGCTGAATGAAGAGAGAGCCTTCAGATCAAAGCTCTTTTGATCCCAGTGTTCAAGGATGAAAGTTATGGATTGCTTTGATATTCAGCTTTTTCCTCTTTCCTGTGTTATAAATCTAAAAGGATCGCCTTACATTGTTAATGACGCTCTTTAGACGTCGACTGACAGAAACAAACATAACCATAGATATCAAGTAATTCAGTATTTCAATTGTGTATCTGGAAACATTTCAAGAGCCTTTTTGCAATGACTAAAAGAAAAAAAATGATAACTGTCGAACCACAGGTATTCTATAAGCATGCTTTTCTCAAACTGAATTCAGACATTTTAGGGTTTTCTTTCAGTACTTCTACACTTCCAGGTCTATAAGAATCTCATGTTTAAGTTAAAACAGTAGTGAGTTGTCACTAAAAGAATTGAGATAAAAGGCAGTTTAGAGATTTGCCTATAATTTCAAGGGAGTTATGGGTCTGGGATAGGCTCAACTTCAGATTTAAAGGCAGGATGAAGCTGATTACATGTGGTATTTATAATTGCAACTTGATGAGGACCTATTGCTTGAAGCACCATCTTGACTGGAGAAGTTCATAAGAGTTCTGCTGGGCCACAAGGGAAGTTTCAAGCTAAGCACCGGGTCAGTTAGATATGCAGAAGTCAAAGTTAAAAAGGGAGCTTTGGCATCTCGGTCACTTTTTCAGTCTCTAATCTTATCTTTGTTGGAGAAGACAGTCACAACACTGAGACCAGGAGTGACTATATTGCAGACGGTGTCAAACATGACCATTGGCTGATTGTTATCTTTTCTACTTTTGAAAATATATTTAATGGTGCAGCAATAACTGCCATTCAGTCTTATCTTCCTCAGATGTCTTTTCAGGTGAACTATGCTTTATGTGCTTGTTTGTTCAGTTGCATGAACCAATGTTGGCATAAACAGTATGTAGGTTAGTCCATTAATATGTTACATGTGTACTTTTAACTAATAGAGCCAATTACTTGGAGGGCTTTCATGTGGAGCAGTCTCGTGGTTGTACAGTGACAAGCATTGATCACAATCCATTTAATGCATTCACTCTGTGCCATGGAATCACATTTCACAGCTATTTCAAAGTACTGACAGTATGCCTGCTTCTTTATGTTTATGAGTAAGGCTTCAATTAATGTATACCTTGTTCCATTTACTACTCAGTCAGCTGACTGCTTGACTGGCTGGCTGCCCACATTAGTGAACGGTCATTCCCTTCGGTCCTCTGTGACATCTTTCTTTGAATGAGTTCAGCCAAACCTGAAAGAAAAATACAAGAAGACTTTGAAGTAAAATGCGAACGAATTTAAACAACACAGGTTTATGAGGCCAACTTAAACACAAGCAGTTGGAGGGAATTTAAACCATATGGCTTACAACCTGTTATTTCCACGTGAGCTAATTGTAACACTCCACGGTCTGTTTTTCTGAACCTTTTTCTAGGCCAGAAAAAGAGTTGTGGGTGGGGTCCCCTTCCTCTAAAATGAGGGGAGTCAGCCCTGTCCAAAGATGTGAGTTAATGTGTTTGTTTACTATTAAAATCTCACAGTCTCCACCTGTGCTAGGAGAAAGAAAAAAATAAACGATTTGCTCTATTTACACAGTGAGGCATCCATTCATGACTTTGTGTTAATGGGATTGGGATGTGTCCAGATCTCGTTCAGGCTGCTGTAGCACCCATCTGTCAGGGGGCCAGACGTGGCACCTGCCAGGTTTGTCATGTCAAGCAGGAAAGCTGGAACCTTGGACTGGTTTCACAGTATGACATTCTTCATTGTTTTAACTGAAGTCCAAAGAAGAAATTAATGAGAGATTATGCAAAATAAAGGACGAGATTGTATTCTGCTGAGTTACTGTGCAGGAACCAATAAGTTGTCCAGCCACAAATGGAGAACAAATGACTATTTCCTTTGATTTATTAAACAATGTACTCAGATTTATTTATGATTTTTAAAGAGCTGGACACTTGTCCTATGTGTGCCAATGCTTCTAGGTGGCTTTATTAAATCCTTTCATTCCATTTCCAGACACATGGATTTACAGGGTGTTGAGTTTGACCCACATATTCAGCAATGGCCCGTTTCTCAACCACCTTGGCAGCCACAGTCAGTGTCTCTGGCCCTGGTTGCTGACCTGTTGTCCCTTCTAACATCAATGTGCATCTAATCCTGAAGTGTCCCAGAATCAGACCTATGCTATTGTCCAACTAGAGCACCAAAGTAACAATTGTATAAAGTTCTCTGTTATTTTTTTTTTCCATATATAATAAGTCCAATTATTATATGTTTGCCTACCGGTGGTATGATGGAAATCATAGGCCTGAAATAGAAGAGCTTAAGTCTGGGAACTGGCTGACTCAGTTAGTGGGGAAAAGTTGAGGTTGAGGCCAGGAAAAGGCCGTATTGCAGAAGTGAGGTCATCAGTGGAAAAGAAATTATGAGGGCCCCCGACTCTCTTGGTCCACTAATAATGGGTGCCTCTTCCCCTGCCTAAAGGAAAAACAAGTATTAATGGGGCTGTAGATGAGAATCAGTATAATGAGGAGGGAAAAAAAACTCAAAGGGCTTGGAACATCAGCATCAATGTTCTACTTTTACAGATTCGGATTTACACGTGCCGATGCCCAAAAGTGTTTGAGAGAAAACAAACATGGAAAAAAAGATGCATTTCTGTTGTTTCCTTGTTATAAACAGAGAGTCTAAAAAAAAGGTGAAAATTCCAGTATGGAGTGGATCAGTAATGCTTAAACAAACACTTTTTCAGTTAATATCCACTTAGTGACAGCTGACTTACTCTCCTTAAAATCCCCTTGTGACGCTGAAAAAGGTTTTTGCTTGCGAGGGGTGGGGTAGGGTGAGGAGCTGAATGAAGCTCTTGTACCACCACCTCTGTATCAAAAGCATCATTGACAACCAGCAGTGCTGATGTTGACACCAAATATAGAAACGGTATACGCGACGTAATGTTCCAACTTTAGAAACTGAGCGTTTGAGCGTAACCGCTGTGACGACAGGGTGGTATGACATTTTAAACAGCCAATCATATTGTATGAATTTTTAGTTGTTTTTTTTTTTTACCCAATATGGTGAAAGGACGGGCTATGAAAACGATTATATCACTGTGCTACTGTGCACTGCCTCAGCAGATTTTAGCAGCACCGTCATTGAGTGAATGAGGAACCTAGTTGCCTTGGTAGCCTGCCACATTTCCTGTAAATAAACCAAAAAAAAAAAATCTGGTGATTTCACAGAGACATGTTACATAAGAGATGTTTGTTTTCTCAAAAAGAATCAGCACAACAGAAAAGTCCAAAAGTCGAAGTAAAACAACTTTGGCGTCTACATTTTACAGTAAGTTTGCTTCTGAATGTTCAGAAAGTAATAAAACTCCTAAAGCACTCTTTCCATTATCTTCTCCTTTCATGTAACTCTTTACCATCACTTTTTGCAAAGACAGAAAAATTGCTTTTCCAACACCTTTTTTTTTTTTTCAAAACCATGTTTGTGTCATTCAATTTATTTATTTTGTTCGTGTAGCTATATATAGCTTTTCGGTTTCTTTGTTCTCTCGAGTTCATTCTAATCAAGGGCAGGACATCAGTGACTTCTTGAGATTTAGGAGAGGCTAAATGACTGAAAATAGAGCAAATTCTTAATCAATAATCTTCTTACTCAGCTGTTTGTGTCCCTTTTTAACAGGCTAGACAGCACTTACACTTTTAAGAGAAAAGGGGGAGTTTAAGGAAAAGACTGTCTGGGTCTGGCCCCCTTCCTGACAGTGACTCATACGGGGAGTGGGGATTCCCCATGGTCGACCATCCATGTTGTTGTTTTTCCCTGTTTATGTGAATGTTACTTTTCCTCAGTCATTCTTTAACCATTCCATCACCAGTCTTTCTGATTCTATTTTTTCCCCTCCCACCTGCAGCGTCTGTCCTGTCTGCTTTCTCTCAGGGGCGGGTCTGTCCATATAAGGCCTGCTAAGGGGCACTGATGACAATAGACCTGCTGCTGACTTCTCCCTCACTCCCTGCCTCTCCCAGGGAGCCGAGGGCTAGGTGTTTCCCAACGCTTGCGCTGTCTGAAGCAAAGAGAAGGGTAAACAGGAAGCAGATATTTAAAAAAAAAAAACTCTCAGAGTTGACCTCATGTGTTGTTGTCCAGCTCGATTCTAAGAGTTTGGTGATGTAAAAAAAACTCCCCCCCCAACATTCAAGAAATCAACGAACAAAGTGGTATTGTGTTTTTTTCCATTTCTGTTAACACACACTGTATAAATACAAACAAAGATGTATTAATAAAGTGGATTGTTGTCCACTCGTTTTATTTACATTACGCGTTTTATTTACATTTACATTCCCAGATAACTTTTGCTACCTGGTTGAATCACCATGTATGAAACTATCACATTTTCTCTAGATATAAATAACTACACTTAACTATTATCAATACCAAAAAACCTTTAATCGTTAATACATTAACAAATTGTAGTTAATTCCAGAAACTGCTTATTATATTATTGAGTTGTATCCAATACCTGCTGTACAATGTGTCACAGGGAATGCTACTCTGTTTACATAGTGTGGTACGTTGTTCACTTGCCTTTTCGCTATTAACCCAACACTCATAGTATCCCAAAAGAAATCTCACAGTGTTTAGATAAGGTTAACATAATGTTTAAGTTAACTGTTCTAAAGTGCTGACTAACCACAAACGTGTTTGGATTTTGGATCCCACAGGCGACTAAGCTCGTCCTCCTCCGCAGTGTTCTTCTTCTTGGCGCTGTGCTTCAGTTCTGCAAAATGTAAAACTTTCGTTTCGTTTGGGATTTGTTTAATTTGTAGTTCAGGCACACAATAGCTTGTCGGCTTTTTGTCTAGTAGTTTGTTTTCTCCATTAGTGTGAAATGGATGTGACGTTTTCCAGGCGTTCCCCTTGATGCAGATTGTTTCTGTGTCTTTTTCTTTGTTTTCTATTAAACAGGCACCTAAGATTTCTGGCAGTGTTATTGGTTCACATTGGTTTATGTGTTGATACATGCATAAGGCAGCTTAGACAAGGAAGAAGGCTCTGTTGAAGTTGCCCAATGAAAAAAATAGTCCCCCCCCCCGCCCCCCAGCTTGTGGATAAACACTGTTTATGTTCTCATTTCAGACAGGATTGGACCTTTATCCAGCCTGGCTTTGCAAAGATACGTTTATGGGACTTTTGTAAGCTGATGAAGGGACTGCAAAGTCTTCTGGAACATTAATTCTTGGTCTTGAAGCTACATCAAGAAACTGGATTGGTCCTTATTGCATGAGATACTGATGATACGAAATACAGTACATACATTGATACAGAATCTCGCCTGTAGTTTGATTCAATCCAATTTTGGGTTGAAATAAACAAATGTACCTTTGATTCTTTAAGTCTAACTTTGGCCAGCTTAAATGTTTCACCACAAAATCAGACAGGAAGAAGAAAGAAAATTAAAACAGGAAAAATGCTGAAAATGTGATTCTAGAAGATCCTAAAAACATACTAATCAGAAAAAAACAAGGCATTTTAACCTCCATGGGGACCTTTGCACAAGTCCTCCCAACATAGCTCAGTTGATCCGCACACACGTGCCTTTGTAATGACTATCGCCAGGCATCCCAGACATTTAAGTGAACAAGAGCCCCTGGGAAATCCCTTCATTCCCTTCAATTATCTTTCATCTGTTCCCTAAAGGTAGCATGAAGTGCTAAGTAAGGACGATGAAAGGAAGTCCTAATCTATTGTAATAAATCCTCACAGGGGATTTGACCTTCTCAATGGAAGACAGTAAATACAACAACATCTGAGACAGCTGTCACCTTCAGTTTTAGGCCACCTATATTAGGACGCCCTATGTCCTTTTGTGGTATTTTAAAATAAAAAAATAATCATTTTTCCACAGTGTATCCTGCCAAAATCCCAATAACATCCAAGTGAACAAATGTTTGCCCCTGGGATAGCAGCAATAAAACAATTCTTAACCCTCTTTTCGGTCTCTGTTGTCTGATAAGTATTCATACTTGCATCTATATTTTATTTACAAGGGACCTAAAGTTTTTACAATGCTCCTTTTTAATATATTAGTGTCTTTTTGACTGTTTTTTTTTTTACTTTTACTGTATAAAGATGTTGTTTTTTGTTTTTTTTTACAACTTGTTCTCTTTAGTTTTGGTGCTTTTTAGGTGTAATAAGCAGTCTGGACTTATAGGCAAAATAAATTAGAAAATGTTAAAAAGACATTTGGAGAGATGCTTTATGGAACATTTGGAGGGTCCAAGAAGTTTGTCGAAAATTCATGGCACAATGAGAAGTGGGTCCCTCAAAAGGAAGGAAAAAAAGACAAGAGGAAAAGAGGAGAGGGTGGCTTGTTGAGCTGAAGAGGGGTGGGGTTGTGGGAATAAGATAAAAGTTAGAATTAGAGCCCTTAGTGTGGACTCTCAGGATGCAGAGGAGATATGATAAGCGGAGTGCTGCAGTAGTCTTTCACAGTAACACAGCTGATTTCTCAGAGTGTGTGTATCTCACTGTCTCTCACAGACAATACTCACTTCTTACATTTGCATCGTAAACTCGCACCACAATGACCACACACAGTTGCCATGGCACAGAGTGGTGATGTTGTCGTTAGAAACCAAGCAGGGCGGGAGAGTACAACTCACGCTACATGTAGATGAGTCATACTGAGAGTGACTCGCCTATCCTTCCCTTCAAAGTAGACAGACGAGATGACGAAAGATGCAGGAGTATTTGTATTAGTGTTCACATCGTTGTAACTACAGTAACATGTAGTTAAGGCTGCAGCTTGTTGTGTGGAATTTTGAGGGTTTTTTTTGGAGAATGACGCCTGACAACTTACTTACAGTACATATTTGTTATGTAATGAATAATCTGTCTAAAACCCTCATGACTTACAAGTGACCAAGTTACTGACAAAATAATCCAAATGGGTTGAACAATAGGCTGTACCTGTGTGTTGTAATAATTCAACAAAAAAAAAAGAAGTTTCAAAATTACACAAGAAGTTTATGAAAGGTCCACTAACATAACACACTTGTTGCTGTCAGCTACCAATGCTGAACAGGGTAAACAGTGCCAGATGGTACTGACAACCTCTATCCGCCACCTGTGTCTGGGCAGCGGCACAGAAAACACTTAAAACAACATGAGACAGTCCCAGGAAACACACTCTCAAACACCCTGGTCAACATGTCAAACTGCATTACTGCTGCATCCAGCAGACCTAAACAAACGCTGCTTAGCTGTGCCAGGATGTGTCTAAGTTTCCTCCAGGAGTCTGTCACTGAGGAACATTTAGAGGGCCATTATGCATCATGTAGAGGTAAAGGCCATATGGTGCATATTCACATGGCATGCCACAGTTAGTCCATGTTATCTGTTACAATTTAAGGAAGCTCAATGGAGTGTTTGCCGGCTGCGGTCTGCTCAGTGCAGCCACTATGTAGGACAACGTGCAGCCTTACATAACCTGCGGTGTGGCGGAAAAATAAATCTGAGCTCATGTTATTTAGAATACCAAAACTAGGGGGAAAAAAGTATTTTTTAGCTCTACATAGCTCGGAAAAGAACAATTTCCTTGATTTTCCTCTTAATTTGATTTTTGCCAGGGCAGTTACACAACAGGGTATCGAGTGCTATTTGCATTTGCCCTGTTGAACCTAAATCCAGGAAATTAAGTTCTAGCAAAAGTTCAATGAGGAGGACTGTGTTTTGCATGCCACTGTGTCTGTTTTTTATTTCCCATATCATTCGGCACATCCTTCTCTCTGGCATGCTCACTTAAAATATCCTGCTGTCATTGTGAAGGGCTGTCAATTGAAATCACAGCTGCTCACATCTGTACAACAGTATTTTCAGACACCCTAAATTTGACTTTTTCTCTGCAATCTCGTGCTTTTGTGTGTCCCTCCACCTTTGTATCACTGCAAATTATTCCCAGTTTCATTAGTTCATGAAAGATAAAAAACTGAAAATGGAAGAGTACATTGCTCTATGTTGCTTATAAACCATTCTGGTGAATGTATGCAGTACGGCTCTATCTGTATCCCTGCTTGTGTGGCTGTCATTACCTAATTACGCATCCATTTCTTCTCGAAACTAAAGACTACAGAGACTGCAACCCTCTTTAACAACACCCTGCATTTTTCTCCAGCCAGCCACAGTATTCCTGTTGTGTGTGTTTAGTGCCAGACATTACTCGTGTGTTTACATTCCCATCTGCTTGCAGTCAGACACGCCACACAGCAGCAAAAAAAGGACCTGCTGAAGGCTGTTCGCTTTGACAACTGTGCGTTGAATAACTAATGGAATGTCAAGCAGGAGTCGCACATATTCATGTTCAACTGACTGGAGCAGGTGTATTTTGTTAGCTTGGAAACATACTTTCTGGGTCATTTAAGATCTATATGGAGCAACTTTTAAGTTACTGATAAAGTGACATGTTACATAAGGTGGTACATTAGAGAAGAAACAGTGAACTGTTTGGTGTAATGGCTGACTAATTCTTATCAGAAGCAAAAGTACACTGGTATCTGGCAGCATGGAGGTGAACTGATAAAACAGAGATAAATCCTTAATTATTCCTAACTGATGCATCTCTGGTCTATGGAAAACATTGTTATATAAAGTTGTTTTCTTGGGGGGGAAAGCCTTATTAGGTGAATTCACAAACACAGTTTGACGCTCAAACACTCACAAAAATGCTCAGCCTTTCTTATACAATCCACCATCTTCTGTCAGTTTTTGTCGATATCTAATGCAGATCTAAACAGCTTCAGCATGTGGGTCAATCTCGTTGTTATTACTGCTGCTGCTATGAAATCCTCACATCCTGACTCATCTGGCAGACTCAAATGTAGCTGCAGAAATAAAACTGGAAATGTAATCATGACAAGTTTATCTCTGACTTTGTCAGAGTCCTGAATTTGTTTCTGATAAACACAATCAATGTTTATTATGTCACGAATACATGACTTACCTAATGTCAGCTAATCATGTGCCGGCTTAGCTAGCTGCAAGGTAGTCTGTTACTGTGTGAAACAAATGCACATTCTTCACGTGTCCTAGCTTTTGCATGTGCACCCATGTGGTTGTTTTCATGTAACACTTCATTGCATGTTTGTGTCACACCAGGTCCAGCATGTGCTCCATTAAACTTTGACTTAAAAGCATCGACTCTTTGTCTTGACTTGTAGATCTGAAAAGTAGTCTCCCTTGAAAAGGAACATTGAGTATAACTGCATTCATGTATATGTGCAGGGATATCATTAGTAAGCGGAAAATCTTCGAATTGATTAAATATCAAGCTTGAAATTAATCAAAGAGGGGTCGTTGTTCGCCACTTGCTGTCAGACAACTTATGCAATGAAATGTATTTCTATATAGTTATGATAACTTATCAGGGGCTGCACCATATGCACCCACTGACCCGACACCAGATATGACTGGAACTCTTGGTTTGCATTTAGAAATGAGCTCATTGCCCTTCCTGTTTGCAAAGAGGCAGCCATCGTCCTATCTGTCAAGCAGATCATCCCAGGGGAACACTTGAAGTGAGCCTGTGGTTTACGCCGCTCTGATTGTCCGTCTGCACTTACGAAGACAGGAGGGAGAGCAAAAAAAAAAAAAAAAAAAAAGGACTCTATCCCTTTTGGAGAAACACACCAGAGGAAAGAAATTCCTCACCCCTGGATGATTACATGCAGCAGTGTTTGGGTTGCTTCTCCTTCCCCCACGCCTAGTTTCTGTGTGTGACGTGAAGCTATTTTAGGATTAATGTCAGAAAGAGGGATGAGTCCTCATTTCCTTTCACTTCACACATCGCCCTGTCCCTAAATGTGTTGTGTGTCTCAGCTTGCTTTTATCCCCATGGCAACAGTGGGAGAGGGAAGCCCATGATCAGCAGACAAACTATGACTAAGAATTCCCTCCACTGCTAACCACAGAAAAGCTGCATGTCCCAGAATAGAAGTTATTGCGCCTTGAGGCTGGGTTTGTTCCCCTTTGTGTACTGCATGAGAGAGTGGGAAAGTAGTCAGTGGAGGTGTTGAGCAGCTGAATGAAACAGTTGAACATGATTCAATCAAACCTCTTTTCACAGGCCAGAGAAATTTAAAAAAAAAAAAAAAAGAGACAGAAATGGGTCACACCCTGGTCAGATGTTGAAATCCAACTCAGCACAGATGTGTGTCAGCAGGAGGCCTGGCACAGCTCCTTTTAACAGAAAAGCTGCACAACGTTGATACACACTAGGTGCCTGGTGGCCATTGTCCAAAGTGAGTCGGTGAGTCCTGTGCTTGTGCCCAGAAAACAGTCTAATTCCACTTAGGCTCATTGAAACAAGCACATGGATTATCTCCACTACTGCAGTGGACCTGTAATAAATAGAAGCTGGCTCACACCATGCCCATGATCAGGCATGGGTTACGCAATAAGCTATGCAAATGCAGTAGATTTACTTAATCTCTTATAACCCTGGAGTCTTGTTACGATCAGTCTGATGTGTGCAGCTGTCTAAATAGCCGCCGAGGCCTTGAAGCAGTCAGGGAGGCCGATTTCCCTGCGTGTGCCACTCCAGGGGGATCTACAAAGCCGCAGGCCTCATGGGAAAAAGAGATCTCACACTACTCAGGAGTATATATTTGTAACTGTATTTGTTTGTAGAAGCTTACATTGAATGTGGTGTGCAGCCTTCGGAAAAACCACAAACAGTCATTTCCAGTCAATGTGGCCTCTTTTGTTCAAGTACAAGTTGTTTCTTTTCATTACCTGCTTAAAGGTTCCAAATCTAGACCAAAGCATGATAAGGGTGTATTACTGGGCTTAACTTTTGTTTGACACACAATCCTCTTCTGAGGACATCAATGGTTATCTTTTGTCTGTAAACAGAGCTCTTTAATCAGAAATAGGTGTTTTACTCCCAACAAAGGCAAGACATGAAAACCAGAGAAATACACAAAAGGTCATGCAATTTGACCTATGCTCAGAGGAGGCTGGTTGCTGCATTGTGCTACATGCTGTTCTGAAGAAAACGATGATTGCTTTGTCTGCACAGTGTGCTATTTACCCCTCTAGTGTAGTAGTGCATGTTCTTGGGAATAAAGGTCTTACATTTCAAACAATTAACCTGCCACTCTTGTTTTAGGCCACCAACATGCAAACAACAGCTAAGTGCACATTAACCTAGACGTTTTTTTCTAAATTACAGATCCTCGGTCTTCCTACGACTTAATGTATTCCTGCTCAACAGGCCACAGCCTTGGAGGAAGCGTCGTGTGCCCTCCTCTGCAGAGAATTATGGGATTTCCCTCAATTTCTGGCCACAAGATGATACATCAAAATGGTAGCCATGTGTTAAATGAACTCCGTGTGGTGAGGACCAGTGGCACAGAGGGAGTGCATACTGTTTTAAAAAGACTTTGTTTTAAATAATATGATACAAAAACATCATGCTGCCCTGCTGCTGCTGCTCGGTATGAATGAAAAAGACAGCAGCAGGGAATAGAAAGTGTCTTCTTTGTTTTACCACTTTCACTCAACTCACACTACATAAAAAATAAAGAGAGCACAGCAAGACTCTCTGAATATTATATACTTTGTTTATTTGAGTTCAGCAGTATTAGTTTAAGAGTATCTCTTTAGTTTGTAACCCTACACACAAAGTTACCTAAGGTAATAACATCCACATGTCATGTCTATGCTTAGAAAGTACCACTATTACAGTTAACTCCAACTACTTTGTCTATTTGTAGTTCAGTATTTTGTGACAAATAAGACAAAATCACATAAACCGTTGAAGCGATTTAATCTCCTTGCTTATCCAAATTTGTATCTGTTTGCCAGGCAGGTTATATTTACCTTCAGCTGGTTGTGAAGCAAGTTCAATCAGTGGCTGCAGACCAAAGGGTGAACACTAAAACCCCAACACCACCAGCCTGTGACAGGCACCCTACTAGCATGGAAAACAATCCAAAAGACTTTCAACGTGCTAATCCTCACAGCTTCAAATGTACTAATAGTAGGTCTTATATAACCACAGAAGGCTACACGCTTCATTTTGATTAAAACCTTACTTTATTTATTTTCTTACATCAGGAGAACACCTGAAAATGTGCCTGTGTATTTATTGGAGTTCACATTCAGTCAAAGTGTTACTCGTTTTTTTTTTTTGTTTTTTTTTTTATGAAAAGGTCATAGGACGATAATAAAATGACCACTCAAATGGAAACAACTTGTACAGGAGATTAAAGGAGCAGTATTTCAATTATTATAGTGATAAAAAATGTCAGCTCTCTTCAATGTTTTGAATTTGGACTGCAGTACCCATTTTAAACAATATTGTGTCAGAAATCCATATTGTTCCTTTAAACTGGATGTTGAGCAGTAAAATTACTTCAATTGTTTACAAACCTGTGGCTGATTAATGTTGTGTTACATATTGAGCTATTGTTTGTGGCTGGTGTATGGGCTAATGATCAGTGTTAGCCTTTCCTAATTCCAAATCCAGCTAATGTTAGCATTTAGCCACATGCTAGCTACTTTCAAAGCATAAGCTAGGAAGCTGAAACAGGCCTAGGTCAAAGACTTCTGCATAAGGAAATGGTAGCTGGTAACAGGTCGTACTGTTGCTATATGTGCTGCTGTGATAAAACTGTTATGTAAATTGTTCTTAGATACATTGTCGATGAACATACTCTCTTTTTCAGGTCGGTTTTGTCGTCGGTCAACACAGTTCATTTTCACCGGCAAAGAAGGGCGGGGGAGATCAAGAAATTATTGAGAAAAGTAAAATTAACTATCAACATTTATGTGAAAATGTATATTAATGCAGCACAACAACGACTTAATATTCTTAGTCATAGAGGGGGCCTTCTAAATCTTGTTTTAGGTTATTATATACATAAGGGGGGGGGACGGCGGTTGTTCATTGTTTGTTGTAACCAATGTCTTGTGTCCTGCATGTCTTGTATATACTGCTACTGAATGCCTTTACCTCGGGATCAATAATGTGTCTGTCTTTCTGTCTGTCTGTCTATGTCAATAAAGTAACATGCAATTATTCAGGTTCCTTTTTCTCTCACTTTCTCTGACCTATTGACATACCCACAGCATTCCCACAGCAAATTCCTATTTATTGATATTGTGACCAAAGAAAATGCTGAACTTGTTCAATTATTGTGTGCTTTGTTTGTTTCTTAAAACAAAGCTACATTCATGCGTAGACAGCCATTGACTCATCCTGGCACATGCAATGGGACTCTTTGGCCAGCATTGACATACATTTTTTAGACAACTATCTGTGCCTTCTGATGATGCACAACACAACACATAGTTTTCATGAGTATTTTTTAACCTCAGCTTTGTGAGTGTGGATTGTGCATCTCAAATTAGATTTGGCAATTATTTACATGGTTGGATTGCAAAAGAGCAGTTAAACGGATGAGAAATTATACATTTATTACCCAGACTTTGCTTGCAAAAAAAAATAAACTAAACACGTTTTATTGGGCACGTGCTATACTGAAGACCCATTAAAAACCCTTTCTGCCAATTCAGCACTTATTTTCATTGACTGGGTTTATAGGTGTATAAATGAGATGCCTGTCAGTGTTGTTGGGACTTGAAAGCTCGAGGTTGTTTGAGTTAAATCCAACCATGGCGTCATCTCATCTGTTGTGTTACTCTCCAAAAACAGTGAACATATTCAAACATATACGCATAAAACTCACCATGCATTCTATCGCAAATTAAAGCAGAATGTTTGCCTCTTTCATTGCAGCATTTATAATGGTTTTAAACAAAGTCAATTAACAACAGCATCTTCAGGACCTGCTTTTAAATTCAAAGTATGTACACAGACACTCAAAACAAACTGAATCCAGATCAATTTAAAAACAATAACTAATAATACCTAATAATAATAATACCTTTATCTGTGGAAACATGTACCTTGTTTGTATGCGTATATGCATGTTAAGGTTTGTGTTTGGTTGGTTTAAACAATGAAAGCTCTGCATAGGACTGGCCCCTAATCACCATGGGAAAGTGTCACAGTTCTTTACAAATGAACTTATTTGTGGTGATAAGCACATTTGAGCTCATTATGCAGGATCTTAGAGAAAAGTGAACTTTTCTTTTATCCGCTTTCAACTTTAAGATTACAAACAGAATATTAAGAATGGGCTCCAACGAAACGGGTCTGCAATTACAGATCTCCTGCTACAGTGAAATCAAAATTCCTATCAGCTGCCTCACATCATTAGAAGTAAAATTTAGGAAGGATGTTTGTGTTTCTTATTTACAGTACTGATTAGATTTACAGGGTTATCCTAGTTTAAAGCCTGATCTTCATCTACACCGTACACTTCACATTATTACACCATAATTTATATATAATTTGTTGCAGAAATATATAATCTCAATCTTTATCTATGTATTGTAGTGCCAAAAAAGGCTTCTTGAGGTTGATTTGGCACAATTTATTGAATATTAATTACATTTGATGAAACAAAATTATGTCATCAGTGTATTCCTGTGCAGACGTGCTTCTGTGCCATACCAAGTATGTTCAAACAACAGATCACCTGATCTCTGCTCCGGTAAATGGATTATAATATCTTGGGGCCAATAAAGGGCAGGAAGCAGTTCAACTGAACCAAACTATTCGCAAAAGTCTGACGAAAGCAGTGGCCTAAAGAACTTTTGCAGGAACACCGGACAAAGACAAAAAACAGCGAGTTATGAAACCATGACCTTAATCTGTCCTTTGTATTTGTGCTCAACAGAAGAAATACACTCATCCAGTTCGTCCTGTGTTGAGCCCTTCAAACACGTTTACCCATACGGTGGTCAGCAGGAATGTTCTCCATGTATTTGACCTAAAAACAAAACCAAGTGAGCCAGAGATTAGAATGAGGCAACATGTGAATGAATATAGGTCAGGTGATTCAAATGTCACATGCCATAACTTGAAGTGAAAGGTCACACGTTTTTTTTTTAGGCTCCTGCTTGGATTCATGGTTGAGGAAATGTGGGATTTCTGTAAGGTTTGTAGGTGGCATGTTTCAAATTGTATTAGCAAAAACTCATGACAAAAGCCTCCAATGTTAAATAGTAATATATTTATATGTTGTTGACATGTCAGACATGTTGTTGCCTTGTTGTTGACAGAATGTCCTTCCTCGATGGACAAGGGAGGGACAACAAACAACTGATGCCACGGGCGTTTTTGCGCTCAGATCTCTAAAAATGAGAGCTGCCTATGTACACAAGCCCTGATTGGGCCTAGTTTAGAAAAGTAGTCTCTTGATCTTTCTGTACACGTTTGGGATAAATTGGATTATTCTATATCAGGTTTTTTTTGTAGTTTTTGTAAAACACAAGTGGTCCTGTGGATTTTCACGTGGAGTACGGACAAGGAAATGTTTAAATATTCAAGTTAAGACTTTATTCAGTGGAACAATAGAATGCCTTTTCAATTATATTCTGTTACAATGGGAAAACTTTAAGATATTTACCCGTACTTCCAACCTTTATGCTAAGCTAAGCTAATTGCTCCAGACTTCATCTTGATTTTTAGCCTTCAGACACGGGCAAGACAAGTAATAATCTCCTAAGTAGAAATGGTTTCTTGTACAGAGTCAGAACCTCCTTATTCAGAAGACACAGGGCTCTGCTGGGCCCTAAGCCAGAGCAGTACTGCCTCCACACTATGAGGGAGTTAACTCGCTCTGCAGAGGCTGACTGGTGCTTTGACAGCTGAGAGGAAATCACTCTGAAGTAGGCCGATGATCCTTCCTGTCCAACTGGCCCATGAGTCTCAGTGGCCACAGAAGAGCGAGGGTGTTTGTGTTGTCAGGGAGCCAGAATAGCTTTCTCGAAGGAAACTCCTTGAAAAACGCACAGTCAGACCTGAATAGAGCTTTGTGAGTCTGACGCTGCAGCTGAAGCAGCACCAGGAAGAGCCAGTAGCATTTCTAAAATCATTCCTCAATTTAATTTTTCTCAGTGACCTAACACAGGAAATCGTTGAAATATCGAGGTTGAAATGTCGAGGTTGAAATATAGGTGAAATGTAATAACCTGTTGTCACAGTCATAGGCTTGATTTGCTTCATAGAGCCCTTTATCAGTTTCACTTTCTGAATACAAAATTTTTCCAAGTTTTTAAACACACCACTAGCTATTGAGAGGACCTGTTTATTATGTGACTTCTGCTGTCATCAGGACATAAATTGCGTCTGCAAAAAAGCATCCTTTCTCCTGCGTAAGGTAAAAACACCACAATGAAGTGCAGGAGGAAACACATCACTAAATGCTTCCTCTTCTCAGTATGGGCCAACAACAAGAGAGAATTGAAACCTTGACCTTGTTTGACTCGTGCTCAGACAAAACCTTTTCCTTGGGGAATGTAAGTAGCCATTGTGTTTTTTTTTAATTCTAAGGTTGTTTTTACAGCACAGCCAATAATGTCCTTGTTTTTAAGGCTCGAAAGACACTTGGAGCTTGATCCCCCATTAGCCTGTTTCTTTTTGACACTCAGATTTGGGCCCAAAGATAAACCTTTAGTGATAATAATAAGTAGCAATGCTTCAAAATGCAAATGTGGAAAAACTTTATGTAACTCTTCACAGAATCTGGTTAAATCATTATCTTACTTCACTGGCTTTACAGCAAGTTATAGATACGCAAAAAAAGAATTATGTTGCTTTGCTTGTTGTTGTTTTGTTGACTGATAGCTTTTAGCTGATTGGCCCAACAATCAGGTTTTATCATGTCATGGCAAAGCAAAGTACTTCATATATAACTTCGGCCATCAAATGACTGAACATTAAAGATTAACCTAATGACTTATGAGTTTTATTTTGGTTTAAATTATGGTCATATTTATACATTCTCAGTTTCTAGTTGTAACCCTATGAACGTTATGAATTCAATATTCACAGTGTTTATTGATTTTACTATCTGAGTCTATTTGCCGGTGTTTCTATATATTTCTTGTTTTCACCTTGCTGCAAAACAAAGAACGATCGAATGACTACTAGGGAAGTGGAGCACAGCCTGTGTATGCAGGATTAATTACCTCAGCTACAAAGGCTGGCATTATCTGAATCTTATATATTCAGTGAGCTGAAAGAATCAATTAAAAATGTATATTTCTGCATGATAAATGTGAACCCCAGTTACATCAGAGATTTCAATCGTGTCTTGCAAAGCTACACTAAGAATAAAACGTGTTTTTATGCCAATAAGTGCTATACAGTAGAGTGATGGGTTAAACATATTCAATAATCCCAGTGGTTTGAAGTTGGGTGCATTCCAGTGACCTAGTTCACGGCTGCATAAAAAACACGAGTAAAAGTTGTGGTTCAGTTAAGTCAGGGTCTCAAAGCAAATACAGTGAGTAAGCACAGCTTAAGCACACACACACATTTTGTACGTGTACATAAACCTTCAACATTGGAGTGTTGCGTGAGAAGATTATTGTGTCTGCAGAGGTAGACAGTGTCTGCTCTGCTCGGTTAAAGCTTATATAACACAGGCTCTCTCACACCACACGCGACTTTCTGATTGGCCTCATGAGACTCACTGACTCACAGACCCCTCCCCCCTGAAAGCGTCCGTCTGCACTTGAACTGTGAATAGTGACAGTGAAAAGGGCGGTTCTGAATGAATGAACTTAGTTTTTAGAGCTTCCATAGCACTGCACAAACATTTTATATACACTTATTTGTTATTATGAGTTAAAGTTGGACAAAAAGTATCTGGAAGGACTTTAATCTGTTTCAGAGGGAAGTGAACTAAATGAACTAAGAGAAGAAAAAAGCAGAAGAACACTGAAATGAAATCTTACCACTTCTGGATTCAGGACTGTAATCAAATACCAGAGCAGTGCTGCTTTTCGTGACAAGTGAAAAATGAAAAAAATCTGTCTTACATAAGAATCTGAATTCCACTTCTGCCTGCTATGAAGACACATGGGAATGATATTCTTTAGCTACTCAAGCCCCTCTTCCAAAAAAAAAAGACCAAATATAGAGGCGCCACAGCTAAGCCCAAGACCTCAGCCTTAGTCCTCAACTGTGAAGCCTTAAAAAAACCTCCTTCTGGTTGTAGCTTCTAAACTTCATGGACCACCAGAAATGAGAAATATTCTCTGGATATTTCCTGTTCTATAAACTTTGATCAGGTAGCCTGCAAGACTAACACACAGAGAATATGTTAGTTTCTGTTTGAGACATGATGTCGCCAAGAAATGTTTGCATGAAGCTGAAAGAATTTGAGACTTTGTACACAGTTTCTTGCGTAAAACAGACTATTCAATTGTCACTTGAAATTGTACTTGTTCAAAGTTAGAAAACAACACAGGCCAAGACACGTAACACTGACGTCGTTTCTGTCATGCATTTACAGCAGTGTGAGGAAGTCTCTTCGTCGTACTTTGGCACCTGCACAAAAGAGGAATCGTCTGTCTTTTACCAAAACCACAGTTCTGGTAAACAGCATACTGTGTCAGCTGTTCACTTCACCGCACACTTCCATATACATTTAATCAGCGCAGGATAATAAAAACACACAAATCCACTGTGTTGACAGGACACAAGAAGCAGAGACAGACGTGACGAGCACATCTCCTTCTACCTGACCTTCAACAAAACGTGTCAATATCTTTAGCATTTTTTTTTTTTTTTGGTTTGCCATATCCTGCATCAGCCAGAAGAATCAGATAGACAAAGTGCCACTTTCACGGTCTCTCTACGTGTTTCTACGTAAAACAAACACAACACCAGCCGTCAGGACAGTTATGTGATGCCAAACTGAGCTGTGCATGATAAAGTCTGAGGGCAGGGACCGGCCTGGCATCACTCCCTGTACTGCGTGTCTGTGCTAGCAAGGCTGGCTTCTCAGTAAAGTTTGAAATTGCGTCATATACTGTATTGATTTTTGATGTTTAAGAGTTATGGGGCCATTGACCATCCAATTGATCATGCTTTATTTGAGTGCTTTTTTTTAATCTGTCTGGATCCATACTACACATTTTTGAAAAGTCTGTCCTGTCCGAACCTATCATAAATCATGTGACATACAATCTAAGCCATGAATTTATCCATTTTATTTTTCTATTTGGAGTCTTTCTTCAGCTCAGTGTTGTCATTCATTCATTCACTTTTTAGGATATATGTTGTGTATGTATTTTTTTTTCTTTTGCAGCCTGAAATTTCTCCTTTTCCCACCCTGTACTTGTACCCTAAAATAATCTTTTGACTAGATGCTGAAGTGGCACTTTATCAGACCTTTGGAGATTAAATAAGAGTTCTGGGTTAAATGGCCAAGTGGTTATGCAAAAAAAAGTAAACAGACTGACTGGTACTACACACAAAGAGGTAACTGTAGCTCATTCAGTGCTTAAGGTGAGTGCTGGGACACTCAGCCGCTCAAGAAGCCTATATCACACATCGTATATCATGTATATCGTATCTACATAATCTCACACACAGCTGTCACTTTTTTGCCCCAGGTTAGATTGGGGCTATTCATTAGTTAGGAATGAGGTTATCTCTGGGGATTTATATAAGAGGTGTCAAGAAAAAATCATGATACATTGATACATTATGTTATCATACTGTATATAGAGTGTAAAGTGGGTCATAATTTAATCAAAGAGAGAGACAGAGAGAGAGAGAGAGAGAGAGAGAGAGAGAGAGAGAGAGAGAGAGGAAAATAGGATTGTCGGGGCAGAGAGTGAGCATTTTGCTGAAATGTCTCTGAGTGCAGGGTAATCTCACAGGCATGTATGAGCATGGATGTGTATGTGTACTTTTAGAGTGTTGTTTGCTCTGTTTCTTTTCTCATTGTTAATAATGGAGACAGCTGAATTATTGTATTAATTTCCCAGCATGCACTTCTCATGCAGTCTAATGAAATGAGTCACCTATTTTCATACATGATGGAAGTAAAAGAAAATGTTCAGACGTTCATAAAAGTGATCAGTTATTACAGATAATTACTAATAATTCATCTATCACCTTGAAAAATACAAAGAGAAGGAAAACATATTTTTAGTCGCACAACAAATGGATTAATTATTTTTAAAGGTTTGGTTGAAGGAAAAAAAAACAATCCTCAAACTTCTGCAACCTTCAGAAAACAAGGATTACATGGAACTTGTTGGTTCAGTCTAACTCTCAGACACAATCTATTGAGCTGTCACACAGCCACTTGACAGCTCAATGATAACAGCATTTACTGTCACAAGATTTATTTTTTTGCTACTCCAGACTGTGTCTAAAAGCACTTGAAACAGGCTGTTCTTAATAAAGGGTTGTTGTGACAGCCAGACTACTTGACACACATCACTTTGAGGAGTCGTCTACATTGTCATGATAAGAACACGCGTGTATAATGTGAAGCTGGGAGCAATATGCTGTGGGTGTGTATCTTACACATTTATGTAACACTTCCATGAAGCCTAAAGCGTCAATATGCGTGAGTCACTTAAGTGTTCTTAAGTTGTGGTTTTACAAGTCTTCCTTGTAGCACTTTTCACACCTTGTACAATATTGATGAATTTGTTCATTAATAATGTACATGGTTCTGATGCTAATCTCTATTCATGGTATTCAGTTGCCAAGTAATAATCCTGTGTAATATTGTATTTCTATTTTGGAGTATTGGGTACAATTGTGATCGCGTACTTTATGCAGAAAACTAATAAAAACATAAGCAAATAGTAAACAATTCTGGTTGAATACCTAAGGCTCAAGTGCAGTCTAGACAAGTTGAGTTTGTCAATTTGGGACCTTTGACCCGTGTATTCAGCAAAGTCAGAAAAAGACACCCTTGCACCCTCTGAACCCGCCAATATAGAATCTGATCTGTATGTTGGGCACCTGTTTGTATAAATAGCTGTTGCATAAGTCTCAGCATGAGCTCACTGGAGAATGTGCACCAGCAGAGTTGTGTTTGTGTTGGCTGCATGTGTGTGTGTGTGTGTGTGTGTGTGTGTGTGTGTGTGTGTGTGTGTGTGTTTGCATTGCATGTGTCCTTAAAAAGCATTTTAGTTTATTTTGAATATTAGCATGTGTGTGTGGGTGCTTGTGAGTGTTCCCCGCTTTCTTTCCACGCAATAGCACTGATGCTGCGTTCTTTACCGCGAATCTGCAGAGCAACGCAGCGGGGTGGCGCGCCTGAATCCAGGACATGTTATGAATATACTGCTAACCTTATCGTCTGCAGCGTGGGAGGATAAGGGATGACCACAACCATTCCAAAACAGGCAAACACACGGAAGGGGGGAAAGGGAATGAGGCTGACATGTGACATTTTATTGCTGAAGCAAACATATTGTTGCTGATTTGTTGCAATTCTTCACACTCTTTGTGTGGTTTTCATTACGCAAAGTTGTTTTGTTTTTTTTTGTTTTTTTCTCAATAAGACACCCCTGACAAAGGACGTATTTGATCCTTGCAGCGTCTTTGGGTTCGACTTATCTTTGACACACTGACAGTCTTTTATTCTCTAGGACGAGGGCCTGCATATTCTAATATTCAGTGTATGACCAGTATGTACTTCTCGTGTAACTTTCAATATCCGCAGCCTTGAGACCTGTCAAAGCCTTCACAACAGTACTATGTGCATCTCACACCATGCTTCAATAAGAGCTAGCGTCTCTCTCTCTCTCTCGCTCTCTCTGTCTCTCTCTCTCTCTCTCTCCCTCAGGCTGTCAGCCTGAGGTGGAGCAGCTGGGAATGTTGTTTGCTGATGTGTCTCCTCTGCAAGTCGACACCTCTGCAGACCTCAAAGCTCACCGACGAGGCTTGATGACAAATGATTTAAAGATCATAGAGGCTGTGAACATGCGCATCTTTATGTCTGATGAATTACACTGGAGACATTCACTAAGACCACGTCTTAAAAAAAAAGTTCAAGCTAAATCATCATGCGTTTTTACTCACACATTTAAACAGTGTGATGCGCGTTTAAAGAATGCCCACATATGCTGGGTAGTTGGCATGCGATGTATGTCTTTTAAATAGATGGAAAATTCGATATATGTGGAGACAGATAGGCTACAATGAAATTTTTTTCCTGTCCATATTTTTCCGTTGAATATTGTGCTTTTATTATGAAACATTCTGAGCATGATTGAAATAACAGATCCACAAAATGTAAAAAAAAAAAAAAAAAAGTGTATTGAGACAATCTCTGCATTCGCAATGCCCTTTTTTACATTTTGTGTAGAGAGAACAAGAGAAGAGAACAAAGGTTACAATGTGACCACACAGTAATAATTAAGTCATTTTTCAGTTTGCCCCCAAGCGTTCTGCAGGTGTCACATTTGGCTGTAAAATATCAGTGTTATAGCTGTGAGTGTCAAAGAGTTGAATGTGTGTTTACATGTTCTTTACCTCTTGGGGTTGATGTTCACACTGTGTGTTAATAATGTGTCTGTCAATAAAAACCTGTTATGTAATAAACACAGTGTGTGACCTGCTCCGCTAACACACATGTATAAACCCTATTTACGACTGTGGGATCCTATTACATACCAACTGTTTTTTTAACTGTCACATCTAAAAAAATCCATTTAGAATTATTAGCAATATTTAAGAGTGACACATTTGTCCCTTTATGCCCTATGATGAATTATCGTGTACATGCAGGCGTTAACAACATAACTGCCATTCATTCGTCTTATTATGTCATTGACACCTTTTATCTCAACTGCACCCAAGAAAAAATGTTGAACATTGAAGAACATCCTATCAGTGTTCAGGGTGACAAAAAGAGCTGAAAGAGTGAATCTGCTGCGCACAAACTAAATACCCCCCCCCCCCCCCTCGTCGGTCGAGAGAGGGGGGTAGAAAGAGCTACAGAGAGAGAGGGTTTACCTGCTTTTGACGCAGACACAGAGTGTGTGAACTAAACACTATAGGCCCTGCATCCCCACCTTCTTAAGTTTTTCATTAACATTAAAACAGAAAATAGCATAGCTATCACTTTTTTATAGATTATTTTACTGGTTTTACAGGTCAGCAGATTCTATTGAGTGGTACCCCAGTACAAATAGGGACAACTACACGTCCATGTGTAACCTGTCTGGTAATATGTCTTTGAGGACAGGCTCTTTAGCGTTTCAATTGTGCATATGTAACAACAGAAGACAAGAGGATTGCTTATTAGTCTGCCCTCAAACAGAGGTGCAGCTTTATGTCAACAGGTCTGATCCTGAAGAAATTAAATAAAAACGGTTACAAAACAAGAAAGAAGGCAGACTGAAAGAGAGTGGTTGAGGCGGTATCTGTGATGAATAACAAATGGAATGCAAAAAGAAATTAAATAAAAACCAACAGGGGTGGCCCGTCTTGTAATTTGAAAAAAACAAAACAAAAACAAACAACAACAACAACAAAAAAACGTGTTTTTATAGCTGCCAGTATACAGCAACATAAAGATTCGGCCCAGTAGCCAGCAATCATTTCTGATCCACAATAGCTGCACACAGCTGGGGACAGGTTAAACGACCGTAAAGCAACCCTTATAAAGTTCACAACCCCGGAAAACCACAGGAAGGCAATAAAGCATCAGAGAACATGCTGTTCTGCCATCCTGAAGGAGCTAAATGAGGCGGGTTGCCTATGTTAAAGCATGACTGTGCAGGTGTGAACTCCGACGGTTGTCTGTAATTATGATTTGATTATATGTGTTTGATAATGAGATTGAATTATATGTTCCATTTTGGAGGATTCAAAGCTAACATGGCGTAAACAGGAGATGAGTTCTTCTTGTCGTGCAGTAAATGATTGAACTAGCTCATTATCTTTTCAAATATTTTCATTCCAGGATTGTTCTCGAGAAGGTGCCAGACTCAATGTTACACAAGGTTTTGGCATCACCTGTTATTTAAGTGTCCTTGTATTGAGCTTGTCGACACGGCTGGGAAAAAAGAATGGAAATGTTTTTGTGGCAATTCAGACGTTTTTGTTTGGGTTTTTTTCTTTTTTTTCTTTAACCAGGATGAGTTGAGAGTCTGGAAAGCACGAGGAACTCTAACTTCTGTCGAGTCAGCTTGTTTTTTCTTTCTTTTGTGAGTTTCCAAGAAATCCGTCTGGAAACTCTGAAGTGCTCACAAGACCGCCATCTAAGAGGACACTTAGATGGCGGAAAGAAGGCCCACTAATGGTCATGTGACACACACACCACATGCTCTAAAGCTGTGTTTTGATCAAACACAAGAAATATTTACAGAAAATCATCATGTTTTATACAAAGTTTGCTCACGTATAGGAAAAACGTGAGACTATAACAAAGAGGAAGGACAATGTCTTTCTCTCAACTCAAATTCTCAAATTGCACAATAGTTTATTGTGTTTTCTAAACACCACAGCCTAAGTAGTTTTCCTTTCGAGGCGTCAGTAAATATTTACAGGAACGAATGGAAATGTGATCTATGACTAAAAAGATTGTCATGGCAAACCTAGATTTTTCCGGTCTGCAGGAGACGTGAAACATCACAATAACATGATTAACTATGAAGTACTCTGATGTTCTTCGCTCTGTGTTTTAGAATAACTTCTCTCATAAACATCTTTATTACCTCCTGTGTCCGCCTGTACTTCATATTCACATCAGACATATGGAAGCTTTCAAAGCACATATTTAATAGAACTACACTAAAGACACAATAACGCAGCCATCATTTGTTGCATTAGTGACACCTGTTCCTCTCAGAAGGTCACTGTAAAACACCGCTCTGAACCTCCTCACCATTAACACCATCAAGTGTCCACATGTGAGGAGAAAGTCTCCCGTTGGTTTGTGGACTGCCATCTTCAGCATCAAATTTTGAATTGAGTTTGTTGCCATCTTGTTATCGTAGAAACAGAATACTTGAAGGAGGTGCATACCAAAATGGTCAGGTTGAGTCACTTGCAGCTGATTGGACGCCAAGCAGACTTGGCACCAACTTTCAGGAGAGATGAATATTTGAATATAAGAGAACATTTTTAAAGTTTTACACAAGGAAACATGGAAATGTGTCTTAGAAGGTCTTTGGCGCTTGGACTCTACGGGTGTTTTTTTTTTTGTGTACATGTGTTCAGAGAATGACTGTTCTGGGCAGGAACAGAATAAATCGCCGCCATGGAGTCCAGACACGAGTGGTGGTTAAGGCGGATGTCTGGCTGATGTTCCTGCAAAGACAGGTTGTGATAAGGAGTTGAAGGGAAACAAGAAACACCATGCATGAAGGGACTAAAAAGGCAGAGGAAGATTCACATTTAAAAAGGGACCTTAAGGATGATAGGCTAACACTGATGGAGAGATGCCATGCTACTAGTTAGATGTGGCCAGCTAACAAGACAGATGATTATCCAATGACAACCCCAAAACCAGCACCGACAGCGTAAATGTGACTGTGACTTGATCCCAGGGATAAATATAAAAAAAGACAAATATATACAGCCGTCTTCCTGACTGAACTTACACTAGAACGTCAAAGTTAAGGCAGACAGACTTAATTATGCAAAACTTTAACCATAAATGTCATTAATGTTACTTCATAATCAATTAAATCAAATGTTTGTCATAACTTTCATTAACTACGGACTTACTCCGAGTTACAGCTCCAGTGGCAATTAGAGGAACTGCAACGTATGACCATTTGCCGTTTTTATTTTGGCTATTCATCTGTCAAGTGTCTAATAGGAGGACATGAACCTAAACATAACTAACAACTGGTGTGACAACATTGTTTATAAGTAATGTGTTTTTTTTTTTCGTTCCCCCCTGTGTGTTTTGACTTATAATAAGTCACAACAAAGGAATTGTTTCTTCTGTACTTTGTCCCTATAAATAGGACAGTCTCAGTATGTTGGTTATTATCCTCATCTGTTCTCTTTTTCCTGACATGACTTGCTTCTTTGGCCACCCTGAGATCCACCCACAGCACATAATAAAAGGAGACTTAACCTGGATTTGGCGACTTTGTGCTGATATGAAGACGTTTTAACGGATTATAGATGAGAAGGTAATCCCATTTCAGCCTGCACATGAAATGTGTCTATTGTTGCTTATTAATTATGTGCTTATGATGTTTAATTTTGAAATATATGATTGCAATGTTAATAACAGACTGTTATTTTGTATAATGTGTTTATGAATGACCAAAAGGGGCACTCTATTGTAACAAAACTATATTCCCATGGTTTTCTGGAGTTCATTTCTTACCCTGTTTACATCTTACATTTCCTGCAGTGAGATGGCTCACTTCACATGGGCTGAAACTCGAACACAAAGATGGGGGATGTTTACCTCACTGAAGCCACAGTCACACAAATAGCACCACAATGGAGGCGGGAGAGTTGCATAATCCTTCCAAAAGCCAAACCAAATAACTGTTAAAGCCTGTATTTGTGGTAGAAAGTAATATGACCGAGAACACGTTGAAGTTAACCGATCCACAAACTGAACTTTTTAAAACGCTGTCTTGTCTTTGAACATGTGCGGAGGTTTAGTGAATTTACCTTCTCCTTAAAGTATACCACAAAAAAAAAACTTATTTCATCTGTTATTATATTCACTTGCATTCTTATTGCTCGTGTCAGATACAGCATGTACAATGTTAATTATAGATCAAGGCACAGCCGGACCATAATTACAGCTGTTCAGCGCTGCAATGTGCAGTTTATATAAACTTTTCCTCTCAATATGACAAGTCTTTTTATAGAGGCACAACCAGTACTCATAAAATAACCATCACCAGACTTCATCTGTTTTGAAACTATCTAAGCAGCTATCCCAGAAAAACAAATTTAAACAACACCACAGAGACTTGTTAGAAATTTAAAGTGCAAAATCATGTTGCTTTCACATATTTAAGGACAGTTTTAAATGTTTCTTTTGGATATTAATCTTATATAAGTAAGCACAGCTTGGGATATGTACATTGTCTTTGTTTTGCAGGTTATGCAACCATCTCCCCTTTGACCCTGCATGTGTCACATGTTAGGGTTGGGGGGTGGCTGCACGGCTTTAAATTGTGTGCAGGCTCTTGCTGTGCAGCGGTGCCATGAGCGGAGGGTATCGCTATGAATCCCAAATCAGTGGCTGCTTGACCTTTTGTCTCTCTGAATAAGATGTTCTGACCTGCCATGGCAGGCATTCCTACGGTGGCTTTGATCGGCTGTGACACAAACGCAGCTGATATATTATGAGAAAAGAGTGGTTCTCATGTGATCAGTCATAATAACAAGGGACCAAGCCTCTGTGACGCTAAAAGTGTTGTTTTAATTTTGCAGACTTAAGTGTTCTGTTTCTTCTGAAAGCAGTGGAATCTGATTACATCTTTTTTTTTTTCTTTTGCAATCTCAGTAAAATGATACCAGTTCAATAAGTACGTCTGTGATGCTGAAATAGAACAGATAAACTGTTCAGGAAACGGCTTTTAAAAACTGCTTGTGACAATTACTTTGTAAGGCGGGTGCTAACAGGATTTAGCTAAAGTAATAAATCAAACCCACAGTGTGGATTAAGGTCAGACTCTTCAACATCCTCAGGTGAGCTGAACACTTCCAATATTAGAAACAAGACACATTGCAGATCATGACTTACAGTTAGCCGGATAACAGCCGGATAAACACATAGTTCATCAGAGTCCTCCTCCAAAAAATCCAGGCTACTAATAAAATTGATTGATTACAATGAACGTCGAAAAAGTGTGCAATATTTTGTCTACAATGTCGCAGGAGGATTGTTGTGTCCATAAGGCATCCCCGTCACCTTTTTCAAAACCGAAGACTGATAGAGGGATATGATGACAGAATTAGTGCATTTCTATCTTCATGCCACAAACCCACTCAGGTCCACGCTCCGACTCCGACGTCATTTGTTGTGTACAGGCCTGTACTGTTAAGAGTAGTATAGTGCAGGCCTGTACTGTGTTTAGTTTCAGTTTAGTTTATTTGTGTAGCACACACAAAAAAAAAGATGAAGGGGCAAGGAGATGACGAAGCACGACGGACTTGTACAACAGTTCCACCACTTTTCAAAGAGTAGTGCAACCATAGTGGCCAACATTACTAATTTAAGTTTGCTATCCTGCTTTGCTGCTGTAGAACTATACATTTGTCCGTTTGCTGATTTTGCACTGCCCTGCACCTACGTGACGTGCATATAACTAACTCCTTTCTCTTATTTATTGTGTTGACAACTTTGAGGATTATTGTTCGGTCCCTCATGTGTGGACAAAAATAGACTGAAATGTGTCAGAGGAAACGCAACTACATCAGATATGAAAGGGCTCAGCAAAGGCTTTATTTGATTAAGCAAGATTCAAAGCCTAACCAGCATCTGCATGTGGTGCAACAACTGTCTGTGTGAGGCTGCATTTGATACCCTTGTGAATGTTAGCGAAGCGAGAACCATATCTACTTAATAAGGGTGGAGAAGTAACTGGTCGACTGCCAAGACCATAAAGTAATAAAGAAATGAATTGATCCACTTATATAATAGTACAAATGATCTTAATATTTTTATATGTTAGCAATAAATTCATGTTCACATCATCTTTGAGATGAGCCTGATAGAGTGTTGTCGTCCTTTGACCCTCTTTCATTCAGAGTTCCACATTGACACACATTTTACGACCTGTCAACACATTTCTCCAGCGATGTGGAACAGTTTGATGTTATCATGTTATGAAATGATGTGGAGCGCTTGTAACCCTACAGTTAGTTAGTTGTTTTTAATATGAAAAGGCATGTTTCATCTTACATAACGAGTTGTCATTACAGACATCGTAGCTCTTTAATGGCCTTTTATGGAACGAGCAGTGCCGAACACAAGCGCGGCGGTGTGACAGACAGCAGACGTCTGACATTTGTTTGATGCAGCGCACTCTTTCATCTTGACATGATGAATATGCTGACATTCAGGGGACACACAAGTTGTATATGTCTGCATGGAAAGCAGTCCCTCCAAATTATTCCCCTGCATGAGAACCCAACCGCACTGTGGCAAAGCTTCGCTTATCCCGGCACAACCCCTGAATTTCCATCAGAACCAGATGTTCTTTTTTTTCTCATTGCATAACACAAGTAATCCAACACAAACTCTTCCCTGGGCTGCCTGGTTTCAAGCAAGCCCCTATCTAAAGTTTAATACCTCACCTGAGGCTCTTCTCACCCTTTTAATATGTAACTGCATTTAATGGAAAGGGATGTGGAATGAGTGATGCTGTGACTCAGATTGTGTTTGTTCGCTCTTTACCTATTTAGGAAATCCAGCGGAAATGAGAAGTGGGTGCAGGTCTTCAGTCGTTAATGAAAGCAGGACTGTGAACACATCTGACATGTTCACAAGTGAGCTTTTAACCAGGGCTCAGATCAATGTTTGATTTAAAAGTATGTTGTGTAATTTGGACAATGTGGGTTAGAAATGCATAGCCGGATTCATGGTTTTGTTCTTTTTTTTTTTTTACATCTAAATGTGTTACAGGACAAGAATTGTGCCGTTCACACAATGCATATGACTTAGTGAACTTTATTTAAGAAGTTGGGGTTGAAGAAAACTCAAAAAGATCAAGTGAATGATCTTAGAAAACACGATACGGACAAAAAAAACACTATGATGGCTTTTTGGAGAATTTTCCGAAATGGGCGTCAGTTGCAGCTGAAGATTTATAGTGAACTATTTTCAAATTAAAAAGCCACATGCACTAAATTGATCCGAGAACAAACAGTTACCAAACCAGCCCCAAACTAGAGGAACAATTTAATAGTCAAAACAGACTCTGCAATCAAGCCAGATAGTTTTCAGACACTTGCTGACTTTTCCAGTGTGGTCCCACTGTATTAGCCGTTAGCGCAAGCGTGATTAAACTGCACGACCACTTTGTGTATTGGCATTCTTGAGGTGTTCAGGTATCTAGATGTGAGGAGAAAGAGTGACTCTGATTATCTCGTGCAAAAGAGCCTATAAACGTCTGTTGCCCTCCATATTGCTCACAAATGTCTCCCTCAGTCAGTATTCTGCACATCCTGCCTGCCACTAATGAAATCAAGCACTCATTCCACAGAAGCCTTATTGATCAGGACCATCGGTTTCTCAAAGGATCAGTCTCTTTGACAAAAAAAAAAAACAACAGACAACACTGCTTCTTGTTTTAAAGTGAGCAACGGGGAAGATTCCGTGTTTACTCTGGTCCTATTTGATCTGCTGTGGTGACTCTGAGTCTCCTTTTTTTCAGCGATCGATGGATGTGAGCCAGGTCTACGCAGCAGGGAAGCCACAACAGATCCAGTTACACACAAGGCTGCACGCACTGGCTGCCAATTTGTCTGAAGGGAAACGCCAAGAGGACAAACTGTTTTTTTCACTCCGGCAGATTCCAATCCAACAGCAACCAGTTGTTATTACTTCACTATCATTAGTGGTCTCACTGTTTTTGACTTTGGAAAAAAGGGGTGTTCTTTCTAATATTGCACTCCCCCTCCCTCCCTTTTCTAAGGCTGAGGAGCCAAAATGCTGAATTTACCTTTCTATGAACCTCATCTAATGTTGTGTTGAATTCTACAAATCACATGCTGCTCGTCAGGCTGACCCTGTAAACAAACACAAGGCTCACAAAAAGCTGAACACAAATCAGTGTGTAGTCTGAGTGTGATAGATTTCCAAGAATGCAGGGTTCGTTTTTGAACACTGTGTTTTGTCTACACTAAAATTTCAATGAATTTTTTTGTTGTTTTTTTTACGGTGTGTATTCCTCTTACTCTGGGACCAGAAAATGAAATAGTAATAGGTGTTTATACAGCTGTCTGGTCTGTTTTTCCTGACTGAATGATCAATGAATAAATCTCTCCATTGTGCTGAATATGTAACCTGCTAAATCCCCACCAACAGTAATGTGTATATATATATATATATATATATATATATATATATATATATGTTCCTGTACTATCACTGTCATTGTGTATAAGGTAGAGACATAGAAATCCATTACGCTTTCTGACAAAACTTTGGCTGAGTGACAGCAGGAACTCGACATACAGTAGATACTGTATTTTCATAAAATTGGGAAAAAAATTGGTTCTTTTAAAAATGAATAAAAACACAAACTGGGTAAAGAACAAAAGACATTGTGTCATCATCTTGTTTTCTGTAAACATAAGGTTTATTGCAAATGTGCAGTTGTATCCAAGCATCATAGTAAACAACCATTTTAGAGGATACATTACAGCAACAATACCATTATCTTTACAAAAACGTATAGAAACTTTAGCTCTAGCTACAAAAAAAAGACTTCTCCCTGTGAACTCTTACACATGGTCCTGTTTCTTTTTTGTGTGGTTTTTTTGCTGTTGTTGTGAGACATAAAAATGGAAAAGTCTTTGGTAGCTAGAAAACGACAAACAGTAGAGCTCGGTGTGAAAATATGTTCCTCTCTTATAATGGACAGGCACTGTTGTCATGCCATTGTTTTTTTACTACTTGGCATCTGAGTAAGAAAAAGGACCAGATACTGGACAATGCTGCTAATATCAGGAGTGCATCTGCAGCAAAAAAAAAACAAACAAAAAAACCTTGCTTTCCATCTTCACTATGGTGTTTTTTTATGTACAATGTAGTAATATTTGACTCTGAAGAGCTCGGGCAAAGAGAGGGGCAGACATGTTGTCCCTCTAATTTACATGAAAAACTCTCACTGTACAATGCTCCTATTTAACAAACAGCTGATTTTTGTTCAGAATCACTAACAAAAACAGATAAAGCAGGATTAATTTCCCCCACAAGCATTAAGCCCCGACTGCAGACAACACAAGATTACATTTTATGAATCATGACAGTATTTTGATACTGCGGTGGTCCGCCATTTCCAACAGGCTATACTGCAACAACCTCCACCTCTGTTTCCTTAGCTTATTCTGTTGATTATTTGTGTTACGCTTAAATGTACATGAGCAATGTGCAATACATTGTAGTTACAGGAAAAGTCCTTTTTATATGGCTGAAATGTGTTGCTGGGAGTCCTTGTTTTTAAAGATCGGACAAATCCACACGATGGGGCTTTTCTTGTTGAGACCATCTCGGACGGGTCTCCCCTTGGTGATCGCCCACGCACTTTCCAAGTTAGCACCTGCAGGGCGAGCCCGATCGACACCTTCTCACGTCCTTTTTCTGGAGCAAAAAAGGGTGGCCGTAAGAAGAGTTTGGCATATCTTAAAGCAAGCGCTCGTCTGTGTCCTAGTCAGCCCGCTCTCTATTCCCAGCGCCTTTGTCTACACGGACACTACGACAAAGAGTTGGACGGTGTCTGAGGACGGGGCCTGACGTCACACCGGTCAGAGCGCTAAAAGCTCTGTTTTGTGCTTTTCAGTGTCAACAGTTCTTTTTGTGTCCCATCAGTCATTTACAACCGCGATGCTTCACCTTTCAGCGTGTGGAAGGTTTTCTCAGCAGCGGAGACTTTTGTTACTCTTACATTGAAAAATGGAGGTCCATTACTGTTAGGAGACAGTGGCTCTGCCCGCCCCAAGGCAGAGCCACTTACACAGCCGAGCCAGTGCTGTGAATGCAGGTCTGCTGCTGGTCTGAGGACAGGTGGGAGCTCTGATTGTCCAACAGCACATCTGTCGGGACGTGAGACTGGAACTTCTCCAGCTGTTCCGGACTGGCCAGGTTCTTTAGCAGGTAGTTCTCCCTCTCCAGCTGGTTGTTTTTCTCCGCCAGCTCCTTGATTTGCTCTTTTAGGATCTCCACCTCCTCACGCACAGCGTACATTAGGTGGTTCTTAACAAGATCCTGTCAAATCAAACAAGAAATGGATCAGTTATGATGTGAAAACTGGGACATTTGTTAAGCATTTACAGCACATTTTTAAAGTATTATACTATCATTGGTGTGTTTAGCAGCAGAAATCTCATCTGAGATAAAGCAAACAGTCAAGTTGACGCGTACTAACTTTGACCGAAGGGTGTATTGAATGATTTTGCTTTTCAAAAATGTTTTTTCTCTCTCCATTTTTTTCCCTTTTTTTTTTCTTTGGATTTCCTGCCTTCACGTCCTCCTGCATTTGTTTTCTTCTCTGTCACATGCACAAAGCAGTACAGTAGCGTGTGCTGTCATTATGTAACACAAACTCGGAAGTGAATTCATTTAAAAGTGCGGTGTGCACAATTGCCAGTGGAAACCGGGTTTAAAGCATGTCTTAAGGTTTCCCTTTTCGATACCGAAAGCCACCATCGAAAAAGGTCACATCATGATGCTGGTAACATATAAGAGTCACAATCAACCTGCTGGAAATTACTTGATATATGACTTTGAACAGAGCAGTAATAGCTCGTTTAAAAGGCTGATTTTGCATTGCATTCTCCAAGCAAAAGGAACCGACTGTCGTGTGCAACTTGTACTATTATCACAGCATAAGTTGTGTCTTTGTGTTGTGTTTGAGTCTCTTATATCAACTTACCATGGCCTGCTCGATCTTGTTGTCGATGGCCACAACGCTAGCACCAGAGGCACTGGGGAAAAAAAGAAGAAAAGAGGCCATAAATGTCACAGTCACACACTGCTGCAAACATCACGTCAATTCAGTGTTAAACTCCCAATAACACTGCTTTTCGGGTTCCCTGTGCCATGATAATGAAACAGAAAGAGTTCAAAAGAGAAAGGAAAAGCTGCACATGTTATTCACTGTTTCTATGTAATTACAAGCGGATAGGGGATTTCTTGGAGGAAGATAAGGCTTTTATGTAGGTTATTGTGTAACGAGGGAGAAACATTCCAAGTGCTAAACACACAGGTAGACGAATGTGCAAAGTCCAAATAAACAGCAGCGTGCATATGTTAAGACATAGATATTGCAAATGGACTGTACTTGTATTTTGAGGCCTCTGGTAGAATGAGAACAGGCTCGCGTTACGCAAAATTCAAACGCAAAAAAAAAAAAAAAAACACACACCACGGTGTTTGTAAACACACAGCTGTTATTGTCGGATATTTACCTGTTGTCAAGTTTGACCGATACAACATCTCCTCCGACTAGCGAGGAGAAGAATGAGATGGAGAAGTTATGCAACTGGTAAACGGCAACCTCCATTGGCGTTTTGGCGAACATCTCCGTGCTCATGTTCAGGACCACACTCGTTTGGATGATACTTCTCGCCACGTTTGCGACTGGTTGGTTCACCGAAGTGTTTTTTTTTAATATCCGGATTTTTGCTTCGTCTTTTTTTTAGTTGCGATGTACTAAGTCGTTGCTGCTGCCAAAAGCAGTGCTGTGTCTGAGTGTAAGCCTCGCTGCTGAAAACAAGCGACTGTCTGATGCTATTTCTGCTCCAGGCTGCTGTTTATATGGCTCGCCTCTGACGACACATGACGCGCGCATAAATTATGCAAATGAGCGGATGGGTCACATTTTATGGTGCCTTCATGTACCGATTAAAAAAACTGATTTCAGCACACGAACAAAAACAACCAGCCTAGCCGAGCATACTTTTACATAAACCGACAGAGAGATTTTTTTTTTAAGCGTGCATGATCACGCACTAATAATCCAATAAACACGAGCCTTGCTAATGGAGTGTTTGGGACTCTGACTTTACAAGATAGAATACTTTTATTATTGTGCTGGTGCTTTAGTGGTGCTAAGCAAATGCTATAATAACACATACAGCAATAAAACTGTTGCGATTGAATTTACAACTTAAAAGAGTAAAACCTTCTTTTTATTTCAATGCATCACACGTGGCCATGTAAACAAGCCATGTAACACATTATAGTGTGCAATTATAAGCCAGTTAAACTAAAGCCCAAAGCAAAGTCGTCAACGATGAGTTTCAAAATGCATATTGGAAGTAAACATCGCCTAAGGATTTTAATGGAAGCATTTGAACGCAGCATTTTCTGCCCTCCCTCTGAACTTCTGTCTTCTGCATTTCACCCACAGACCGAAATCTGTATTAACCGACGAAATACATTATAACCATGAGGACAAGACGTGCAACCACAGAATGTATACATAACTCGTGTTGCTAATAAACACACTTGTTTTAATCACAAAAAGGTCTCGTGTCTTGACGATATGTATCATCTGATCTTCATGACAATTGCAGACCTCATCAATTTCATTTAAAGAAATTTAAGTTTTCTTTGAATATTACAGTCAATCATATTCATTTAAAATCTATTGATTTGCCTCAAGTTTCTTGTGCAATTTAATTAATCCACACACATGCCTTTACCAGGTAACTTGATATGACTGACAACAATAACACAATGTTCCCATCAATTTATTGTTGTTTGTTACAGTACATGCTATAACGGAATGTCTTGCACCATCCTGACACAGGTGATTGATATCTGCACAGGTACTTTTCCAGCATATCTCCCGGTAAATTTCCTTTCAGCCTATGTATGAACTCTACCGGTCTCTAGTGGTGAAAACATAGAATACAACATCCCACAGGGAACTATATATTTGGCTGGAGCTTACTTCCTGCAAACCCTGTTTACTTGGGATTTTCCATTGTCCTTTACCATATCCCGACCCTATCATATGGCCTTTCATCTACAGGTTGTTTTTCCTGCATGGAAATGGCCCAAGGACACTTTAAAATATACGTCCTTTTCTATCTTTTAATACAGCTTGCATGTAAGCCTGTATGATTTCATGTTAAAAATTATGTTAGGCCTACTTCCCAATGGACTCAACGACAAAGCTGCAGGATATCTTAGGCTAACAAACTAAACAAAATTGCAATTAATTTGTTGTACAAACCACGACTTGTGTATTACGCATCCACTCATTATATATCATTGGAAGGTGAGATGGAGATCCATTGGACAAAACTGAAGCACAGATTTTTTTTATGCATGACCTCTTGCACTTCTAATGGTCTTTTGAACTTAACTGATATGACATGTGACGAAATGTTCTGAGCCTCCTGCAAAGTGTAATAAACAAAAAAAGGCAGGCTCCAAATGGTGTTTTTTTTCCTCTCGCATTGTTGACTGAGGGTTTTATTGAGCAATAGACTTGTTTTCACTGAGGCGTCCATGCAGGTTTTAATTGCTATAATGTATTTGCTCAGCACCTCTTTGCTATCACATTATGATCCTTTTGTTGTTACAATTATCTGATTCAATACTAATCAAATATCAATTAGAGAGCCCCTGTTGCATGATCAATTTTGCACATAAACACCAAGGACTTAACCAGCTAATTGAATTATATGGAAATTCCCAATTTAGGGGACTCGTTTCACTGTCAGACCCCCTCCAAAATACTGGTATTTTTTATACAAATCCTATATTTTTACATATGGTTGCAGCCATGATGTTTGTAAAACTGTATGCTTACAATATAAAATAAAAATTATTTTCTTTGCCTTTTTGGAAGAAATTTTTGATTCTGATTTCTGTTAAGTAAGCAAAGGTTAATGTTGTCAGGGTTTTTTTGGTTTTTTTTTTTTTTAAAGAAAAGGGAGTTCTGTTATGTAACGAAACAATCAATGTGGAAAGGCTGACTCTGGGTAGGCCTAACAAGGCTAAGCAGAAAAACACATTGACTGGGCATTAGGACCCATAGTGCCTGTCGTCTCAGATTTCATGCTGTGACAGTACAGCTGCCAGGTTTAATATCAGGCCCTGCTCTGGTGATGAGGGGCTGCTGAATTACCTTTCCCTGCTGTGATAGTCCCATTTAAAAGGGCAGCGGGGGGAGTCGCTCCAATTGCCTGTGGCTGAAGCTGAGATGCACAGATACCACAGACAACAGGGAGCCGTCCTGCACAGTGAAAACATGCTGTGAAATGAAGGAAAGAATACCTAATGTGCCACATGCAGAAAAAGATGAGAGGCTAAAAGGGGGATTCTCTATCATTCATGCTTTAACCCCACCAGCACAAATCTTAACAAGGGGAAGACATACAGCAACAACAATAGCAGTTCTAGTTTAACCTGAGCAGTGGTTTCTAAAAAGTTTAAGCGCCAAAGACATTGGCCTTTGCTGCATTTCGTAGAGAAAAAAATGCACCCTTATTCTGAGAAACTCGTGTTGACTGACCATATTTGGGGCGTGCCAGTGAGTCACTCTTATGCTAGGCCATGGGCAACGCTTTCCATCAGATGTCCCCTGTGCAAGAGCCAACCACGTTATATAATACCGTGATTCATCTGCACCGATGGCTGAAGAAGAATGAGGCTGAAACACGCCGCCAAACTCAAGCCTTCTTTTAGAAGCAGAATTTGAGGATTTTCGCACACCAGATTCACTATGTAGGAAAATTGGTGAAAATCCACACCAGAGTAAAAAAAAAAAAAAGAAAAAAAGTTTGAGATCACTGCATGTTGAAAAAGATACAATGTGTTAGTCTTTTAACTGATCACATCCAATCTGCACTCTTACAATTAGGAATGCATGGCGTGTGTGAGCGTGTGGTCTGGGAACACAGTACTGCCATAGGCTGTGGCCATCGGCCGTCCCTGAGGAAGCTGGAAGTGTGGCCACCAGGCCTGGTTACAGTACATCCAATGAATACTAAACACACCACATACACAGCTCAACATACATCAAAACACCCTGGGGTGGTTATCATTATCACAACACCTATCTCTATAGCTATGTAAACTATAGGCATGTGGCCTTGGTCCTTCCCAGGAGGTTTGTATTTATTTAACAGAACGACATTTTCCGTCCTTCAATGGAATATAATATTACTTGAGAAGTCGTATAAAACATGCAGTGCATGTAGAAGATGATCGCAGAACTTATTTTGTTGTCCAACAGCTGGTAGAGATGTCATTCTGTCTGCTTAGACACAGTGTTGAACATTGTGCTACACATTTATTAAAACAGAGAATACATTCTGAGGTTTATTTCAGAAATGTCATGTTCTGTTTTGTTCTATACATATTCAAATCCATTCTGCTTCAATCCATTCTACAACCACAACACACCACCAGTCCATCTTCTTCTGAACTGTCTTTGAAGTGCACACTTGTCACTCACTCACCATGCCAGACCTCGTCTAACACCGGATCAAATCTTGACCACCTCCCGTTTCTACACTTACCGCCGATCGGGCCTCTTGAACAGACCTGGTGAGTAAGGAGGCGAATAGCTCATCACTCTCTCAGGGTAGCTGAAGTGCTGGTGGTGGCAGCAGAACCTCGGGGGCGGTTCGGCTAAGCGCAGGGCGCACAGCGTCCTGGGAGAGGGTGGCATGGTCCCAACAGGGGGAAACAGAGTGGGACGCGTGTGAGTCTGTCCCATCTTTGCAACCAAATGGAGAAAAAGCAGGAGCACTGCGACTGTTTGCTCTCTGGTCTGCTGATCTTTGTTCTTGACTACTGTGTTCTCAAAGCACAATGAGACAATTGAGTCGGTTCTTCGTGATATGCAGCCATAACTGTGAGTGCCACGCTCAGACTGGCACTTGTATGATGTGTCACCAGTCCAGCGGAAGACAATGGGCCCATGAGACAAAATGAAGAAGACTTTTAAAAAAGGGTGCCAATTGTTTCATTGCTATAGACAAGGACAGAACCAAGGATCCTGAAGGGAACATGTTATTTGTAACTAAACCTGTCCTAAAAAAAAGAAGGCTATGCCAGCGGAAAAAAATACATACAGATTAAAGATAAATTGTTACTCAACTGCGAATAATTTGCAGGAAAAATCATGCTGAGACACACATATTAGCTCAGTGATTTTTTTATGTAACATTTCAGATTCTCTGCGTGCCGTTCATGTTCATCAGTTAAACTCTAATCCTCCTTGTCAACATGTTTGTAATTAATGTATTAATGTTTGCAGAGCTTTTTGCTGCAGGTAAAGGTGTAACAGCAAAAGTAAGCTGCCCTCGTTATGATTAATCGCAGACGGCTTTCTAGTTGGACAGGTCTGCACAAATGTCTCACACCTCTGTCTCTATAGTTAATCCATTTTCTGCTAATGGAGACATCTGATATTGTGTGCGGATTGTGCCGCTCAGACGTCTGCGATGTTACATCACAGACAGCCTTAAAGAACCAGTTTCTGCATGTTGCCTTTACAGGGAAAAAGGTTTTTGGTTTGATGCATTTTAACATTTATCCCTGGGTGGATCCCAGGTGATCTGCCTTTGTCTTGCATCATCAGAGGGTCTGGATGACTTGTACAAGGCATGTTCACGCCTATTAAATCAGGAGCAGTCTATTTCAAACCAAGAACATGTAATCCTTCTACATTGTGCTTAGTCATGCAATTTCATTTGAAAGATGTTTTCCCTTTTTTTAACTTGAAGCTTAACATCTTCACAAACATCGAATGACATTTGGCCACTTCTGTCTATGAAGATGGATTCATGACTTTGTATCTTATGAGAGCAATTGGTGGCATCAACAACAATGATGTGTCTGTTTCTTTGCAGTCTAACGCAAACTGTCGAGCGCTTCTTGTTTAGGTGCCACACAAGTGGTGCCAGGTGATTACATGTCTCCAGACAATTATCGCTTCACACACGATCAGTATTTTCTGTACAAACATGCAGGGCTTCACATTCACACCTAACTGAGTGCCATGAAATGATGGGGTGTGTGTTTTTTTTTTTTTTTTTTTTTTTAAATATATTTTCATGAACAATTTAATGAATGTAGGATAAAGAGAAAAATTAATGGGACGTAGAGAAAACATTTTAAGATGTCAGTAATGTGATAGATTCTGTTATTGTGAAATAACAGAAAAAACTTTTTTTTAAACACTGATTAAATAATCATTTAAGGCTTTAAACGCTACAGAATCATGTCATGAGCTCTCAGCATTACTGTTTTTCACACATACTTTCCAACTTATGTCGGGGTTCTGTATTTAGCTTACTCATCCGTTTATGGAGGATCTCATGTACAATATAACATCAGCCTGTGCGATGAGCTGAACTTCATTATCACCGAGAAGACACGGAAAGAACTGACGCTCAATTGCCTTGCTTTGATTTCTCTGTGACAACACAAAGCCCCACTTTAATGCTGTTCCCTTCCTAAGAATTACTTTAATGCTGTTCCCTTCCTAGGAATTACCACATTTAATTTCACTATTTCAAAGTGGTAATAAGTTCATTTAAATTAGCCTTCACTGGAACTAATAGCAGTTTATTACAGGACGAAGAGGACTGCAATAAATGATGCCATGCACAATATATTGCAGTTAACAAACTCAGGGATTTTGTTAACAAACTCAGAGGTCCAGAGGAGGGAGTTATTGCTGCATGGTGAACCCCACACACCCCTAAATGTAGAAATCACAGTATGTTCTAGCCCACAGAACCCCTCTATATCTTTTCATGCCAACACGTGTACACATGGAAACACACACTCCAGATTATGCGCTCTACAGCAGAAAGCATTAGACTCTTGGGGTGTGGATGCAGTTAAGTGATCATGCTAATGGCAGTGTAGACGCTCTGCAATAGGTCAAAGGTTGTGGAGTCAATTGCCCATGCAGTGTTAAATAGCAGTGAACTTTGTTATTAGCTTTGTCGGAGCCCTTTGACTCGTCACAGGTCGCTTACTTTACCACGGAAATTTATGAGAGAGCAGCTCATTATCTTTTCTCGCTGGTGTATTAAAATGAATTTGAGTTTGTAATCTTACTGGGTGTTATTCTTTCAGGAATCTTTAGTTTAAAAGGAGGGCAAAGATGTTCATGCTGTGTTTACACAACACAAAGTATGTATAGTTGTACCGGAAAGTCTGGATGGCTGTCACTTGCATTGTACCTGAAAAAAAAACGGACTGTTGGGTTGGATCAAGGTCTGGGACGAAAGGTTACTGGGTTCACTGCCATCTGTCCATATTCATCTGCCTATGTTCCTGTAGTGTACTGTAACCTCAGCTGTTGTAGGTGGTGTAGTTATGTGTTCTGAGTTGCCTTAAATTGGGGATTGCTGATGTCACACTAATGGGTACATACTGCACTGAAATCCATCATACAAGTGTTGAAACGCTGAGAAATGTAAATCGAGCTAGGAAGCTGATTTATACACGTGGGTTCATTCCAAGGCGATACATTAGTTATACTATGCTATTAGCAATAAATTGGCTGGATTAATTTTTGTAATCATTTTTGCTAACTGTGCCATATGTTGGGCAATAATGTTGTCCTCAGCAAGTTTTTTTGAAAATGGGTTTGGCGGTGATTCCTGGTGCTGATGCTTGTTGTTTCACGCCATCCCTCACGCTCTCTCTCACCACATTTCCTATTACTCTATCTATCTCCAATCTACAAATAAAAGAGAAAACTAAAAATTCTATTAAAATAGATTTCAAAAAACCTTTTGAGAATATCTTTAAGCGAATTTCTGAAGCTATTGGCTACAAGAATAATTACCTTCATGATAAATAATATATATTTTTAATTATTTTATCTATAAAGGTGTTCTGATAATGCTATTTGCTTCTTAAAATGTATCCATTCCTAGACTTGATATGTGTCCGATAACCCTTTGTTAGTAATCAGTTTTACAAATACATATAATTGTCATTTTCTTTAACAGCTGGAGACTATTCACCATGGATGGATGCCATGTTTGACTTGCTGGCCTGCTGACAACTAAACAAAAGAAAAACAAGAAGCTAGCAACAACTTAGCTAATACTCTGATAAAGTTCTTTCATTTGTCCCCTCGTGTTTAGGGATCTACACTTTAAATCACAATAAAAACTGCCTTCAATATTTGATAAGGACATAGTGATTATACGCACAGTTTTAAATGAAGTTTCACTGTTAGCTAGAAGCACGCTGTTCTTCTTTGCTATTCTCAAACAGGAGTTACAAGTGGAAGCAACAAATGTACTTCATTCCTTTCGTTGTAAGCCGTTGTTTACATGGAAACAGTTTTGATTAAATAATAAATGATGATATATAAAGCTGTGTTAACTGAATAACTTACCAGATAACACATTTTAGATACTAGAAAGAAAAAAATCCAAGTTTAAGAATGAATGACAAAAGGATACTGATAAAACCCCCCAGTCCTGCTTTTTATTCTTACCTTATATCTAGTCATCATTCTAATTTTACCACCTTTTCTCTGTCTCATTACCTCTCTTCCACACTTCACCCTTCTCTCTGTCCTGCCAAGTTTAAACCTGCCTGAGCCTGCAGCTGTGTGACCTAAGTCACCGGCAACTGGGACACTGGAGGGATCTAGGGCCTGGATGAGCCGTCCCCCCCAGTGCGTGTTTGTGTGCTTGCTTGTGTTTTTGTTTTTCTGTGTGTATGTCTATGTGTGTGGTTGGACACACGCTTGCATACGTGCTCACTCTCACACGCCTGGCCTCGTTAGCACAATCTGGATTTGACTGGATGATAGGCACCCTGCAAACTTTCACCGTCAGTGTCATCTAAACAGAGAATCGTTCCCACAGACTCCAGCAGGCTTGTCCACTGAGCTTAACAGCTAATCCGCTGTCACCTGCAATATGACGATGGAGCAATGGCAAATTTCCCACGGGTAATACGAGATGAGTCATTGGAGGTCATTGCTAAAGACAGTAAGCGTTCAATATTTCTACGTAAGACAAGACACTTAAATACAAATGCAAATTGAGAACCAAATTCTATTTCATGTTTAACTTTTAAAAAATCATAATTTGATCAAATCTTAAGAGTGATTTTTTTGGCTGATTTTCCAAAAATGTCTTGTAACATGTACAGATTGCATACTATCTTGGCCTCCGAAGAGGAACATACTAAGGTTATCATAAGTCGATTTGAAGGTGTCTGTCGTTGAGTGTTCCGTTTAAAAATAAAATCTTTGCTCTTGTTATTTTCATTTTCCATTATTTCTGATACTTTCCAAACCTTTAGGGGGATTTCAACCTGAGTTCATGGAACAATAAATCATAGATCACACAAGTCCTTGACATGTCCAGTCGTGTAAATCATACAGGACAGAGATGATATAACGTACAAAAGCGGATTGTCTGACCAATGTAATGACTTGTGACTGACAGGCTGAACTTGTCACAATATGAATGAAAGTGAACCAACCAGCATTGCTAACTACATCAGATTCACAGTAGCATGACGTCCACTGTCCAACTGGTCTGCAAATTGGAGCAAAGACAGTAGTAATGTTGCCATCTTGAAAGCGTTGGGTCACTTTGTTGACTGACAGCTCCAAGACCTAATCTTTTTATCTAAAGTATAATCTCAATCTACGGCTAGAAGTTAGAAGTTACACTTTATTAATCCCACGAGGGGAAATTCGTTTTTTTTACACTCTGTCTAACACACACATAGGCCGAGATACACACTCATGCACAAACAGGGTTCCAGTGACATGCATTAATGGAGAGGTCTCAGAGTGAGGGGGCTGCCCACAGCGAGCGCTCCAGAGCAGTTTTGGGGTTCGGTGCCTTGCTCAGGGGCACCTCGGCAGTGCTCAGGAAAATGGACTGGCACCTCTCCAGCTGCCAGACCAATTTCCGGACTTGGTCCGTGCCGGGACTTGAACCGGCGACCCTCCGGTTCCCAACCCAAGTCCCTACAGACTGAGCTACTGCCGCCCCAAGTCAAAGACTACAAGTCAAAGACAGCAGTGACCATAGCTGCATTTCATCAAACTTACTCATCCTAGCCTGAGGAAGTTTCATCAGCCAGCCTTCTCCTGATCTCGACAAGCCAAACAAATCATTTTACTCTCTTTCAACAAGACCACAGGAATGACTCAGATCACAATCAGTTTTTCTCTTTCCACACACACTAAGACCCAGGACAGAGAGAGCTGTAAATCTTTTGGGTACTAATAAAACAATACACCAATGGTATTGGGGGAGGGAGGGTTATGTCTTAATGCTGAAATGTATACAGATTCTCAGAAGGTGAGACCATTTGATGCCCTTGAAAAGACTTGTTTGAACACAAATTCTGGTTTTACGGAATTTGCGTTCAAACAGGATCTGGACTACTTCTTTTTGGTACTAAATGTTCTCTCCAGATCTTTAACGTTCACTCCTGAGATCGTACTCACTGTATGTGTTTTATTTCAGAGGCAGGTCTATTGAGGAGTGAGATTGATTGCACGTGCAGCCTCTGTCCGTTAGGCATCAAGCTAGGCTGTGTTCATATGTAAATATGCACATAAATTAGCCTGTACAGTTCCATTAAAACCTTTCACAGGCCACTTTTATTCTCTCTCAAAGGGTAACGCTCATATATTTAGCAAACCCTCCTTTTCAAATGGCGTCACAAATGAAAAGCATCTCACTTGAGAGTATAGTTCTGAACAGCGTGTCAAACATGCAAACAGAGAGGGCTTGAGACTCAGAGAACACCCTGTACAATATGTTTCCTCAGCCTGCCTGCGTGGTGAGGATCCCCCACTGACAGAGGACAGGCCGACAGAGACGATGAGAGGAGCAGATGTGTGGACCGACATCTACTTCCACGTGTCTCAAAAGGCTTCATGTTGTAGTTTGGTAGAAGAAAAAAAGCTTCAAGGAACATTTATGAGAAAAATGTAATTAAAGCAGCCACATCTCCTGTAAAGAAAAACTGAAATGTATACCCAGATGTCGGCCACCCACGTGAAGGCTGTGAAACAAATATGTTCAGGCTATAAACACACTTATTACATCACTTATTGTTCTCACTGGGAAAGCCTGGAAAGTGAATGTGGATTTTTAAGTGTTTCGTCGATGCACTTTCAGAATAAAAGAAACCAAAGTAAATGCAACCGTGCACCATGCTTTTGCTGCTTGTCGAATTACTCGCAAGGTCTTTATTTAAATATTTAAAGATTAAACCTTTTGAAAAATGTTGTGACTTTATTAAATCATAGTATGTGTTTTTAACTGATGATAGAAAACTCTATCTCTATTCTCTATTCTTTTCATCTTTAGACAATGTTGTTGTTGAAAAATATGAAAAAACAGTCTCTTTTGAAACAGTTGTCTCTGGCTGTGTAATTACATAGTGTGTTAATACATGCATATATGTATGCAATTCATAACTAATCCATGAAGGGTCAGTGAAACGTTTCATCAGTTATAAAATGCTTTGAAGTCTTGTAGTCTGGTTCCTCGGACAAGCTTCAACTGATGTACCTTTAAATGATTTCCAGCAGATTTTTAACACTGTATTACTGGTGGGTCTGCCCTGGATCTATGTGCTTTTCAATGGCTGAAAAATATCTGTAACTGATTACATGCAGTTATATAATAATCCATAGGGCTCCTCACCAGTGGTATAGAGTTTCTCTGTCACTGAGCAGACAGCTTTACGTAAGTCTTATTCAGATGTGGAGATGCATTCATAGCTGTTCATTAACTTTGCTTTGGAGTTAGTACTGTCTCTGTCTTTTACAATAGTTTCTTTATTATTGATGAATTGTCATTATATTTAGGTAATGACAGTGAAAAATCTTTGCAGATTGCAAAGCAGATAGCAAACAAGCTCAACTTGTCTCCTAACAACCATGTCTATCCACTTATCCAGGGCTCAAATATTAGACTATTTTTGTGTGAGTAACTGATGGTCATTTTGCAGGTTTGAAAGAGCAACAAGAAAGGCCTGTCAGGATGTGAGTTAGTCAAAGGAAGAGATCAGCATCAAAAGCGTCTGTGTGATCTGAATAAACCGGGAACTTAGTGATATCCAGCCAGGCCCAATGCTGAGTTAAGAGGGTGTTGGGAGTTTACAGGAACCCCAGCCTATCCTGCCTTCAAAAAGCCAAAGAGCTTGCCCCTCAGGTACAGACGCAAGTCTGATAAGCTGCTCTGATTGGTCATTCCAATTTTCAGTTTTTTTTCTTCGCTTGGTCACAGTCCATTACAGGGCATGCACCCGGTTTGAGCAGAAGGGGAAACAGATAAGAACTTGACTGCAGGACATTTGGTTTCACTGCTGAACTCTGAAATTCAGATGACCGTCCTCTGGAGTGGCATCTTACCTTGTGTTGATGATAAAATAACATAAACCTAATAAACATTGAAGCATCTACAGTTGCAGCAGATGTCTTTTCCTGCCGTGTGGTTTTTTAGGCCACTTAGAGCAGTAAGCATTTGTGACTTAACAAATGAGCCCTTCTTTTTCTAATGGGATTCTCCTTGAACAACACTTCTCAGCCACAGCTCATTGAGCATGCTGTTTTGCAATGAATGTAAATGTTTGAACTAAAGGAGCACGTTTTGCTGTCTCTGCTGAAAAATCACTCTCAAAGGGCCACGACTTTCCAATTTGTGCAAACAAAACATTTTTGAATAATTAGTGAATTGCAAAGAGGCTCACATCTACATGTATCTCTCAGGGAGCCAAACATTTATATAATATTCTTTTAAAATGTGAGGAGTTTAAAGCAGATGATTTGCTGAAATGCAAAGTAAAGGTTCAAGTTGGCTCCCAGAAACAAACAGGAAATACTTCGATTTGAAAACGACTCTTGGATCTGGTGTAGCTTGAGAGTACACAAGACAAATTGTCTTTCTGAGATATCTTCTTCCTGTGTTGCACAGAAGAGCCAGCAAACACGATATACCTTCCCAGCCTTAGTAAAAAAAGTCTTCGGTAAACAATGTGAGCTGAATTGGCTGGCCTCCAACGTGTACCCAAGGGGTCCAAAGTTCACTTATGAAAGCAGAGAGCGCTCTCTGATCTGTTTGCACGTAACACACAGGTAAACAAACACACTCCCATGCAAGTTAAGGTGTGCATTCAAGCATAAGAAACAACAGCATATATTATTGTGTGCATACTGTTTGAATGATAAAAATGGACAACATGCATCAAAACATTTACACAAAAAAAAGGCACACATTTGAGGTCTGATGTGTGCAGATAAAACACACACACGCATGCAGACAAGCAGTCTCTTTTGTCTGTGTGGACGTGTGGATTTCAAGTGCTTGGCAGGCCAAAGATCACATTCTCAAATAACAAATAGAGACATGTTTTACCATCATGACACCTTTCAAACATTGAGGTCCGTTAATGCTTGGTTTTTCCTTCAATCACTATCGTTTTCGAAGGTGTAGGTTTTTAAACTGCAAGAAACTGAGATCGAGGAAGAATTGCAAACTCAACTTCACAAATGTCTTCTGTGGCACAAATCAAAATGACAGCCTGTCTTGAAAGTGCGCAGTGAACAAACATAGAAGAGGATCGTTACGCTTTACATCTTCTGGAAAGATACCGAGGACTGACGTAAAATCTGCAATCTGATCTCTGATCTCTTAGCTGCCATGACAAGTGCGCAAGAGCCCTTTATTGTTTTGAAGATGGACAGATTTGCCCTGGAAAGAAAGTCTTCGTGAGCCAGCTAACTGTCACATTATCTTCATACTAAAATCAGAGAGTTCAGGCGTTTAACGACCAGGTTCCCACACGCGATGAAGTGGTGTGAGTTAAGATAAAAAATTCAAAATGCTTCTAACTCGTGCAGCTTTTGTTTGCTAACAAAGCGTTCAAATTAGTTTCCAAGATCCTAAACAATAATTTTTCCAGAGATTATATATAATATATAATCAGAGAGAGGATGAGAGCAGGAGAGGCCTTGGGGATCAAAAACTCAGGCACAGTGATCTGGAGCTGAATACTGATCCGTGCTTGTGTTTGGCATCAGCCCTGTAAAAGCACAAGCGCACGCTACAGGGCATCATGAAACAGGAGAATTATGCCAGGCTTGGCTTTATGGTGCACACAAGAACAGGTTACTGCCAACACATTTGTCTGAGAAAGTTGGAACTATATCTTTATATATTACCCGTAATAAAAACATGTATTTCATCGGGTTCACCTGGCTGTGGTTCAACAATAATAATACAATGTGTATGTGATGATATGTCTGAAATATGAAGCAAATTAAATTTGGACTGACACATTTATAGAATCTTTTATGACTCTTGATGACAATTAATTCACTTAGGACACACGTGAAACTCATGTTAGCATTGCAAGCTATTTCTTCAAGAACTATTTCAGGATTTGCAGAAGTGAAACAAAAATCGGGTGAAGTCACAGGTTCCCACACCCGCTGTACGACTCCTGACCTGTACTTAAATACACACTTAGAGAGTTAAAACCATAAGTCATTATCTCTGTTTTCCAGCGTGTGCCTGATGTCTTTATCTCACCATCATAATGACTGTGGTGTTCTGTCTTGGTACAACTGTAATTACAGTCCAACCCGCAAAGGACGGCACACAGCGTGGCGCCTGCCAGTGCGCTGCCAACCTTTACGACACAGACACTCGATAGACTCACAATAGTCAAGACAATAGTAGCTGAATGTGGCCCTTTATTTTATAGCGTGTCAAATAATTGTGTCTTGCAGCAGAGGGGTTCACTTGATGGTCTAACTCTTGTATCTTGTCTGCCACCTTGTGCACATCAGTTGTCCTGCTGCCTCGCTCTGTGTAAGTTCTCTCTCTCAGTCTGCAGTGCGCTGCAATCCTTCATCTATCAGCCCATTGTTATTCCTGTCTGTTCACACAATCTCTCAGTAGTAAATCCTACCTGACTGGCAAGCTTCAGGACAGCCTCACCCTCCCTCGCGGTTATTATCCTGTCTCTGACCTGTCTCGTCATTTTGCAAGTTGTTGTCTACTGCTCTGTCTCAGGTGTTACTGCCATGTCATGCACGTTTGTTTATCAGGGAAAATGAGCCAAATACTTTGCTCTGTATATTAACTGAAAGCTGCATAAAAATGCAAAGAAGTAGGAGGAGTGAAACAACATTAGCCGCACACATTTTGAAGCTAGTTAGTTGTCTTAGATCTTGACTGTATTCCCAGAAAATACAAATATGTCCATATCATGCCTTCTCGTTCTGCAGTTCAAAACATTCAACCAAAAATGTAAAAAAAAAAAAAAGATAATCTACGACCTCCTTTAGTGCTTAAAATCAAAGACAGACTACATGAAGTGACTTGTAGGGGAAAATGCAGAAGAAAGACTTTTTTGTGTACATATACACATTTGTATAAAAGAGCACACGTCATTCAGAAGGTACATTACTTAAATGACCTTCGTTACGGCATGGTAACACTTCTTAACATGCCCATGAAAGTCGAGGAAAATGCTGACCAACCACAATTTTTCTGCATTTGGGTAAAAAGGACACTGTGTGACGAAAGAATATTACCAATATTGTTTCTAGTTCTTTCAAGTTTTATTTTGGTTCTGCAAAAAAAAGAAAAAGAACATCCAAAGACGTCAAACAATGGGGCAGACAGACACGCGAATTAGGGCGATAACAAGCATCCAAGGGGTGGCCTTTCATCAGCTCACCAGATACTGTGTGTGTCTGGGCTCTGCAGCCCTGAGGACAGCCCCTCACTTTGTATCAAAGACTGTGCAGACAGCTACCAAACACCAAAACAGGAAAATACAAAAATGAGGAAGAGAAAACGAGAGGAGGAGAGAGAGGGAGGGAGGAGAGGGCTTTCACAGCTGTTGTTAGGCAGCGTTTCCTCTGATAGGAGGTGTTGGCTGTACTCCCAGTTCTTAAGATAAACTGACAGAAAACATGGTTACCTTGAGATGTGTGGGTGTATGCTGGTGTATGGTGTATTTAAAAGGGATGTGTATATATATGACAGAGAACTAATGTAAATGGAAAATGGAAATAAAAGCTGATCAGACAGAAAAAAAACTTTTAGTGAACTTTTTATCATACTTTTTAAAAGTGCTGCTGCACTTTAGAAATAACAAAACACAGGGAACTTAGGACACTATCATTAAGCATTATCTTATAAGTCCAAAAAAATAAGTTAAAGTTAGGTCTGCTAGATCAAACCCTACCCTGTGTTCATTAGAAGACACATAATAGAGTGTGTTTGGGATGTTGTGCAACAGTAGCAGACATCTGCAAAATGTGTTAGCCTCTTATCACAGGATCATGATAGTAAGCAGAATCTAAGTCCTTAATCTACCCCACTGCATGTCTCATTGTGTTTGTGACAGCAGATGCTGTGAACATATGAAATCCATGGCAATTCTAAGTCGATCATCTTTATTACATGCAGTTATTATCAAGATTTTAGATATGCTACATTGAGCTACATCTATCTGATAGGCCTACATGTCTAAAAGTGGGGATTCCCAAAAGATGCACTGAAAGAAATTCAGAGTGTGTGCTTAATGTTGAACACCCAATGTGAGTCCTTGTGTTTGTTACCATCTGTTTCAATAAAAAACAAAAGCAAACTCCAGTTAAGTTGCCAACATAAGGAGAAAATGAGAGACCCATGAAAGACAGGCCCCAGGAGAAGGTATTATCAGTGATGCTGTTTTCAATGCACTGGCTTACATATCACTGCAGAGAAAACACACAGGGACTAGCCCTGGCTCGTCTGAATCTGATATCTTTTTCTAGAAAGCTTATTTGAATGTGAATAGGAGGAAGTATCCTGCTTATTATTTCTTTCATATCCACCCCTCGCTGGTTGTCATAGAAAAACAGCCCTAGACTTTGTGTTTTTTTATGAGGGTGTTTCTCTAAATTTCCCACTGATATGAGCTACAATAGCATCCTTTTCCCTACAGAGAGATGGGAAGTGGGCCTAGGAACAAAAGACACACAGAAATACACCTCACTGAAACCATCCGAAAGATCAGATTAAAACATGATTCAATGATGACTGAAATGATAAAATCCTGGACAACAAATACATGGAAGGATTGCCAGTGTTTGCCAACATGTGTGCACTGATGTGTGTGTGTGTGTGTGTGTGTGTGTGTGTGTGTGTGTCTGTTTGTTATGTAACCTCTGGTGAGAACAGGACTCTGTCTTGGAAATCAGAAGGAGCATTCAGCCATTACAATACACCCACAGGTTATTCATGGATGAAGAGTCAGAACATTCTACTTTTGACCGGTCAAACTTGAGACAGCCCTCATCCACCATTGCCCTCAAGCACGTATACTTCCATACAAAACAACAGAGCGGGTCATTGTGTTCTTTTTATTTCAATGGGGAAATAACTGGAAAAAAACAAAAGAATTTACTTAATTGGAAGACGTTAAATTGTTGGCTATCTGCTCCATGCAGGACATAATGGAAAAATTGTGTTTCAAATCAAAAACTGAGCCAAAGTTTTGCCATTTTATCCATGCCTGTTGGATTAGATGGGTGCTTACATGTCTATTTGATGTGTTTCTTCTCTTTTCTACATACAGTTCAGCACTTCTCTTCCCAGAGGATTTAAGAAACTCCAGCTCTGCGTTATGCTCCATACGCAGCAACAGTGGATTTGAGGTCAGATTCTAACCTGATAATACTTACAACTCGAAAAAACAAAAACAGTTTCATGACAGATTTGTACACTGTTTTCTTCCCACACAGTGTGACCCTGGCATATAAGCCGATAGCAAAACAGTGCTTAAATATGCTAAACAAGTCTGAGGGTGAATCATCAGTAAAAAATATCAGGGGTTAGGCAGGGTGAGGAACAGATGGAGATGCGTAGGAAAGGGAGAGAAAACAGCCATGCACCTCACAACAAAAAAAACAAAGGATGACTGTAGATGTGATTCATAAAAGATTAAAAACTGTTTCTTTAAGGGTGCACAATTTCAAAAAGGCCTCCAAGATCAGACCCGTTTATCGCTGCAGTACATCCCTGTTGTGTCCACGTATCTGAATATTAACTTTACTTTTCTCATGACTTGTCTCAGTTGACCTCTGAGGAGCCCTGAGCTGGAGTCAACTGTCAGTTTTTGAACAAAAAAAAAACAAAACAACACCCTGACCCCACCTTACTTCCACGCCATTTGCTCAGAAGCACTGAAAGGTCCTGACCTCAAGTGTTACATACATTCCCCTTTTCTGCAGGCTTCACTTCCCCTATGTGACACCTTGTATTCAGGCGAGTCACAAATAGGTCTTTGTCTGCATCGCAGGCCGCTGAAAGGCTTGTGTCAGGGACTTCGACAACAGCTTGGATGGAATCTGTTTGATGTGTGTAAGGAGGGAGCGAGTTGGGAGAAATAGTGGAAGAAATTGATAAAAAAGAAAAGAAAAAGAAAGTTCAAGCATTCAACAGCATTCCTCACAGAGTCCTACATTTTCTTGCCAAGATCTCTATTACATTTCATAAGAGGATAGCCTACTCCGGGTCTGCGTAAACACCCGAGAGTGCAAACATAATGATGATCTATGACTCACTCCTGTCTGTGACACCACACTGGAAGGAATGCAGAGAGGGGTCGCCTAATGTCTGGTGTTAACTGCTCCTCATGATGGCACAGTTAGATTGCAAGAGGGAGGGCCACATAATCAGATACACACGACTAGCCCGGGACGTTCCCTGGTACGACTGCCTCTTTTAGAAACAGTGACACAAAGGAAGACTGAAGCGAGGCCTTATTGGACGGGATACGTCTCGTTATTTTCGCTCATTAGAGTCGCTCTGTATCTGCCTCTCTTTCTCTCAGAGCTGGGGAGCAGCCAGTAAGATAAAAAAAATCACAGACTCACTGGAACTTGGCACGTTTGGTCCCTTTTCTCTCTCTCTGGCTGTTGTCTGCCAGAAAGGGGATCCAGAGAGAGAACAGGAGCTTTGTAGAACGGCTCCATCTTTTAATTCTGCTACCACTGTCTGCAACTGGGAACAAACTGGACCCCAGTCATTTAGCCTTTCCTTTCTACAGTTCAAGTTAAATTAGGGGGAGCCTATTGACATGAAGAGCCATGTTTACATGCAATGAAATGCAGATATAATCAGCTGCGTGTAGGCAGTGACTCACTATAAAAACTGCACTGTCATCACAGAAGAAAACTTTTGTATTCCGCTCCTACATTTTCAGTTTCTTTCGTTCTCATTTTTTATTTTTATTTTTGCTTCCTTTTTTTGGAGCGTGAACACTTGAAGCCAGTAAGAGCTTGGAAAGTTGGACGAACCAGGAACAAACAGGAAACCACATTCATTACACTAAAGTCAGAGTCTGATTAAGGTTCATGAGGATTTGCCAGTAACTTGGCTCTATTGAGAGCATGCAAACTGTAAACAGTAATTCAAAGTGGCAGTTATATGACATTACGTTTCTTTGCCAAGCTCTACCCTTGCCAAAGGAAAAACATAATATTTTTTCTAATATCACAAGATGTTTTTTTTTTGTGTGTGTGTGCATACTTGTATACATCTGATGACACAAAGTCATTGCATAAAGATGTGAGCAGCTTTCTCAACATGTTGTTGCGTCGGTGTCCTCACTTGACAGCATTGAAGTCTCTTGCTTATTTTTCTCATCCTCTCAATGTTGTGCAAATGCATATTTTAATGATGCAATTACAGATAGCAGTACAACACAGTGTGTGTCTTTCAAAACAGGGCAACACCTCAGAATGATTTGATTGGACTAAATGTTAAAATGCCACTCAGGGGCTGCAGATTAAATTAGAGATACAATTGCAGAAGGGGAAGCAGACATCAGAGACCCCAAAAAGAATCCAATTACTCATTTATGTTAAACATCCACATTACACATCCACACATCATTGTTTAATGGACCAAAAAAAACAGCTTACTGGCACTTTACTAACTTTGACATATAATCCCTGAGTGAAGCTACATTCTTCCATGCTTTTTAATACTAAACTCATTACCCTTTTCCCTCATTGCATGACACGAGGGTAATTTTCGGGAAACTTTTGGCTCTTAAATGTACACATCCACCCAAAAAGAGCTAATTTGTTTACTGTCAAACACAGAAGTACATTCAGGAGAGAAAAATGTAAGCTTTCCAGTCAATACAAAAATAGCACTTGTGTTTGCCAGTGCTGCACCCTTTCATGTGTTTTTGAAAAAGTGTGTCTTCGTGACCTGAACAGGTTCAGAGAGGTAATTGTTTTCTTTCCCAGAGTCATGGAGCACTCCGAGGTAACGGGCTGAGGCAACAGCATTATTGAAGTATGTCTAATACTATTCCTCTGTCCTGCGGGGGTAAAGCTATCATGAGAGTGCTTGTGTAAGTAGGTATGAGGGTCTGCTTTGTATTTTTGTGAGGGACAGGTGAGCTGTGACGTTCCAAGCTAATTTCCCTGCATTTCAAACATATTTCTCTTCCCAGAGTTTATGTGTCTCTATCTGTGTGTGTGTGTGTGTGTGTGTGTGTGTGTGTGTGTGTGTGTGTGTGTGTGTGTGTGTGTGTGTTTGTGTGTATGTGTGTGTGCGTGTGTGTGTTTGTGTTGAGCACATCGTGTACCCAACCTGCGTGTGAATAATGCCCAGGAATGAGATAGGCTAATGATAGGCCTGGCACTCTCCTGCTGCATGAAAGCACTGTCTGGCTGCATTGTGAAGCAGACTATTGTGGTGAGAAGAAAAAAAGTCAGCGAGGGGCAAGTTCACAGGATTATGAAACAGAGAGAAATGGATGGAATAAGAATCAGATAGAACTTAAAACCCCACAGGGGTTCCTGTTTTCAAATGAAAAATAAATCTGTTAATTATGACGATTTACATAACTTATTTGTCTTTGCATTTTAAAATATGCCCGCTTTCCCATTCTCAACCTGTGCCATTAAATATACAGCTGTATGAGTGACCCTACATATCAAAATATGACACTTTAGGTCCTCATGAAGCATCATGTGATATCCCTGTGTTCTCGGTTGTTGGTTTAAGAGGAACTTGATAACGTAATTTGATACGATTCCTCATTTTAGAACTTTTTATGAGATGTAACTGTGTAGCGTTCATCCATACGTAATTTTTCAAAGTCAAAGTAGCTTTGCTGCTTTAACATGAACAAGTTGTGTTTGTGCTTGAATAGTTTTGATTGTCATGTTTGAAATCTTCGGTTCACAGACCAAGCTGGTGTATTTGATGATTCGGTAGAAACAACATGTTGCCTCTATGTATGAAGGGGAGCTGAATTACTTCTCTTCCATGGATCTGGACAAAGACAATATTTTGTTTTCCCGCTGAAGATCAACTGCTTCTAACTCAAGCTGCTGTCACTGTAGTATTCGGGTGGATTACATGTTCCCACTTCCTATACAGCATAAACCCATGCTAATAAAGGAACTCAGAACAAAACCTTAACTGCCCTCTAACCAGCAGCTCATGCAGTGTAGCTCAGCCTGGGTGGTTTTATTCCATCATATCAGCTTCCATGTATCCTCTCTCTACAGTATTAACTATAGGCAAGACAAATATTTTCCATTGCCTGACAAATGCTGTGCCGGCTGTTGTTGTGTGCAAGCTGCAGCCTGATATTAAGCGTTACAGTCTAATGCCTATTTAAAGAGAGTAATTATAAGATATTTGCTTTTTGTGATACTATTACTCATACTTAAGTACAGGGCTGTGTGTGTGGGAGTGTGTGCTGTGGAAAACGTTGAAAAGCTGCCTTGTTATCTGCATCGGCGCCATAATCATGGTCCAAACTGATAAGGCAGAGAGTGAAAGAAACGCTCAATGCAACCCCCACTTTTATTAGAACTTATATAAGTCCAGCAGCTGCCATCGTGAAGGACAGAGATGGAACAGAAAGAGAAAGAGGAAGGGACAAAAAGAGAAACGACGAGTGAAAAAACTGAAGTGAAGTGGCAAATTAAAGAGAGAATGATGAAGAGAGTTTCACAAAAAAAACCTATTAAAGAAGAGATAATAATGGACTGTGTCCCTCACATGATGTATTTGTTGAATGTCTTTTTGAACATTTGGTTGTTGTTGTGAATATTACCAATCTTCTGCTCCTTTTATGTCCTAATTCTGAAGTGCTACCTGAAAGGAGATCCTTAACTTGGGCTTCATGTCTATTTTGTGTGGCCTTTCCAATTATAAACGACTCATGTTTGTGTTACAAAGCTGGGCGTCAGAGGCTTCTGTACAAAGAGTCTTCATCCGAAAACCACAACATTTTGGACAAATTATGTTTCATAACCACAATAGAATCCAGCCGGTATTTACTTGACACTTGGATATTTATGATTTATAACTGCAGCATGATAACAATCATCAAATTGCCGTTATGCAATTCAGAAAGTACCCGATCATGGTTCAGTAAATAAAGAGGTTTAGTTTCAAGTTTGATTAATATTTCAGGGTATACCTTGTGTTTTTTGAGTGCTTTGTGCTGTAAAATCCACAAAACTACCTTTGTGATTATGTTCTCACTTCTATTGTGCCATATGGAAAATAGATGGCTGTAAATCCATTCTCTAAAACTTGTCCAGCCCTCTCTGATGTGGATGATTTGGCTTGAAGGTCTAACTTGACGTCTTACTTATAGATTTATAATCCAGCTCTGGTACATACTGTGACTCTTTCCTGCCAGTTGAAGAAGAGCTTAGCTGGATTTCTCTCCTCAATAATGTTGTGGGTCACTTTTATCTACTCTAAGCTGTACAGTGCATGAGTGTGTGTGCGTGTTGACAGGGAGTGTCTCGCTTCTTCCAGACAGACTGATGATTCATCCTCCTGACCTTTTCAGCTGTCACTGAGGAGTACTCTGTTGTTTGACAAAAACATTTCAGGATTTACATTTATTTCAGGTTATTTTAACATGTTTACAATAATTTACAATTGAGAAACCAAAAGCAAAACCAACAAATCAGTAACCCGTCTGAAACATCACTCCACTGTCAGTCACACTCACTCCTATATATAAGCGTTGAAGTCTCTTGCTTATTTGGTTGTTGTTGAAAAAATATATATTTATATTTTTTTTTTATTTTTATTTTTTTTATTTCTTAATTTATTTTATTTTTTCTTGAAACAGGTGGGCACTTTTGGCAAAAAAAAAAAAAAAAACCTAATTAGTGGCACTATTTTCATCCGCTGAAGTGGCAAGTGGCAGGGATACTGTTCTAAGACAATAGAACAGTGTTTGTGATCATGTCAGGATAAACATCAGTTCTCATAGGTCATGGATGTGTTTGACCAGGTTGATTCTGTATAGTGTGCAGGCTTTTTTGGAAAAAAAACCTAAAGAGAATAATTCTAAGTAGGACACATTCATGGTTTAATGTTTTTCATTTTTATTACTCTGAACAAACCTGTTGATTGACGCAAGCACATGGGAGAAATAAATTAGATTTGAAAAACAAAGTAAAGGACTTTAAATTGCATTAATAAATGTTCTTTGATTAATGATCATCATCACTTCTCATGCACCTTGAACAGACAATGACATGCCTGTTGGATGAAAACAAACAAGTTACATAACTTTAAAAAGGGGGAAGAAAATGCAAACCCAATATAGAGACCACAAAGAATGAACAGAAGGAGATACTGTACTGTGACGACAATTTGATGATTTGTTTATCCTGTTGCTCAGGGCAACCAAACATTAAACCACAGGAGTGGTGGTAAAGGAAAAACGTGTAGTATTGGTACGAGTGGTATGAAGCTAGCTGACAGACCCTGATGTGAGTGTGCTGGAGTGCAGGGTGAGTGTTTGGAGAAAATGATCAGCCGTATAGCGTACCGTTCTACATCAGTGTGTAGTGCTATCCTAGAAGACTTAACACAAGCACGCTAACAGACACAAACACTTGAACATAAACTATTCTGCAGTAGGTCAGGCCTCTTCTGGCACCACATTAAGGGCAGCCTATTCACTAACTATACACCAAAGCCATAACTCAAGAGGGACATGAAAAAGCCATCATTGTGAATCCCACAGTAGCAGAAAGAAGATGAAGCACAGGGTTGATTCAGGGCGCAAACACGGCATTCATATATAAAGATTTTCTAATATCCAGTATTTTTTTTCTCTGAGCTTCCATCTGTTGCCCCCCCCCCCCCCCCCCCCCCCACTAAAGAAGTCAAAGTCTGTGTTATTGAGGAAACCACCATAAAACAAAAGCTTGTCATAACTTTTTACTTCCTCACACCAGTAAAGAATAACTTCCTCCAGTCAGAGTAACAGGTTGAGCTTTTTTTTTTTTTTTTTTTTTTTTAACCAAGTATTCAGTCTGCCTCTATCTGTTCACCCAGTGTCAACAGCACACTATTTTTAGCAGGTCCTGTCTATGTTTTGTCTTTACACTAGCCTCCTGTCTGGCTGTTTGTCTACCTCTGACTTTTTCCATTGCTCTCTCTCTCTCTCTCTCTCTCTCTCTCTCTCTCTCTTTCTCTCTCCCTGCAGCTCGCTCTCTCCCTCCCCTAACAGTCACTCAGACCTCGCCTTCGTGGCCTCTTGTTTGTTCGGGATTTACTCTTAAGGCTTGCCTGGCCATGAATGTGTTCTTCCCACCCCAACATCCTTCCCTTCGCTCTCTATCTGATAATCCCCCCATTTTTTCTCTACATCCGCTGCCTGGCCACCTGTAACCCAAGAACTTATGTAACTCTCTTCAAACGTGCATGAGACACAGAGTTTATCCACTGCATTGTAAAAAAACAACCCCAGCTTAGATCAAAGAAAATAAACTTTTGGACCCAGGTTCACAAATATAAGCTCTTTATGTGGGGTCTGTTTCAGATTGTAACAGTTTATGCAATAATTAATATATTATTGTGCTGCATGTTTGTTATGAACGTGTCCTGTGCTGTGAGATTATCTTTTCCTGTTACCATTATATAACTTTTGTGTGTCAAATGTGGTAAATATTAAAGAGAACACAGGGGTACAGGTCTGGGTTTTCTTTACCTTCTTCTCACAACACTGACATGCCAGACTTATTCATTCATTGGTGCTCAACCACAATATTGCCATTTTTTATGTTTTGTATTCTTGTTCAGCACTTTACACTCTTGTCACTCCCTCCTTCACTTTGTTTCCATTTTTGTCTTTTTCTTTTTTAATTTGATCAAATCCTAATCTCTATGAGCACACATTTATTTCATCATTATAGGATAAAACAGGCAAATAAGTGTCTTTCTTGGGGTTTTCAAATCGGTAGATCGATTTGCTTTCGTCAAGTCTTCTATGCAAATAGTTTACCATCATGGGCTGAGCAAGTGTATGAGCCCTGTGTTCGGCACCACTTTGACTGACAGTAGATACGCAGGTGTGAGATGTATGGAAATGAGCTGAAGAGGACACTCTGCAGTCATTTACAAGATACTTAAGTTATTTTTATTGAACACAATCAATCCACTTCCATCTAATAAAATAAAATAAAAACTGTAATAGTTATATAAAATCCCTGGGTTGCTAAAGCTTCCTTAGTAGTGACAGAGACGATTGTTTTGTTTTTTACCATAACGCAAAATGTAAAACTTGCATGGTTTCCTCGTAAATAGATTGAATGCAGGTTTTGTAGCAGAACTAGTTTGTGTTTGAAATCTGATCACAGAGTGGAGCTCCACAGCACAGTTTGATCTCTGGCGCAGCTGGATCCTGTCTACAGTGCATTGTGGGAGGGCTAGGTCATGTTCAGTAGTCAAGTGGACCAAAGCCAGCGGCCAGCGATCATCTCAGGCCAGACAGGCATACAGTAACCACGGCAACCGGGCCTGGGTCCTCATGGCAACAAAGTGTTTGAAGTCACGGGAGAATATCACACCTTGTCAAAGAGGGTAACTCATCCATCAGAGAGCTTTCTTTTCTACATATTTTTATTCTCTGAAACACTCGGATGCTAACTTACCTACAGACTCACAGACAGTTTGCCAGAATAAACATTCCCTGTCTTTCTCACACATTCCTTTTCCCTATTTGATTCAACATACCTGAAGATAAAAAAAAAAGTTGTCATTCTTTGCCTACTTCTGGCCTACCTTTTCTTTTAAAGTAGATTCTTCTCATTTACAGTACAACACTTTAGAAACCGGTGTTAAGCGCTTCCTCTCTTTGTGAAACTCTGTTAGATAAAACAACATTTTTGTCTCTTTCAGGTTTCACATTATCTCTCTGTTATCTTCTTATTCTGCTTTGCACAGGCTGAAAGGTGCACATTTGATGCTGTTGCAGAGAAAACTCCTTTTATGAGGTCTTTAACACTTTGTCACATCTTTGTGCGCTGCCTCTCTTTGTTCTTGCAGGGCTGACTGACCGGTCGAAGCCCTGCAGCCCTGTGATAAACATTGTGAGATCGCTTCAGGCTCTTCACCCCTCTTCACCCTGCCATGTGAGGGTGTTTAGTGGCTGCTAAGTACTGACTGATTGCCTGGGGTGAAGGTGTGCAAGAATACTGTTCTCTTTCCAGCAAAGTGTAGCTTTCTAAGCCTTTAAAGCAAATCAACACATTTCCTCTGGTTTTATCCCGAGGAAATCACAGATTCAGCCCCCTGATGTCTTTCTGGCTTGGCCTCAAACACCAAGCGAGACTTATGAGCTCAAATCCTCCTTGCAGCACATTTTCTCAACCCTTGAATCATTTACATAACAAGTTTGCTGGCCACTGCCTCACGCTGATATTCAAGCCCAAAAAAGATATCCTGGCAAGCTTCCTTAGGCCATACCGAACATTTTGTTCTGTTAACAAGTGGCAAATGAGAGTGATGGCCGCCCAGCAGATTGACCACCCAAGGTGAGGTCACAGTATAAAACCTCAGCCATGCTTTCATCCGAGGCGAGCGATCAAAAAAAATGCCTGAACTTTTACAGACCTCAGCAAGGCAGCTTTTTTGTTTCAACTGACAGGATTAGGCTGTGGGTACATGTGTGAATGAATGAGCGCGTTTGTGTTTCTGCATGGAAAGGCGAAAAATGGTACACTTTGGAAATCAATGTTTTAATCCGGCGAGAAAGCCTCAGCCACATGATCCGTGTCTGTGATTCCCACTCGAGGACACAAAGTGTTCTGGCGTAAGACTGCATTTGTGAGACTGAACAGTTGAGTCGGAACAGACCAATGCATGGTCACAAGGCCAGAGGTGAACACATGCATCAAAGCCAGACATGTTGAAAAGAATGGATTGGCATTTACAACCTGGAACCTATTCATAAAATCTCACTGTAGTAACATTGTATATACAGTATGTATGTACGTGTGTGTGTGTGTGTGTTGTGTATAAAGGGCCTTATTAGCTTATTACTATAAAAATATGTGTGTTTATTACTATGAAAAATAAAACAATCCAGACAAACTGGAGGAAGCTGCTAAATTATAGTGATGTCATTATAAGTATAAGTAAGAGAGTGAGCAAAAATAATTCTTGTGTAACGTTTAACCAAGGCCTGCCAACAGACATTATTCAGTTTATAATTGTGTAAACACTGAACGCTGTGAAAAATTACCTACCAGAGCAAATCCAAGAATAATTCAAAGTCTAAGTTCATGTGAGGAGCATGTCCTGACATTCTATGTTTCTTTGAAAAGCACTATTTGCTCTGAAGTCATTTCCTCTTTTTGTCAAAAGGGAGCTCTAGTTTCTGGTTCTCAATGTTTCTTCACTCCTTATCCTGCTTAATTTTTATAAAGTATCTTAATGACACGCCCCGGCTTTCATAAATTAATCAAAAACAGGTTTTTCCTTCATTGAGTAATAGAGCTCCACAGCACAAACGAAATCACTTCTAAAGGTGTTAGATTAATGAGCTTTTAAACCGCTGTTATGCAACTGAGCAGATGCAACTATAAAGTGTGAGGAAGTTCTCTGGAAAGCCTGGATACTTAATGCTTTTTCCCACTTAAGTAATGGCCACTGTATAATGTCTTGATCCAGGAATTAAAAACAAACAACATGAAGCCAATGGCTGTTTCCAACACCCCGGGAGTTTAGAAGTTCAAAAACTACAAATTATTAAAAACAATTACAAGGTGTCATATAAATAGAAACCTAGTTAAACTCGATGTACATTGATAGATATCACACATATAATACACATATTGTTCTTGGAGGAATTCAAACAGCATCAAGTCTAAAACCAGTGCCTAATACACTTTTTCAACTTTATTTTGTTCTTCTATGATTTGGTTAAGAAACAACAGCACCTATAGGAAAAATTAATCACTCATTATTTGAAGTGAAAAAAGTAGTCAATATAGTATTTCTGAATAGAGCTTGAGAACTTGGAACAGTGTCAACAGCATGAAGCGTCGTCAGTCTGTTGCTTAGAGAACATTGTAACCTTAAGAAAAAAAGACCTTTGACAAGAAGTGGTAAGAGGGTGCAAAGTTCAATACTGACTTTAAGCACCAACTGTACCATACCATAGACATAAAACACTATGTAACTGCCTGATAACCAAATGCATGATGTACTTCTTACCGACATACTGTACATCTGACATGCTGTATATCTCCATTTCAAATGAATGACGACATTGGCAAAGTGTATGACATTCATAGGTTGCTTTTTAGATAACAGGTATGTGTTGTTAACCTTATTTTCCATTGCAATCAATGCATTTTACTACCCAGATACCCAGTTAGCTTGTACTGTACATCATATTACCTCTGTATAGTAATAGTAACTGCTGGCTGGGGTTCAGAAGTTCACGGAGTGACAGTAAAAACAAAAACTGCAGCCGACTGGAAGGCTGCTAAGTGATAATTTGAGGCTGGAGTCATTTGACAGGAGAAGCCAAACAAACTGGCAGAATCTTTGAAGCTGAACTTTCCCTTTCTGTCAAGCACTTTGCAGTGTGCTGCCAGATTTTGTTTCATTAACACTCTTTGGCAGGAGGCAGCAACAGAAAAGGTGCCAGGCCAATTTTAATTGACCTCCTGCAAGTAAAAGATCCTTTTAATTGAATCAATCTGATAAAGTCTTGCTTTAGAATAATATTTTTGCCAGGTGTAAGGGTTTATTTCACTCTATTTTCTACCCTTGTTTTCCCTCCAAGTTGTGTTCTGTCGTTTTGAGGTAGAGCTCATTGTGTGCGTGATGCTTCGAGGAGGTTCCTAAGAGTTATCAGTGTGATGTTATGTAACATGTTGAATACAGTATGTGTCATATAGACATGGAAGGTCTACATGCAAATGTAGTCTTGTACAAATATTTGGACATGATTTGGACGATGTGAATCCCTACTTTAATTTCTTTAGATTCTTAGGAATACAAATGAAGCCACAAAGTGCTGTGTGTGTTGGACATACAAAAGGACAACCATATTCAAAATGATACTCAGCATCCAAAGGAGTAATAATTGGCCCCTTTCAAAGTCACACCCGACTTTATTTCTCCAAGAGGATCATCTGAAGACTTGACTAATGCTTAATCTGCTGTAAAGTGCTGATGAAAGAAAGTGGATTAGCCATCTGGTTTATATAAGCACTATTTTGTATTGTATTAAGATATGATAAATGCGGATGTAACAGTTTAACGAAAGAGTCTGAAAGAACTGAACGTTCCTAATAGAGGTTAGAAAAATGTTCAGTTAAAAAACACATATTTTGTGCTACTGTATAGGGCCCCTTTGTGGTACTGTATCAGATATGAATCCATAGACATACCTGTGAAAGTAGAGCAGTATGGACAGCATGGTCTGGTCAATGTTGCTGTTGCAGATCCCCTCATTGAGCAGGAAGCAGGGGTCCCTCACCACGGACTCCAGCGAGTCCTGCCTCATAATGTTGTTCAGCTTGTCCGTGTTCAGGTTCTGGTACATCAGCTGGTTTCGGAGTTGGCGGAAGTGGCTGACACTTGGGCTGCTGGGGCTTGGTAGGCCCTCTGATGGACTGCTGGACATGGAGTCATCACAGCTGTTTGCCAGGTCCAGGCAGCAGCTGCAGCAGTCCAGGCCGATGGGCGAGCGGCAGTCATTGTCAGTCATCTTCAAATGGACAGGTGGATGGATGAGGGGAGACGTCCAGGTGTGAACGGGCAGGTATACTGTGCAGGACTTTCTGGAGAGGATGGCAGAGGCTGAATGAAAGACAAAACAGAGACACAGACTGGACTTGTGTCTCCTCTTCAGGGCAAGCAGGGCAAAAACGGCAGATTGAGTTTCTCCCCTGAGAAGTTGCCGTCACGCTGGGCCACTCTGCCTGCTTCTATCCCTGAGTTTTCTCCTCCTGTGGCTCTGCTGCGTTTAGCCTTTTGTTCAGGGCTGTCCGCTGGGTTGCTACTGTAGAAGGAAACAGAGAGAACGCCCCGCAAACACACTCACACTCCCTCACTCCGATTCAGCAGGAGTGCGCTTGAAAGCAAAACCCAGAAGCTGCTTATCACTTTTTTCTTCCTCCACTTTTTTTTTGTCTTTGGTTGGTTTGTCAAGAGACAGTGGGAGGGAGCATGAAAAAAGGGAGGCAGACAGGGAGGGTGGGGAAACCCCTGTGATTGGTAAAAAGCAGTACTGGTATCACGCACAGGGCCCTCCCCTCTGTTCTCTTTCAGCTCAGTCGTGCAGGCATTATAAGAGGAAGGGAAACAGACTGCAAGGGAGTACAGCCTCAGAGCATGCTTGAAACATGTGCCGCTCTGTCAGCTCCACCCTGCCATGCTGACAGAACAAGGAGTGGCTGAGAGAGGGAAGCTAAAAAAAACCGCACAGACACGATAATACATCAGATTTGCTAATTTGTGAAAGAGAGATGAAATGTGAAATGTGCTGTAGATGTGAAATGTCAGAATTACATTTATGATCATTTTTAAACAACAAAGAAGTTGTATCATTGTTAACCAAGTGTGCTTTTAGTCACTTACTTACGTTGAAGTATAGTCTTTACATGACTTATATTATCAAAAAAAGGTTTTAACACAGTTTAAGCTTCCTTTGCCAACAAACTGACCAACTTTATTGATGTGAAGAGTTACATAATTCTTAACAAAATATTTTCCCTTTAAACCAGCTGTGAGAAACTCTCAACTTATGTCATATTTAAACTCCCCTGTGAAATGGTAAATGGTATGCATGCTACACCGACCCATTCACACACTGATGGCAGAAGCTGCGATGTAAAGTGTCCACTTATCCCATGCATACCCATATGCCACCACCGAAGCAGTGGGAGCATTTCTGTCTTATCCAAAGACACACGGGACATGTTGCTGCAAGATGGGGGATCGAAGATGCTGAGGATCTAACCCCCAACCTTCCGGTTGAGAGATCTCCGACTCTACCAACTGAGCAACGGGCGCACCAGTACCGTCAGTATCTGTGGACAACCCAGTACATTAAATCCAATTTCCTTGCTGCTCTCTCCCTGTGCATGCATTATTATTACTTTACAATAGAAAATGTCCTCCTGCTTTTTTGTAACTGAAAAATGCATCACTGGATTATTTTGTATTGTGTGCTTCATTATTCCTCTTATCAGAGTCCCACCTTGTGGTGGCTGTGAGAGTCAAAGAAAGTGCATATTTTTGCTGATGATTCCAGTTGATTTTGTAGGTCACTGGAATGTTACACTCTGTGTGTGTGTGTGTATGTGTGTGTGTGTGTGTGTGTGTGTGTGTGTAGGTGTGTGTGTGTGTGTGTGTGTGTGTGTGTGTGTGTGTGTGTGCGTGTGCGTGTTGCTTTGCACGTGTCCTTCACATAAGCTCAAGTTTGCTTTGAGTTCTTTAAAAACTCTTCAGGATCATGTGGATGTCTATAATAGCATAATGTAGCCTTAGCCGACTCACTTCTCTCCCATTGCCCTCCAGCATACTGCAGCCCTGGGTTAAAGAATCCAGATAAGTTAATGAATGGCAGCCACAATAGATGGCCAGACTAAAGACAGCCTGTTGTTTAGTGACTGCAATAGACTCCAATTTATCTATAGATCATATTTCATCACAAGGTGAGCTCAATGCACATTATATTCAGGTTAAAAACCTTGAAATACATTATCTAAATTCTTACAATTATGAATAGGATATATCTAATCCATAAAAAAATTATTCATGTTTAATGCTACATTTACGTCATTTAATTTGTTATATAGCTAAACTGCATAGAATATAATTTGGGATTATTGTGCATGTGCATGCATGAGAAAGAGACTGTGTGCTCTCTATGCATACTAAACACATAGACTATCTTATCAGGCCTCCCTTTCCTTTGTTTAGGATTTAGTCAATGTCCATATTTGTCCCCACAACAACAGTCTTTAAAATTAGGTAAGAGCTTTGTCTGCTGTTTTCTTGTCCTCCAGACGACTGTTTCACAAGCCCCGTTAAATACCAGGACAATGTCAACACAGGCAAACACAGCCTCCCTGAGCCTTGACCTCAGCCGCTGAGCAACAAGTGTACAGCATGCTGTCTGCAGATGGCAGGTCACGCAAAAACACGTCAGCAACATAATTACAAAAAAAGCATGTGTTACTCTGAGGCATGCCGCCGTCTCTGCGGCAGTTACAAAAAGAGTCACACCATGCATTGTTTGGCAGCATTGGGATCAATTAAGCAGAGAAAATGACTGACTATTGCTTTATTGAGTGTGTAATGACAGCCTGAGGCAGCGAGCTGCTGTAGCTTGGTTTGTGGAAAGAAGGAAGGAAGAAAGGCAGAGGGGAGTTTTTGGTTAGATGCTGCCCTCTAGTGGGAAAATGTTGTAATGTTACTAATATAGAGAATAGGAAACACCTTTCTGCAATAAGGCAAACACTTTTGACAATTACTTGCCTGTATCTTGTCAACTTTTAGTGCATGGCTTACAACAACTTCCTTCTTTCTGCCCTGAGTGTGGTGAACAAAATGAAATATACTGGGCACATTATCAGAAATGACTTGAGTGGTAGTGAAGATGGCATGTTGGCTTTAGATGGAAGATGGCTTTATATAAGTACAATGTTAAAACAAAGCTTACTGTGCTCCACTTTACTGCTTACTTGTAATGCAATTACAGTAAAGATACAATAAAATAGTACAGGTGCATTATGATGATGCATTTAGAATATTTCTCACACCAAATTAGGTTAGTGCAAATCATATGTTCAGTAAGAAAAATTATTCCTAAATTTATACTGTACTCAGAATTCTTATTTTCCCATGTATGTGTTCTCTGAAGGTATTAAGGAGTCACAGCTGGTGTAGTTATTGTACCACTTACAGTAAGCACGGATTGCTATCAGTCTTCTGTAGACCTCTTCTCTCCCTCTGATCATACTGCTATTAGCATCCTTGCTATAACAAGGGTTTTTATTTAAAAATGTTGCTTAATTTTCTTATTTCTTCCCATATTTTTTGGGAAAATTGGAAAATTGTGTATTTACTTGTGCTTTTGAACACACACTTTTACAACTGGGCTTAATAACTAAACTGTTAAAAAGAAACAAGAGAAATGTCTTTAAGTAGCTCTTGAATGGTAGTGGGATTGCAACAGTTGATGAAAGACAGAATAAAAATATTAGAATAATTTTGTGTTTTTTATCTAATCCATTTATTGAGACATGCATGATATCCTTGCAAAGTAAATATATTTTTAGGAAGAAAGAAACACATTAGACACATTACAAATAGAGTTAAGTAGGCTACCTGTTCTTTTGCAAAGTCTCTCTGAAGCATCCGACAAAGACAGAATAAATCGCCTTCATGCCTCCCGGAGAACCAGAATTATCCTCCGTAGGAAGAGCAAAATTATAACATACAGTGTAAGCAATTGCTGTTAATTTATGGCCAATCAACACTAAAATCATGTTTTGATCTAAAACAGTTAAGAACTTTAGTTAGCAATCTATTGTGAGATACTCACCTTGAAGCAACAGGACAAAGGCTTTAAACAGTATAATTATGTTTTAAATTATAGGACACTACAGTATTTTGGAAAAAGTGGGTGTTTCCTGGAGAACTCGGAGCACAGTCAGTTAGTGGCTGTTAGTCTTTTGTTTCTGAAAATATGCTACTGCTTATTAGTTTTATTAAAATACCCAAAGCCGTCAAATCCTGAAAGGGAAATCATTGGAGGATAATCTGAAGAGCAGTTTTCAGAGAAAATGAAATAATCATTAAAAGCACTCAAATAACCCCACTCAAAACAAATCATATCTTTTTAATGAGTGACTTTTATTGATTATTTAGTCATCAAGTGCCTTTAAAGGTCAGTGTTATTGGTTATGTGCAATTAGCGTCAATAGTTTAAAAAGGTGGAATAACCTAGGCACTCTTCTGAATACAAAAAAAATTAGGTCATCAAAAAGCTGGGTAACAACCCAAAAACAGCCTTCTTTAAGACCTGAAGAAGGCTGTTGTTATCCAGCTTTTCAAAGACTAAACTTGTTGTTAATGTTTTGATGAAACAGCCCATTTAATAAAGGCTTTATATTTTAATTATTTTTATGAGAGTGCCTTGTTTTTTGTTTTTATTTTCATATTTTTGAATGTTTGCGTTCCCCACCGAAGAGTACATTCACTATACGGTACTTTATTCTGTTTGAACATAAGCACTCTGTTTGAGCACTCATGACTGTCAAATGAATTTCATGTTTGTCCCACGGCCAACATGACCTCATAAAAACACTTAGATATTCTTAGCCTTTCCTTAATGCACCTTTAATAACAGATTTGTCACATCCCTGGGTTAAGTTTTCAGTTTATTTCTGTTTTCCTCATGTTTCTTGTGTTTTACTTTGTCACTTACCCTGTGTCTCGTTTCAGGTTTGTTGGCTGCATGCCCTTCCCCCAGTGTGTCCCTGCCTGCTGATTACCTGATGTGTCTCACCTGCGTCTTGTTAACTCCACCCCCTGTCTTGTATTTAATGCCTGTTCTGTGCTAAGTGGTAACAGGACCATAATAAACCTTTCCAGAGGTTTAAGTCTAAAATTAACAACAGTTTATATATATTGGCATTAAAGCTGTACAGGTGAGCTCACACCTTTGGTGTACTGCTTTCGGGGACGCTTGTTTTTGGGTCATTTCAGAGTAAAAACTTAAAAGTGGACAAATTAAAGACCTGTTTAGTGGAACAAGTTTGTATGGGATGCCATAGCCAGGGTGTGTCAAAGCAAATGTAATATACTGTATGTCTATTAATGATTTAAGAATATGATGGATTTTTCTGTACTGCTTGCTAATTATTTCTTTCTGCCTGCAGCCATGTGCTATAAATACACTTGAGAACAAAAGGTTAGGTCACCCGAGGATTAATCATTACATTGGTTTAAAAACTTTTTTTGGTGAGTTCTAAAGGGTTATGTAAATAAAGAAACCTATCTGTAATGAGCCTGAGTCAGTTAAGAGCACTTTATTTTGTGTTCTTGTTTTTTATCTTTAGATGTTTAGCTAGTTGATACAGCTTCAAACATTCAAACAATAGTGCTTCTCACCTCTTCCTTTTTGGGGGACTAAGTCAAAAGATTCAGGCAGGTTTAAATACCCACAGAAGACTTCCAAGATTAAACCATTAACATTATGGGGTGTTGACGACTCATCTACTTAGTCTTGTTCACTGACTGGAATTACCTGACTGTAATTTTATGCAGCATAGTGCATTTTTGGTCATTGACTCACCAAACGTCACACAAATGATCCCAGTAGTAAAGTAAAACTTGTCATGTGGGTGTAATAAGTGGGTGTGGCTAAATGGCTCAGTAGAGCCCATTGAAAATTTCAAAAAGGCCTCCCCATGCTTTTTTTATCCTACATGCATTGTTTATACACATTAACCATGTCAGGACATACATTAAATCCTCCTACAACCCTATAGTCAAACATTACAGGAAGTCCACCATATTTTTTGGAATGCAAAAAAATTTGCTCAAATTCGCATTTTACAGGTTGTCTATTTGAACACACTTGTCTGAGGGGTTCAACCAATTGCATTCCATGGCGTACCATCAAACTTTGATGTATTGGCGAACCCCTTTTGGAAGAGTTATCTTAAGTAGTTCAAACTCAAAATTACTATTCAGATCAACTTAAGTAATTAAGTTCACTCAAAGTGTTATCTGAAGTAGTTTATACTCAAAATGACTATTCAGGTCGACTCAAGTAATTAAGTTCTATACTTAAGTTTACTCAAAGTGTTATCTTGAGTTGTTTAAACTTAAAATTACTATTCAGATCTACTCATGTACTTAAGTTAACTCAAAGTGTTCTCTTGTGTTTTTTTCAGAATTAGGTGGACTTCGTGTTGGGTGTTGACTATGGGTGTACAAGGATTTTTTTGTTGGTCGAGACATAGTTAACATACAGGGAAATTGTCACGCCATGTTATTTAGCATCGTTCAGAGCACAACTTGAGATCTTAAACGTGTAGTACACACTGTCACTGTTTCCAACGATGTCATGAACAGGGTCTCAGCGAATAATGGTTAAATAGGATGCCGGAAAATGCAAAATTGTGTCTTTTTTTTTTTTTTTATGGAAAAGTCAAAAAGGGTTGCGGCAAGACATCAAAGTTTGATGGTATGCCGTGGCTACACCCTTTAACAAAATAATGTGCAAAGCACAAGCTGAGATCTTTAACATGTCTAGAACACACTGATGCTGAGTTTGCAATGATAGGATGAAGCCCCTCGTAGAAACAATGTACAAAACAGTTAAGAACTGTAGTTAGCAATGTTCCCTCTGAGGCTATCTGTTCAAAAAGGTAACCAGTGACATGCAAATTTGCACCATTTTTGTTGCATTCAAAGAAATATATCTATGTCTTCCTGTAGTGTTTTGACTGTGGTTGTAAGAGGATTTAATGAAGGTCCTGTACCAAAGGTACCAGCAGAGCTCTCAAGGTGACAATGTTTAGGTGATACTGGAACTCCTTAATTCAGCGTGAAGACCAAAACGACTTAGATTAAAAAATATTTTACCTTTTTAAAGCAGTAAAGAAAAACAGCAAGACGTGTACTGTACTGCTTTATTTACATCCTGCAGTTGCTACTAATTCTTGTCAACTGTGATATATTTTCAGTATTGAATATGACTTCACAAGCTGAAGTACATAAATACCTCATAAACTGACCAAACACATAATTGATTAAGATATGCACTGTTCACTGTGACAGTTACCATGTAGTGTTGCAGATTTCTAAGAATTCAGTCCTCTTATCATTGACCAAAGGTGGGATCCAATGAATGTTATGAAGTCCAGCATCGACAGAAAATTCTCATAACTTGTCGTGGGGCACATCCTCAACATGTTTGTGTGAATGACATATTTCTCTAATTAACAGAAAAGAAATTTTTATATAGATATTATGTGAGTGTTTGGCAATGTGAGACTAACATGTGAGGTCAGTGTTAACTGGGTCACAGACCTTAAATGCTCCAACAGAGTTGAATAAAAAAAACCTCAGAGAACGTCTTGGTCGTACATAATCACTTCTTAATTTTCCAATGAAAAATATCTTAACTCAAACTTTAGCTTTCGGCAAATCAGAACATTGATGTGATTGTAAAAGGTAGCTAAGCTGGAAATGTGACAAGGGAGCCTTACAAAATCCACAGCCAAATGTGCTGCTCTGTCGCAAACACTGTAACCTTGGAACTATTTATATGATGAACTTTAATTTGTTCTTGGAATGTTTATCTTATCTGAGGCCTTTAAAGAGAACTCATTGGATTTTCTATCAGTTTTAGTAGGGTTGTTATTACACAATCCTCCAGCCATAGTTGCTCTTGTACTGCCCCTCTTTGGAAAGCCATTGAAACTGCATTACCGTAAATTCCGTACTATTGAGCGCACCTGGATATAAGCCGCACCGGCTAAAAATAAGTAAATAAATGTATTTGTACATATATAAGCCGCACTTGATTATAAGCCGCAGGTGTCCACGCTATAACAAGAGCTATTTACACAGACGTAGGCTACCGGTAACATCCGCTAATACTGTAGCGTCCGTACGGACGTTAAAGGACGACGAGAGCGTTCAAATAATAACTTTTAATAACCCGATCACTGTCGGCCGTGACCACGCCGTTTACAGCAGAGAACAACACATAACTTGCCGTAACAATCCAACTCTCTCCCCCAGCGTTCTCTCATACAGCCACTCAACACGTTCTCGCTGGTGCATTCACTGACTCTCCACATAATCGGAATTATGAACACATTATCAACTACTGACTTACAACATGAACCGTTACAATACGAAGCCTAGCCGACGGTGTCTGTAACACGGCTGATGAAAAAGATGACCGTAATATATTTCACAAGAAAAAGTCCATCCATTCACTGCCTCAGAATGACTTCATTACTCACTTCCTCAGTCTCTGTTGTCGCTGTCAGTGTCATCTTAACGTGCAGCAGCTCTGTTAGCTTCTTTGACAGCCAGGTCGATCGCCTTTAACTTGAAAGCTGCATCATATGTATTTCTCCGTGTGTCTTCCATCATGAGGGTGCGTGCATGAAGCGCAAAATGACTGATATTAAGATCCGACGTGACGAAGTCAAATGTTTTTGCGGCAGAAGCTCATTGTCCCCCATAAAAAATCCATGCATTAGCCGCACCGGAGTAGAAGCCGCAGTGCTCGAAGTGTGAGAAAAAAGTAGCGGCTTATAGTCCGGAATTTACGGTAGTCTTTTTAATGTGGAGAGATAGCACTTTTGAACTGCACTTTTTTGCTTGAGTCATGGAAGAGGACGTCCCCTGCCGTGCATTTTCCCATGAGCTGCACCATTTATACAACTGGGCAATTCTCATGATTGGAGATGGTTTGATCACTCTGTCGCTGGACACCTTTGATGAGGGTGTCTAGTATTTAAAAGGCCAAAACACTACTGTTACTGTGTCCCATGTTTCATGAGTCTTATGAGTCCCTGACTCTTTTCCTATGGGTCCAAGGTCATGACTTGCTTTATTTATTAGAGGTTGTTTTTTACCCTTTTGATGATTTTAATCTCTGACTATTTTTAGTCTGGGTAAGTATCTGTTCATATGCCTGCAAAGTACTTTGGACAGTTGAAGCTGTTTTTTAATGTATACAAATAAACTTGACTCAGTGTTTACCTGACTGATCCGTCTCCCCTCTTTTGGTGTTGAAAGGCCAAAACACTCCCTGATTAAAAGGTACACTACTGATGATGTGTCCCAAAATGTACATATTTCCAATATCTGAGCAACAGCTCTAACGCAACTCCCAACATCAAGCCAAACCCCCCACTGAGAGACTTTAGATACTGGGTCTCAGTATTTCAATAAATTGGACATACTGTCGATAGGTCAAAGATAAGCCCAGAATTAAACCCAGTGGTCACTGTTTCTGTTGTTGGGCAACACTGGTGTACCAGCACTAGAGGGCAGTAAATGCAAACAGAAGATTCTTAATCCTTAATATCGCCATCAGACTGCCTTCTTGTGACGCCTCCGCTTTGTTTTTGTGTGTTGGTGTATGTGTCTGAGTACTAAAGCTTGACAGCGTGATTACAGCTACATTTTTCAAAATAGGGTTCGTTTTTTTATTTATTCATTTTTTACTGCACATACTGTTGTTGTTTGCATGAGCATATTTGGTTTTAACTTGGTTCTCGTTGGGATTTGTTTGTGCACTGCAATGCAAATCAGAGGTAAAAAGCAGTTGATAAAGTAAAATGTGCACTGTATGATAAGACAATAAATAAAATGTTGATTTTATTCATTAACATTTATTAAAACAAGTCTAACAGATTAAAGCCAGCATGCATTCATGCTATCATGAATCAGATGACGTCATGTAGGGAGTGAAAACCAAACAAGCTCCAAGCATTCTCAATGTGATAGAATTATTTAACCAAAATTCAAATGAACAGCTTTTAAAACTTGCATGTTCCTGCTGGAACAGGCTGTTGTGGCACATTGACATTAAAATGGTTACTGTTTTTAATTCAAACATTATACACCAGCCATTTGGAAACATTTTGTACAAAAGTTTCCTGCAGAAGAGTAAGGAGACTCTCCTTTACTCTGAGGCTATCATAGAGCATCATTTCTTTGCCGCTCCACTCTCCAGTGTTCATTTGATCTTCTGCCTCAGGCTGTGATTGGCCAAGTCTTAAGGGGCAGAGAGACTCAAATCCTCCCATTGGCTGGGGAGATATGGCACATAATCCTAAACCTCTCTCACCCTCTGAGGATTAAATTTGCTGCCCACTCATCTCTAAGAAGTTTGCCTGGACTGTGGAAAAAAGTGAAGCACAAACTCTTTAACAGGCAATCTCTCATCACAGGAACATACGGCCCTGAGACCCAAGAGGCGAGTATTAGTTTGCTGAAGGAGATTCAGGCCATGAGTTGAGCAAGGGAAGTAATTACTGTCAGGAAACAGAGGTCTGAGCTCTCTTCCCTCCAACTGTCAAGGCTCAGGCTACAGGCACTCACGCACTCTGTTCCTATTCAACTTTAATTCTATATGTTTTTGCTATTTCCTTTTACATTTCTTCCCCTCTGCCTCTGTGTGTCTCCCTGAGGAAACTTGTATTGACTCAGTGTCAGATCCTTCCACTGTTTGTCCAAAGCTTTAGCTTTCCACTAGATTCTGTGTTTACTCATCACATATCTCTCATTTGCTTTCAGTTGTTAGATTTCTATATATTCAAAACACGAACTATTACTTGTTTTTTTCATACATTCAGAGACATGACTGGGCTCTTTTGTCTGGAAGGAAAAGGGGCTAAAAGGATCAAAAATGACTTTTTCAACAGCTATTAAATCATTTTCAAGTGGGATTGCAATTATTGAAATACCCAGTGTTTTAAAATATATTTAAGATTTTGATTGTGCAACAACATTTATGATTTCTAAATGTATTGCTTTGAATGAGAACATGACTTGACAATGCCCAAAGGAGGTGTGCGATTTGCTAGAAGCATGTAACACAGATGTGTGCAGATGATTTTTTGTTCTCTGAACTTTAGTTTAATTTTACGATCAAGGACCTGAATACATTTTTTTTATGTTCTACACCTTCACCTACACTTTCTTTGGTCCAATCAGAATAATGCCATAATGTGTGAAATATGTTTTATGTCAAGACTGCACTCTTTATTGTGATGACAAGGATTTATGAGAAGCAAAAGGAGTAGAGAAAATCATTTTCAGCCAAGAAAAATGCCATCAGAACCCACAGAAGAATTTATGTGTTGCCATTTCTCATTCGCCTGTCAATGTTTGAGGTACAATCTCTATTTAAATGTTCTTGATCTCTTCACTACCTTTGTCTCCAGCCTTATTTGAAGATCAAACACATCAGTGCTTAGCAGACTATGGTCTTTCGACAGAATACTTTTCTTCTAACATCTAAACCTTTTTTTTTCATTTAACTTCAAAAAAACATTTAAGCCTTACATGAATTTTTGTTGCAGCCTACACACTGGTAATCGTTTATGTGCTTTAACTTGTATTTTTGTTTGAAAACTGTAGAAAAGAATAACCTTGGTACGTGTGGGAAGAAAATAAGTAACACAGATTGATCTGTTTGCTGATCTGGCATTTTTCAATTCTTCCCAACTGAGCTTCTTTGAGTCAGAAGCGTACTCAAGTCACGACTTTCTCCCAAATAACACCTCTCTTATTTCAAACTGCCTACAATTTCTAATCAAGTGCCAATTTTTTTAATAATGTGCAAGAAAGCATGGCATGGCACAACACTATTATATGGTCTCAGGTGTTTCTGAAGATAAAAGCAAAAGTGTTAATTAGATTGAATATGCTTGAAACATCAGTATCGACACTCTTTAATCCCCAAGCTGTGTTCATGCTGCTGATATGATCCTGTGGATGAACATTTCACGAAATAGGGTAAATGTGCTAATGGCAATCAATATAGTATTGATTTTTTATGGAGAAAAAAACTAATGTAAAGGCTGAAGCTGAAAGTGTCATGACTGGTTCCAGAAACCCAAACACACAATTCAGAAGACATAAGGCAGTTTCCAAGTCCATTTATTACAAACAAGTTTCACAAAATTCCCAAAACTCCAACCAGAGGTATCCATAACAAAAGGCTGAAGGCTAGGTCACAATACAAAACAGGCTATCAGGCTAACAGAAGGCTATGAAGGGCATGAAGGATGTTCTGAAAAGAGACACAGGGTAAGTGACAAAAGTCAAACACAAACACAAGACATGAAACATGAGGAAATCAGAATAAAATGTGACCCTTAACCCGAAGTTGTGACAGAAAGCATTCAGTTAAAGGGCTGACACATGCATTGTTTCATTTATTTCACTCATTTTTTTTGTTCTATACCCAGGGTTTGTTTCCAAACCCTGGGTATAGAACTGAAGACATGACTTTTTTTTAATTTTATTTTATTTTTTGTCACCTGCTGCTTTAAAACCAAATGCAGCAAACACAGTTTCTGAACAGCCACATAAAAAAAACACATCAAAACTCAAAGTTTCTTCTGGAACACATTTGAGGATATAGATTACATGCTTGTATGATTATTATTTAAGTCAGTATGAGCATTCATTAGGCTTCTTGTTTTTGTAAAAGATAAGCAAACCAAGTTTAATTTGTGAGTTGTCAACCATTGTTTATTGTTTTTTGTTAAGATTGGCACAATGCAAAAAAAAAGCTGTCATTTTCATCACCTAATAGATATACAGCAGGGTCCATTGGAAATTGTACCACTGCTAGTAATGTGATGGTATCAATCAACTTCTTCAGAAAATCAAAAACCCATACCCCATTCCAATACAACATGTGTAAAGGAGCCAACGGTTCAAGGAGATCGAAATGAACAAACGGGTCAGGTACAAATCGCATCTGTTGTTTTTTTCTCTGCATTAAATATACTCTGTGAGTAAATTTAAAATGTATATATACTGATGATAAATTGTCGTCATTATTAAGGCAGCTAACACTTTGAATTGGGATTACTTACACAAACAATAGATGTATAGTTGAGGTGAGCTTCATAGACAGAACACAAAATGCTAAAACAAAATGCTAAGAGTTTATTTGTAGTAGAAATGACCAGAGCACACTCCATGACTGACCACCCATAATGCTCCGTGTTTAAGGGACTGTCTGAACTACTACTACTGAACTACTCACTGTTCTGCATGTACATTAGCACTGATCGACCCTGTCTGCCTTTTAAAGTCCACCTCCTCCTGGTTACTTCCTACACAGTCCTCACATGAGCATTAGATCAATGGAGATGTTTATTTACTACTTCATCATTTCATTACTTTGCGACAAGAGTAATGAGGGTGATGAAAAATGGATTCTGGACAGAATGAAACGGAGGCCCATGTGTCCAAAAAGCTGCCGTGTTGTGACAGTTTAGTGACAGACCGATGCCACACATGAATGCTTGTTTGTTTGCTCCTCGGGCTAGTTGTGGCACTCAGCGTTTGTTTGGTCAGTCAGACATCAGACGATGTGTGCCCTCTGTGGCAGTTTGAGGTTGAACACGCAGGCACTCTGTGTCCACAGAACAAGTTTACTCATACTTTTTGAATAATTAAAACAGTGACAAATCAAAATGAAAGAGTTGTTTAGGCATGGAATTAATGGTGAGAGTGACTAAGCGAGTGAGTTAGCCGCTCTACTGCTGCTTTTCTGAAATACTATCACTTGGCCAATTATACATTTTTTTGCCTTATTGCAAAAATAAATCTGCTCAGAGTACTTCCCTTAGGACACAACTATGACTAAACCTTTTTTATATGCAGCAAGGTTGTATCCAACATGACAGGAAAATAAAAAGGAAAGAGCGGCAGAAAACAGCACTGAGACCACTGGGCCCTGTCAATCACAGTTAATTAAATCCCATTGCTTTTTCCATGGAGAGCTCCTTCTCTTTTTTTTTTTTTGGACCCACACCATTAGATCACACAGCAGGGGGCCTGGAGTCCATCCACATGCACAGTCACACAGTCACAGTTTTCAAAGGGAATCTTTGCTGTCTAGTGGTTTATTTTTTAAGTTTTCCACATTATTATCAGCCGGACGGCGTCTCGGGACAGGTGCTCCAGGTCTGTGCAAGGTGCAGTCCCTCCCTGTCTCAAGTCCTCAACCATCATTCCAATCCCAAAAAAGACTTTCATCAGCAGATTTAATGACTGTTGTCCAGTAGCACTTACCCCAGTCATCATGAATTATCATGTCAGTGACAGAGGAGAAGAAGCCTGTCTGTTCATCACTGAAACAATAGTTTGTATAATTTAACTGTATTCTAAACTGTTCAATGTTTTATGGATTATGTGTGTGAGTGAGTGATGTCATAGCAGTTTCTCTGGATTAAAAGGAGTTTGCATTCATTTTACAGCTAAGACAGAAATAATAGTAGAAAATAAAAACAAGAAGTATTCCCAAAATGAAAATACAAATAGAAGTTATACCACAATTTAAAATGTCTCCTACTGCTAAATGTCACTGAATTTCAGTCTCTTCTCTGAATACTGTGGTGCCACATCAGATCCTGCCCTGGATAGTTGACTTCAATATGTAAGTGAAGATAGGGAAGAAATATAATGTCAGGAAAGATTAGTCTCATTCTGCTCTCTGTGGTAATATAGTTTGTGTATTGCTTTCAGAAGTAATGCCTCATCTAAATCCGATTCATTAAAATATGTGCACAAAATTGTAAGATTTTTTTTCTGAGATTGAAGACCCATGAGAACCACTATTAAGTATGCCAGTGAGCTTTTAAAGTCTTAGATCAAATCAAAATACAAATATGCATTCTGATAGGTGTCACAGACAAATTATACTCTTCACAGGATGAGGTCTGAATGTGTTCCACATCTCCTTTTTTCTTTTTAAAATCCTTCAGAGTTAAAACTTCTATGTATTTGGACTGGAAGTTCTCTAAGAGTTGTTTATAATTTGAACATGCCGACAGTTAAACATACCTTTGAAATCTAATACCTCCTCAAAAGAACCAAAGGCCATTTAAAAGACCAGTATCCCAGGATTCTAAACCTCATCTCTCTCTTCAGGTGGGTTTTGACTAGTGTACATTTAAACAATTGCCACATGGATGGTGGGTTTGTAGAGCTGTATGAAGTTTGGTGGTGCTGGTTTGGATAGTATGACTTAGAGCTCAAAGGTCAAGACAAATACGTCAAGTATCTGTTTTGAACTGTGTCTGGGTTATCTGACTATCAAGACAAAAAAGTATAGCAGTAGTATAAATGCTAAAAGACAGTGAAGGTGGTTAACGATTCTGCATTATTGGGGTGAATTGCTCAAGCAGGTTTTTCTCTTGACTTGCGTCTGCATATGGCAGAGAAGGAGTGCTGCTGGGTCACACAGTGTGACAAACTATTTGAGTCCTCTGCCTTTCATGATTGTCCAATAACACAGCATGATCTTGTTCTATGGGCTGCTAGCTTGCTGGTGGTGAGTGGCAAGCAACATTTCTGTACAGCACTCTCATGTTCTGACAAACATTGTGTGTTTGTCAGAACACAAATGTGTCAAAAAAATTTTGACACATTTTTGCTTGATTTGTGTTCTTTTCTTGCAGGATGAACGATCACTTAATTCAGCTGTTGTTTAATGCAGAATAATGATAAATCTGTAAAATCATTCTCTTCTACATTTAAAAATGAAAATGCATTTTTATCTAAATGCTAATCAGAAATGTATTTCATTTTATCACCTCCAATTTGAATTTAGTTATGTATTCATGTTTTATCATTCTTGTGATTAGGTTGCATATATTTTCCCTCCTGTTTCCTCTATCAGCTGATTGGCTCTCGCAGAGGACAGGCAGTTTGTGAGCTTGTTTTGGAACCATGGCAACGAATGGTACTGACCCTCCGGTTTTGGCAGAGAGAAGGTCTCCTCTGGAAGGGGTCATTAAGAGTCTGTCAGTCCACAAATTGGGAATGCTGTGAGCAAACAAAGAGGGGGAGTTAGAGTTAATGTACTGTCACTTTGCACCTACCTGCCACATGTCACACATCCAAACCACTAACAAGCAAGCAGGGCTTCTTTCCAGCATCGAGTTAAACACCCTGCAGCAGTGACTGGTTAGTCCACAAGCACACTGCATCTCTCAAGCTCTATATAGCTAGCAACACTGAATGGATCTATAGCTATTCTATGCTGTGAAGGCATCACCGGAAAAAGCGATAGATAGTCCAGGCTTTCCCATCCTTGGGTTCCCGACCCCATGTGGGTTGCATGGGATTCTGCAATTCCCTTTGCAGACACTTTTATCCAATAAGTACAACACAGGAAAGGATCTAGAAAGAGGAAACACATCAGTAAGTGTCAATGAACAGCTTTAAGTCCAATTGGATGCACAGGTGCTGAAAGGCAATGCACAGAGGCAGAGCACACCTAGGACTGCAGATCTTAAGAACTCTAACCAGTATAGGAACCATCTTAAAAGTCGTCATCAAATAAAACCAATGTCATTGCCATCCTCACCTTTAATAATATCAAGACTACTGTTATCATGATCATTAAGGTTGTAGGTATTCTTGAAAGAGTTGGGTCTTTAGCTGTTTTTTTAAATTGCAAAGGGACTCTGCAGATCGAATGGAGTTTGGAAGTTTATTTCTGTAAGTTCTGTTGTGAAGGTTGGACCAGATGCCTTTCATTGGCAGAGAGTAGTGGGCGGGAGGGAGCGTAGACCTAGATTATACTGTAGAGTTTAGGTAAGGAGGAACGTTTTTTGTCCTTGTTTTGTAAGCAAGCAGCAGAGGTCTCAATTTGATATGAGCAGTAACTGGGAGCCCATTTAATGAGATGTGCTCTTTTATAGGTTGGAGACCAGTGGTTTGACAGTGCATGTAGGAAGGCCTGCCAGTGACTATTTGCAATAGTCAATGCTTGATATCACGAGCATGTTCTGACAGATAAGGTCTGATCTTCCTGATGTTGTACAGGGCAAATCGACATAACCGGGCATTTGAGGTCATTGAACCTTAAATGTTAGCTAGTCAATCATAACGCCCAGGTTCCAGGCAGACTTTGTGGGCATGAGTTTGGTTGTATGCCTCTACCACAACCATAACTGTTAAAACATGGCCTGAAGGTTCTTCTGAACAGCTTCAGGACTGTTTTGAGTCAACAGACTGGGACATCTTTAGACACCAAGATCTGTAGCAGTACACAACATCTGTCCTGAACTATATAAAATACTGCACAGGCAATGTCAGTGTGGAAAAGCGCATCCGGGTCTTCCCAAACAGGAAGCCGTGGATGACAAAAGAAGTGCAGTGCCTGCTCCAGGAGACAAAGATCGCTTTCAGGGCTGGTGATGCAGCGCTGTACAGCACTGCCAGATCCAACCTGAAGAGAGGCATCAGGGAGGCCAACGCTGACTACAGGAGGAAGATCGAGGACTGCTTCAAGAGCAACAACTCCAGGCAGGTGTGGCAGGGGGTTCAGCACATCACCAACTATCGACCTAACAACACCTCGGCTGATGCCAGTGACATTTCACTGGTAGAAGAGCTGAACCATTTCTTTGCCCGCTTCGCGGTAACCTCACAGGATGCAGCCCCACCACATCTTTCAGCCTACAGCAGTGACTTTTTCACAGTGGAGGTGCATGAGGTGAGGGCGGTGAAGCCGAGGAAGCCGAGGAAGGCGACAGGGCCGGACGGCGTCTCGGGACAGGTGCTCCAGGTCTGTGCAAGGTGCAGTCCCTCCCTGTCTCAAGTCCTCAACCATCATTCCAATCCCAAAAAAGACTTTCATCAGCAGATTTAATGACTGTTGTCCAGTAGCACTTACCCCAGTCATCATGAAGTGCTTTGAGAAACTGGTACGTACACACATCATTTCAAATCTCCCACCCAAGTTTGACCCTCACCAGTTTGTCTACAGAACCAACAGGTGCACAGAGGATGCTATCGCCACAGCTCTCCATGCTGCTTTGAGCCGTGCATAGCTCCGGGGGAGCTATGCACGGCTCCTATTTGTTCAAATACTGCTCAGAATTTGTTTTTTTATAGTATTGCTATTTTTTATTGCTATTTTTTTTTATTTAATTGTCATGTTTTTTGTTGTTCTTTAGTGCTTTTTTTAATGCACTGCAGGTTTGCACTGTGGGTTGAGGGGATTGTAATTTCATCTGTGCCGTATGTTTAACATGGAGCATATTTGACAATAAAGAATACCTACCTACCTACTTATTTGTGGACTTGTGGAATTTTGTCCGGGGGTTCCATGGTGGCCCCATGTCGGCAAGCCCAGATGGGCTCACGGTGAGCATTAGACGTAGCTTAGACGCACATGGGCAAACCAGGTTTCTCCCATCTGGGCTTGCCCACATGGGCCTCACTTGGGCTGGTTGGGCTTTGGGTGGGCATGAGCATAGAGTGGGCTTCGTTGTTGGGCCCCACATGGGCAGTAGGTGGGTAATAGACCCTGTCAACACACCCATGCAAGGCCCATGTGGGTCAGATATGGGCTGGTGAATGGGCCCCATCCGGGCGGCCCAGCTGGGTCCCGGTTAATTTTGTCCGGGGGTTCCATGGTGGCCCCATGTGGGCAAGCCCAGATGGGCTCAAGGTGAGCATTACATGGGCCCTAGCTTAGACCCACATGGGCAACCCAGGTTTCTCCCATATGGGCCTCACTTGGGCTGGTTGGGCTTTGGGTGGCTTACAGTGGGCTTCGTTGTTGGGCCCCTTCGTTCAGATTTTTCAGGTCTCTCAATGCTCGGACTAATAGACTTAAAAACAGCTTTTATCCAAAGGCTATAACAGTGCTTAACACCGCAAACACCTTTACCTATAAATCTTCATCATGCACTCAACACCACCTTTTTCTTACCAATGTGCTGCACTCTACTGTTTCTGATGTTCAATGTATGAATGTATCTTTGCTCAGGGTCTCTGCTATCTACTGGGGGTTTTTTCTATGTTGTCCCCTTAAGCTGCTACAGTGCTTGTGTGTGTGTGTGTGTGTGTGTGTGTGTGTGTGTGTGTGTGTGTGTGTGTGTGTGTGTATGTTGGTGCATGTTGGTGTATAAGCTTGTCGTTTTAAATGTGTCTTTTAAAGGTCTAGCCCATGCTTTTTTTTTTCTTTTCTATTTTTTAATATTAAATTAAATTATTTATGCACTTTAAGGGATTGTACTGCAAATTTCGTTGTACTGGTACAATGACAATAAAGACAATTCAATTCAATTCAACTGTGGCCCATGGCAACATGCCACCTGCATTGTTGAACACTAACAAAAAAAAAGCCTGAAATGAATGGATGAAACATGCAGCTGCAATATGTTTTTCGCTGAGGAAAATCTGCTGTTTTGTGGAGAGCAAACTTTGGTTTGATTTGAGATCACAGAACAAAATCGAAGAGACGCTTGCAGCAATGTCAAAAGTGATCACAGATCAAGCAGCATATACTGCTAGTTTTACACACTTTCCCTGTCACATTAGGTTGGATGTGGTTTCCAGTGGGCTGCCAAGTATGCTGAAAACATGTTTCATGTTGTCTTCAGTTTTCTGTGCTTTTTCGAGCAGATAATACTATTTTTGTTTTCCTTCAGAGGACAAATCATAGGTCACAGTTTTCCCAATGTTTTTACACACTACTTTGAAGACTAAGCAATGACTCATTAAATTTTCCCTTTGGGGAGCCTTTGGATGTTTTTCTGTGAGTCAGGCAAATGCCATTTGTGTGGATTAAATCCCTATACCATGAGAGGATGTGTTTTAATACAATTTCATGAAAAAAAAAATATTGGTTGGCCTTTATGTTAAAGACTGAAATACATGCCTTTGTGTAGTAATTGAAAGGAAAATTAATTAAAAAGAAACTGGATGCAGCAACAACATGAAAAGATCAGGCTCTCCCTTCTGCCATATGTGCAGCATAGCTGCTTGTTAACAAACCCTCCTACATGAATATTAGTGTTGTTTACAGAATTTAAGCCACAAAGATGCTTCTCTGAAATGACTTTTACTTATATATAGAAGATAATATCCTCCTTTTTCTTCACTATGTCCATCTCCTTCTTTCTGTCTCTCTCAATCTGTACTCCTCCTTTATCAAGCTTTAACCTGTTACATTTTCCTGTCGTCTTCAGTCCTATCTGATTCCCTCTCACCGAGCACCAAAGCCTTTAAACCCTTTAAATCCTTCCCAATTCGATTTGGGGATGGGGACCCGTCTTGTGGGTTGCCGCCGACCACTCTGTATCAGATGGGGCCCCCAGATAATCACAGACCCCTCTAGGTTTCTTAATCTGCCGATGCTTCCCTGGCAGACTGGAGCAGATGCTAAGCTATTTTGTTCGACCACACTTTGACAAAAGACCACCGCCTCAGGCCGCTGCAGCTGGGCTAAGTTTCGTCCTGACCGTATGTGGTAGTCGTCAGGTGTCTTAATGCAGTGGTGAACTAGGACATTTTATCAGCTTGAGAGTTAAACTGGACCATTCTAAGAGATTCCTACAGCTAAAGCTGGCTGGCTTCAACTAAACACTCACAGTGTTTTTTTAACACTCACTAAACACAGCTTTCTTTTAGAACTTGTTACAGGTGGGATTTGGACTTAAAAACATTTATTTAGGGGATGATAGCTAATGGCAGTATATTCCACTAACTGTACATAAACAAGTTAGAATATAAAATTCACACAGTATATGGTCTGAATGTTTTTTAAACCTCTCACAGCATTAACTGTTGCTCTTTTCTGACCTGTGCCAAAAGAGCAGTTCAATTGTCTTTTGTGAACCGTCATTATTTAACCTGTCCTGGACATCTATTGATATGTCGACTATCGTCAACCATTGCATCAGATGCTATAGTATTGCTTTACATGTATAGCTTGCAAGCCTCAAACTGGCATCATTTGTTGCTTATTAGTTTTCGCCAAAATGTGTGCAGTTGTTGACAAAGGGAATATCCACTGATAGATAAGGATTGTGTGGGATTCTTGGATTTTCATGTGCTAAAAATACTGAAACCTTTGCAGCTATTTCTAAGGTTGTCGATGATTCACTTTGCCACATATGATAGCAACGTGAATTACAACAAACAGACAAGCAAGGCAGGACAGTGGTGTGGTGGTTTATGGACTGCAAACGTGCAAGAGGCTCTGTGTTCAATCCCTCGGTCGTGCCTTTCTGTGTAGGATGAATGTTCTGACTTTCACCACTGAAGTCTGACTCACACTTAATAACTGTTACAATGTTTGCACCAGAGAAGAGCTTATGAACATAAAGGCTACAACTCCATCGGACTTTTCTGACAGAATCCTTGAAATTATTCTGGTCAAAGATGCCCTCATTTTTGTCAGTTAGGCTTGCTGCCTGTGTGTGTGTGTGTGTGTGTGTGTGTGTGTGTGTGTTTTTCGCAAAACTGGGTCAGAGTTCAAAACAGAAATGTATAATTTTATGAAAGAGGGTAGAGTCCACAAATAGAATTGTGAACTCTTAAAGAACGACATGTTGCCGAGGGAGCAGTTTATTTAACGTAAAGAATACCCCAGTTTCTTTACATCACATAAGACAACACAAACAATGCTCCTTTTCTTGCTACTGTAAGTGACCCGCAGTGTTTTACAGTTGTGGAATGAAAAACAGACAGATTCAGTTCCAGCAGTGAAATATCCCAGCCTACAACCACCTGCAATCAGATCATTTCCTACTTAGGCCTTTATTTATGAGCTGGAGAGATAGGCGGATTTTCTTTTTTGTCTCTGAAATCTGAGAACCAAATAGACATGGAGCTGAGAGACTGCAGCTTCTTATACCAACGCTGATCCCCAAAACCCCAGACAGGCAACAAACATGGCCAAATCCACAGAGCTGCTTAACAAAGCAATGTTTTTAAAACTTCAAATGCTGGTTGGAGAGAAGAGATTCATTTTTACATAATATATATCATACTGTGTTATGCAGTCCTTGGACGCCTCCACTGTGTGTGATGTTGTTTCTTAAACCTCCGGGCAGACAGCTGAGCGCTGATTAAAAGTTTGAGGATTTTGTTGCTTTTTTCACTTTGTTGTTTCTGTTTTGAAGCTGTCAGCCAGCACTTCTCCTCATATTGACAGAACTTTCAAACTATACAACAAGATAAAAAAAAAGATAATCTTAGAAAAAACTAAGATTGATTTACACAAATAAAACATTATGTCAGTTTGAAGGCTCATAATAATCACTAAATACAGTAACTTAAAGATAGAGAAGCTTACTCAATGCAGTCCACATAACATTTAGGAACAAACATCTTCCAACCTGTCACTTTTTTTGTGTAGCACCTTTGCATGGCAAGTCACACTACCCATTCTTGTGTGCCGACAAAGCAACTTGGAGTTAAATGCCTTGCCCAATGGCACAGACTCAACCCTCCGGCTGAAAGACAACCAACTCTTCCAACTGAGCCAAAGCTTACAAAAACCAACTCAAAATGGGTCATTCAAAGTTCCAAAATGTAATCAAGTATCCCATAAGGCCCATCTGCAGCAAGCCTCATTAATTATTACCTTTCCCCAAAGTCAGTTATCCCTCTCCAGTTAACTATTCATAAGGCCTGTAATGATTAACAATGTGGTTTGAGCGAATCTCCATGTAAATGAAAGGAGCTTTGTTAGAGATACTAATACTTACTACTTTACTACTTATCTGCATACATTACGAAACACTTTGTATTGACCTCTAAGGGCTTAGCTTTGGGGTGATGGTGGGAGGTGGAGGGTGATGCTTTATAAAGAGGGGGATGTGTATTTCTCAACACATTTTATCAACTGTGCATTTTTTAATTTCAAATTGATCTTTTGCAAAGTCTATTTTTAAGTATGAAATCCTGCAGTTTTCACACCAATTTACATCGTGGTAAAAACAGGAACCCATTCATAGCACGCTATTGCACAACTATTTGCCAATCTTGTATGCATATAGGAGATGGTTTTGAGATATGGCTTCACAAATAGAAATATCAATGATAAAACTCTACCGTTCAAAACCTAAAATGTGAAATACTTGGTAATGTCAGTTGATATCTTAGGATCAAATGTTCATTCCTTTCACATTACAATACATTTTTAAATACCACTCACAGCAGGAGATCACATCTGAAGAGATGAAAAGCATCTGCTGCACCATATTAAAACACAAAATTCAGTCTATGGAAAAAAGGGTAGCACTGCATTTTCCATCATCTGAAAGATGCGCACTGGTGACAAAGCTGGCAAGACAACTTTAAGTCACATCACATGGTATGGTTTATGTTCTGCATGAGAAAGGGAAAGGAATTTTTTCTTTTTCAAAATCAAGCTTCAATAAAGATGAAATAAAAGTAACAGTTTTAAGTGTTTATAAAAAGAGAATGTCCTGTATTTATTTCTGTTTTAACTATGTAGATGAAGAAATACTGTATTTTTCAGATCCTTGGGACATTTGGTTCATTATTAAAGGGCAACATTAGTTCTACTTTGATACAAGCAAGACAAAATGATAAAAGAATCTCATTCTGAGTTAGCTGTAATCATCATGAAGTTCTTTCACATATGGAAAAGGCTTGAAAGAGCTGGATGGAACAGAACCTCAAGTATGTTTGGAAAAAATCTGTACTGATATGACTCATGCATTAACAGAGAGGAGACCTGTCTGCTTAGCATAAATATGAGTTTGACGGGAAGTTCTGTTTTGCAGTCTTCACAGTGATGAGAGAGCCAACGGCCGACTTTGATATACCAAGGACACACTCATCGCTGGCTTTGCCAAACCTTATCCAGAGTGGGTCTCGACTCAACTCAACTTTATTTATAAAGCACTTTAAACAGCCGTAGCTGTGACAAAGTGCTGTACAAACATGGGTCAACTTTATTGACTATATACTGTACCAAAATAAATACACCCTCTGAGGTCGATGCTAGATTCATTTTCTGGATTTCAAATCTGGATCCCCTTCGTGAGTCTCTTCTTTGTGCTTCATGTTTCCTCTTGATTGTTCATTTACAAGATTAATGAAGATTGATCCTTCAACTGACTAAATTGAAAAAGTATGTAAGGAAACTCTGATGTACACTTAATGTGGCATATTTGCTGTAGAACATCCAATCAATACTGACTTGTGATTAATGATAATGACTAACAGTAAGTATGACATGGAGCAGTCATATGTAACACCCAAAAGCACCCAACAGTTTCCCCTCCAGCATGAAGTCGTCCCCAATCATTGCCACTGAATGAGCTCCTTGCACAAAGGTGTTACAGTAATTAAGATTGCAACTTGTACTACTGTTCAGCTCTGGTACTGTTTAACATCTGTCCCATTGGCCTGTGAAAGCTTTTAGAAGGCAGGAATTAAGCAGACAAATCCCTGTTTCTGAGCAGCAGCACACTTACATTAGCTCACCTGTGGTGCCTGAAAAGACAGCTCGTCTCATCTTCATCTCTGGGCCTGTAACTTAAAGGAAAAAAAAAAAAAAAGTTTAGTGGGAAATGGGGAAAGTGACAGAAAAACACAACATGCACACTTTTTAACTGGCTTGTTTTCATGGCATTTAGCTCTTCGGCATTGATCTGTCTGTTTAATACTGTCTGAAAAAGTGAGCTCTGTTTTGGAGTGGACTCTCTTATGAAGGTCAATAACACATAATATATCATATAATATCTACTGAATGAATCATAAACCATCTGTCAACAATGCAGCATCCAGTATGTTCTCATGGATCTCAAGTGTCAATGCTGTTCTTGAATTGTTTGTTTTAGTTTTAACCAGAGAAGGTAGGCAGTTTTACCCTGCTGCTGACTTTACTCTATCCTCAGTTAAGAGCTCTGCAAAAAGCTAAATGGACAGCCTATGTAGCATCCAAGCTAAATATGGCAGTGACTAATGCCAGTGGGCTAACATTGATTCATGGTCACCTCACCAACTTTCTGCAACAAGTGCAGGAGTTTCATAATTGTGTTAGGTTGGTTATTTTTTGGAGCACTCTTTTACAACAAGCGTAAAATTGTATTATGTATGTATAATGTATTATATTGTTATTTATTAGCCTACAAGAACAAAATAATAACAAACAGAAACCAGATTTTGTAAAATGCTTGTATCACTCTTGAAACCTGGAAGGTTTAGAGAGTAATGTGTTGTGGGGGTCATTTGGAGCCTTATTGTTGCAAGTCCAGCAAGTTTTCTCTGAAGGAGGCCGCTGATAAGTCCAGCAAGCCCAATAAAGGAATAAGAGATGACTCATGCTCTGCTGCCACAGAAAGGATGGATTGGCCAACTTCAAACCTGCAACAGTATTGAGTGTGAATATACTGTCTGAAAAGTAACATGACGAGATGTTTGCACATTAAAAAAATATCTTTGGAGAATCACACAATCTTTAATGTACAAATCTAAGTATTAACAAACAATATTTAAGTAAATATATCAACACGATGCACAGGAATCGGCCCATCACATTCTTTAAGCATCTTACAAAAGTGTCTCAAACTCTTGGTACTTCTGGATACCGTTGGTGCTTCAATGAACAACAATTATGTTTAACTACTGGTAAAAACATTCCAGGAGTTATCCCGGAAAATATCCTTTATGTTGATTTTATCAAGATTGTGTGGGTGGGTTCTCACCATACAAATGTCCTCACAACTTTGATTGGTGCATTGACAAGACCCTTATCAGTTAAAGCTCCGCCCATAAGGATAGCTCGACCAAAGAAAGGACAAAACAAAACTGTGACAAAATAAGTCTCTGTTATGAGACCATATTGAGCAAAGTAAGGGGTACGATTAAATGTGTTTAAAAGCCTAAAGACTTCAGATATTACATAAAAAAGGCAATTGTTTTGCTGGTTATGAAGAGTTTCTTTTTATTTGTTTTTATTGTGCGACTGTAATTTCTAACACAAAATATATCTAGTCAAGGTTACAAAAATGAGAGCGACACCGTGAGGACACATGGGATGTTGAGGCAGGTGGAGAAGGGGGAGGATGCGCTCTATTCGAGTTTGTTTCGCGGGCACTGGAGCAGCTGTGAAACCGATCCCAGCTGCTGCCATGGGGGGGGACGAAATCTATTCCCGTCCCTAGTGGGTTGGTCACGTGTCCTTGGGGAGCGTTTAGATTGGGGACCGCGTAGGGAGAGAGTGAGAGCGCGCGGCGGCGTTGCGCACAACCGACTTGGGCAGCAACATCTTGATCACGCGTTTATGATCCGGCAGAGTATCAAGCAGATCAGTTTTGTTTTGGGGCGTTGTCTTGTTAACTACACAGTGTGTGTGATCCACAGATCCGTCAGGCACTGTGTAGTCCCTCATTCACTGACTGGTCAAAACTTCTGCGCTTTCAAACTGAGATCCTTACCGCGAGTGCCACATTGTTTCCAACCGACGGTACAAGTCGACGCAAGAAGCTGTCACGACCAACAGAGGTAGGCTGAGGTTTATTCTTTGCTTTTTTTTTTTTTTAACCGAACAGACTGGGTATCGTGTACGCCGGCTAAAGTAAAAACACTACAGCTCGTGCGCTACATTACGCGGTTCAGTATGTTGTCCTGTGGTGTAATAGGACGCATGGAGTGCATGGAAAGCTTCTCTGCTTGCATAGATGCAAGATGAAAACAATATGACTAATTTGGAAAACACGTTAGCAAATAAGCAAAGGTGTCAATCTGTTCCTCCGTGCGTCGGCGTTGCATCACAGACTGAGAATATTCATGCATTCATCTTTATTTCAAAGAGGCCTCTTAATGCATCTTCATAGCTGTCAAAGAGTGCTGAAAATACGCGAAGTGTGGGACTGACGGTTCCTTTTATCTCTCGGAATTTGCAGTGAGGTTTGCTTTGTTCACTGAGATCTTTCCTGCCTGCAGAGAAGCAGTGTGTGATCTTGAGGGTTGCTTCAAGATTTTTCTACAACCACCAGCTCCGTCAAAGTGTAGTATAGTGTAGTAGTACTGTAGGAGCATAGGGAGTGACCTGGGCTGACTTCCAGCCACGCCCCTTATTCATAACAGAGCAACAGTCAGACAAGAAAAACTATTGGTGCGCCTTTGTGTTAGGACTACTACCAGTCATTATGGAGACAACCGTTTTTCTTATAGGGAATTACAACTGCCTTGCTCGTAGGTAAGGAGGCACTTAAGCACGTCATAATAAAATGACAACCATAACAGGGTCCCTTACATTTATTATAGGGATATTGCATCAGTTTGAGTCTTTGGCAGTTTGTCATTTTGGTTGTAAGGACGCAGGGATGCAGGTGGAAGCTCTGTGGCTTTGTGTTGAATGTCAGCTCCATATCAATAATGCAGGACACAAAAACAATGGAGAGCAGGGAAACAGGTATCTGCCCCTTTTCTCAAAATGTGCAATTTTGCACAAAAACAGATTGTTAGTTCATTATTTATATAAATGTATGACTTTAAATCAGAAAAGTACATTGTATTCTGTATATAACTGCATAATCCAAAATATATGCTTGGGTGTTTTCCTGGGAGTAATACTCTATTGAAGCTAACATAACCAGCAGGGAAGCTACATGTAAGGCTCTGAGATGGCGACTACAGATAAGAAAATGTGCGTGTGACACTTTCTTATAGAGGATGATTTATTTTCCACTGTCTCATTTTGGCTCACTTGTTAATGCATGATCACTGTGGTTAATGAGACAGGTCTCAGCGTACAGGGCCCGACCCTCTCAGAGACAGCGTCTCTAGTTGGGTGGGTGCAGCTGACACCCTCATTCATCAAACATGCAGTGTTCTACCTCCTCTCCTATAGTACTCATGCCCCCCCCCCCCCCCACTCTATCTCTCTGTCTTTCTCTCTCTCTTTCTCTGTTGCCCCTTGTTGCATTCTTAGATGATCATTATTAAGACATCATAATGACAAGAGCAGTGCCTTTCTCCTTTGGTAATGACAGGGTGTCAGTGTGTACCTGCTGGGATGATTACAGCTGTGACACAAGGTTGGCTTTCTGTGTTGTTGCTGAAGCTGCAATGATTTCTAGTTATAGATGTGAACACATAGCCAACAGAGACTTTTGCTGTACTGTATGTCTCTGCTGGCTTATAGTGATGTTGTACCAAACTTTTTTTTTTTTTTTTAATTTGTCCCCGTGGGGCAATTAGCACACCAAGCGTTCGACCACAGGAGCAGCGAACTGCATGCACCCTGACAGAGCAGGGGGAGCAATTCAGGGTTAAGGTCTTGCCCAAGGACACATCAGACATGTTGCTCGCAGGACCTTCCGGTAGAGAGATGATGACTCTACCCACTGAGCCACAGCCGCCCTGGTCAACCATATGTGTTTTCTTTACATTCATTTCAACAATGGTCATTGGGTTGAATGCATTTAAATGTTGCATTTATAAATAAATATATTTAGCGTAAAATCATATTAAAAAGAGATGCTTATTTGATGCTCTAACTCCCAGGAACTGGAAGTATCTTGCCTAAAGCATTACTTGCAGGATTTAGCCTTATTTTAGCAGATAGTTAAGTCTCCATGCAGTATTAAAATGTTACAGCTGTAAGTGACCCACATTTGATGAAACTTTACACCCATCACAATTAGAGCACTCTTTTTCAGCCCTTCATTACTTTACAGTATCACTTTCCCTTACTCTTTAAAACATTGATGACTCTGAGAGATCCTGTAGTTATACAGATCAGGTCGAGTGACATTTTCCTATCCGTCACACTGAAAGATGTGTCTCGTATTGTTTGTTCTCTTGTTTTTATTTTGATCACGTTATCCTCACAGATTAGTTTGCCAGAAAGGAAACTCATCGCAGGCATGTTTTTATTTAGAGCTGTCTGTCAGCAGCTGGTGCCACTTTGAATCTGAATGAGGCGTCTCTTAATTGGCCGTGATTTCATGGGGAGCCTCTTGAAGCAGCAGAGGACTTGATACTGTACTGTATGTTGTTTTCAACTTGAAGTGGGTTGAAGGACACAACTCCAGCTTCGTGAGAAAGACAATTAATTTAACTTTTTAAATTTCAAATCAAGTTTGATTTGTTCTGTTCATGTGTTTTCATGAATTACTTAATTAGGTGTAATGGCTTTGCAAACGTTGAAGGAACAATATATTACTCTGACACCTAGCAGTTATAATAGTACTGCAGTCCAAATTCAAAACATTGGAGAGAGCTGTCTCCCTCCGTCCTCTCCACCAGAGAGTCAATGGACACGCAGGTAACTGTGTCGTGGACACTGAAGCTTTGGTATTAAACCAGCTCTGAAGGTCTTAACCTCTCTCCATTTTTTAAAAGCTTATATTTTTATCCCTTTTCTGGTCGTAGAGCTGATAAGAAAAATGGTGAGGCTTTTTAGGTTGGGTAGAATTGGTTATCCTGGCAAACCAAGGGGCATCCAAAACAGCTGTGTCTTAAACTCCTTCCTTCTGTTGTCAAAACAAAAACAAACCATTCTTCACCAGAATCGGACAAGAAAAAGAAATACTGGCTGCTGTATTGTAATCAGAGAAGCCAGCATTTCAACAAAGCCTGTTTCCTGAATGTCTGATAATAAAGTAAGGTCATTTTATTATTTAACCTCGGTACATATCTTAAATGTTGGACCTTCACTGTATAGGCAGGTGATTATAATCGAACACGTCTAAAGGATTGCATGAACAAAAGAGTTTTCTCTATGCATTGCTGTATGCATTTGTGAAGTTATTTAGCGATGTGCAATGATAGCTTTTGTCACACCACCATACAAAGAAAAATCTTTCCTTGTGTGTTTCTTGCGTACTGTTATTGAATGATCATTTGTGGTGTTACCCTGGGATTAGTAGTTCACCCGTCACCAAAGAGCAGAGTCAGCCGGTTGACGTGCCATATATCTATATGTTGTTTATTGACCACATTGGAATTTCTTTGTCTTCAATTACAATGTCTACTGCCTCTCTGCCAATATGTAGAGGTGTACAAACCCAGATAGCCTCTCTAATCGCATCGATGTTGAATATGTTCTGCTTTTTAAGTTTCCTTTCATGTTATGCCTCAACATCATTTTCAAACAACAGAATATGAAAGCAAAGCACCACATCAATCCTTTAAACTCTTTAGTCCGATAAGAATTACAATATTATTTATATTTCAGAGTAACAGGTTTCTTCTTAATCTTTATTCTGCTCTGTTGCTGTCTACAGAGTCCTTGTTGATATGCAGCGAGCTGCACAAAGCAGGGACCAAAATAAAAAAAAAATAAAAAATCCAAAATCATTTCTTGATTGAGCTGCTGCACAAATGGCAATCTTTACAGCCTTCATGCACTGCCACCATCTATTTAAAGCCAGCTGTGTTTACGTACGTGTGTGCCAAGCCCATCCATGTCTGCTTGCATCTGTGGCCCCCTGTGCGAGTGTGTCAGTGTTTGTGCGTGTGTGTGTGTGTGTGTGTGTGTGTGTGTGTGTGCGTCAGTGTTTGTGCGTGTGTGTGTGTGTGTGTGTGTGTGTGTGTGTGTGTGTACATTTCTTATCCAAAAGATTGAAATTATGACAGTGTGACAGAAAAACCTCAGGGCAGGCAGGATGGGACTGACGCTGAATTGAATAGCACCACACATATCTCTGCCAGAGCGATGGCAGCGGCATGTCTTAGCCTCCAGTCTGTATCACAGTGGTTTGTCTTACCACTCTTTGGGGGTTTAATATCCAATTATGAGGGTCCTCTAGTTCAAGCTGTGCTGGATGGCTTGTGGATCCGCCCCACTGATTGATGAGTGGGAATCTTAGCTAAATGTACAGCAGTCACATGAGGAGGAAGAAACCAGACAGATGGATTGTGGGGGTGTTTTCAGTGACGTGGCAGGGGTTTCTTGTTGTTTTGACTTGTTAGTTGTGTACACAGTCACAGTGAGTCAGTGCTCAGTCATTTAAGCTGTTGAAAAGAATGGGTTTACAGTGTAATAAATCACCATAATGAACTTTAAAGCACTTGTATTAATATTAGACAGCCAAAATAATTGGAGTTGTTTTTTACATGTGCATCAGATATGGCTAGGATCTCCAACACAGCATCCATAGACAAGTAGGCAAGTAAATTATCCCCCAGAAAGAATGTACTTGTCCTTATCAAAATGTTTATCAAGAAGGACGTTTTACTGGTTTATTGTTCCGTTTAAAATAAAATATACATTCATTCAAATGTCTGTACACTTTGGATCCAAAAATAAAGCATCAAAGGTTAAAGGTGCTCTTTCAGAATGTCCGCAGAAGGGAACGATGACAGTGTCGTCCCAGCCTTTTAGTTTGATGATGTGACAGCCTGTCAAACTGTCACATCCAGCTGAGTCCAGACAAGTGTGGATCTCACGGTGTTGTGCTGACAAACAGCAAGCAGACAGGCAGACAGAGAGTGAGACGGGCCGAGCAGCATTTGCCTGGAAACAGAGCAGCTTCTCCTCTGTCATCTCATGGCAGATGAGATTCCGCAACAGGCAGGTATTCAGGCCACGCTGGTGGGCTGTCTTCTTGGCTGAAAGCTTGACCATTCTGTCAGTCAGATTAAAGCTATGAGCCATCGTTGGGAGTACAGTCCTGTTCTTGGGAGGGACAGCCGTTAGAAAGATCAGCAAATCCCCCGAACAGAGCATGCACACACATCGGCAGAGATGTCCGCACAACCCCCACTAAAGAACGAAGGGACGAGATCAAGCCGGGTCATGGGAGGAAAAATACTACTCTGGGAGACAGCTGACTCCTCTTTGCCCTTCACGCACACGTGCATGCATCTACCCTCGAAAATACACAAGAAGACATACAGCCAAAACAAAAATAAAACTGAACGGTTGGATATCCAATGTTCATGGGTCACTGATTCTGTCTGCAAATGAATTATTGAACAACTTACCAAAAGTTTTTTAGCTAATGGACTTTAAAATGACTAATTAACCAACTTTGCTTTCCCAAAACAAAGCATGCACACACACACAAACACACACACACACAATGGGCAGTGCAACAAAACTTAATGTGCAACGTCATTTAATGGAAAAAAAAAATCACGTTTTGGTCGAAAAAAATACACGTGGATGTTTTGTCCATAGAAGTATTTTCAACCTTTCAACAAAAAACCCAAACACCACCAGCTTCAGAATCGACGTTGTTAGATGATTAGAAGTGGCTCAACCGAACTCGCCACCACACAAAATATGCTTTGTGAGTGAGCAGACAACCACTACTGAGCCGCTCAGGTACCAACAAAACAAAAACACACTCAGCTAACTTTGGCAGTCATTCAGCAAGAAAGGCGACGTTATCACTGATCAAATTGCAAAGGATGTGGTGCTAATTCAAGCGGTCAAGAGAGATGCATGTGCAATATTTTCCAAATGCTATGAAAATGGCTATTGACAAGAGAAAGCTAGTACAATATAATACTTTTACCAACACATTTGAGGTTTTTTTTTGTTTAACTCAACTCAACTCAACTTTATTTATAAATCCCTTTAAACAGCCGTAGCTGGGACAAAGTGCTGCACATACACATTTTTTAACACATTTTTAAGGGGTGCAAAAATTGTCAATGAAAGTTTTTTGAAAAAAAAATTGTGGTTATATTATTTTTGTTTTTATCGCTAACGCCTAGCTCAGGGAGGACATGCTTTAAGAAACACTAAACCACGTTAAATGTACAATGTTTACCCGCAGGAGGAAAAGAAATGGCAGCCACTGCTCCCCCACAGCCTTAAAATAAATATTAAGACATCAAAATGTTTCAATTCTGTCCCTGATGATAGCTTCTGTTAATTCTACAATAACGTATAATCCCCTCTCTTGTGAGCTGCCAGGGTTTCATGAGGAATTGTTTTGCTATATATAAAAATGTTCTGGGATTCTTGGCATTGTTCTTCTAATTCTGGACACGTCTAGAACAAACCTACGTTTGAATTAGGCTTAATTAAATATTTGCGTTATGTTATAGATTACGTTTGATGAATTGTAATATTGTATAATATAATGTTTATTTTTAGAGCGCACAAGGCCTGGTCTTGTTTTTGGAATGGAGAAGCACAATTGTTTTAATAATAGTTATTCAAGTACTGCTGTACTTAAATGTTGCTGTACATCTTCATAGTTATATGGTTGTGGTATTTAGAGTGGAGACTGAATAAAGGTGACAGCGACCTCTGTTTGTCCTCTGCTCTCCTTATAATCTCAGCAGGGGAGGAGACGCTGCAACTCTGAGATCTTCTTCCCTTAATTCACTGTGATAAATGACTCCTAACCTCTCCCCATCTGTCTGACCTCTGTTGCCAAACTGCAATGTAAGGATTTCCATGTACATGCATAAGCTACTCAATTCCCCTTCCTGCTCCCCTCTCTGTCTCCTCCTCCCCTCTGCCTCTCCAGCGAAATTGTGTCCCTCTCTCTCTCTCTCACAGTCTCACACACACACACACACACACACACACACACACACACACACACACACACACACACACACACACACACACAAGCCTACAAACATGATCTAAATCTTTCCTTTGTAGTTTCTAATCATCTTCCTAGCAGGCCACATCCGTTCTCCACGCTCTGCTGCCACTTCCAGCCAGATTATCTGTTTTGTGTCCTCTGCTGTGTTGATAGGAAAGTTAATTATTAGGTTTATGGAGAGAAGAAATAATTTGTTACAAGCATACACTGCTAAATTAGAAGGTCATGTATGAGTTTTTTTCCTGTTGACCCGCACTAATTGCTTAACCTCATGGTTAGCTATTGAGCTGTTCGAACAGCTGGCCAACTGAACCTCCTTCTTTAACTGGCATTCTTCTGGCTCTCCGGTGGTGAAAACCATCCAAATCAATTTGTCCCTTCAATTTACATTATTGAATAATGTTCCTATTGGTCTGGCAAAATAGCCATAACTACCGGGATACTGATAAACTGAGTTGATTGAAAATCTTTTATTGGAGTTACAGTCTGCATTCTATCCGTTATTCGTTATTTATGCTTACATTATTGCAGAACGCAATGTACTGAGAGTGACTAAGAGTGATTTTTCTTTTACCTTTTTAGAGGCTCACAAATCTCCTCGATTTATGTTATCTTTTGACCACAGAACAGATGTTTCATTTAGACCACGGGACTGTTTGAAAAGGTGGAAAAGGGGAATATGTCCTTTTTTGTTGTTGCTTTTCTTAGTTTTAAGTAATCAATCAATTAATCAATCAATTAATCAATCAATCATTATTTGTGTAACACCAATTCATAACAATTGTTATCTCGAAAGGCTTTACAAAAGAGAATATGGGATATTATATAGGAAGACGATACAGTCCGATGGTAACTGGGCATCAGGGATGTTGGTCAGTATTAGTGCCAGATCACCTCACTGAAGGTTGGGGTAGCTCCGTCTACTCCAGAGCCTGACTTCTGCTGCTGGGACAAGGGAACAGAAGTCAGATGTTTTCAGTAAAATGATCTAATAGCAGAGGATTTTCTGGAAAACTGTTAAGTGGTTGATTTTAATGCCATAAACTAAAGAAGGTCCAGAGTGTGGTTAAAGTCATAATTGATGAATGGGTTAATTAACCTACTTATATTTTAACAATCAAACAACTGATAACTAAAAATACTACTTCTGAATAGCTGCATTTTTATGTCAACGTTAATCTCTCTTATTATATAGTTATACTTTTCAATTTTATTTTCATTTGATTCCTTTTTATAAATGATCAAGGTCATGACAAGGTCATATTCTGACTACGAGCTGCTAATTGAATTGGCCTGGCTAATGTTATATACCAATGAGCACTGTTCATGAATTCTAACTGAAGAATGATTCACAGCAACCAAAGACCATGGAGTGAGTAGGCATAGCGTGACCTGCAGACAGAAATAGATCTTCAATTTTGAAAATCCAGTGCTGAGGGAGTCTCCCTTCTTAAACTGCGGTGACATCTTTTCAGAGTGATTTCTGAGCGGAACCTGATCGCGTTAAAACCTTTAATGTTGAGCTCTAAGATTATATGATCCATTGGGGCTGCATGAGTCAGATTTATCAGGTTTTTTTTAAGAATCTGTAGCACACTGGAATGAAGCAATTGACCTGTTAATCAAAAAATAAATCAGAGGAGGCAGGTAAAAGTCATGTTTCTGCTACACTATTCAGAAACGTTGGTGCGTGTTTAGGACTTTCACACTTTTGATTTAAAGTTATATAGCCTATCAAAAGAGAGGGCAATGGAGGATCTTGTGGAATCATTATCCATCCTCTAGCAATGATCGGCTCAGCTGTGATCTAACAACCAGGCTCTGACTGATCCTGAATCAGCTCTCTCTCTCTGTCAGCACCGTGGGCCTTCTACGCCACTCTTTCACCTCTCCTCCACCATTCGGTTTTTCACACTCAAAATAAAGACGCTGAATGTTGCATCATGGCCTTTTTCAGCTTCTGTGCCTGAACTCCTCAACTGACGACAGAGGAAACTATTCTCAGAAATTCAACAAAAAGCACACTCACGCAAACCCGTGCAGCCTGAGCATCCTGGGAAAACACTGGCAGTATACAAACCCCCACCCAGCAACCCACCCCCCTACCATTCGGCAGTTTATTTGAGGGCATGATACAAGATTTAAAAAAAACAAATGCTTTCATTACAGCAGCTTGTTTGTGTATGAACTAGAAAAAGGCCATACAGCACGCTGAATGTGGCCGGGTGTTGTTAGTCTTTCATATGTGTTGAAATACAAATCTATGGCGATGACGATTGTGTTTGAATGGCTCGAGATAAAGACGTGGAGTCTTTTTTTATCACAGCACTGCTGCCTGTTTGACTGCATAAATGCACTCTTTTACAAATTCATCTCTCAGATGGGAGACCAACACGGACTGGTTAAAGGCTGTTTTCCCTTTGATAGGCTTTGATATCCATATAGATTTTCCGCATTTCTGTTCATCTCTTCTCCTGTAGGCAATGCGATATAAAGCCCTCCTCTTTCTTCTTGTTTTGCTCAAAGCCGTTTGAAGTATATTTTTCCAGACTGGATCTAAGACATTTTTCTCAGTAGACAAATACATTTTTGATGAAAGATTGTGCAGACTCTGACATATTTTAGCCTTTTGGAGTGCCATATCGAGTTACTCGTGTGTGATCTGTTCTGTCGGCTTTCACCAATTTGTTCCAGATAATCTGAATTAAAATGGAGATAAAAGCATTGTGCAAATCCCAATAACAATCTCAAAATGTTTGAGCAGTTGGACAGAGCTGAAAGACTGTCAGTCAGTCACTTGCTAGATGATGATATTTTAGGCTCTGATCTCTGCAGACAGCACAACACACTTTGTACATTTCTTTCCCAATTTGCAGAAAAAAATCTTTCCTGAATGAAGCTGCAGTGAGTGATTACGTTTATGATTGATTACACTGTTGATTTATGGCCCGGCTGAAAAAATAATGTAGCCCCTTTGAAGGAGCAATTGCCCAAATGTATTGATGCACAACATATTGAGTGACTGTAATCAATCAATATGTTGTTTTTGATAAGCTGGTGTTATGTTAAATGACCATAATGTATTAAGCAAGTCTGAGTTTGCAATGCTACAAAGGCAAAACATTCTAAAATATACCAGAAACTGGACTCGGCACATAATTTTGACCTTATGCCCCCGTTAAGTTGATTAAAAGTTATTGAATTTGACTAATGGACAAATCAATTAATTGACAACCTTGAAATATGGACTTATTTGTATCGATTTTGAGTTACATAACTCTTTCCCTGCCGTTTTGATTCAGAAAAATATACAGTTTTGAATTTCATCTGTCATGGAGCAGCATAGGAATAAAATCCACAGATGCCAAAAAGCATTTACGTCTGAAAGTTTGACATAAAAAGGTATGCAAGTCGTGCACCCATCACTTTATCAACCCATCGGTCCCTCTGGGAGGGTGATCTCCTCAGACTGACAGCATTTGAAAGTGAGGCGGACAGCATATTGAGCCTGAGCTTCTCTTGTATTTCCCTAGGGATCTTGTCAGTGCCTGCAAATGCAGCATGGCATACAGTATGTGGCCGTTAGCTGCTGTCTTGTAATTAGATCTTACTGCTTTGAATGGGACTGTAGCCCAGGGGCAGCAAGATGTCCACTTCTAAGGAGGTATATGTCGCACAGAAGACAACATTTTACTTTGGACTATAATTATATAAAGACATTCCCAACCTTTTCCAATTTCATTGGCTAATCTATAAGCACACGCACAGCCCTCCCCTAGAAACCTTCTCGAAGGCTTCCTGTGAGCTGGCCAATGAGAAAAAAGTGGGCTTTTCCCTGTCCCCTTATATATAGTCCATCCGAACTGATCAAGACAGATATCCTCCTCCTGTATTTGACTCTGAGTTGTTCTCAGCCTCCCTTTGCACATGAAAGTTTGATGTTATACTCGGATAATGTTTTCACACATTTCCTCTCCAGCCTCTTTTGGAGGAATGTTTTTGCTTCACTTTCTTTCAAAGAGAGTTTGAAATGTCCCCTGATGTGACACAATACTTTTGTTCTTGAATTAGGGTGGCATTTTTCTGTTTAGCAATCACTGCAAAGCGACGAGGGAGGCAGTCTTGTTCTCCATCTCTCACATTGATCGCCGGTGACAGGGGAGATGCTTATAATTAATGACTTTAAAAAAATCTCTTTCAAGATGCTTAAACTTAAGGGAGAGGAAGGAAGAGCTTGAATGTCTCGCAGCGTGCAGCAAAAACAGAAATTCAGGCATAGAATCAAGCGGGAGGTTTTATAAGCTCCACTGAAACAAATTTAAGTGTTATTTCCATCAGAAACATAACTGCTGTGACCCATTTTGAGTTCTACCTAACAATTGAAAAGGCGGCAGTATATAAAAAAAGAAGTTTCCACATGTCACAGCAGAAGCTGTAGTGACACCAAATCGAATTGTAAGAAAGCATTCAAAGGAAAAACACACTTGCTTGCCATTCACTGAACCCCCTCAAAACTGAGGCTTATTTAATAGCTTCTTTTAACGTTCCCCCCAGAAAGCAAAATCTGACTGTGACTTGGGGAACTAACAAAACACTGCACTTTTTACATAAGTGGACCAAATAAGTAGGCCTTGAGTTTCCTAAAGGTGGCGGAAGAACATAGCCTTCTAAAAAAAAAACACCCACTGATTGTATAAAAAGGATAGACAAACTTAAAGTGGAGCCAAGACAAAAGAGAAGTGAGAGTCACGGAACAGAGGAGTAATGGAAGGAGTCACGAATGACACACACGATGGAGAATTTCATTCTAACGAAAACACAAAAAGCCAACTGAGCCCGGATGATTGTCATCAGCAATCAGCTGATGGAGAACATCACAGATGCAGTCAATAGCTCCTGATGAGCAAGAAATCCTGTGACCTATTCTATCTGTAACACTTACCAGTGTAGGTAATAGCTTCAACAGCTGACTTTTACTGTCTAAAGATGGATTGTGGTTCCTGTTTAAGTTTCTAATGAAGTGAGAGCATTTTTTTTTTTTTTACAAGATGATAGATCAGAGATAGCTTTTATCATAGTCAGTGTAAAAAACGTTTAATTTTCTGCTAACAGCATTCCAATTTCAAGTAATTTAAATCTAGGATGCGGCAGGTGAAGTAGAGTGAAGTAGACGGATAGTGCTGCAGCCTGGAGGACGGGAGAGACATGGAACAGAAGGAGGGAGAAGCAGACAAGCAGAAAGGACATTGGTATAGGAAGACAGACAATTCTGTACACAATAGGTGCCCCCATAAGCCATATATTGTTAGCAGCATGCTGTATACCAGTGGTGCATTCATGTTGTGTCGGACACATTGGAAAAACGAGTTTCGGAGTTGTAAAATGCACATAAACATTGCTCAAGTTGAAAAACAACTTGGACGCTTGGACCACCTGAGTAGCACATGTATGCAGCATTACACACACACACACGCACACACACACTTACACACACACACACACACACACACCTACACACACACACACACAAAGACATTGACATGCAAAGCTGTTTGTGCTCCTTAGCAGAGTCCTGTTTCATAATGCATTGGCAGGACAAGGCTGCTGCCCGCCAGCCTGTATTGAATTTCAGCACCAACAGCTCCTATATCCCTGCTATGCAACACTGCACAGGAATAAAGCAGAATGTGGAGACTTTTATGGTTTCTGTTCTCCATCAGGACTGTGTGTTTTATTTTACTGCTATAGGTAGCATCTTTATCTAACCCTTTGGTTTAGTGCGCATTGCACGAACCTGCGTGGGCATGTTTACATGTTTGTGTGTGTGTGTGTGGAGTCTCAGAAAATGTTCTTTTTTGACGTGCGGCTCTCAAATGTAAGTAAAATGGAGCATTTCTTTCCTTCTAAGGAGAATATTTTTCGGATTTTCCGACAGTACCATGCCGAAATAATTGAAATCATTACTTGAATTCTTGCTGCATCATTTGCATTGAGGTTTTTATTGGTTTGTATTGTCAAGATAGTCAAGATTATTTCTGTACACGAATGAGAATACATGTGTTGTAGAAACAATGTGAAGAGGCAAATAACATCTGATGTTTTTCAGCATTTAGAATTAACTGTGTTGTGTGTAAAGTTTCATATCAAAGTTGAGTTGAGTTGACATCTAGACTTATTATTCTTCTTTGAAAGGAATATGGATTAAAAAAACAACAACACGCCGTGGAGAATTCGAAAAGAAATAGCACACATTGAAATGATTAATTGAATGCCAGATGAGTTTTTCTTTGAAGACCATCCACAATCACAGCTGGATTCTCATGTGGGGTTTGTGTGAGTTTTTTCCAGGAGACACTAGATGGCACTATGGATATATAATCCTTGAGAAATTTCAGTGCCTCTCTCTTTCTCTTTTTTCCTCTCTCTTTCTCTCTCTCTCTCTTTCAGTCATTCACACAGTATCACTCAGATTGTGTTGTGTCTCATAGAGGAGACAACAAGGAGGCATATTTATGTTTATAAAGGGAAATAAGAATCAGTCGATCTGAATGTGTTTGCTTTTGTTTGTGTGTCTGTGTGTGTTCCTACTTCAGCACTCTTGCACGTTTCTGTGATTAATTTACTCTCTATTTCACTGCACACTGTGCATTGTTGGTTTAGCTCTAACAGTTAGGCCAATTGATTATCTAAAACTGCAACTTTGAGGGTTTTACTGATAGACTGAAAAAGACGCTGTAATCCAAGGTGTTTATACCTTGTGTGAGCCAGAATGCAAGCTGCTTCCTCCAACTAAGGAAGAAGTCATTAATGCATTTTTCATCAACTTAATCTGCTCAAATTTCAAGATTAGACTTCATCTCCACAAAGAGGATGCTCACTCCTCTGCTCTTATTATTCTCTATCTCCTCATCCTCACTCTTGTGTTATCTTCAGATTTTTCGTGATTCTTACTCTCAACAATCATCCATTTTCACTTTTCCCCCTGCTGCTTTTCTCTCCTCTCTCGCTTATGGTTCCTCTCAGTAACAATCGATGCAGTCTAGTAGGGCTTTGCTTCCTTGCGTTGCTTTAAGCATTCTGAGTTTTAATATGTCAAGAGATAAATAAAAAAAAGCACGTCTAGCCAAATCTGGTACTGAAAAAAAAAACCCCACATCTTACAATCAGGCTGTAAAGTGTCAAAATGCGTCATTGGTGACCTCACTGAGTTGATCAAAGCTCACCTGGTCAGAATCATTACTTGGGTAGTTTATGTTTTTATTAGTATTCACAACAGGTTTTATCAAAATCCCACTGGACAAATCAGCAGAGTCCTTTATATGACTCTATAATGAGATTTTTTGCCTTTATATCAATGTTACCAGTGCTTCAACATGGACACAATATCAACAAAAGAGTGGAGAGGAACGTACTGGTGAAGAGAAATACATAATGAAGCGGTGTCATTACGCTCCTGGATATAGTACAGTACTGGTGTCATGCATACGGTTTTGTGCCGGTATCAGGATGTAAACATCAACACTCTCTCTTGCTCGCTGGAGGTGAATTTTCCTGATGAATTCTCATATCAGCTCACCTAACCCTTACACAGAAATGTAACTAGGCACAATTTAAAAAATAAAAAAATAGATAAAAAAAACGAGTAAACTCGGAGGGGAAATTCAGTTTGCGTTCACACATGCGCCTCGAAAGTCTCAGTAATCCAAACTGCACTTGAAACAGTTTTGTTTTGCCTGTAGCTGACCCGTTCTCAAACAAAGCTAACAGATCAATCCCTGAGGCAGCTCTATTAGCTTTAAACAAGCACCTGATTATCAGCTCCTGTGTTTACCCACACTAATTAGAGCACTTCACAGTCAAGAGAGTCATCTGCCAGTGTGTGTGGACGGATGATGGCTGTTCAGCCCACAACAAAGACCACTGGAAGTGACACAACGACAACGAAACAGCATATCAGCTTCTAGCAGAAGACAGAAAAATCTAGCAGAACATTATCTGTTATTTATTTCAGTCAGTGGCCACTCTAAAGAATACTGTCGACTCAGATAACTAAGAGGGAGGCTTGTTGGCAAAGTGATTTGTAAAGTCTCATACTGATCATCATTAGAAGAGAGCTTGAGGCAGTTGAACTCTTCGAGGTGTCTTGAGAGTAAAGCTGCCAGCACAGCAGTATTTTAAAGATGAGAAGGAAAACGGCCTTGGAGAGAAACCATGACATATAGAAACTCCAACCATTCTAGCAGGAAATGAATAAAGCATATGGGCAAGCTTCAATTTGAAAGTAGAGTTTCTGCATGGTGTCGACGCCGTAGCTGTCGCGGTCGTCGTGGACCCCTCCCCTACGCAGTGGCCCTAGACGCACCTCCAAAAAATCCTGACTACACGTTGCGTCGACCTGCAAGGACTGTGATTGGTCCGCTCAGAACGTTATTTCCGGCAGTTACTTTTCCGGTCACAGCGGAAATATTAAAAGGCTGTATACTGTGAAGAAAATCGGCCCATTGACATTGGAAAGAAGCAAAACTGTGTTTTTTATCCAGCTTCCTCAGTGAGCTAATGAGTGTGTTAAATTCACCCATTTTCAGCCTTGTTTGGTTTAGTTGTCGGAGAGACCACCTCCGCAAACGTCTCCTTAGTCGCCACTGCCCCCTAGCAGCTTGGCGGTGAATTGCAGAGCAACGCGTTCCCTAGACGCAGAACTATGAATAGTCGACGACGGCGTTGGGTCTGAGCCGAAGGCACGGCGTCGACGCAGAAGTATAAACCAGGTTTTATTCTTAACATGAAAAATTACTAAATCTTTTTGTTTTATTTGTTCTTTAGGGAAAGCATGACAAATTCATGTAAATACTCGGAGCAAGCAGGTTATTTAAGTTCAAGTTCTTTCTCAGCTTTTATAATGCATAAAGTTGCTCTCGTTGAGGACAGTCTGATCAATAGTACTATCATGAACTAATCCCTCCTAAATCCAGACACAAGAGGATCAAGATTAGACCCTCTGACTCGATCGTACTGTCTTCTATTCAGGGAAAATAGCTATTCATTGTCACAAAAAGTATTAAGACCATTCTGTGAAGATGTAACTAAAACTCAATCACAGATCAAAATACATTGTTTTATTTTACCTATTTAGACTTGTAAGGACCAGTAGTCTTCTGTAGACAAAGTTTTAATTTTATGTGTAGCACAGGAATGATTCGGTTATATGCACTGTTCTCAGGTTCTTATATTACTTCTAACTAAACAGAGTCTCATATTGCCTGTGGGACTTGGTGTACTGCCCTTGATTACAGAAACATAATCATGGTTTCATGGCACCCCAGAGGCATTGTGTCACAGAAAATCCTCCACAATATGGCTGAAACACAAAGTAAGCCAGAACCATTAAACCTGCAGAGGAGCTCTATTGTCCCATTGCGTGATGTGAAAGCCTGGTCAAACTCATCGGTATTAATGAGAAGTAATGGCTTCAACATTTTGAACATGTTAGTCTGGGACACAGGCATGTGGAGGCTTACAGCCCAATCTGAGCCACTGCTGTGGAAGAAACAGGCCTTCAGGGGGAAATGAATGAGAACAAGCCCTTGGATTCTTTTATCCATTCTGAAGCCGAGACACAATTTAGTCTCCCACTTCGAGCATTTAACTCAAAGTGGGCAGATGGTTCTGGAGATGTTTCTATGCATACAAGGTAGCACTTTTGAAGAAGCGTCAGCACTTGAATGAAATATTAATTTCCCATTCTGATACACCCTTTTCAGCAAGTCTCCATGGCTTTGGTTTTTGCTTATGTCCATTTGGTTTCGCTTTCTTTAGATGGATAGAAAAGACTCTTTTGTACGTTCTGATACATCAAGGAATGTGTCTGTGTGTGCATACATCCACCGCATGCTCGTGCAAATACAAGAGGGCTTTGACATACATATTTGTAAGCACCACTTAAACGAGCAGTAGTTATAGATGTAACCACTTTCAGAAAAAGACCCTTTGATTTATGATGTAGGATCTCCTGCTCTGGGTGTTTGGCTGCTCCCCTTATGCAGCTAGGAAGGACAGTCCATTTATTCATGCCCGTTCCCTGAGCCACAGCAGCCTGGCTCCCCAACGCTCCCTCAAAGACCATGAACAAAGGACATATGCTGTCACAAGAGGGCAAAGAAGAAGGAAAAAAAATGTGTATGTGACAGGACATTAAACGTGAATAGTACAGAGACTGCATACATCTATTTGAATGGTTCTTATGTGTTAGTGTCCTTTTATTTGTCATGTGCATATGTGGCATCCCCTGACTCAAGGGGAATACCCACAAGATACTGTGCCAGCTTTGTCAGTGAAACTTTGTTCTGCACAAAGGGCCTGTTTCATGAACATCTCTTTAGAAACTTCTGCATCAAAAACACAACTGGGTGGGTAATGGGCTGCATTGTGACAGACTTGCTCTGGGCTCTTTGTCCTTGGTTCGTCTCATGGGAACCAGGTACTGTTGTGACTTGTGAGGCTCGTGTTTCCGATGTCAGTCATATCATCATGCATAATCCCACATTGCGAACAGTACTGCATATGTGTGAAGTCATTGCAGGGCATTTTAGATTCAGTTTTAATTACCGCATGTCCCAAAGGGGAATCAGTCCTGACGCTTCAGCCGAAGCTTTCTCCACTTCAATACATACTCTCATGTACTCCCAGGCAACTCTTTATATCTCTTTGTTGAACGAGCCATTGTAGTACTAACCTCTCACTTCAGGAGCAACAGGAGTACATCACAAAATGAATATATGTACTGCATTGTTTGTTCTCAGAGCCCACCCACTTAAAGAGGACAGACATTTCCTCCAGTTTATGTAAACTAGGATGATGGCATTTGCAATGACTTTATACTGTAGTTAGGGGCATGCTGCTCCCTATAGGGTTCTTTGCACATTGCCAGGTCAAGATGGGATATTTACACCCCTTGTGATGCCTTCTCTGCATGTGTACTAATGTAATTCTGCCCCTGAAAGAGAGGAGGGTACAAAAAGGCACAAGAGGGGCAAGACAGTGGGGATGTTTAAAGTTGGAGCCGGACATGCTAAGCAGCGCTGTGTGTTTGCTCCCACTGCCTGTTGATGATCATGCCTCTGGCTCTTCTTTAATGTTGTAATGCGATGTGACATAACACACTGGAACACCAATATTATGCTGTTTTGACTTCAAGGTATGGGACAAAAGCGTAGTGACAGCTGAGCTTTGTTTTGTCTCTGATGTGGAATTTCATTCTGAAATGGGCTTATGTTACGAAGAGAGATGAAGCAAGATTCCAACCTTGACTGAAGGCATTGTTAAATGAATTGTATTTTCTCTTGAAATCCTGAGAGGAAAAAAAAAACTTTTTTCATTTGTACGGAAAGAATATCAATCACTTATTCATCAAAATATCACAATATTCACGGTGAACTGGGAAACCTGTTCAGTTCTCGTAGGAGAACTGCATTCAAATATTTCTGCCTGAAACCACCATCTATCTAGAACCACTTTGTAACTGGTAGATTTAAAATTACCAACAGGTTGAAAATAGCTTCACCTTACATTTGAAAGGCAATGCTATATTCCATCTTCCAAGTTTTGAGTTAATATACTGAATTCCTCATGTTTTTCATTTTGTTGAATTGAATTTGGGTTTGCACTTTGGTATTTGATGGTCCTCTTTATCTGGGCTGTGTTGGAATGTTAATTATAAACCCCAAATTACTCATGATTCATTATAGTTCAGAACTATAATCCTTTTTTACTGTCATAAAGTTTACTCACATTGTACATTAAATCATCCAAAGAATTGTGACGTGTATCTTTGTTATTGTGTACTTAAGCAGACACACTCTCTCTCTCTTTTTGTGTCAGGGATTAGCAGAAGCTTTTCCCAAACCCTGTCACGTCTTCTTTCTGCTTGCATGTACTCACCACTCCGCCTTCCTCTCCACATCCAGCACCGGGCTCCATGCCTTATTCTGCCCCTTCACAGGCTGCGTGCCCGTGGATAAAGGGAGAAAATTACACTGAAATGAGCCTGAAAACACGCTCAAACACCTCTCCACAAAGCTAGCCATCTGTGGCGCCCTCTCCTCTTCAATTCTCTTTTTTTGTCTCCCTTGTGCGGTTTTTGTAACACCACACTGAGTGTATTTTAATGTGTGCCACTCGTTTTCCTTGAGGTTTGAGAAAGTCATTTGAATGGCCGTCATGAACTGAAAGAAAGTGCAGAACATGTTCATGTAGCACCCCAACAAGTAAGTGTAAATTGGAGGGTTTTTCAAGGACGCAGAGAACAGCATTCATATTCATGCATGGTGATCAAATGTAACGATTACCCGTAGGATTATGGCAGCAGCAGAAGCTGCAACGTTTTCTCTCGCTCCCGGTTTTTTAGAATCCTGTTTTTAGAACACTCATTTCTTGGCTGTGCAGGGCCGTAGTTTGAACATCAAAGCCGGAGCGACAGTGGGTTTTGGCTTAGAAATGTAGCATGAGCTGATATTTTATAGTGCACTGCTCATCTTGCCTGACTCATAAATCTGTGTTCTATAATCACTGCCCTTTTTGATTTTGAGAGATCACAAAAAAAACCAACATTTTATCATACATTTTATAGGATGTTGAACAAACTGTGATGGCATGTTTTTTTGCATTTAATAAACAGCATGTTTTCACACAAGAAGCTATTTACAGCATCACAAATTGAACATCAATAGCAATAGCAAGTACACAAATTAAAGCAGTACTTTACTTCACTTTATTGGTGAGACTGAACTGTATTGCGCTTTCAATGATTGATAAAACAGACGAAGACAAGCTGATGATGCATTATTTATTGATTTTGCCTTTGTTCACTGAGCCTGTCTTCATTGCCTCTTCCTCTGTGAAGAAACAGTCGATGCCTTACTTCGCAACAGCAACAAATCAATGGCAAGTCTGCCTGATCAAAGAGTGGGACACATCCCGAACACAACATCAGGCTATGTATAAAATATTTAGATCACAAAAGGAAGACAGTAGAGCTAAACCGGAGCTGCAGGAAGAACTGCAGAAGGAAGAAGATGAGCCACCTTCTCCTGCCCGTGGTGTGCGTGAGCTCTCATTTACTGAAATGTTTCATTTTTTCTCTTTCCCATAAAGCAGTCTTGGCCCAAATCTGACTTATTTTTAAGTAGCACACTAATATTGGAGTTTTTCAGAAGACGAGAAACAAGTGATTTGCTTTTATGCACAGAGCTTGGTTTGCACATAGAAAAGAAGGCTATTAGATGATAAGAAGCGTATTAAAAATGTAACAGGAGTGATCCAATGTTAGCGTGTTGCATTCATGCTGTTTTAATCTGTGATGAGATACAGTTCACTAGAGCTGTTCGCTACTGAGGAAATAAAAATGAATCAATTTCAACTTGCACCACATGCAATAGACATTGCTAGTCTAAAAGATGGAGTGGTATCAATAGTTTTGTTAGCATTTCATCTATTTTAACTTTCTAAGAGGAAGAACAACTATGTTCCGCTTGTCAATGTAAATGATAGCACATTGATAAGCTGTGCTTAATTTTAATGAAAAGTAGCTCTACAGCTCAGCAGCTAATATTACACAGCTCCTCCCAGTGGTAACGGACTGTATGAGCTTTGGCTTAATGATTATCTAACACAGAGACTAAAAGATGCCGATCCAGCTGGGTTACCTGCTAAATAAAACAGGCTAACCCAGCAAGATAACCTGATGAATATGCAGTTTAACCATGCTAGGCATGGACGTTACACCTGGAGTGCATTTCTACTGTTTCCTGGTGATTAGAGTTTGGTTTCAAGAAGGAAGCTTGAGACTCAATTTCTGAGAGTTTGAAAAAAAAAAAAAAACTATTTTATAGCATGCTCCTTAAATTCTCCCACTGTGACTACACTGCAGTGATAGAAAGGTAGAAGGCTGAGGTTGGAGTCGGGACGTTTTGTAAAAAAGCATCAAGGTCAATATTAATGAAAATGATGAATGTCGACTCCAAGTATTTGAACAGGAAAAGTCAGTATATGCTAGCTTTTGGTAGATAATTGATATACACTTTTATGAACTGATGCCTCATTCAGACACTGTTGGAGAAAAATCCTCTCTGGGAAAATGATACCCTGATGAGTTTGTGCAGGTAGAAAAATAACAGCTGCTTGGTAGAAATCCATTGTTGCAGTGTTTGTGTTTGGTTTAACAACAGAAATGTGCCCATTCTGCAGCAGTGATACAACAACACCCCGTTTGTGCAGCTTGTTTAGGCTTTTGTTTATTCCAAGGAAGTCCTCTGCATCAGTCTGACGCATCAGATTCTGATAAGATCTGTCACAAGGATTATTATCTCATTGTTGATGGAGGTGGAGTCAAACATGTGCCAGTGCTGTAATTTTCCAAGAGGCCCTGTGATGTAGGTACACTGTTTGAGAGGCTGACACTGAAAAGATTTATGACTTTTACAGCTGGTTTAGCATTAAAGCTGCTCTCCCAAGCAACCTCTCAAGGTCAAACTGCTTGAATACAGAATGAAAAATATGTCGGAGGATTTACTCATCAGTATTACAAATGTGTCCACAGTAAGCTAAACTGGGTCCAGTGATCTACACATTCATCCAGGCTGTCTTTATTTGTCATACAGTATGTCATACTTGATGACTTTGTCAGGGCACACTGCTGCTAAAAGATCATCATAGAAGCTGTGCTGGTTATTAGCTTAGCAGCCAGGCTAAAGATGGCCCAGTCATCAAAAGGATCCTGCTGCTGTGTTGCTGAATTCAGCAATGCTCACAGATTTTGAGCCTGACTTTGAGCCAACTCTGTAAAGTTGGAGGTTCTTAGTCAAAAGGTGAGCACCTTCCTCGGAGTACAGATGCTACAGAAAGCCTTGGAGCTGATAATTAAAAGTGCATCCAACTGAGGAGGAAAAGTCGACAGTTATTAAGGTGAGAGGTTCAGCCTTTTTTGAAAACTCATGCAGGGACTGAGACCTGGACATTGCCGGAGCCCCATTACAGAACAGGTTAGTTATGAGCCACAAGAGCACACCATACAGGCCAAGTTCATTAAATCACTGAGTGCCTCTCATTAATTCTACAGAGCAGAACTCTGAATGTAATTTACTGAAATGTCAAACCGACGTTTCAGGTGTGACTACAGCTCACTTGTACTTGTACAATGCCATATTTTGAAACAAACGCACATTGTTCATACTGTTCATACTACTCTTTAATACACATAATAGATAAACTCTGATAAACTTGTATTAAGTTTCTAAGACTATAAGGCTCAGAAGACTTGTAATTCTGTTTGTAAATGATAAATCAATGTACCTAATTTCACAACGTTGCATCTTGTTAAAAAAAATGGACCCACATAGCCTTCACTATGTGAGAGTATTGAAGTGCCTAGTCAAGACAGAAGGCTGTATTTTGCTATTTAAATGAATGCCTTTGTCTGCATACAGTTATGTGATGAAATAAAAGCTTAACTGGAAGTCACAATATACTCATGCAAACAGATTAAATACAGGGCAGTTATTTGTGGATGTTGTTTACTCTACTTTTAGTAGTTTCAGGATGTGTTTATGGTCGTTTTTGTGATTTCTTTTAAAAAGAAAAACTTCTCCAGATGGAAAGGCCAGATTTTGGACAAAAACAGCACCTTCGGGATTTAAAAAGAAGCTTTGCTCTCGCTGGGAAAAAAAATATGTTGTGGTTGACGTACAATGTTTGTATTGTGCTGTGAGTGAGGTCATACCAGGAAACAAGACAAGGATGTGTGACTTTCCCTGGTGATACAAAGTGGCCTCTGTATGTTGTGGTGTAGCTGATAATGAGCATGGATGTGTGTGTTGTGTGTGCGGAGCTAATTCTGGAAAATGCAACCAACGCCCTTTCTCATAAAACGGTTGCCCCAAGACAGAAAAGTGTGTGTCACAAAAGTTATCACAAGACGTATTCTGGCTTAAACCTATGACATCATGCCAAACAAAAGATAAAGAAGAAGAAACATTTTTTTCCTTGTTTTTCTTTTGATCTTTGCAGAACTATTTAATGGCACGAAGTAGTTATGATGTTGGTGAACCCAGAAAACAATTAATTCTAGTGCTTATCTAGAAAAATATTGATAGTTTGTGTCTTAATCTGTTCTCTTGCATCAACGCAGTGACAGTTAATTTATTTTCTTTATGTGAAAATGAATGAGTTGACCGTGCATAGTGACAGCCTCCATTCAGGCAGGATAATTAAATAAAGTGAGCCTGTCATCACTCTTGTCCTTTGCATTTTATTTGAGCCAAACAGTGTCAGCCAGGTTCAAAACTCATTAGCCTGTGTGCTTTGCACAACTGACATTATCTGTGTGAAATCCTCCCTTTTGTCATATTAGAAGGTGATTCACAATGGGCTAGAAAACAAAGCAGTTTAAATTGGATCAAGATGAATGAGGTGTTGATCCAATATTTAATGTTGTTTTTTCAAGTAGTTAGTGGGTTAGAGACCAAGTGATCCCAGCTTCTAGACGTAACAGAAAGATGTTCGAAAAACTGAAAGACAGCTAATGTCTGTTTCCTAGCCAACAGTAAAGGACTGTGGTTGTGCTAGGCGGATCCCATCGACCAACTCCAGGAAACTGTGGTTGTGAGTCGGGGAAAAGAACTCTTAAGTTTTGAGCTTACTGTCCTTAATTAACTTATTGTAGAACTTTATATATAAATCCAATCCAGACTTGAGCAGTACCTTCATTCAAATATTGGCAGTCTCGGGGAGGAGTCGTTTTGAAAGTTTCTCTCTTGAACAAGACTTAACTTTGCTGCCAGTCACACATGGTTGGCTTTCTTTTCTTCACGATTATCACTGGCTTATTTAGGGAAAATGATTCCTTTTAATGACATCAATTTAGAGTTTTGCTGTAAGATTTGCCTCTGCCAGACTGCCAGCGAAGTTGAATAAGTAATCCAAAAACCAAAATGTAATGTCATTTTTTTTTAGTTAAATAATTATTACACTCATCATCACGAGGCCACTGTTGGGGCACCAGTGGCCTCGTGGTTAGTTTGTGCCTCCCATATATAGAAGCCGTTGTCATACAAGCAGCCAGTCTCACCTGTGGCTCCTCTCCTGAATGTCATTCCTCTCTCTCTCTCTCTCTCTCTCTCTCTCTCTCTCTCTCTCTCTCTCTCTCTCTCTCTCCCTGACTTTCCACTGTCCTGTGTATCTAATAAAGGCATTAAAGGCCCCAAAATAAAAAAAAGTCTAAACCTTGTATGACCTTTACTATGCATTTAACAATCCCTTCTGTTTTTTTTTTTTATACTTGTTCACTGGTTGATGACAAACTTGTTTCCAAGTTCCATGCCGTATGGGGCGGCTGTGGCTCAGTTGGTAGAGTCGTTGTCTCTCAAACCAGAAAGTTGAGGTTTTGATCGATCCCCAGCTCCTGCGAGCAACATGTCAGATGTGTCCTTGGGTGTGTATGCGGGTCGATGCTCCTGTGGTTAACCGCTCGGTGCGTCTCTTTGGGGATAAATAAAGTTTAAAAAAAGTATTTGAGAGCACCCTTACCAGTCCCATTTACACAATAGTTTTCTGATCCTGGATTTTACTGCCACAACTGTACTCAATTCAGGTAAATCTAAATATTTGACTTAAAGGAGTTTTCGTTGACTGAAACATTGGGAGAAAAAACCTCCACCTTTTCATGTAATTAACTACAATGTAGATTTCACCAGTCAATTGTTTGTTTACTGTGCTTAGCGCATTTGGAGATGACTTTGTCCTTCATTGGATGTTTTGTTATGTGTGTACTAGAAAAATAGGGCCTAAGGACATTCCTGTTGGAGCTGGGTATGTATTCTCAATAATAGGACATGCAGGTTTTTAGTGAGTGTCTTTGTGATCTTCAGGACAACATCTCAAAGCACAGTCGCTGTTCTGGTTCTTTGCAGATGATATTTGTATGCAAGCTCCTGATTTTTGGGGTTAACCTTCAAGCCTACAGTATGGTCATGGGTTTTAAACATTGACCATAAGACAGGGATTTAACAAGCTGACATAAGAAGCTTCCTCTCAAGTTCCCTAAGAGTAGCAGACTCCAGAGCTCAGAGTGGTGCAACTGCTCCTTCCAATTGAAAGAAGTTAGTTTAGGTGGTTTGGGTTTCTGGTGAAGACCCCTCCTGGGAACTTTTTGGAAGTTTTCTTGGCACGTCCAACCGCTTAGAGATCCTAGAGCATTACTCGAACATGCCTGAGGAATTATATATCTCATTTGAATTAAGATAGTATAAGACTCCCTCAGGAGGAGCTGCAAGATGATTCTGGGAAGAGAAATGTCTGGTCTACTCTCCTAATTTGCTGACATGGAAAGAAATGTATGAATGGATTGAAACCACCAGTCTGTAATACATTCTAAAAGTAACTTGGTCATCATATAAAGTACTGTAGAGGTATAGAATTGTGGGTTTCTCTTAATTCAGTTCCATCCTGTGCTGAACCAACCAGTTTAGCTTGTGTCCAGTTCGGACATGGCAGTGTTTGAGCAGATTGAACATGACTATTCTCCAGCTTCTTTAGATTGACTGTGAACAAGTGACTTACGTCAATGATCACTTGAGGAACATGCTGAAAGATCTAGAATCATGAAACACGGGACGTGATGGAAAACTGTCCATTGTGCCAATGGGTGGTAAAGACATAAGGTTTGCATTAATGTTAAGAGTGTTGTGGGAGCTGTAGCTCAGATGTGAGGAAGATTTACATTTTGGGACACATCATCAGTAGTGTACCTTTTTAAATCAGGGGGTGTTTCGGATTTCAACACCAAGAGAGGCGAGATGGATCAGTCAGGCAAACATTAAGTCAAGTCGAATCAAGTTTATTGGTGTAGCACATTTACGACAGCTTCAGTTGACAAAAGTGCTTTACAGGCATACAAACAGCTACTTACCTAGACTAAAAATAGTCAGCGACTCAAATCATAAGAAACAACCATTCTAATAAATAAACCAAGTCATGGACTTGGACCCATAGGATAGAGTCAGGGACTCTTAAGGAAAGGGTCAGGGGCCTATAAGACAGAGTCAGGGACTCTTAAGTCCCACATTTATGTCAGTAAGTATTCCTGTAACAGGTTAAATAAAGCAGAACCTTTAATTGTCTTCAAATGACAAGTTAGTAAACATTTTCATCATACACTGCCTATCATTTCTTGGTGGTGTATGTCTGGTGAAAACTTTTACAAAAAATGTCAACTAATAAAAACAATGCAATACCAAAATCACATGGTGCTGTGTGCTGGAACTGTTTGCAGCGTTGAAAAACATGTAGTGTATGTCTAATACATGTCATCGGTGCGTGGCCTCAGTTTTTAGGAAATGACTCATTTTCTTCGAGCATTTGCTTATACAGATTACAGCTCAAATAGACAATGCTCAGCTGTCATTATTAAGCAGTGGCAGATGGTAAATGTATGCTGGTATTAACGCTAATCCCAATTATCAACTGATTCTAACATCTAGTGTAAAACATAAATAAGTGTATTTGTATTCAGAGGCAATGATTGATGAATGTAAGGACGGTTATCTTGATTGTAGACCTCTTAAAATGCAATACAGTTAAATTTTTCATTCTAATGAACATAGAGCCTCTTGAGAGTGGTAGTAGATTTATTACTTTCTCTTTATCTCTGAAATCAGTTCAAGGCTTGTCTTTCTGACAACCTCACTACACAAGGTTATATGCTTTCTATTGAGCAATTACCACACAATGCATTTAGGTTGTTGCCCCTCTTTGTCTTTGTCTTTGTTGACAAGCCTGTTCTGTTCTCATAGTCTTTTTTTTTGTATTGCCTAATTATGTCAGAGAGACATAGAGACAATGATGATGGACTACAAAGGAGGGGAGATTGGCAACAGGCAAGCGACTGTAGTGTGTTCATAATTACTGTGGATTTGTAAGCACACCTCATGTGGATAAATAGATATGCTAAATAATGAGCTGTCTTGGAAATTAAACAATGTTTTCGGAGTGATTTGTATCCATGATTCATTCAGTGTGCAGCAAATAGACCCTAATTGAAAAATGTGAATTAAGTGATCACTCAATTGTGTTCATTTTATTATTCGAAAAGCTTCATATTCTGCTTCTCATCTTTTCAGGGACACAGAAACCACAAAATCAGGTCATTGAGTTGGTTTCGTAAAAAAGGCTATCAAACTGTAAGAGGAAATAATTAATGTCAAATAATATACACAAACATTTATATACCAGCATCAAATAGCCAAAGTATTGTTAAAATGTTCTTCATTGTTAGTGATAACTACAAACCCTGATTCTCCAGGTATAGGTTATTTACAGTCTGGAGGCACTCTTCATACAGCTGCTCAACACAGTCTGCCTTTGACAAGTCTTCCTCTCTGTCAGTTGTTGGTGACTCACTGCAATCCCTGCTGAACCAGTTGGGAACAATAGCTCATTAGGAACCAAGTGACGGGCCATGTGTTCTGTTTTTCTCAAATTATTTCACTTTGACGAAAAAGTAAACTGCACCTGGCTGGCCCTTGAGTAAACAATGCACTGATTGTCCATAATGGAGCTTCTTCTTCTGTCTGCCTACTTTCTCCTCTGATGGGCTTTCTTCTGTTGTTGTACCGAAGCCTTGCTGAGGCATGATTTCACTTCAAATGCTGTTACTCCTGATACAAAATCTGAGCAATTTTATAAAACATTGAAATATTTACCTTGAGTTTTTTGAAAATGGTGTTTTAAAGGATTCTTCTCAATTGATGTCTGAATTGATTGTTATCATGAAATGTTGGTTTCTTCTCTTTTTTTTTTTTTGGTTGGTTCCAGAATGTTCACCATTTCTAAAGATACATAAGCAGGCTTTTATATTGATCCCAGAACACCAGTTCAAACCATTAGTGGAAAGTGACAGTGACAGGGTTTGTTTACCTGCATCGTCCAATTGAGGCAAGGGGACATGCAGTATGTGCACACAGACACACACAGACACACACACACACACACACACACACACACACATCTATGTCTCGATAAAAGAAATCTAATAAATTTATTCAAGTTCCAGATAGTTTTATCTGTTTATCAAACAAAACAAGATAAATACTGACATCTCTTTATGACATACAGATCAAACATCTTCTGACGAACAGTTATTCATGCAAACCCCAATTCAGGACTGTATATTATTACGCCAAGTTTGTGAGTATTTGTGACACATTGTTCTTCATTCCACCAGTGAATCTGTCCTTTATTGTTGCTAATCATTGCGCCATCCGCAGCCTGCTGTGAAATAATGGTCTGCTTTATATTCAAACATGGGTCTTCATGGTAGGCTGACTTGTTTTCTCATTATCACCCCCTTCCTTTTCAATTTGGGTTCATCATGACTTGTCTGACTTTTAACACGTTTTCTCCTTTTTCTTTTATTTGTTGCTTTCCTATCTCTCCCTGTCTCTCTCTCTCTCTCTCTCTCTCTCTCTCTCTCTCTCTCTCTCTCTCTCTCTCTCTCTCTCTCTTGTCTCTTTGTCTCAGCTCTCTCTGTCTCTCTCTCCTCAACTCTCTAGGTCACGCTCTCTCCGTCTCGCTCACCAGCCTGTTGTCGTCCATAGTGGTGCCGCTCAGTGCTTACTAGGCTGCCTCCAAGCCCACAGGTAAGTCCCCTCCCCCATCCTCTTCTTCCTCCCCTTCCTCCACTTCATGCTCTATTTTTAACTCCACTCTGCAGGATCCTGATTCTCCCAGTATAACCCCATCTCACATCTCTGTCAGCACCTCTTTGCCTATTTGGCCAAGTGGGAGACCGTTGACCAAAATGTTTTGAATAATTCATACCTAAGCTAGCTTTTCTGTTTTGGTTGAAAAAAGCATTCTTACAATAAGTGAATGACGTTGTGAAATCTTTATTTTGAAACAGAATCAGATGACCTATCCTCTTTTTCCAAATCACAGCCAACATCACCCAAACTCCACACTCAACAGTGGTGGATGTTAGCAAAGTGTGGAATCAGAGAACGCAAGATTGCCATCTAAAAAATATTGAAGTAGTCAATGACATGAAATACACATTCCTATTGTATTCAAGCCACAGTTAGCTGCCAGCATTCAAATACATTGTTAGAACCGGATGCCAATATGTTCCTAAAACTATGAATGCAATGCTAGCTAACGGCTTTGTAGCATTAAGGCCATTAACTTCCCTCTCCCTCTGATAATATTTGGCTCATATGAAGCTGCACAGCTATCTCAACCCCTCTGCTGAGCAGGGACATAATGCACTTGGATTGTATGGCTGAAGTCCACAGCCATGTCAGCCTCTTGGCTTTTAAGACTGCTTGACTGAGTGTACTGTATATCCTTCTGACTGGGGCTTGGAGAACTTAACCTCCTCCAGTGGATGAGGCTCTTAAAAGCTCCCTATATTTGTGTGGAAAGATAACACTGACATACACGTTGCATGTGCACTTTGATTTGCACTCCCTTCACGACAAAGACTAGTTTATAATGCAATGAATTGTAAGCATACCCTAATAGCAAGACTTTTCCTTGCATCGTTCATTTTGAGAAAGACAATATTCCATTTTCCAAAAGTGGGTCAAAAGATTTTTATTGCAGAGACTCACTTTATTCCCCAGGCAGACACAACGTCTCATTAGCATGTTGCAGCTTACAGATGCAGCTCTACGAGTTTTCAGGTGGTACGAGGTATATTGACTTGTGTCTCATCCCATTAGACGGGATCTTTAATAGACATAATGTTAGTTCATTCATTCAACATTGATTCTAATTGATATGCTTTCTATTGAACAGTTGTCTCCCTAAGGCTTGAAAGGCTTAATGGAGGGCTTCAAGTGCAAAAGAAAAACCCATCTATATTTCTTAAGAACAAGGGGTTTGGTTCCCATGGTTACAATGTTTGTTTTTGATGGGTTGCATTTACTTCTAATATGAACTTGATCAAGGTTGTTTTTGATACAAAGACGAGGGAGGAGGAAAGAGCGAAAACAGAAAGCCTAGATTGAGGCTCACTTAAAAGCCTTTGAATACAGACTTGTGCTTTTGGCAAGCATTGTTGTTTTTTTAATGATGGTCTCTTAGAGAAAGATTACACTTTAAACACACTGACTTAGAAGATGCGTTTCCATTTGTCTGTTATTTTTCTTTTCTTTTTTTTGTATTTTGTCAGCCTTTTGTCAGCCTTAAACACACCTTCTGTCTCGATAATGATCCTCGTCTGTGTGCTCAGACCTGGCGTTTTCGACTCACAACCTGCCCTGCGGCATTCCTCTCTAATTTTCCCATGCAGAACCCTCACAGGTATACATAAAGTTGTGAGAGAATCCATTTGTCAAACCCGCAGTCCTTCACGGCTATAGACAGGCCCTGTCGATGGGAGGCTTTTGAGTTATTACCAGCCTTACCAAAAGTAGCATGTGGCCTGTTTTTAGTGAGGGTTTAACACACAAAAGCACTCAGAAATACAGACACGCATTAACTTTCTTCTCTCTCTGCTGGCCTCCTGTCGAGGCCCATCATACACTCTTCAAGTGCTCAGTCTTTGCCTGTCAAGGAAACGCTCTTGGCAGCAGATGCAATAGGCCAAGTGGCATGCTAAGATAAAGTAGTCAGTAATACTGCCAAAGTTGTGATGCTCTATGCAGCATGGAGTCTCGCCTTTGATGAAGGAAAGGCAATCGTTTCACGCTTTTGCATAATGTTTAAAGTCCTTACACATTCAACAACTGCTCGGCTGGAACTTTTCATGCAAGACTATTTTTTATTTTTTTTTGCAATGTTTAGATGAGAACAACAGAAATTTCACTTAAAGGAATAATTAGGCACATTTTCTCTGATTTCTCTGTTGGACATATTTGAGGTGAAAGCAGGAGCACCATGTCTCTGTATCAGCAGGAGCTTTGTAAATTGGCTCTACTTCATGAGCCACAAGAGTCTCTCCATCTCTCATCTTCTGCCCCACTTCTGCTCCCCACTCCTCTGCTCTCTATCTTTCCTCCGTCTGATCTCTGTCTCTCACTCATGTTCATTTACTCCCTATTTTTGGGGGGCTGGGGGTGGAAAAACCATAAATAGATTATTAATAAAAAGGGCCTTTTTTTCTTTCTTTTTTTTTGCTCATTTTCCTTTTCCCTGCTCATAGCAATTTTATAACCCTTCCTGTTCTCTTGTCTCATCCCGCCTACCTCCCTCCTCTGGTGGATGCTTATGACAGCAGAGCCACCCTGCAGTCTGCCTTGGCCAGGTAGAGCATGAGATGAAAGGTTTTCAACCAGAGCTCTCGTTCAAAGAAGCCTTCTGCTGCATCCCTTCTCTCTGTGGGCCCTGGTGTGTCCCTGCCAGGCAGAGGGAGAGAAGAAGGGCAAAGGAAGGAGAGAAGGAGGGTAGTAAATGGAGAACAGAGATTGAGATTTTGAGGTCTCGCTCCAGATCTGGAAGTTGCACCTGTTTTTTGTTTTTTTGTAGACGATAGACACTCTTAATATCCAGGTGAGTGCATCCAGGGGAAGTGCTTTCACTGCGCTTCCAGTTTGAAGCTCCTCTCATACATCTTAACTCAGTCTGGAGGCCGCCATGGGACATGAAGAGGTTTTTGAAAGGGTTTCTGACACATTTCCATCCAAAACATGTCAGGAAGGTCTGAGCTCAGACCAGGAGACAACAGCTGTCGCCTTCAACAAAATCCAGTGAACTCACTTCCTTCAGGGGGATTTAAAAATGCTCGTCAAGTTTCAATGCCCAAAGAACACAAGATTCATACATCATATATTATGTCTAGATTTCGTTCCAAATTTGCAACTATAGTTGTAATTTTCTCTTTATTATATCGATACATAGAGTTCAAAAAGCAGATAAGTTTCAACATTGAAAAAACATGTTCTACCAAGAAAACCCAACCTGGAGTTGGCCAAATCATAGAGTCTTGCCTTTGGATACATTTTTTCATTATAATTTTTTTAAACATACAAATGGGACGAGCTGATATCCTACTAGAAATTATATTTGCTTTCCACACAGGAAATGTATCCTGCCAACGCTCCTCTATATTGCAGAGCTCCAGATTTAGCATTTCATTTGACAAAATAGTCTGCTGCCTCAGCCTCTAAACTGTTATACAAGCTGTTACTAGACCAAATCAAAACACAGCAAGTCCAAACAGACGCTTAGTATCTGCTTTCCCAAAATTCATGGCTTTTGAATATTTGAAAACTTTAAGTGTGCAATAGATATTTCACTTGTTAGGATATAATCATCTTTCTGTAAGATAACCATCCTTGATAGCGTTTTCCTCTGTGATTTGGAAGGAGGACATGCTGGCTCTGTGGTATACTGACATAAATCTCATCAGAAGACAAGCTAGATAATGCACTGTAGGTCTGTGAGTGGAGAGATTTAGCCTCTGGATGCTGCAGTGACAGGAGCTACTGAGGGGAGGCAGGGCGGGAAGGGCGGGCAGTAAAACAACTGACAGTCAGTCATTACGAAAGACGCAGGTGGGCAAAAAATCAATCATGCCGAGACGGGCCTGGACTCTGACAGATGCCTGACGTGTGCCTGATGAAGAGCTCTGCTGTTGGTCTGAGTGATGAGAAGGAAGAGAGGAGAAGGGGAAGAGGAGAGAGGGAATCAGAGATGAACTGGACGATAGGAGAAAGATCTGCAGAGGAGATGGAAAGACAGTAATGAACTCCTGAATCGGGGCATCAGCAGTAAAGAAGCAAAGGTGGCGAGCTACTGTATGTTAATGCATAGAAATGAGAAAAAGAAACGAGTCAGTGGTCAGCATTTTACAGAGTAAAAGATTAAAAAGGATAAGTAAAGACAAGCAAGGGCATGAGAACAAAGCTCCAGACTTTTTGAGCGTCACCCGAAGCAAGGCTGTCACTGGATGTAGCTACATTCAGCTTAACGGCACTTTAACAAGACAGCGTGCAGGTTTTAGAGCAGGCCCGAGTCTGTGTTTTGACAACACCTTTATAGGCTTTTTCATGGTGTCTGCTCAAACTGTATGAGAAAATATCCCAAGTGTGAAATTCCACTGCTTTATTGGCCTGCACCCAATAACTGGGAGCACTTTATTTAATTTTTTATTTTGTCAATTTTCTCCTCATTTAATAATAGAAAAAGGGATATCAAGGTACATTTTCTACGCTGGGGTAATGTCTGGGTTTTAAATGTGCTTTTAAAGGTCAGCCACAGTCCAATGAGATTCTTTTAAACAAGCTCTGCTGCTGTAACTGTTTGAAGTGAATAGACTGGGATCAAAAGGGATCGATTGTATCACAGTGCTTTGTCTGCAAAACATGACCTCTATTAGCCAGACCTTATCAAATATTAAGGGAAGTTTTGATTTCCAGGGGGAGCTGTCACAGAGCTCCAGCCCCCCCCCCAAAAAAAAAAAAAAAAAAAAAAAATCTGTCTGGTTGCAAATTGGCTGGACGTAAATGTCCATGAATGACATTAAATCTAACAAACTTCAGAAAGGCTGTGGTGAGCCATATATCCGTAATACATATTTATTATAAGTGCTACCATTTTTACTTTTAGAATTCGAAACTATAAAGTGTTATCAATCGCTCTACTTACCAGCGTTGTCAGTTTCAAATAGCTTCATTGGACCCTTTTTTTTTGAGGGGATATCTAAGGGGTTAACATGATGAGGAAATGTATCATTGCATTTAAAATACTGATCAGTCAGAGGGGGAAAAGATGGAACCAAAATAAACACATTTTATCCTTGCTACTTGTACACAGTCCTGTTACTTATAAAAAAACAACATTCTACCAACAGGTTTGTCATTTGGCTCATCAAGACATTCAGACTGACTTTGTTGATCCTTACATTTACCGAGGAGCTGAATTAACCACAGCTTGCTTTAACGTTTCCTCTGTTCTAGAAAGGGTCACACAAGGTACTTGTTGAGTATTTAGAACAGCCAAAAGCAACGTTTTTTAAAATATGATCAGCTTTTCACACAAGATGCACAAACAGAACTCACTTTCAGTATCATGTGCGTGTCGGGAGAAAACCCAGAATTGGCTGCCATGTCTTTAAAAAAACATGAGGTCAGTTACTTCGAAACCAAGAATTATGAAATTACAGAAAGTGAGCAGGGCATGCAATCAGGGAAGAGTATGAATAATGAATGGAGAGAAAGATTATGAGGGTTTTCATTTGCTCATCCTCTGGGTCTTAAGTATGCATAAATCATCATTTTACTACCACCACTACTGTATAGTACAGTTAATACTTTCTTACCTGCAGTTCTCTTCCTACTGGATAAAATATGAAAATGACTCTGAATTCACTTTGACATGCTAATCCAGCTGTCAGCGTGTAATTCTTGGCTCAAGCCGTGTTTCTAAAATGTACATTTATGGGTAGAACCTTGGGCGTTGCTTCTCAAAATGACTTTTTCTCCCAACCACACAGTAATTGTCCACATGTCTTTACGGTAGTCTTACATTCTAACTTGTGATTTATGATGTATTATTATAATTGATCTGATAATGTATCCAAGATATGACTTCTCTATTTAAATGCTGTAGATAGTTTTTCATAGTGCCACCCCTCTGCTTATGAGTGCTCCAAAGCTTTTATTGCATATGTTTCCTGCTCCATACTATCACTTAATCTCTCCTTAACTCTGCTCTATAGGGCACTCATTCTATTTTTTGATGCATCTTGTAAATCCATCTTTCCCTCCCTGCTACTTACTTGTTGTTGGTCCTCTTCCTCTTTTCTATTAATTATGATCAGAAGCCCATTAGGACGAGGGAGTAATAGACTAGGCCTGAGCATGTTTACTCTTTCTGCTTTACACTGAGCTCTCTCTGTCTTTCTCTCTGCCTGACCCATATTTTGTAGATATGCCTCCTCCGTCTTTTTGCATATTCTGTCTCCTGTCTTCCTCTCGGGCTCGCTATCTCTCCTGCTTCTGTCGGCTGCTTTTTGCTTCAGTGGCTGTGTGGCTATTTACACGCTTTGTTCACAATCCATCAGTAATGTTATCCACTATACACCAACAAGGCTTTAATTCCAACACTGCACTGTCAGATATGATTATGTCAGCTCAGCTGATGGTCTCATACATAATCCGTCAATCTCATTGTTTTTTATTGTTCTGCATTTGACTGCTGTTGTAATGCATTGTGTGTTATGCAATGAACATTCACTTGGGATTTATGTTTTTGTCTGTGCTCCAAAACTGTCCCCAGAGCAGCCTGCCTTTGTGTCAGTTGATTGCTTGAGAAACAGAGAACCCCTCATATTCACATCGACACAGTAATCACACAGGGAGAAAATCAGGTTAATGTTACAACTAATGTGCAAGTTGCCAGACTGAAACAAATCCTGCAGAGCAGAGGGTCATTACAACAGGGGAAAATTAAATGACAAGTTCTTATAGCAGGAGTGTTTTATTGATCTACTGTGATAGAGATAAGAACAGTGAGCTAGTTTACACACTCCAGTAACACTGAATTAATTCTTTGGTACAAAGGAGGTACTTATTTTTTTCATTTTATATTTACTGCTATATTGGTATATATTTGTATTTTTTTATTGAAGTTAAATAACCTCACATTTGTCAATATATTTATTTTTTAAAGGTTTATTTGTTTGGCTTTTTTTCTTTATTTTATTTTAGAGATAGGACATTGGATAGACTTAGGAATCGTGGGGAGAGAGCGACAGGAAAGGAGCCACAGGTCGGAGCCAACCTGTGCCACACGCTTGGATGACTGTGCCTCCGTACATGGGGCATGCATACTAACCACTAGGCTACCGGTGCCACAGACAATGTCAGATTGTAGCGAGAAAAATGTTCATTATAAAACTTCTTAATGTCAAATCTTTGTGGAACTCATGTTAATAAAATGCATTTTAATAGTTTTGTAAGAAACACTGTCCTACAAAGAGCCTGTAAAACAAAGGTAGTTTCAGCTTCTGCTTTCACTCAGTTTACCATCTACTATTTTCATCTGTTCAACAAAGGAAATCAGCAATCCGGTCTAAATGTTCAAATCATAATGTGAAGTAAGAGGTCTGTAAACTTTCTTGGCTTGAATTAAATACATTTGTGATGTTCTAATAAACTCCCACATCTTGTCCCCTCTGAAGTCTGGTTCAAACATTAATGGATTTCTTTTAAATGCATTAGCTTTACACTACTGTTTCTGTGAGCCTTTTTAAATCCACCTCTGCAGTTCATTAGGGAAATGTAAAGTAAGATACATAACATAAATGGGTCAGTGACATACACAGAGTAATGGAGCTGTAGTGTGGCTCTCACTGACTGAGAAGAACCAGTGTGTGTGTGTGTGTGTGTGTGTGTGTGTGTGTGTGTGTGTGTGTGTGTGTGTGTGTGTGTGTGTGTGTGTGTGTGTGTGTGTGTGTGTGTGTGTGTGTGTGTGTGTGTGTGTGTGTGTGTGTGTGTGTGTGTGTGTGTGTGTGTGTGTGTGTGTGTGTGTGTGTGTGTGTGTGTGTGTGTGTGTGTGTGTGTGTGTGTGTCTCTCTCTCCATGCTTGGCTGTATTTCAAACTAATGCACACGTCTCCCAGAAACAAAGCAGCCTTCTTACTGTGACACAGCATGGTCTTTTCATTCTACTTATGCTTGCTACAAAGTAAATCACAGCTCAACTTGTTGCTTCATTAGATGAAAATATTAAATAAATAAATAATTCTTTATGTGATCCTATAGAGAGCAGCAACAGCTGATGGTGTGCTGTGTGTTTCCAGTACAAGTGGGCAGCCACATAAACAGAAAACAAAACAACAACATTACATCATTCAATTGAAAATTAAAGCTTAATTTTCTCTCAACTTTCTTTGAAAAGTTTCAGAATTGCGTGTCAATATAAAGACCCACGAGATGATGTTACATGGAGCATTGTTGTCCTCAAACACTGAGTTGGCTGACAGAGAGAGTGCGTGGTGTTGGATGTGTTGCTGTTGTGTTGTAGAACCTGGAATTTTGTTTTTCATACTTCTAACAGTGGAATCTCTGTCATCCTTTTCTATTTACATTTTATAACTTCTCTGTAATTACTGTAGTGTTTTTCTTCTTCTTCGTTTAATTCTTCGCTGAATGTTGATGCATTATGATTGTAGAATGTTTTTCGAGTACATTCACAACATACAATCAAATATTCATAGACATTTTTCTCCCAAAGATGGACTTTTTGTGTCAAGTTTCTTTGTCAAACTTTCGACTTTATGTTAGAAAAAATTATTTTGCAGTAATATAGTCAGTTAATCTTAATGAGGTGCTCTGAGGCTGCATAATGACTCAGGTTTCTTTAATGTCCCAGTTTTATGTAACATTAGCGGCTTAATTGGAAATGCAACTATAACAAATAGTGAAAATGGGAATTAGAGTTGGCCTAGTATTGCCCTTGCCCTTGTCTTCTGACCACTTAAGGCACTTTAACACCTGATCACAGCACATTCACACTGATGCTGCTTTGTAAAGCTCTGGACTGCCCGTCAATTCAATTGTACTTCAATTCACACACCGCCGCTGAAGCAGGGGGAGAAATTGAGCGGGGGGTTAGTGATGAACATAAAGATACATTAATGTGTCTGCAGGAGGAGGGGATCAAACCCCCAACCTTTTTGGTGCAAGATGACCTACTCCACCGAAGACCTCCACTGAACCACAGCTGTTCCCAATCGTGAATATCCATTTAAAAAAAAAAAAAAATACAAATAGGCAGCAAAGGTGAAATACATTTCAGAGGATCTTCTTCACTGGATATATTGAGTTCTTTTAACTAACATCTTATCATTGCTTGTTTTAAGTCTGAGCTTACATCACAAACAGTTTTGTTTGACACATTGCCATGTCAAGGTGAGATAATAAAGCTCCTGGTACTGTACTCCTCGTCTACAACGCGTAATGCACAAAGGCTGAATGGTGAGGCAAGGTTGTTCCACCTGTGATCTGCCATCATAGGTTGTAACGGAGGCATGATGGGAAAAAGATGACGGTTGTGGATCAGCGCTGTGTACATTGTGAGTTTATGCCTAGTTTATGACGTTGTTTCAGACACAGTGTTTACGTAATGATGGCAGAACTTTATTGCAGTGCAACCAAAATGAAGTCCATCTACATTACTTTTCGAAGAGGGTGTGAACAGGTAAAAGTATACTTTTTATGTAAATTTTTTTGTCCCATTTTTCTTATCTTTCTGCTGATACAAAAGAACAGAGTCATCACTCCCTGGATTTGGCTCTGAGTCCAGAGACAGCCTGTGTTCGGCTCCAGCCTGTCTCTGTCTGGAGCCAGAGGGTGAAGAAGGCATTGGGACAATGATAAGAAAGTCTGGGTATTCCCTCTGCTGAGCACACATATGCACACTTACAGTACACACACATGCCATTCAAAGGACTTTATCGTTACTGGGGTCACCATGTCTTTATTTTGCTCTGCACTGCCAGCTTCAGTCTACTATAGATCTGATCCAGCCACCCATGTGACACAAATCTGACCTGTTCACTGTGTGCATGGTCACACAGTTAGTAACATCCCTTCAATATCTGTGTCAGACTACATCCTGGAGGAAGCACGGCTGTATTGGATTCAGCCATTTGACTTAAAGCAGTATATCTGCCGTAACAGAGCTGACAATTTAAGCCCTTAAAGCTACAGTAGAATGTGTACAGCCATCAAAACATGCAGGTAGGGCAGTATGTTTACGATGACTTCAAAGAGCTTCAGAAATTCTTTAAAGGTAAAAATGGATCAAAATCATTTTTGTCATTGATGACAAAAACGCATTTTTGTTGCCGTTTGAGTTTAGAATGTTTTTTTTTAGAAATTCTGAAGCCTAAATGTATTGACGAAAAATCTTAGATGTGAAGTGGCGAGACTAATGGAAATGTGATGGAGCGATGCCACTGATGGCAACTTGTTTGTTTATGGCCTCTGAGCCTTGTATTGATCTGTTTACAAGGTTATCAATTTCAAATGAAGAACGTGATGGCCCAGTGATGTCACCCTTAACTACACTGTTAAAAGGGGTTTTGCTACTCCTCAAAAAATGGAGAAATACGCATCACTTCTTTTTGTTACAAGGCTTTGATTGCGGATAGATGCGGTGCTCTGTGAAGTGCTCCGAGATTACTGATTTCTTTGTTGTTTGAGAGTGGGACAAAAAGCAAGTTCAAAATGGTGTCCAATTTCATCTCTAAGCTCTCTGGTTCGCTTAACAATGAACATTTGTAGTCAAAGAGAATCTAAAACGATGCCCACAGTTTCAGAGCAGTAAGAAACACAGAAGAAAAATATTAATGACAATATCTTTTTTTTTGATGACATTCAGATTTAATGAAATACCGTTTTTTCTTTATGTTTCTTTAGTGTGTGGTTTGCTTTGTGTTGTTGCAAAATATGAACTCGCGCACCCACCACACACACATACACATACACACTGCTGCACAAACATACACACGGCTGCTGCACAATAAGTCCCTGGTGAGCTGTGAGCAGAGGGCTTGGAGAGGAAAGAGGAAAAGAGGAGCTGATGCATTTCCTCTGGACACACACTGTTTGGTGGTGAGGGTGGCTGTGCGAATGTAGGACACACTCACACTCAAACATTGTTAAGTACTGGTGCTGATGGTAATTTGATATGTAATATGCCCCACGCTGGGGCACAGCAACACAATAGCAGGGTCCACGTCTCAAGCGGCCCTTGTGTTTACTGTCCACAGCCGCCCCCGTCCCCAAGCATGTCCTCATTCTGTCAAAAGCCCTTTTGTCTTTCACCACAATTCATCACACTTCTCATCGCGTCTTTTGTTTTCAAGGGCAACCTTTAAATCTTGTTTTTAATGTTTTATTTTAATATGTATTATAAAGGTCAATGCCATACCCCACATGTACAATGTACATATCAACCTTTAAAATACTTTTTTTAACAACTGAAAATACCTTAAATACATTACAAAACAAACAACGTCAACATTACATTTATTAAAAACAAAAAAAGAAACAGTAATACAGCGTGAACATTATACAATAAAACTCCATAAAACACTCAGAGAAGCTGCTTTGCAGGCTTTTACCTTATTAAATCATTCAGTATTGAACCACTAGTTTGTCTTTGGTCTCTGGTTTAGTTGTCAGAGGAGGCACCCCATGTAGCAATACATTCCCACTGGTCGCAGGTTTGACTCCCAACCCTGACACAGTTTGCTGAATATCATCCCCTACACCTTTTTTCTGTTTTTACTATCAATGCCATGAATAGGTAAAAAAGTGAAAACAAAAAAAGTGAAAAAGCTTCGAAAGGAGAGACAAGTCATTAACTTTTCCCCAACACGTTGCAGGGCTGAATGTGAGCCTTTGATATGTTGCATGAAAAGCAGCAGCACTGGCAGAAGCGTTAAGTGACAGAAAAAGCTCTCAGGTGGAAGCAGGCATGGCATCAAAAGAGTTACAAAAGCACAGACTGATTCAAAATAGGTCCAATATCATTATAGTGCGTAGGATGCACATTTTCAGTAATAGGTTATGTCATGTTTTAGTGGAAAGGCATATTTGAGTTGACTGCTTGAACTATTTTTGCAGGCTTGTATTTGTTCAAAAAATTCTACAAGTATTGGGAAGTGTTTAACATCACGCGTGTAACAGTGGATATCACGTGGGAGCATGGAGGAGGACGGCTAATACTGCGACAGCAAGAAAAGAGGCCGAAAAAAGAACTTAAACGGCTCCTTTCAAAATATCATTAGTAGAAGCCTGACCAATCACAGCACAGCTTGATTGGTTTTCCCTGCACAAATGATGAGTTATCATACATCAGTCGAACCCACAAATTACTGAGTTCATTCAGAGTGCTGGATGCTGAAGCTGCATTCAGCGAAGATGACTGCCAGATTCAAATTCAAGATGGTTACATGGTCAGAGAGTATATTAAACTGAAGGGGATGATGGATGCCTGAGGCTGTACACAGGCTCTCAATCAGCCATTCACTCTATCAGGATTAAAGGGTAATAGACCTTTCATAATCCCAAATATGCCCTCTGAGAATCCAAGCTTAGTTATCGCATGTAGTTTGGTCATTCCTAAAAGAAGAGAGTTCTCTCTACATCAAGAAAACGTGTTGGTTTTCATTATAGAGAGAGTGCAGAGAAATCAGAACATTATAAAGGATGTTCTGTACTTTGGGACAAAAGGCACATCATTAGTCTTTGGTTGAACAATCTTACCAATGTAGTTCATTAATATTTGAACATTTCTAATATCTTCACAGAGTGACACATATACACTACCTTTTTGTAAGTGACAATTAAGATCCCCCTGTTTGCCTGGAAACACTAGCGCGGCTTCAATTTGACAAGATTTTCCAGTGTCTTTGTGGAAGAACAGGCACGGCAGACAGATAGATGAAAACAGTGCAGAACTGATCAGCAGAACGATCGTTCTTCTGGGAGGCCCGACGTCACTGCAGGCTTTGGGAAAGAGAGGCATTCATAACCGTTCATCAAGTCAAGAGTGGGTAAAAGCCTGTGTTTGTGTGTTTATGGTGTAGACCGATAAATACAGTAAAGAGAGGGATAGACAGCCTCTCTTGTTGACAGTTGGGAGCACACCTGCTCGTGAGGCCACACCTTGTCTGCCGCTGTTTACACTCAGCAGTCTATAGCGCTGCAAATTGTGACTGCTTTGTAGATTTTATTTGGTTCAGTGTTACACTATTAGATATATTGCTTTTACATTTCTGATATCGGTTAAATGATCGGGTTGACCAATGATTCTGTCTACTTGTTGATCGGTCAAAATGGTCAATATTGCCTTAAAGATGACTTCAGTGACTGTTGGTTTATAGAAGTATGAACACTGCTGCCTTTGATAGTAGTGGAAATTCTGTCTGTATTTGACTTGACCAGAAATAGACTTTTTTTTTTTTTCTTTTCGTGTGGGGGTAACTGTCTGAAATAGCTCTTCAAAGGAACCTTTGAACTTGGCTTTTAAACGCTAGCGATATAGTAGCAGTTTGTTAAAATGTCAAATACACTTTTCTGAATCTGTAGGAGCCTAAAGCAAACCGTTATGTAGAACATTAACATCAATATTACATCACCCTGACTGTTTCCTACGTCTGTGAATTGGCACCCACAAATGCGCATGTGGACCTAATACAAAGAAGAATGCACACAGAAGGGTGTTACATGTAGTGAAAGGTCACACAGGTGCAGGGCATGGCTGACAGAGCAGCGACAGCCTGCTGGAAAAGTTCTGCAAAACCTATTAACCCAAACTCACCCAGACACACACACACACACACACACACACACACACACACACACACACACACACAAGTTAGAATTGTTGATAGGCAAAAAGCAACAAAAAGAAATGGGAAAACTCTTCTGGCAAATGTAAACACACAGGCCCGCTCACGCACACACACACACACACACACACACACACACACACACACACACACACACACACACACACAGCCATGTAATTAATCCAGGAAATTAAAATGCGATAACACCATTATTACAAACCACTTCTCCCAAAGTTTAAATCTATGAATATTGTAATTGCTGCCTTCAGGGCCTTCTTATTCAATTGGACATGGTATTATTCCTCCATGTTTTACTTATTGATGGCAATGAACAAGGCAGGATTTATGTCTGAAACCGCCTTTATTACCCGGGGTTGCATCATTTTCCAGGAGAAGAAAATAAAGAGTGATCTGTGGTCATTAATTCAGTCTTCATGGGGACTGGAAAAACTTCCTTCACGGATTCTAATTTACTCTGTTAAGGCGAATTAAACTTTTGACGGCCTCACAATCTGACCTTTGGGAATAATTTAGCTTCATTCATTGAGTCATAGTTGTAATCTGCCACTGTGGTGTGGCCTTACGTCCAACTTTGATTCCAATATTTGTCAGTGTAACTTAAATATAGTCTGTTAACTTCGTTGGTAATGACATTACAGGGACAGATGTTAGACTACAGTTTGAGCAACGTTCACTGAAGCGTCCCATATGCTGCATTTGCTTTTTGTATTGTCGGGGTAGGAGGAGTCGCTTTCCTGTGATTGTCTGCCTACTCTCTCTCTCTCTCTCTCTCTCTCTCTCTCTCTCTCTCTCTCTCTCTCTCTCTCTCTCTCTCTCTCTCTCTCTCTCTCTCTCTCTCTCTCTCTCTCTCGCTCGCTCGCTCGCTCTCTCGCTCTCGCTCTCACTGTGCTTCATTCCCTCTCATTTTTCCAAACTTGAATATTCCGCTTGCCTTGGAGCTTTCGCCAGCGGAGCAGTGCAGCCATCTGACTGACACTGAACGTATTCCTGGCTGGTTGTTTTTTTTTTTTCTGTGCCGTTTGGATCACACTTTAGGGGGGAGACGGAATCATCAAGAGTATCAGCTTCTTCCTGCCTTTTTTTCAACTTAATTTCGGGCTATTTTCAAGATGACAGAAGAAAAGAGTGTTCGGCATGTAAAGCTGGTAGGTGTCTGAATGAGACCCCTCCCCTCGACGCGCAGAAGTGTCTGGTTTGGTCTGTCTGTGTCGGGGTTCAGCGCACAGACGCGCCGGGGTGAGAAGCGCCCCGGGGATAGACACTGGAACCTGTGGTTATTTATTTCCAGTTTCTATTGGGCTTATCATGATACGTTCTCTGTCAGCTTTCTGTTCAATGGACTGAATACAAATGCGTGATTTCGGCTCCTGGTATCCGCTTAGCTTAAACTTCGACACTTGGCTTTGAGAAGAGGGATTCTGATGTGTTTTCATGTGTACAGACAAGCGGACCCAAACTGATGTTATGATATAGAAGAACAGATTTCATGTTGATGATTGAGTGGGGAAATGGGGCTGCGTTCTATCTTGTGTCCTGGGAGTGATAAAAAGATTGTTTTGTGTGATTAATTAGAGCAATAGATTTTCGACCTAACTTTGGGTAACCCCTGCTGCGCACAGCTTTCCTGAACGATTTCGGCACAGATTCACGTTAATTCTAATTTCTCTGATTGTTTCGATTGCTGACTCACTGAGTGATTAAAGTTCAACAGAAGTGAACGTGTCATGTTTAAGAGGTGTAGACAATCTCTTTCCTATTTGATTGTGTCCTTCCTGGAGCAATGCTCACTGAGTCAAAATCAAATCTTCTGCTGGTTGGAGCAGTAAGCTATTGCCACAGAATGAATACCTTGTCAGAATATTATGAAATGCACAGAGTTGTCAGTCATGCGGTGATGTGTCAGTACATATAATTCAGCTCATGGGTGACTGAATGCCAAACACTGAACTCCCCCATGTTGTGATGAACCTGCTGCGCCTAGTTGAGCGAATTAGCTTGTTGTTGGGCTGCTTTGAGTGTCTCTGTATGCTGAAGTGTGGGGTTGCCTTCAACACAAATGTCTTTGGCTGTGAGGAACATGAGCAGTTTATTGCTTTTATTTTATTTGCAGTTTGCTGCTTTTTTTTGTTTGCTTTTATTTCTCCTCAAATCGGTGAATGTTTATTAAATATTTGGTCCTTCTTTTCTCTGTCAGTATTAGAGCAAAGGCGAACCATTATAATATAGACCAAGGGTTCAAACCCAGTCAGCCATGTGCACATCCTATAAATGCATGTCGTAGCACCTATTTCTGTCTTTTTATACCATAATGCCTTTGGAGATTCCCTGTCAAACCATAAGACAACATGCCTCATCAGACCGATTACACATCAGCAGACTCATGTACGCTTCCATCTCAAACAGACATGGCAGTGCCCCAGGCTGCCACTTACACATCCGAAAGCCATACATTCTCTTTCCCCACTGTCTATCTTTAGGGTTGTTTTCATATGGTCTCTCTTTTTCTTTCATCTTCCCTCTCTTCCTGTCTCTCGTTTGTCTCTCTCTTGAAATATCCATGTGTCAATCATCAATCATCAGTCTCTCTCTCTCTCCCCCCCCCCCCCCCCCATCCAGCTCTTCCAGTTCTTCACTCTTCTCTGGCTCTGAAGAATGGTGGCGGGGCTGCTCCCTGTCAGTGCTCCAAGGCACATTATGAAGCAAAACGCTAATTATGTGTCTGCTTCACCTGCTTTTAACCTGTTTTGTTCTGCATTTTTTTATGTCAAGTTAATCTTACCCACAAAGACCAACACGAGGATGAAGAGCACAATTGTTGTCCAGTGTGGCTGAATCTTAAATATTGAGGGAGCTGAATGTAACCTTTTTAATTGGGAGAAAGTTTTACATCTCCGTTTAGCAGGTATCATTGTGAGAATATTAATTATTAAGGTATGAAATCGCAACCTTGGTGCAAGATTAAGGGGTTAACTTGTATCCAGAACTTTTCCCTTTATACAACATTATGACGTTGTTTGGTACTTATTACAATTACTGCATTTAGTCTTTTTAGGACTTTTTGTGCTGCAAGTATAACAATCTGACCGTAAGAGGTTGTTAATGAGACGGCAGGAACATGTAATTGGTCTCGCTTTGACCTTACTTTCCCCCTCAGATTGTCTAAAAAAACACACCAGATTACCATCTGGCCATTTTTAAATTAAGTTCTTTGTAACATTTAGCTGATTTTTCAAGATGTCTGTCAAGCTCTTATTAGACCGTCATTTAAAACTTGTTCTTCACCTTTCCCCAAGTCCTCAAAAGACCTGGAAGACTTTTAAATGAAGTCCAAACGTTGAGCAGCTCAGAAAAAAAAACCCCCAGTTAGGCAGACCGGTGCTCTGAGAGGATTTTTTTCATTGCCATTTCAGAGGAGACCTAAGTCGTATGTCTTATTCCAAGTGGCATTAAAAAGAAGGTTTTGAAAGTCTTCCATTGACCTTGATTAAACTTTGAAGCGGACATTCTTCAGTTAGGACTGCTGTGAGGTGTGTGCTGGATGAGGTGGTCAGTTTAATGCTTCTGACACACATACAAAGAGAGGCAATGAATCTGCACCCCTGGAGTTTTAAAATCACAGACCTCTACTCCACATTTAACCATTCGTCACAGTGTCAGAGCATTCTGCAGCACCTCTAGACCACAGCGATTCCACAAATTCTTCCTAACGGCTCAAATAAATCATCTGAGAGAGCAGACAGGTCCAGCTAATAAGCAGTACTCTCTTGAGTTTTTACCCCCGGCCTCATTGTTTGTTCAAATACAGGCGATAAATGAGCTCGGAGACTTCTCCTGTATCGGCAAAGACTGGGCAGAGGAGTGCTTTGGGAAAAATATGCTCTTATGTTTCTGTGTTATGCGTAACTGTGGCAGGATGGAAAGTCATCATTTATATTTGCCTATTCAGTTGTAACCTTTGCTATTCTGTTCAATACAAAACTGATGTGCGGGGAGCATCGTACTAATTATAATCATAATCACAGTACTAAATGCTCTCTTCTGCTATTTTCATTTGTATTAAACAGCTGCCAATAATTGCTTTTGCTGAACTGTGTCTTTGTAGATACAGAGAGGAAATGCAACACCAGCAAAGGAATCTGTAACAAGCTGTGTGTTAGCACTGCAACCATGCAAAAAAGAATGTGTGCCAACTACGGCAGGTATACGCTGAAGTGTCAAATATGTGGAACAAGACTTTCTTGGTCCCTACGCAGCAAGTGTTCTAGGAAAGACTTAACATTTTCTTGTTAATTATTATTTAATACAAAAAAATACTTGCGCAAATGGTGGAAATAACTGGCAATTTCTTGTATATTATTCATATCAGTCTGTTAAAGACAGGACTCATATTTGTTGGTGTGAATAATATTCTCTTTTTTTTTTTTTTTTTTTTTTTTCAAGTTGTGATAAGTTTGGAGGTTAAATTAAGCACACATATGCAAGTGTTAAGTGAAGTCTGCGCTGATTACTTCCGGTATGTACTCGGTCTCAATGCGACTCCTTATGTGGAGCATAGAGGAAAGAGTTTGCGTGTGAGATAGAATTGATGGAGGGAGTAAGTGTGGGAGTCTATGCAGACACAGTGTGGATGCATGGATGCTGTGACAGATTGCCTCCTGTTTTTGTCTCCACACTCCTTTGATCTCTTCATTGCTCTGAGTGCAATGAAGGTCCCTGCCAAGAGACGTGTAGCCTGTCTCCCTGTTAGATTTTCCTCTGCATGTAGATCAGCAAAGAGAAGCCACGCATGGTATACTCTCCTCCGAAGAAAAACAAAACAACTAAAGTGTAATCAGTGAGTGTTAAGCTTTACCTTTAACCCAAGCTTAGACTATAGGACTGAACAGCTTGCACCAAGCTGGTCAGCTATGGTTCAACACAGAGAATCAAAGCATTGTGAACACATTTGGGGTGTTCAAAAATATATTTGATTGTAAATCAAACACTACAGTCTACATCACTTTGCTTGCTTAATATACATTGTATCCATAAAGGGCTTTTCAGGTATCAAAGTTACTGTGCGTTAGTTGAAAGTTAAAAAGGATTCCTCTGTCAACTATCAATAAATATTTGCTCTGGCTGGACACAACATAGACTTTAATTGCCATCATCTTTGTAGATGTATATAACCAATGAGGGCTGCACACCAAATGCGTTTTTGTCTCCCCTCATCTGATTTCTTTCATTAGCAGATTCCTGCTGTAATTATCAATCGATTTTTTTTGTGGAGGTTTTCCAAACTCATTGCTCTGAGCGCAAACCCGTTTTCGTGTTTTTGAAGGGAGCCTCCAGACTGCACGTAATTAAACTAATACAAAGGCCGCAAATATATATCTTTCATTTTTCATGATCCTTTCACACTGTGAACATTTGCGGAAGATTTTTCACAGTTTTAGTTGAAAGGCAACAAAGCTCATATTTAAATCCGATGACACTGGTTAATTATTGTGAGAATGTGATTCTGAAGGAGCAGGAGAGGAAATTAACAGACGAGTTCAGAAAAAAGACCTTTTTTTGTAGAGTAAGAAAAATGAAGTTTTAAAGACTTGTTATGAGTTGAGCTCAGTTACATTTCATGAAAAATGAAGCAATTGATTTGGACTTCTAATAATTCTAACCCTGATAAACTATATGAGTAAAAGAACAGTTTCTTGAGCTCACCCTGTCATTCTGATATGTTCAAATCCTCAAAGCACGGTCTTAACCCTAAGAATCAACCCGACTTAAAAAGAGGAGCTCCCCCGCCCCTTCCTAACAGCAGCAGCTGAGCTGAGCAGGCAGACAACCTCCCAACACGCTAGTTAACAGCCAGCTGCCTGTTGTCTGCTCCTGCTGCAATGCACGTGTTTCCCATGATCTCACCTGCTGGCACCGGCAGACTGGGATCAGGCCTAGATCTTCTGTCATGCTGCCCACCCCAGAAGCCTCTGTGCTGGGTGGAGTGCACCACACCTCCTCTCTCTGGGATGACAGAGGTGGCAGAGGTTTGGAGCTCTGCCCGGGGAATAATGTTGTGATACAGTGGCACATATGTTTAGTGCACACGTGTAGCTTTTCAGCAAAGCCTGTAAGCATATTTTTTCAGATTGAAATGCACCATCTGAAAATTAAAAATTCTGGCACATAAAACAAGACGGGTGTGTAAAAGCATAAAATATGCAGCCTGCTTCACACCACTGCATTAAAAGATTGTTCATAAATATCAGAGTCACTCTCTATTCCCGGGCTGTTTAACAGCGACAACCTACTTTAATGAACATCTCTATACTAATGCCAGCTGAGGACAGGATGTAGTCAAAAAAAAAAAAAAAAAGGTTTGGGCACGAAAACTGAGAAATAACTGTAAAGAGATGGTTGACATGGGTAGGTGTAAACAGGAGGAGGCGTAAAAGAAGAAAAAAAAGGTTTTAGAGCTTCAAAGATGTTCGTTGGATTCTGGAGAGGGTTAACAACTACACTGAGCTAAGAGTAAAAAGTCATACGGGTTGAATATGGGGGAACAAAAATCCTTGGCTTACTCGTGAGCACAAGTAATGACACATGCATGCTTTCATCATCTGCCCAGCAGGCATGTTTATGGAGCACCTTCCATCTAAAAGTGGCTCTTTTCCTCTCTTGTTGGCTCATTGCAGCAATCTCCAGGAATCAGACATTCTCCGACAATGCTCTGCTAAATATGAAATCAGAAGTCAGAGCAAGCAGGAGGCTATGGTGTAAAGTATTTAGTTCTCAGAAACTGCCACGTTGAATTGAACCATATTCTGTTACTATGATTAGCAGCTCTCATGATCCAGACCTCTCGCAGGAAGCCGTCGGGTTGAGTTCTTTCTGTCTACAGGCTGACGGTCCAGTTCAATATTGATATAGCAGTGGGCATTGTTAACCTTCACAATTATTCTCTTTGGTTTCACTGCACCCAAGGGAGGGCCTATTTTTATAAAAGCCGACAATGTTGGACAGCTATTGTTTAGCAAACAACCTATTGATTTGTGTTGGTGAGGTTTGCAGCGGTGCAGCATGGGGTGAGTGTGTTTTTGTTTTCTCTATTGAGAAATGCCTTATTCAGAATGTTTGAAGAAGTATGTGAGAGCTAACTCTACTCTTAGCCCATATAAATGTATACACTTTTTTTTCTCTTGGAGCTTTCACATTAGAATTCTGGATGCATACATTTACATATTTCTGTGATATTACACTTACTGTGTTTTCCTCACTGAGGCTCTCTGCTGATTTTCTTACCGCAACTTTTTGGCACTTAAATGACGGGGACGTCTTTGTTTCTGCAGCTGCTATCTGCATGCACGATCTGCATCTGAACAGTTGTGTTGTAGTGCGATTGCCTGCATCCTACAACATGTGTGTAATTAATAATGCAAATATAGGAACGAAAAAAACAGTCATGTTCATGCATAGTGATTAGAATCAGAGTCCCCGTTTTAAGAAGCAGCAAATGCTTGTCTGCGATGCACACAATCCAATTGAAAAAATACGAGCTACAAGCCACTGACATTTGGACACAGGGAGCCTGCTGAGGTGATCAAACAGCAGCCAAGGAAAACAATGGCTCATATAGTCTCCACACTCAAAGGAAATGCCAAACATTACAGGGCTGTATAAATAGAATGCTCTGACTTTGTAGAGCAGGGCGGCGAGGTAGAGGACAGGAACCCCCTCCCTGGGGTCACACTGATGGCAAGGTCTTTCACCTCTCCACTCTCTCTCCCTTGTTGCTCTTTGTGGTTTTTTTCTCTCTCAGGGTGTGGGTGTGATCTATTTTTGAGCTGATTTCTCACGACCTCCTTGTGTACTTTCATCTCCTTTGCTAGGCTACTGTATTTTTTTTTTTTTTATCTCTCACTCTCTCTCTCTCTCTCTCTCTCTCGTACTTTTTCCTGACACACGGTCATAATAAATAACTAAAGAGCCTAGTAACACATCACAAACACCTCTTCCTTTAATAATGCACCATTTACTATTACAGTGGAAGTGGCAAATGGCCCTCCTAGATGTATTATGTTGTGCAGAGTTTGACCCAAGGTGAATAGCGTACTTAGAGCGGGGAAAGCTTGTGTTTAATGGCTTTTGGTCAAGCAGACTATTCTTACTGCTGACAGCTCGGTGCAGTTCAGTTTAATTTAACGCTTGTGAGGAAAGTTCCCTTTGCATCTGGATAAATGCAGTCCATGCACATGGTCCTACAACGTGCAGCCTGATGTGTGGTGGTAAGGACTTCTGCACTGAGTGCACCCGTACTGGGATGGAAAATCCATCTCGGGTTTAAAATATAGAATCGACAATTTATTTGTCATTCCACACTGTCTGTTTTCCCTCGTACCTCATTTTGAAAAAGGAGGGAGGGAGCGATTGCGTCCCTCAAACCAGGTTAGTTGCTGTGACTACATGTAATGAGGTTACGGATGATTCAGCCGAGACAACTCCAACAAGTCTGTCACCTGTACTATCTTTTGTATCAGGCGTATAAATGTATTTCCCCTGGCTGACAGCCTGTGCAGACAGTTTGGAAGGATTGAACCCCAGCTGCTACACGGCGACACACACATTCACCACCAAGACACTCTTTCTTTGACTTCTTTTCTTCCTTTTCCCATTATTATCACTTCATACACGTGCAGAAGTTTCAACAGTATCGGTTTTTCTCTTCCTGGAACCTTTTTATTGTCATCTTAATGACTACTGTGAGGAGAAAAAATGTCCAAACTCCTGTCATGTCCAAGTAGACAAATCAGTCATAGACAACAAGTCACACAGGCTATTTGATGTTCGTTAATAAGGACAGTTGTCACACCTGTTGTCAGAATTGTCGATGCTGTTTGAGGCCCTGTATTGACCCCAGTCTCTGCTTCCTTTAGAGTCAATAACACAATCTTGGACAACATCATTTGCTAATAAAACTTGGCAAGATACTTAGAAAGTTCTGATCGGTTAGCCTGCTTTTTATAAGATGCATTCAAAGTCGTCAGCTGTTTTTAACAACAGGCAAACTTTTCAGGAATAGTCAATCTTTAAACATTAAGCTATTGTTTTTTTTGGCAGTCTTTTCCAGGCTAATGTAAATGTACATAGGCCAGGAATGCAATTTCCCACAGAAAAGAGCCTCTTTTCAGGAGCGGAAAGTGCTGTTTATGTGGTGCGTAGATTGCTTTTTCACATGATGCAAAGTCAATTTGCATATATATGGAAAATACCAGTAAAAGGTAAGCCATTAACTTGCCATGCTCTTGTGCACACACACACACACACACACACACTCACGCGCATGAAAATATAGAAAAATTGAAGCTGAATTGGTGTCAACTGTCAATACAAGACGGTTTGTTTTCTGGGAACCAAAACAATGGATTTTTCAAGTTCTGCAGGATGTGCCCCCCCCCATCATTTTTACCTAATGTTGTTTTAGATTCATGAATTCATGCAGGGAAATCATTTTGTTCCAAAATATTAGTAGTGTGTAAATCTTGTCAGACCTTAGTCTGAGAAAATACTACAGAATCCATTGTACTTGGACATAAAGGTGAATATTCAAGTCCCAGTACAAAATATGCGTTATAAAAAATATACAGCCTATTTGGAGTACATATTTTTATTTCGAAAACAAGTTTACTATCCTTTACCCATCTTGCTCTGCTTCTATTAGGATGCAAGACGAAGAAAACATTTAAAGAGAGAAATAGCATGTCCACTTGATCACAGCCTTGTCTATGAGCCTGATTTATAAGGTCAACAGCTTATGACCCATGTTCATCCACTATTGAGCTTGAGGCCTGCAAACTGATGATATTTGTTCAGAGTTAACGTAAGCTTCATTCTGTTCTCCCTCCAACATGCTCAGCTCTGTCTAAATATCTTATAAGCTGTTCTGCCAGCTTCTGATCCCAAGTTTGTTCTCACCTGGGCAAATGCACATGAATAATGGAGGCATTATGAATTGTGGCAGGGGAACGGTTGCTTCCTAGTGTTGTGCAGAAGCTCGATAAGGCTCTCCACCGCACACTGCAAAAGAGCCTGAGTGAGCTGATGAGACGACGTCTGACAGTATTAACTTTATTACCCACAGGCTGCCAAGCTGTAACAAGTAGAAGTATTAAGTGGAGGGTGAAAGTGAGGAGGTGGGTACTACTCACTGTCACAACCCTGTGAAAATCTCATTTCATTCTGCTTTCATGTTTAAATGTATTAAACCAATTAGCGAGTCTGGCTCGGCCTTGTGCCTGACGAAAATGGATTGTTTATTTTATTTTCAGTGTCTTGCATCAGCAAATGTCCTTCACACAATAAAGCCCTCATCAGCACTGCTGACAGGGAGAGGGGAGAACATGGGGAACAAATAGAAACGTGAAAATGAACGTGGGCTTGTGAGAGCAGTGACATGCATGTTAGTCTGCAATACATTGCTGCACACCTGCATGAGAACAAATAGATGGAACACAAACTGGTTTTAGTTGGAAAGATAAAACAGAAACAAACCCACTTTCTTAAATGCCGAAACACAACTCATTTATTGGACACTATAGATAATTAAATCATCGTCGGCAGATGACTATAATGCTCACCTCAAGATTCTTTATTAAGGTATAGTTTTAAAAAAACAACCAACCTCTTTTTTATATAGTTGTATGACTCCAAATTTTCAAATCAGATTTGAAGTGAAAAGAAGTAAAGCATCAAGATCATAAACTCAGTTGACTTGTGTTTTTGTCCATGCCCTTTAGTTAAAAGGTCTAAGAAAAAATGTTTCAGGATTTTTCTTACCTTCTTGTTTCTATCATAAATATTGTATTAATGGATTTTCAGGGAATTGGGTTTGTACTATTTTTTTTAGGACATCCAATGTCTAAATCAGTAAAACTATATTCCCCATACTTCAACAATATTCATCACTGTTAGAGGTTCCCTTTGCATCTGGGTAAATGTCCTCTACTGTTAGATAAGAGTTTACAGAAAAATTCAATGAGGCAAAGTGAGATGAATTGAGATAACTTCTCTCCAGAGTTACTGATCTATCATAAGTACCGATCTCTCCTTTATGCAGCATAGGCCATTGACCACAGTCTGCCAGAGTTTGCCTGTGTTTCTGTTGTCAACATTTTTGTGGCATATCTCTCCAGAGTCCCTGCCCATATCAAGAGGGGACACTGGTACTCAGGAAATTGGGGACACTAACTGGTACAATGAGTAGAGACTATCTACTTACTAGTCCACTGATGTGCTGGACGAGAGCAGGCTGACCTTGAAACCTGTCAGAAGTTGGATGGCAAGTGATTGAAGGGCTTTTCTTGTGGAAATATTTTAGAAATGTGAATTGTTCCTTCATTGAAGTCTTGCAAGCAGCAATTGAATAAATAATTTGGTACATTTAAAGAATAATTAACTTGGTGATTTTTGATTTTATTTTTTTGGTTGAAAACACTACTCCTTATAAATAGGAAGTAAGGAGTGTAGCAGTGAGAGGGTTAAGCTTAACCCCGCCTGCTCAGCTGCACTGAATGTGAAATGGAAACACCGGCTTGGCAGCATTACTGTTTACATTCTATGAATAGGAATCACATGTTTGTTGAAACCAGCCCGCTCTGGGGTCTGCTGCAGAGAGGAAGAGAGAGAGGCAAAAAGAGATAGATGGAGACCGTGTAAAGACTGTGCCAGAGGAAGTGAGGAAAAAGATGAAGGGAAAAAATAAGAATAAAAAGGATGGCCGAAGGAGTCCTGGCCAGTTTCTCACATGCTTTGAGGCATAATTTCCTCCCATATGCAGCTGACACATGGCTACTGTCAAAGGCAGCAAGGAAATGTCACACAACAAGTTACATTTCCTTCTTGATCCCACTTATATAATCATATGATGCAGTTTTTTGTGGCTTGGTCAGCTCAGCTGCAAGGCTCTCAGTTTTGGGGATATCCCACTTCCTTAGTCCAAGTCCATAGCAGTGAAAAAAAAGCAGTCTCTTGATATCTGGAAAATCTCAGCAGTGCCTGGTTCTGACATGTCCTATGCTGGTGGGTATTTTTATCCCCTGTTGCTTCAATAAATTGCCTTCCTAAAAATGTCAGCAGTCCAATCCACTAATGCAACTGAATTGCACAACAATGTCCTGTTTTTTTCCGATTGAAATGCTCAGCTAAGGTGATTAGTTGAAATGCCATGTTTGCCTCAGCTTAAGAGTCATGTTGGCTAACAGGGTCACAAACGAAAGTATTCATAGAGAAGTTTTGCAAAACGGTGTTTTTATTTTTCCTTTCAATGTGAGCACCCTTTATTAGTGTACTGAGCTAAAATTTGTGTAGGTCTGACTTGCAAACATCCCATACACAGGCCAGCCATTCACTGTGCGGAGATGTATTTGCTCCAGTTTGGTATTTAGCTGCCTCATAAAGTACTGAATGAAGGCTTTCTGATTTGGAAAAACAGACTGCAAGGCAGAGTAACCACTAGCTTGTTGTGCCATGAACATTATTTTCCAAGCTCCATTAAAATGTCAAACCTTAAATTGCTCTTTTCTTCCAGGCAGGTTTTTATTGTGGTTTACATAAACAAGCTAATATAAAACAAACTTCAATTTGTTATTGTTAGCATAATTACACTTTTTATTTTTGTGATGGTCCAAGCTGAAAAGGTCCACCACAGATGGAGGTCAGAGCTTGTAAGCATGATAGCCTCTGCCTTTGCTTAGCCCAACACCATCAAGGACAATGAAACTCAAAGCTAGCATGAATACAGCTGGCCTATAGCATCACACCTTGCAAACAAGTATTCTATGATGAACCCACTAGGGTTTAAACATTAAATTAGCAGTTTAGCCAAAACATTATGTTACTATTTATGTCAGCTAAAAAGGGGTTATGGTTAAGCTAGCTTTCTAAGTTAGCAAGTGACTGTGTTTTTTGGGGTGTTTTCAATGTTACTTAAAAATATGTTCTATTGGAATATTTGCTTCTTTGCCTGAGTGGAGCTAGGCAAGAAGCTTAATACCTGCTTAAAACCCTATGACAGCTATCCTTTCACTATCATCAATTAAAACAGGAAGAACTGTTAATTCACTTGGTATAGCGATATAGCAAACTATGAGATATTACATTTGTATTAACAGTAGCCTATATAAACACTAATACAAAACAAAAAAGTTACAGAAAAGAAGAAGCAGTAGGCTATCATTCGCAATGGATTGTGGGATGGGTAGTTCCCAAAAATATACACAGTAATGTACCGAAACATTGTAAACTATTACTTGTCCAGCCATACTTTGATTAAAGTAATCCTTTGATACATCTATATAAGTTTGAGTTTTGAGCTAATTTCAATTCCCTTTCAACTGATTGCATTTTCTCAGGGTAGGTTTTCCATACAGTACCTCCTTGAAATAAAGACCATTGACCCCTGATACTGTCATTCTCTCCAAACCTTTAAAGTGCAACTGACGTGATTTTCTGCTCGCTGTCTTTTCACGCGATAAACTTTGATTCACAGCTTCCAGTCAGATTGAAAGATTTCAGTTACACTTGAGGGATGAGGAAGTATACTGGTAGATTAAACAAAGGTATATGGTTGGGGTCTGGAAGGATGATGGCAGATACTGAATTTAATCTACATATTTATCATAGATTTTCTGTGTTTTGATCCACTCTAAGGTCTAAAAGTCACTGTCTTTCTTTTGTATTTTGAAGTCTTTTTTTTGTGTGTTTTTTTTCAGGACAGGGATGAACATATGGATATGGACGCACACATGTGCTTGTTAATACCCACATAATCTACTTTGCACAGACGCAAAGCGTTTCATGGTTGTAATCTTTTCTTCTGCTTTCCACCCAGGGAACAAGTCTTTTTGATTTATGTGTAACATCTGGCTCGGGTTGCACCTCAGCATGTTCTTTTTGTGTTTGATTGAAATGCTTTGAGAACTTTTAACTTAATCCACTCAGTATTAGGATTATTTTTCGAAGGTTTATTTTTGGCCTTGTTTTAAACCTTTATTCATATAGTGGACAACGTGGGAACCCCCGTAATAGGGTATTTACAGAATGGTTTGTGTCTTGAACTACTCAAGGTTTCTTAAGTGCATTTGATTGTTTTCTTTGGATTTGATTTTAATAATTCCATTGGCGGAAATCAATTTGTGAAAAGGCTACAAATACTGAGGCTCAACAACTAGCAAATAGTGAATGCAATATTTTAAGAGAAAATAATAAATACATGAATCAGCAGCTGTGTCTTTTGGTTTAGAGCTGTATGGTTTGTTGATATGTTTGCAACCATTACCTCTCCCTTCCAACAACATCAAGTGTCCATTTAAGTCCTACGTTTTGGATCTGCAGCTGTGTGACTAAAAATTCTCAAGAGAGCAATTTGGTTTTTACAAGTGGATTGTTTACACAAGAATAATCATCTTTGTTCCACAAAAGCCTTTTCTCCTGACTGATGCATACATCAACAGAGTGTATTGGTGCAAAATACTATCATACACCCAAGGGACTGTACATACACTTTAAAATCTTTTCTTGTTTCCAACTTAACTAAATGACAGAAAGTGGGACATCCTTAAATTTAATATTGTGGAATTTCCCAGGTCCTGTCTCTTAAACTGGTTGTGAAGCACCAGATCATCGACTGTGACATCTATTGGAACCATGAGGAGAACAAAATAACTTAGCATACAGGATTCAAGTAATGTCACAACAAAAAGCAGTTGCTGCTTGATAAATAGATACTGTAGATGAATAGATGGATGGACACTTTATTGATCCTGAGGAAAATTCAAAATAAAGGCACACATCCCATACCAGCTTTTAGATTACTGCCCCCCCAAGTCTGATAACGCACATAGTAGTTTCACAGTCTGGTCAAGTGTATGTGAGTAATAAAAACAATTCATAATGTGGCCCTTCTACTTAAGACAAATGAATTAATCATTTATTATGTCCCAGTTTTTGTTTTTTCAACTATCATAAAAAAAGCTGAGGCATAAAAATCAAAGAATCAGTGCAAAAAACTAAAGAGAGGAACTGACAGACAATTGTGGCTATTAGTGTGTATCACTGCATGTGTGTCTGTTGATCTTTAAGTACCAGCTCAAGCTGTTCTGTCCAGATGGGACATTACACCCGAATGAGACTGGTATTGGAAGAGACAAATGAGAAAGAACTTATACAGTAAATGTGCAGCTCTTACTAAATGTGTATGTTTTGTTTTTTTACGTCTGCGTCTGCCTTAACCATGAAGCTCGTGATTAGCTCGCTAAATGGCTTCTATCATAGACGGCTCTGCTTCCCCAGAGTGACACAGCTAAAGCTTAATGGACCTGTTGATGGTGCGTTAAGGCTTGATGGTAATTATAACACCATGCTCTGTTAGACACAGTCACATTAACATCAAGAGAAGCAGCTCAGTGGCAGGAAATAGAGTGAGACTGCTGATTCAGTCATTTGAGTCTGACTGAATAAAAACCCTGTTCATGCCTCTGTTGATGTGATGGATTTGATCATGAAGGGTTGCTCTTTGTAAAGATGCCTGTTAACAATTACATATTTCATATAATTCATTATAATGACAATTAAATACAAACGTAAATTCTTGAATCTTTTGTATGTTAAAATACTCACAAATGCCTTTTTGATGTGATACATTTTTGACCTGTGAGCAGGAAAACAACTTTAATTGTGTCAAACACAGATGAAGAGAGTGGCAGTATTTTTACAAAATCACACTTCCTCAGAGTATGTATGGTGGTGATGGAAAGACATGATGTTGTTAGTTTCATGAATTTCACCTGCGCAAAGGGAACATGGTTGTACAATGACCCTATGATCTTGAATCAATGTGTATCCTGAGGAGCTTAATGAATGTGTGCCTTGTTTCCTGTTGTTGACATATGTTGGCCCTGATACAGCAGTCATATGGAATCACTCAGCCTTCAGCTGCGCCCACTGACCCTGTGGAAATATTGATCTCTCTGACGTTGACTACTTTAATGACATTTAATTGAATACCTTTACAAAGTGTGTTTTAAAAAAGTGCAAATCATATTAAGAAGGGTTTTTAACCCCTTTAACACATAACCCACATCATCCTTGCTGATTGAAGTGGGGGTTTTTTTCAATACATTAACAAATTTTAAAGCTGTTCTGATGAACAGTTGTCAAGCAAGGCAAAGACAGAAATACAAACAAACCGACAGAGACTCCTTCCTGAATAGATTTGCATCTATGAGCTGTGAAGCCAGTGGCCTTGCTTGTCATCGAAAGGTCCTGGACGTTGTCTTTGCCTCCCTTCATCACAATCCCTCTACATGCTGTCTCTGATTGTATCTGTCTTTCTGTTTTCTCCCCCTCTCTGATACAGTGGAGATAGATGAGAACGATTGTTTTGGTGTGATGAAGCACAACCTTGTGTTTGCTTGCTCTGTGGATTCTCTCTCTCCCTGTTTACCTCTTGCATAGCCCGGCGGTGTGATAACAACCGCATAAGGCATCTGATAAATAGCAGCCAAGGTGAATATGGGAGAAGGTCATTATGTGCACGTGAGTGAAAACACTGCTTTCTAATAGATGAGCAGAGCGTATACCTGACTAACACACACAGTTACTTGCACACTAGTGTGGCGCCTGTTGCCTTTTATTAGCCTAATATCTGCATGATTGGCTGCAAGCAGTTATTTATTTCTTTTCCTGATAATACATTTTGTAACAATGCCGCTGCATGTATATAACTACTTTCTTCAGTCGAGTGCCTTTCTTGAGCACTTAGGCGATGCTCAAATCATGTTTGCTTTGAACACAGCTCAGTGTCGAGGACTGGTTTAATCTGCAGCAGAAGGGAGGAGACTTTTGTTCGTGCAAATGACTTTGAGCCTTTGAGCTCTGTTTCTGTCTTCAAACATACACTACCGTCTTCAACATGTCCTTGGCAAGTTTTTGAGCTCATGTATAGTGCTTCCTTCTCAGTGCAGCCGAATTTACAAAATGAGCAATCAGCATTATGTTTTGACAAGTTGTGATTGTCATCTTGTCATCTATTCAGAGTCATGCTTATCCTGTTGAGGAAAATACCATATTGCTTTCGATACACGTTTGTATTTTAAGGGATTTGAACAACATTTAAGGGATTATGTTGAAGAATAAATAGTGTTTTCGGTAATATTAAACTTAATATTTGAATATTGACATGTTTCCTCTTCAAACTTCAGGTCGAAGGTTTTATCTCAAATGTGGTTGAAGGCTAAAAATGCTAAGTTGTAGGTTTTGTCGTTGTATTAGAGACAAGTGAGGTGAAGAATTCCATATGAGTTCTTGGAGAGTGTAAAGGCAATTTTTTATCACATCTTTCTCCACATCTGTTGAAGATTGAATTAATACGGAAAATGATTAAAGACTCTCTGACTCTATATTTGAAGCTTCTATACTTTCTATCGGACATATATGAAGTAAAACAACAGGCAGGTCTAACTGAAGAGATGATGTACAAAAGTGAAATTGAGTTTTGACAGACGATAATTTCAGCAATGAGGGGTGATGTTGAACTGAATATCAGTTTGGCAGTCATAGACACAAGGAGCTAGACTTAAATGCTAAATATGATCACAGCAGTTCAAGTACAAGCAGCATGTTGAGGTAAAGCCTAGTAGTTCTCTTTTGTTGAATAAATAATTCATTCAGACCCACCAATAACACTACCTCTGCAGCTTGACTGTGTGTGTGTGTGTGTGTGTAGGTAGGTGTGTGTGTAGGTAGGTGTCTGTGTGTGTATACCGTATACATCTATATATAATAGTCTGTTGACAGTTGCTTTGGTGGCGTTTGTCTTTACTCATCAAGTAAGTGCTTCCAAGTGCTACCATGATGCATATATTTTATATTTAGCAGCTAAAATCAGTTTAAAACAGTTCATTTGATCCTCAGTGACTTTGATCCAAAGACTATCTCACTTATCTTAATGACTCTTTTATCTGCTGCCCTTCTCCTTGTGACATGTTCAATCTGTTAGTTTAAAGTTTTCCGAGTGTCTGCAAAAAGTCATCCCTATGCACACAAACACCAAAGCTGCAGAAAGGTCACTCAGCAAAGTTTAAACACAGTGCCAAAGATGACAAGTTCCTTTTTGATTAGTCACAACCAATGAAAGTCAGTCATCACTAAATCCTGCATGACTGGCACAGAGGGCCGTCTTTCAGGAACGTCCTCTCCCTAATGAAATCGTCACTGTCAGCTCTGTGGGGTCATCCACTTTAATACTGTAGTTTCACGGTCCACGCTTTGTTTCTTGAGAGCTACTGAGTCAGAGGGGATGGGACGGAGGGTTATTGCTGATTTCTCACGTCAGTGCTTTTAAGACCACCCAGGGGAGACAGCATGAAATGCAGGCTGTAAGGTGCTGAGATTTGGAGTGCTTGTAGAAAGAGGGGGCTGGATCTGAAATCTATTTCCCTGTACCGCTCTGGCTCTGAAATTGTTGTTGGAATAATGTTTTTAAACTTGATGTCCTTTGGGTCAAGTGTTTTTTTGTTTGATAAGCCAAGCTGATTTGCCCACTGTGACCATAAAAAATAAGCCAATGATAAGTAAGGAAGTAAGAAAAATGAAAAGTGTTGGTGAGAACGTATGAGGATGGATGAAGAGTTAAGATCTGTCAGGGTCTCTCTTCACTCCATTGATTTTTACTTCTTCCCGACCCATCAGTCAACCTCTTGTCTTTTTCCTTCAGTTCAGTCATTCCTCTTATTCTTATGCAGAATGGGGTGTTTAAAGGAGTCTCATTTGGTCGAAGAAGATGAGTAGCATAGTAATGCAAGAAAGTGTGTTAAATACTCATTCATCTTTTTTTATTTGTCTTTGCAGGTAATTGGCCAGCTTCCATGGGATTTGATGTCACCTTTAGAGTGGTTTAATTGAAGATGGAAACACTGGAGTCTGAGCTGACCTGCCCGATCTGCCTGGAGTTGTTTGAAGACCCTCTTCTCTTGCCCTGTGCTCACAGCCTGTGCTTCAACTGCGCCCACCGCATCCTGGTGTCCCACTGCTCCACCAGCAAACCCCTTGAGTCCATCTCGGCCTTTCAGTGCCCCACCTGTCGTTACGTCATCACGCTGAATCACCGCGGCCTGGAGGGCCTTAAGCGCAATGTGACGCTGCAGAACATCATTGATCGCTTTCAAAAGGCCTCCATCAGCGGCCCAAATTCCCCCACTGAGAGCCGCCGCGTGCAGCCGCAGCGGCCCTACACCGCCAACATTAGCGGAACGATAGCTGGAACGATTGGTGGTGGTGGCGGCGGTGGTGGTGGAGGCGGTGGAGGTGGAAGCAGCGCCCGGGGCAGCCCGGCCTCCTCCAGCCACTCCCACTCACATGCCAACCACACCAATCACGCTAATCATGCCAATCACGTCAACCACACCAACGCCAACCACAGCCCTGCTGTTGTTGCTAAAATGGATCCACGTATAAGCTGCCAGTTCTGCGAGCAGGACCCGCCACGTGAGGCCGTCAAGACTTGTGTCACATGCGAGGTGTCGTACTGCGACCGTTGCCTGCGTGCTACACATCCCAACAAGAAGCCGTTCACCAGCCACCGCCTGGTTGAGCCGGTGCCGGATACTCACATCCGTGGCCTAACCTGCTTGGAGCACGAAAACGAGAAGGTCAACATGTACTGCCTGGTGGACGACCAGCTCATCTGTGCCCTCTGCAAGCTGGTGGGACGTCACCGAGAGCACCAGGTGTCCTCGCTTACTGAACGCTTCGATAAGCTCAAGGTTGGTCCTTTTTAGTTTTCAAAGCGTGCGATACAGTTTATATCAGCAACTATGTCTGTATACTGCCCCTTTTTGTGCTGTTTGGATCTTTCTCATTGGAAAGGGTAAGTCTCCATCTGTAGCTAGACTGTAAGAAGAGAAATGAATGATTTAATGTTTGGCTTTGAAGCCTTTTTCACAAAGAGGGCTCTCATTTAAAGCTTGCATCATTCATTATGATATCTTTGCTTTCCGTTAAATCTTTAATCTATCCACTCCTTCCTTGGGGATGTTCATTTGTGCATTCTGTCGACGATGAACTTTCAGTACTGCCACAGTTGCATCATACACACTCACGCCAGCTTTTGTTCAGCAAGAAGGGCAGAGAGAAAGATCACAAACAGTGAGAGCGAGAGAGAAAAAGAGAAAGGGGAGGAGGGACAATGTGGATGGTGTGCTGGTGAGAAGGGCAGTTAGAGAGACGGAGAGCTATAGGGAGGCCGTCATTATAATAGTCGATGAGCTGGCATTCCCTGTAGTTACTGAGCTGTCAGAGGCTCTGCGTAAAGTCCAGGACTGCTGAATCAGGATGAAAAACAACAGAGAGAGGCACAAGCTGGAGCTTAATCTACCACTAAAGACCTACAACAGCCCGCCCTCAAAACTTCTACTAGAAGTGTGTTTTTCTTTTGTGGACTTTTCATGCAGCCTTCAAAAAAGAAGCAGTACGACTGACGAAACTCTAGCATAATTCAGACACATCAAATAATATAATGATTAAACATTTTGGATTTGCTTTTTTACTGTTCTATTTAATCCTCCCATAATTTAATTCACAAAGAAAAAAACAAAACATTTTTATTGCTTAAATGCTACCAGTTTAATTTCGGTGTTTTGTGTGAATGCTGGTGTTTTGTTTTGCTATAGCTACCTGGGTAATGTGTTTGTAAGGATGAATCTGTAAAAAAAACAAAAACCTTCCAGGAATATTTTCAATAACCTTGACTGTGCCTGCTCGTGCTTTTGATTTTGCCTCATTATTTTGTGAACTTCATACTGTCAAGCCAAAGATCCCCTAGATTAAACACATTTCATTGATGTTTTCTGTCCTGGGAGGTAATGCCACTGTTGGAATGCGGCACATAAATGGCATTGTGTTGCACACAGGGGCATGCTCGGCTGTATAAAAGCTCTGCATCATCAATTTAAAAGCTCTCTTTTGAAAAGCAGTGTTTTTGGAGGTGAATGGAATTTTGTTTTTCAAAGAAAGTGCGCTGTAATGGTCTCACATTTCGAGACTTGAGGCATGTTTTTCTGTCTACATTACAGAACTGTGGGTGTTAGCACTATAAGCAGCATTTCAACACATATTTTGATATTCCATTTGCAAACGAAAATATCCATCATTTGGATCTAGAGGTGAACACAACAACAGCAGTGATGATGTTAGAAGCATTGAGTGTCTTTTTTTTTTTGTCAGGAAAAGAGATCCAACATTATGTATGTTTGATAATTTAGGTTCGCAAGAGTTAGCCCTTTACTCACTGTTTTTCAGGAAAAAAAAACAGATAAAATAATCAAGCAATCCACCTATCATCGCAGTTTATTTTCACAAGCATTACTCCTTTTTTTTAACACCCACCACCCATGTCTGCCACCGCACTCCCACTGACTGTGTGAGAGTTCACTCTAAGTAGCTAGCTCTCTCTGCTCTGTGGCTCATAGCTGGCTGCGGTTCTTTTCAACTTTCCTCAGCCAAGGCTTTGAACTCTCTTGACTTTGAAATCCCCAATCTAGCCCAAATCTAGGAGGAGCCAAAGTCCCAGCCCAAGCTTCAGCTCAGCACACCAGTGGCAGTGGCAGCCAACTTATAATCTTCTTCTCTCTCATGGCGAGGGAGAGGAGAAGAAGTTCTTCAAGTGCAAAGCTAATCGTGGAAGATGTAGGTCAAAAAACGGGGTGTCGCTCCCCCTGCATTCACGGTTTCCACTGTTTCCTGTTCTGCAAGAATAATATTTGTTGAAACAATCTTGGTAAAGTTAAGTCAATTTATGACAACATTATGTCACTAACGCTGTCATAAACTGCAATACCCTTTTCAGCGCCTCTAATTTGCTGCCAGTCGGTAGGACTATATAATTGGACTTGGTTGCCTCAGTTTGACCCCAGTCTGCCTCTATTTGATCTTCGACCTCTGTATTACCCTTCACATCATGTCCTCAGTCTGCTGTGTACACTGGAAGCTATTCTGTCACTAAATGATTTCTCTCACATTAAAGGGAAAGGTAAGCTTCCCTTGGGCAAGGAAGGTGGATATTTCAGTGGAGAAAAAGAGCCAAGAATTGCCAGTGCTGTAAAAAAAAAAAAAAAAGAAGAAGAAAAGAAAGACAAGAAGGTGGCAAGTGAGTGAATTCCCAAGGTGGCTGTTAAGCAGAGCTCTGTGCTCAGAAGCAACAACATTTGTGTCTTATAATTGGTAGACCTTGGTGATAGTGTTTTACTTTGATACTCTTAAAAGACTGCAGATTAAAAATACTTCTCCCTAGATTTTATTTGTTTTCACACAATCAGATTCATTGAAACTACTTCCAGCTAACATTCTCCCATGGCAATGAATGTTTCATCACCTACTGCCTTGAGAGTGTCTACTGAAGGCTAATTAGAATGCAATTTCGATACTTTTTTTTGGCAGCCTGACATTCATTTTCAGGGGCTGAAGTTTGATTTGTGTGAACTCAGCACAGATGTAAGTCTTGCATGTGTGAGGCTACACTGGGAGGTGAAAACAAGTTTGACACCAAAGGTGCATCATTGCAGGCAACATACAGTATCTTCCAGTCATGAGCGGTCACAATTTCACAGTTACATATTCAGCTTGATAAACTTTTTGAGAGATATGTAGCAGCCAGTTAGATTAGCTGTAGATTCGCTTGGGGATTTCACTATAATTTTCCTGAAAGCTGTTGCTAACTAACCAGTTGCTAATGCTAATAAACACTCCTGCACATTGTGTGATAACATGTAAACTAGTGACCTTTAGAGGTGCTGGCATGAAATATTAAAAACACACTCGATGTTAGACCCTGTTTCTACAAAGAGCATCTAGTAACCACTGTGTGATTTGAGAAAGACACCTTATTACCAATAATTGCTGTGTTAGAAGAGAACAGAGAGAGCCAGGAGCAGCTGAGGGAGAGCATAGAAACAATGAAATAGGGATATGATAATAAATGGATAACATCACAGTTTCCCTCAGTTAATTGACTGACTCTCAGGTTTTTGGGGGTTTTGAAGTGTGTGCGCTTGAGTATTGAGTGCTAATGAGGCAACATGGTTGAAAAGGCTGTAACAGGGCTGGCACATGTGTGACACCGAGATCAGCACTTGAAGTAAGAGTGAGATAAATTTAAAGACTCCTAAGATTAGACTCATGGAGCGCATGGGCTGTAACCCTACAGAAACGGGATTTGTCATTGAAATTGTGCATGCGCGCGAGTTTGTGTGTGTCCAAGGTCTTGACAGGTCTCATGCGTATTTCAACCAGATGATAAGTCTGTTCAGTTTAGGAGTAGAATGAAGAAATATGCAGAACGTTTCCAAGCGATTATTGGATTAATTCCTGTTTTGACAGAGGAAAGTCAAAGCATACTGACAACCAACGCCCTCCCACCCCCCACTCCCCCTCTGCCTTTTTGCTTTCTAACTTTTCCCTCTCTTCATTTCTCTTAGTCCCCCCAGCCCTGCTCCTCTTCCTGTTATCCCCTCTGCTTTCTTCCTTCACACCCCCTCACTCCTCTCCATCTTCCACTTCTCCTCCATGTAAGCTCCTTAAGGCACTGTCTAACTCTTTCCAGTGCAATGTTTTCCTCATGCTGCTTGAGCTGCTGACTCCACTCCTGCTGTATTTACACTTGTTTGCTTTTGCTCAATCCAGAAGTGAGATTTTGCATTTGTGCACTCACAGCAGACGTATCCATGTGCATTTAATCCCCCACAAACACAACTGTCCTTTCTCTCCTTTTACACATTTATATACAAGGACATGTGCAAAATTAGAGATCAGCTCACCAAATCTTATCACAGCCAGAAATGATTTAAAGAGGGAAATTAAAGGCTAAAGAGTCAACTGCACAACCAGGCAAAATTCTTTCATGCACTCTTAATTTCCTCCTTATTTCCCCCTCATACACACACTCCTTCTCTCTGCTGCATGTCCTCCCTTTCTGTCACTATATTTCTCTCTTTCTCACTGTTGCATGTAGGGACACAAACATCAGCCTTCACACCTACTTTCTATCACCCTCTTTCCTCTCTCTCTCTCTCTCTCTCTCTCTCTCTCTCTCTCTCTCTCTCTCTCTCTCTCTCTCTCTCTCTCTATCCTCTCCTTTCTCTCCCTCAGTTTGGCCCCTGGCCAGTCTATCTTGTTTTGGGTTACGCCGCTCTTTCGCAACCGCCACTGTCGCCCACAAACCCACATTCACTGCTGCAGCATATTGTCAGTGAGAGAAAGCCCGACAGTGCTTTTGTGTGTAATGTGTGATGTGTATATATGAATGCCTTTAAGCCTGGGAGCAGAATTTACAGGTGTGTATCTGTGTGTGTGTGAGGGGATGATCATGTGTGTCGAAGCAGATGCTATTAGACCTGACGTGAGGAGTGATTGTGAACCGGGTGTGTGAAGCCAAGGGAAATCATGGCTGTATGTGGAGAACAGTGTGAGATGGAGCACACTTAGTCATGCCGACGGAGGCAACGAGGATAGAAAAAGCTTTTACTGTCTGTGTGAGTCTATGTGCATTGGAGAATTCTCAATGTGTTTGCGCATGAGAAAGTGCCCATATTTCACTTTTACATTGTCAATATATCATGCATGTGTTGTGAAAATATGTCACGCCGGTCAATGCAACTTAGTGTGTCATGAATAAAAGACCGATCTAATCTCCGCCTTTGTATCATTCCTGAGCTTACCAGAATGCTCTTAAGTGTCCTGTTGTCTACAGGGATACAATAAAAAGTAGAAAGAGGAGTAAAACTGACAGTACTCATCTTGACTTTTTTCATTTCACTGGGTTGTACAAACCCTCTCATCATGCATACCTTTTATTCTCAGTTACATTGAGTGTGTCCCAATACTCACCATGATGGTTCTTGTAAGCTACTGAAATAGATCCCTTCAAAGCAAGATAAAATATGCTTAATTTACTTTGAAAACGCTACTTTAATTCATACTTAATAATGTACAAATTCAGAAAACAATATTTGAAAAAAATCATTTTCATTTCAAGGTCTATTTATCTGACATTTTACTGTGACGTTATGTGTGCTTGGTCTGCCATACTTAGATAACCTCCAAGTATAAAATATTTTAAAATATATATTTTTTTTGAGTTTTTGCATCAAATTGTTCAACTTCCTGACTTACATGTAAGCACAAAGTATTTTGGGCCATCAACCTCAGTCTGTGTTCTGGTGTTTGTCTTTAAATCGAAGCTTGCTGGATTAATTTCCTATTCATTTTGTCTTGTTCCACTTCTCTTAAACATTTTTTTTTGTCACAAGGTTTATGCTAAAATTCAGACACTTGAAAAATTGTGCTGAGTGTATTTTAGGCTTAGTCTATAAGAGGCTGACAATTTAGCAAAGCTTGCTTGACTATCTGACACTCTTGACATTCAGTAAATCCATTTTAACTGCAGCAGCTGGAGGACTGGAAAGCAAACAAACTCTCTATATGTTTTCTTAAACACAGAACTCAACACCAAAAAGCAATCTATATTCCATGTCTGTTCTTAAATTACATCATCTGCTTTGTTTTTCTACAGTTGCTGTATTGTTTATATAAAACAGGGTTTGTAAGGATGCATGGTAGGTCATAAACTCATCACTATGGATTTATTTCAGTCAGAGGGCTCTCAGCTACACACCACAATATAAGAGGATTTACACATTAATCAACAGTGGAAAGTCATCCTGCTATGCTGATGTTATTTTCCACTGGCAGGCAATCATTTGGATGCCATCCTTTCATATAGTGCCACATTATTTGCCTGTAATATCTGATGAGCAAGCGATTTCTAGTATTAATCTGCAACCATGTGTAGCACAAATCACATTTAAATGAGAGGAGGAGGGAGAGAACTGATGACACAGGCACTCCACAAATATTACTTTGAGGCTTGGTATAGACATTAGAAATACACTAATTTGAATCACACAAGACGTTTCATTTTGTTTAGGGCTTAACATCAGTGGACAAGAAAACAAAATATAGCAAGAATATTTAAACCTAGTCTAGAGTGTGATTCACACAAAGTCAGAAGTTGAGTTTGTTTTCTCCTTGGTACATGTTTTGGTGAATGTGCGTGATGGGTTGTGCGTTCTGTTGTGAGCCTGCCAGACAGGAACAGTGTGTCGCCACTGGGAATATACTTAGTCTGAACTAATGACACCGGAGTGAGATGAGCAGCACGTCTTCTCGGGCCTCAGGACACCAGGGATCACTGAATCATTCTCAAACTTAAAATAGCATGATGGTTAGTCTTCTCTGAGCTGCACCCATGGGAGCGGTCATGATAGTTCAATAATCGTTTTCTTCATTAAATCCTCATTGTTATGATAGTTGAACAGTGAATTCTAAGCAGTTTTTTTCTCTCTCTGTTGGAATAATACGCGTATACCAATTGATATCACAATAAACTAAATCAAATCTTATGGAATTCAGGCAGCAGCTAACTCTTTGAATGCTTTCTACTTAGCAGCATACAGCCGCCTTGCAAGGTTAGTGGCCGGTCAGATAATGCTAGCAACTTAATAGGGAGTTGTGTTGACAGCATCAGATTACAAAAATTGTAGCACCATAAGCTAGATAATAACATTATTTGCGAAAACTTAAAAAAAATCCACAGTATTGATTATTGTGGGACTGAGCCTGACGTAGTTTAACTCTATTGTCTCTTTCATCTACTGATAGAAAAACTCACTTGGTGTTTAATCAGGTCTTCATGCTCTCCCTGAAACTTTAAATTCAGTGCATGTAAAAACTGTATGATGTAGACTGCAGCTGATTGCTTTCTTTGTTGTGACAGTCACTTCTTATGCTCCATTTTCACCATGGAGTACTTCCATTGTTGAAAGGCAGCGGCTCTGTCCACTTTAGTTTTGGCTCCAAGAGACAGCTGGTCTCTTTTGGTAACAGCTTGTCTGTTGCAACTTCTTGAAATGTAAAACACATCATTTTGCATTCAGCAGAGAAGCAAGGAACCCAGTGACACTGAGTGTCAAGAGCAGCAAATGGCCAAAAACTGGATAAGGGCCAGTACAAACAGCTACTTAAGTTAGTGAGAAACCAATCTTGTCTGCTTGCATCACACTCGGTTAAACATCATCTCACTTCTCTGTGAAGTCCAATCAATCAGCTAACTGTTGGCTGAGGTCAAAACAAAAGTGAGGAGTGAAAAATGAGTACAACACGGGAGAAGAGTCGATCAAAAAGTAATATTGGCGGAAGAAGAACGGGTGTGTTTCTTTAAAAAAAAAGTCCCAACTCTTTTGTTGGTCTGCATTGATCTCCACATGGGCAGCCATTATTTTAGGATTTGGTTTCCTTCCAGTTGCTTTGCTGCGGTCATACCACTGTGTGCACAGTATACCCAAACTTTAAAAAGTTCACATTTTTTAAAATGTTTTTTTTTTTTTTTTTTGGCAGAATGATCTCAATTAAAGAGATGACTGTCCTGATCGTGTCCTTTTAGTCATCACACTGAAATGTAAATGGTTTTTGAAAGATGTGAGATGTTTTGGCTGCTGGAGGAGAATTACAGGCTCCCACATTGTTCTCAGACATTTTGTTCTGGGTCAGACACAGCTGCCTTGGACAAAAAATCTTCATGCATTCCATTCCCATGAATGTCTTTCTTCCTGAAACGAGCACATTGCATTTCCAAACACACATACGTTGCACACACACAAATGTGAGCAACATTATTTAACACAGTCACATAAACAAAAAGAAAGTTTAGCACGCCTGCAAATTAAACAAAGGCCATTATGAAACGGCCTGCAACAAAATGAACAATCTGTTGTTTATTTTTAGACAGCATGTGGCAGTGTGATAAATGTTCTAAATAGTATGTGTATTGTAGGGTGTGACATTTTTATAGTAGATTATACATTTAAGAAAGTAGGAAAAATTGGAAGTTTATGTTGTGAATGTCTTTTTTTTGTTTGTTTTTAATTCTAATTACTCATCTACCATGATTATTGTCTTCCAGAAAGGGCTGTATCAGAGCACAACCAGAAATAAAAAGTCAATTTGTCTAGAAAATGCCACTATTGTATTTTTCTACCAAACACACAAATTAATTTGTTTGCATTTAAATGTATATTTGGGAGGGGAACAAAAAAAAACGAGTCCCTGCTTCTCTGTGTTAAACAAGATGTTACCACAACATGAACTCTTGACTGAAAGGGAACCTGTGAATCCTCTGAAGGCCACGAAGCGTCTCTGCTGTGTGCCTGAGTCACAGTGTTAAATCAAGATGCTGTTTGGATCAACAAGATTTCAGGCCGGATTCTTCTTCAGGAACAGCCGGGGGGGGGGGGGGTCGGGCAGCAAGACAATATGTCCATGAATTGACATTGCAAACTTCCCTACCTGGGAGCTTGTTCATTTCACGGCACCGAGAGATTGAGAACACAGGTTAACTGCTCTGTGCTCTGATGTCCCCCTGCTCTTAAAGCCAGTGAAAAAGGGGGTTTGCTGATGCATGCTTAATAACATACAGGGCTCTTTTTTTATGGCTTCTAAAAAAGGACACATCAAACATCCCCTCTTGCAGGCGTGGTACTGACAGCAGCAGCCATCAGCCTGTCTGTTAAAACTTAGCAGACACACACAGACACAGACACATTTTTTTTAATGTATCTTTTCTTTCTCCTGTCATGATGCTTTTGATGTCTTGTGTAAAGCACTTTGAATTGACTTGTTGTTGAAATGTGCTATATAAATGAACTTGCCTTGCCTACTTATGAGGTCATGCATATAGCACAAATACGGAATCACTGTCTGTATACTCACAGAGAATCTAGGCAAAGAGATGATCTTCTCGTAGTATTATTATATCATTTATGAAAAAGAAATCATGTTAAAAGGATACAGATACAGCCCCTGTTTAAAGAAGAAGAACTTTTTCTGTTATTGATAATGCAGTATTTTCTTTATTCATCTCAAGAGATGAATCACAAGATGTTAAAAGTGACTGAGATGGGGTCGTTAAAGGTAGATCAATATACAGTACGGTATTCAGTAACACAAATAGAAACATACGCACACTTTCTCTGTATGTGAAAGCCCAGTGTGTGTTCCAGTCACCTCTCTGCACCTTCTAAAGATATTTCCCTGTGGAATAACACATCCAACAGAGCTCATAAAAGCCATCAAGCTAATGTAATTCCTTTTTTTATTACCCAGTCCTTCATTGTCCTATAACCCAACCACAGCAGGGAAAAAGTATATTTTGTTTCACAAATTATGTCTTCAATTCTGCAGCTTCTGGATTCTTCATTTTAATTGTGTACAGCTTCAAACCTCTAACTTCTGTCTTCAGTCCCAAATGTGAACACATTATGGGTCTTTTTAAAGCCAATTCTGACTGCTATTTGTTGCAGAGCATCTGTTTAAATCAAACCCAAGACTGTGTTCACTTAAATTATGAGATGATCATTCAGAATAGTTTTAACTTAAAACACACAGACTTTGTTTTGTTTTACAGTTTTTGACCAGCAGGAACATCCCTGGAAAGTTTTTTTTTTTTTTTTTTGGCTTACACATAGGAAGTTCAGTTCCTCTGGGAGTCGTACACTTAGGAATGTCTGCTCTTGATTTCGACGCCAGAAAGCCCACCGCATAGGATCGCAGGAATGCTGGGAATGTTTCTTTCCGATTTGCTCTGATCTCTGTTACCATCCCAAACACTGTCCAAAGTGGTTCCCTCCACTGTAACTTCTGGGGTCAAGCCAAATCAGGAATGCTCAGCAGTAAATCTAAGCCTTGGCTTGGATTATGTGATGTTTCATTTCCATAAGTACACTTGAGCTGGGATTCTAGCACGCGAAATATAAGGTGTCACATAGTCAACGCTGTAAGTCTTCGGATGTCGTAGCTATCTGTGCAAAGATAATCGTAATATTTCTTCCTGTCATCTTTTCAGCGTCTCTTCCTGCAGTGTCCGTCTCAGTTTGCTTGAGGCGTCTCTCCAAGCAACTGGCATGGTAACAAGTGTCATTTATAGATTTTATGTATCTCCCATCAGCACTACTGTTACATGACCCCCATCTATAAATACATGATAGGGAGATGATTTACTGCACTGCTTCCATGGCACAGTCTACCAATTAGATAAGGTAAAGCCCATCAGAGACGGAGCAAATCATCCTGCCCACCTTGGAGGAAGTGGGCCCATCTGTTAGGGTGGACAGAGCCACTCTAAGACTAATAGACACACTCTGTCTTGTCACTGACCACTGTCACTGTGTGTAAACGGAGGAGGTAATTGAACATTTGTCTGATTTGTTGTGTGCGCGTTGCCAAATGCAGCTTGGGCAGATGAGATTCCGCCTCTTTTTCTGTTCTACATTTGAAAGCCTGCAGGGCCCAGTAGGGGGGTTAACACTGTGGTGGGCAAGATAAAGCGCTTAAGGGTGGAAACGTTACTGTTCCTCTCAAATGTGTCTCGGTGTGAAATAATCTACTCTCCCATCTAATACCCTGTGAAATAGAAGCAAACAAAAAGCTTATTTTTCCCTCTATAACTCCAATTCTGGTCTTTAGGTATATAAGTATATTTCAAACATTTATTCCGAAAAGAATGGAGCGAAGGCAACAGAAGTTGCATTGCTATCATATTATAGACCATTAACTGCTAGTGGAAAGGGCTAGTTCAAAAGCAAGGGCTTTTTTTAATTAGAAAAGGAGATAGAACATAAACGAGGTGTTAAAGCCACTCTCAGGTCTGTCATTATGAGCTAAAGAAGTCTGGAAGAAATTCGTTTGGGAGCATATTTGAAGACTGCAACAGAAGTGGTTTTAAAAATCACAGCTGCTTTGCGTCACAACCAGCTGTAACACTTTGCCCAACATTCACAAGTCACTAATGACACAATATTTTGCATTAAAATACTCTTAAGCAGGCGGGGGTAACACCTGAAGATATATTTTGACACAAATCACGACTCTGTGCTGCTGTGAGTGTTTTCAAGTGTGTTTACTCTCCTACCGGTTGCGTTGGTCTTGTGCGCTTGCAGAAACGAGGCGTTCGCCGACACCGAAACCCAAAAAAGACTAAGTGCGTTGCTCATAACCTTATCGCACTCTTGCAGAGACAACCCCCATTTTCTGTTCTCTGTGAGCTCAGATGAACTCTTCTGGAGCTTTTACTAGAAGCTGACAAGTGTACAGCTTTGAGCTCGGGAAGTGTCAATCACACCAGATTATTGTTACTGCTGTGTGGCTAGAGGTTTAAAAAAAAAAAGATGAAGTCAGTATCAGACTTCAAGATGACAAAAAGAGTCCAAAGAGACAGTGGATTTAGTTCATGATTTTATTTTTAAAATATTAAAGAGGGTTCATTTTTGCATATGTAGCCAAAGCCGTTGCCACGTCTGCTTTGTATCCTCAGGCAATTGTCCCTAGAAAACATGTCTAATTCAAGCCGACAAGAAAAGCTATAGGATTAGGACTTAGGGACAAAGCTTGTACTGTCCAAATCATTTAGTTTTTAACAGTTAAAAATAAAAAAAAAGCCAAACGAAGAGAAGGAGGACAAGAAGATAAAGGTCAGGGTAGCAGAAGAAAAGAGAATTGGGAGCAGCTGACGTAGCAGCAGCAGCAGGAGCAAACTGTGGAGGCTGGAAGGGGTGAAAGAGAAGCTGCTGGGATTCCACAATGTTGAGGTTCATGATGATTCACTCTTCATCGTTCGGAGTTTAAATGACAAGCCTTCGCATTTACCTAACATGCCTCCAGCAAACCCACAGGTGAAGCTTCAGCTGTCAACACAAGCAATTTAATGTAAAACTGTAAAGAGATGTAGGTGTCTTTTTTTTTCATTTTGGGAGATGTCTGTTGCTTTCTAAACAAGAGAATTTCTGCAGCGTTTAGAAGAAATAATGGTGGATTATTCACCTTTGAGGTATTTTCTTGACACTCGTGAGTCACAATAAGACAATAAATGGTAAGAAATAAAAGTTGATAATGAAAGAACAGATGCTGTGTAGGGCAATGGTTTCACTTTCTTTAACCAAATTAGACATTTTGTTGCATGAAAAAGGATCCTTATATCATTCCACACAAGTTAAAAAAGATAATTATCAGCATCAAATCTTTTCGAGGATATACAACAGTAAAATGAGTCTCAATAAAGGAGTAAAAAGTTATGTTCACTTTAATTAAAATGTAATAGAGAAGAAGTGAACACACTGTAACACAGAGGATATGACAGTTACAGTACTGAATGCATTGTGATGCCAAGGTAAAGAGATAACATTGCGGGGAAAAAGAAAAACAGGATAGTGAGTATAAGTATAATGATAATAATATTGATACCGATCTAAGAAAATCCCTTCTTCTGCTTGAACCCATTCCCTTTGCGAGGCCTACTTTCCTTCAAAAGGGGAGACATTTGTCTGAGGATCTTGTACCACGATATCCAGGATTTGTGAAGTGCTCATTTTTCCTCAAGCTCAAATGTGCTGCCGCCCGTGTGTCGTAAGTAAGATTATCCGGTGTGTCACTTTGCCACGAGTGATCCGGTGAAACATCATCAAGGACTCTCGAAGCTGTGGGGCTGCCGACATGAAAAGCTCAAACCTGTCATGACAGTTATGCTTCTCCTTTTAACAGGCAAAGTGTGCATAGCTGTGAATATCAGTATCTTTAGGGAATAAAAAAAACATGTACTCTGACAGACCTTCCCAGTGGCTTTCCCAACTTCCTGTTCCGTCCTTCCTGCTTTCTGTCAAGATCAAGACTAATGAGGGAGGTCAACAAAATGTGGTCGTGACAAAGAAGAGATGCTAACCAGAGATGGCACAAAATGTAGTGTTGAGTGGTGCTGTGTCTTGTAGTATGTTCCCAGACCTTTCATAAACATATTTCAAAAACCCAACTTTTTTATATTAAAATAGTTAAAGACACAACATTTCACAGAAGCATTTTTCATAACAAAACACAACTTTCTAGAAATCAGAATTAAAAAAAAAAACTCACAACACATTACAACTCATGTCCAAAACTTTACACTTTATAAAACTTATTACTAAAACTACTAAATAAAAAGAAATTCAATGGGAAAAAAAAGAATCACGATTTCATTACAAGCGATGATCATTTACCCTCATTTTAGAAACATGACTCACATTGCAGTTTTTTTTGTTTGTTGGCTCTTTTTTTTTTTTTGCTATTCTTGGATGGAACAGCTGAAGAGAGACAGGAAGCTTTGGGAGGAGAGAGTAAGAGGGATGAAATGCAACAAAGGGTCAAGACTGGATTTGAATCCACGGCCACTACGACGAGGAATACAGCCTCCGCATATGGGGCATGTGTCATGACCACTAGGCTATAAACGCCCCATATTTATATTATCTTAATGGCGCTATGACAAAGTCTCCAATTAAACTTTGTCACATCAACATAATTTCCACTTCTTTCTTTCTCTCTTCCTTTCTCCTGTTGGCTTAAAGGTAGTTTAGTGACAACACCTTGGTCCTAGCTAAGCTTTCTTTTGGGATCAGCTAACCAGGTGATGCTGACGGCTCTACCTATCTTACATGTGTGATTTTAGCAAAAAACTGGGTGCGTTTGAAATCAAATATGATTAAAGTATTTAATCGAAAGCATTTTGATTGTACTTTTCAAAGTAAAAGGTTTGACGGTGTGAGATGCATTCAGCCTAAATGAATCAAAGCTTATGTGAAATTGCCTCTGAAACTTCGAGCTCAAAAACCAGCGGGGGTGATTTTATGCTCATGCACACTGCTGCTTTATTTACACACAAAACAAACACAGCCTTCATACTCTGTCTTTTGATTTACTACACTCTCAAACCAAACAAACCAATCAGGTTTCCTCTTTTTTTTTCTTGGCAAGCATCCTCTGCAGCAACAACTGTTTCTGTGTGTCAGCAGTGATTTTCATTATGCTGTTGTATATGGCACATCCCTGTGACCTCCAGTGGGTGCTAATCTTTTTGAACTTTATGACTGAGCGCGCTACCCATTTTAATTAACGTCACTGTCAAAAACACATTTCACTTTTCACAACATTTCGCTGGTTGCTAATTGTATGAAAGTATCAAATCATTATCTTGATGTTTCTTTTTCTGGTGCCATAATTGGTTGAAAATAATAGCAGTACTTGGCTCAGTAGACAATTGTAGTTTTGTAAAACATTTGTCATTGTGGCAATGAGTCAGAGGGTTTTAGGAACACACAGCCAACGTATGGCCTCTGGGCTCCCATCAGTCAGAGTGACTCAGACCCAACACGCTGCTCCCTCTGTTATTGCATTTTGGAAAATAAGGCAAAATGAATAAGCGTGTCATATGAATTTACCAACGAGCCGGCAGCTAGATAATTGTATTATAGCCAATGAAATATGTCTGAGCACTGTCTGTGTATGTGTCTGTGTCTTGCTGTAAGGCACTGTTTCTGTTTTTCTCTTACCTCGTCTAAGTTTTGGAAGCAGGCATTTGGGCCCAATTAATCTGTGAAAGTAAAATCCATTTGCAACAGAAAGCAACCAGCACAAGAAAAAGGCAGTGATGCTACAGGCCCTTTGATTGGAGCTTGAACCCGGCTCTTTGAACATACAGTAGAGAACAGGTAGTTTTCTATTCAATTATTGAAGTAAGATCTAAGGCCTTTTCTGGCTGTAACATGTTATGTCATCTATTTCAACTCCAGAAAATGTTTTTTAAAAAATGTTTTGATTTATTCACACATGACTATGCTTTTTTTTTGTTTAATAAAAAATAGTGCAACATTCATTTTGCAAAAGTTTGCCCAGAGGCTTGTTTCCATGCCTTCAAAATTCCTATTAAGTAAAAAAAAACTCCACAAGAAATCTGTGTTTAATATGGGTTATTTATAAGTTTGTCAAAATATAACAATGTGTTGTTGTTTTCTGTAACAAACATTTTGCCTGACAAAGCAAAAGCATCATGGCAGCCGTCTGAAGGTAATGCCGTGGGAGCTGGACTGTTTCCATCATGCAAATGGTGCCAAAAAAAAAAAAAGTACAAGGTTTTTGTTGTGGTGGTTTCATGGGTGGTCAGAAGTTAAGGTCAGCCACAGGAGTGTGTCTTTGAGAGCAGCAGGCATTCACTGCATCCATAAAGGAAACTTAACAGGAGATGCTCTTTGACTTGAGAGATCTAATCTGGGTAATGTGGCTGGAGGGCATTCTCCCTGCCAATCAAAGCCCTTTATTTTAACACACTGCTGTAGACCTTATGAGCCCTCAGAGGAATTCTCCAACACATGGGGAAATTCACTTATTTAGCATTTTACCCTCTAGTTAGAAGAGCAGATCAATATCAATCTGTGTTCAATACAGAGAAAGCTCTATGGCTTGTTAACCCCAAATTAAGACCAAGGGACTCCAAGCAGTGGGACTGCAGAGTCTTTGCTTCATTTTCTTCTTTGGTTTAGTTCACTCACATTGTGAGAGACCGCCACTGCTATATATAACTGAAGATACTATCAGGAGGTTTGATGTGTGAGCTGTAATATAGATACAGATATCAGTGTTATCAGCTCAGCTCAGACGTGATACCTTTTCAGCAAGGATCTGGATTTGATGTAACATTGTCATTCTTCGCATGGTTATCTAAGGGCAAAACATAGCGACCAACAAATCAAACCAAAACAGTGGAGGTGCATTCTGAACAGTTGTTGGTCTCTGTAATGAGGTGTTTCTTATGATGAGGTGTGTCTTATGATTTTACCATCAGCAGTGCACATAAACTTGTACACACCACCATCAGTTTGAATACTGATACCTGTACCCTGTTTGCTCTCCTATAAAAGCCTTATCCTCTGTTATCTCCACACAGCAGATAAACTGAGCTAGCATGATGATAATGTAGTCAGGAGTCACAGTGGTCAGATACAGCGGCAGTCTAAGGACAGGAATAATCTTTATCCACCGATCTAATGTTTTCATCTACTGCGGATGTAGCTGAATGTATAGAGGAAGGATTTATTATATGGTCTGTGCAGAATACGACTCAGGTGATGAAATGATTTCAAAGATCTGCTTATACCTGCTGCTTATACTATGGACTCTGATGTCTGTGGGGTGAGAATTGTTCATACTCAAACATAAACATAGACTCACTGAATACAGAACACAGAGCTCATGTAACATCTGCAACAGCTGTTTCTATGTGTACTTTTATTATTGGTACAGAGGTTGAGTATGTCTCGCATTTCTAGGATTAGAAATGAGACTATCAAATCTTCCTTTTCATTTCTATGTATCAAAGATTAAAGTCAGGGGCGTGGGTGACCTACTGGTTAGGTCATAAGGCCGATGCACAGAGGCTACAGTCCTCAAAGTGGGTAGCATGGGTTGGAATCCAATCTCTGGCTTCTTCACCCCACATCATTCCCTGCTTTCTAACCCTGATGTCCAGCTCTTTCCAATGTCTTATCTCTCTAATAAAGACATAAAAAGTGCAAAAACAAATTTCCAAAAAGATTAAAGTCAAGGCAATTGAATATCGGTCGGCTTTCAAATACAAATAATAAATAGATAACATTATTACCACATGAAATTCGGCATTGAACACATGAAGATCTAATACATCATCTAATTTTTGTGTTGTCTCTTGTCAGTATAGCTCTGGCTATAATAGTTTATTGTTTAGGATATTGAAAAACAGTACTTAATGAATTGTGACAGATATATTTCTTAATAGTATATAAATGATTCATAAATGTGCTCCCGCTATGGAGGCTAAAATCCACCATAGTGGGCATGATTTCTGACTCTGTCAACAGTCTTCTCTCAAAAATAAAGGCCCAAAATTAAATCTTAAAAAAAGGACATTTTAACAGAGAGCAGAAATTTGAATCTAGAAAAGTGATTACTTGTCATATGTGTCAATAGATCTAACTTTAAATGTGTTTCCAGATCAATTATTTTGCAATCTATCATTTTAAGAGCCAGCCACAAAGCACTGATACTCCTTCACTTGATTTGATACCATGTTATCCATCTGCTAACTATTAAACAGTAACAAACTATCCCAGTCATCTTTCAGTTGAGTAGCTGACCAAAACCAGTCATTACAGTTGTCTTAAGAGCATTGAAAACATAGTCTTTAACCGCAGTTAAACAACTCTTTTGGTCTTCTGTGCTTGGAGTTGAAGACATTTCTACATGGTTCCCATTAACTACAGAGATGACATAAAACCACCAAAAACATGAGAAAAAGACAGAGTTATGTCTACATTTTTAAGATGTGTTAATTGGTTGCTGCTGTGCTCTGTGTTTGATCAGATTTACTCGCTACTGTTGTTCTGCAGAGATTGACAGTTATTTGGTGGTTTGGTGGAATCAGCAGTATGTACCCACAGCTATTAGAGGGAATGTCTTTAAATGGGTGTTTAAAGAAAAGCAGACTGAAAAGCTCACTTGTTCCTATTAGAGGCTCTTGATTTATCAAATCAAATCAAATGAACTTTATTTATCCGTTAGGAACTTCATTGCAGGGAAAGCGCCAGTACAGAACACAACACACACAACATTCACTTTTTAAAAGTTAAACATTTGAAATTCTGATTGGTCATGAAGTCCCTAATAAATAGCTTAAAAACAACAATAGATTAAAAGCAGTGGTAAATTAAGTGATAAATAAATTAAGTAAAAGAAGGAAGGTATTGATCAAACTAATAACATTAACATAGATGTGACATTTGCAGCTCTAATGTTTGGTATAGAAAACTGTGGTACAACTGCTTTAGATTTTTTTCTACCTTAATTTCTTATCCCAGATGTTGGGATCTGTGTGTTGTTGTGTTATTTTACTTTCTCAGAATGAATCCCTGAAACAAAATTACATAGTTGCAACAAGAATCCAGTGTAGGCTGAGTAAAATAAAGAAGAAAAATATGCTTTAAGCCTATTGTTTTCTACTAACCCCACTTCATCTCTGTCCAGGCACGTGTAATCCACAGCATTACATTTTCCAATCTATTTACATTCAAATAACAGAGAATCCTTCACTAATGATCTGATGTGACGTTGTTTAATAAAGACTTTAAGAAGGTTGGGACATGGTTGCGTGTTATTTTGTTATGGAGTTTATATTTCAGTGGCTGCTTTTCTTCATTTTTTCTCTCCGTCCATTTTTTATGGGGTATTTTAGTAGTCCTGTGTTGGTCTTGTCCTTTCCCCGAACAAATAACAGGGAAGCTAAAAGAACATACAGGCCCATTTCGGAATAAAGCCAAACAAAAATCCAGTGCCTTAATGTTTCTGTCCCTCTCTCTGTGGTTCAGTCTTACTGACAAATTCATTATTCCTTCATGGAGAATGGTCTTCATGCTAATCCTCTCATGTGGCTAAAAACTTAAATTACTGTTGGATTTGTGTCCATTTAGAATGGTTCTTTTCTCGTAATAAGCAGTTGGGAATTTATAAACCAAGTACTAAGATTGCTTGACTAAGGAACTACATTTGTCCTTCTGTACCCTTCTCTTCTTCCTTCTCCTGTTTTCACCCAGTATTGTTTTTATTTAAATCCCCCTACAAGATTTATAGTTGAAAACAAGTATCAGCTCTTGGTCTGTTTCAAATCACCCCTGAACAGCCTCTGTTTGAAAATTCATTGAATGTTCACGCTCACACTTTGAAGGTCAAAGGAGTTCATTCAGAGTTTAAACATGTGAAGCATCTCAGACCATCTCACATCTTACATTTCCTTCAAAGTGTGAGGTGATTTTTATTTACATATTCATGTTTTAATGTTGAAGTGGTAGTAGCAGGAACTTGTGTACAACAGGAAAAGCTGAAATGCACAAACAGTTTTTCTAGGGAGAAACAGACAAAGTCTAAAGATTTAAGCTGGTTTTTGGCATCCCTGTTGGCCTCATTAATTTGGCTCCAGCTAGCAGCTTATGTGACAAGCGTGGTTCCCAGTTTGTTATACCCCAGCTACATTTCTCAGGAGTTCTGCCCTATGGAATATTATCCTCAGACAAAAAACCCTGTTTCCCAGAGGGCTTGTGTTACTGACACGTCCAGATTCTGAAAAGCCTCTTGTTAACAACAGCTGTAAAGTGAGCATGGCTATTCTATTGCTCAGTCTTAAATTTAATCTCTCTCTTTTTCTTCTTTCTTTCTTGCTTTCATTTCTGTTTCACTCACTGTGTCGTTCATTCTCTTTTGCATAGAGAAGGATCCTGAATTAATTAAAAGAAAAATACTTTGAAGTTGGATACTTCGCCTTGGGCTCTCTGTTCCTTTTTTCTTTTTCTTTTTTTTGTGATGCCGGCTGTGGAATTTTTGTTTGTTGTGTTGTCGTAAAGACACAGATTCATACTGGACAATGTCATTTAATTAGGCAGTTTATGCAGAGAAGCCTAATAGTCTTGTGTAAATGTGGTCCCTGTAGACAAGCACTTCCTGATCTTGTGAGACTTATTGTCCTGTCTTGTGCAGAAAAAAACACATGTGTCTCCCTCTCAAACTTCTTTTAATTTAATAAACACAAATAAAACCTCCGGGAAAAGTAATTTCAAGTTCCTGTCAAAGAGTAACAATGGGTCTAGCTAATGCCTCGGGTCTGGAGGTAACACATGATTCTGTAATTGGATTACTGTCATAGACTTCAGGAATTGCTAGTTGTTAATTTGGCACAGCTCCTGCCAAGGCACAACACAGACACCTTTGCAGAAGTGAGCGATAGCCTCTCAGAAATATTTTTTTAATTTTCGTCTTACCATCAAAAATAGTTCATTTTTTGAGGGGTTTTTTTGTGATGTAATTTTGTGCAATATCAATGTTCATAGTTGTCGATTGAACTTCAACATAACTCTGTGAGCAACAATGACGAGAGATTAAACTGTGACAGCGGGCTCAAACTTGAGTCGAAGGTGTGCTCAGTGAAACCTTCATCGTATGTAAGCCTCCTGTAACAAAGAGGTATCATTTTTTCTCTCTTGAGCTGCTGTGGTATAAATATGGATCTATCTTTTTTCATTATTTTTCTTTTGGTTTAAAGAGAAATAGGATCATATGTGAAAGAACGAGGCTCAGAAGGCCCTCGACACAATGAAGTCATATGAGGGGATAGTGATCTTACCGGGGATGATGTGGCTGTCAGCGGCTGCATTTCTAACTGTGCAGAGACAGACAGAATAAGGACTGAAGTACAGAAACACAGAGTGAGGAAGGAGACAGAAAGTCAGGTTGGAAGGAGAGTAGATGCACACAGAGAAGAGAGAAAGGTAGAGAATGACAGAAAGACAGATAACAAGGAAAAAGAAGAGTCTCAGGGGAGACAGATGACTGAATTATAGGGCAGTCTAGATTGGAGATACTCTGCCAAGCTGCCCCTCTCAGCACGGGACTCGTGCCTATTTCCATTCCATCAGCACCCTCCGCTCTCTGCTCCCTCTCTCTGTTCACTCACATGACATGCCACGTCCAAAGCTTATTCCCTAAATGAATAATATTAACTTACGCTAACAGCCCTGCCTGCCCCAAGTCCTGCCCTGCGCCCCAAGCAACTAAAACACAATTTGTCCCTTATTTTTTCCATCTCATCCTTTCATAACAGCACAGCCATTTATGAATCCCTTTCTCTTTTGAATTCATAATTATCCACCTCTTTTAACTCTGTTCTAGCTACTTTTCAAGAAACAGCTGCTACATTCATTCAATGTGAAACTAGCATGTAAGCTGTGGATGCACAAGTGGTTGCTAAAACCAAACGTTACTTTATGTCGAATTCAGTCTGTTTAATACTATTACCAAGGGAAGATTAACACAAACTTTTGTTGTTAATGGCCCCAAGAAACTGTAAGTTTCAACCTTAGTGTCGCCAAGTCGTAGAAATTAGGTTGCTAACCTTTTAGAAGATATGCTATAACTCATCATGCTAACATGTTTTCCTTTCACTTTTGTTTTTGTTATGATTGGTAGTCCAGTTATCTGACAGTAACTTACAACACATTTGTAGTTAAGACTCGGAAAGCTTTTACAGAGACACCTGCTTTATAACTATTAACTATAACTATTTTTTAATAAGCTGGTAAAATAAACGTTCAAAGAAACTTTCGATATACAGAGAACGGGTTCAGTCTAGTGCTAACGTCTTTTTCATGTCTGTCCAGTGGTCACAGCTGCTTTGTTAATGCTTTTGACTCTTTCAGATATCACATCATATAAAAATTGTATCCTGATAATTGTTCATTTTCCCTCTTGTCATCATTAATCCAGCACTTGTTGGTTCCTTTTCCCAAACCACCACTCCCCTTTATCCCTGTTTTTCTCTGCTCCCTCTCTGTGTATTTAAGTGCTTCTAACCATCTTTGATGTTTGTTGTGTGTTTTAATGAGTTTGTTGTTGACAGTTGCTCTACTTCCCCCCCCCCTCTCTCTCTCTCTCTCTGCCACTCTGGGCTGCAGCCACAGGAGTGCCAAAGTTATGCAGAACTCAAACACATACAGCAGACTTACTGTGAACATATTGGGAGGAGATACACACTTGCACACTCAAAAACAAAGATTAAGTGCATATGTTCTCACAATGTATTGTCATACATTTTGTATGTCTTAGTCTTCCAACACATTATGTGCTTAGATGTGTTGTAAATGAATGCAGGCACTGACTGAGTCTTGAGCATAAGGTTAGTCGCAAACTCACTCACACACGTGCATGTATGTAGAGGACAGTGGAGTCTGTTTCAGTGCAGTCTCTCGGGAGGCAGCTGTGTTCTGATGTATTAATCATCTTCGTCTCCAGCTTGCTAATTAATGACCCATCTGTCCCCTCTCACTGATGTTCCACTTCAAACCCCCTCATACGAAAACACACCAGCACAGGGCTGCGACACAACAACCAAATGCTCGTTCCAGTGGTGTGACTCACAGACACTGCAAGCCACACAGTCTCATCTGCATTCAACACCAACTATTAGACCCTTAGAGGAGTGTTTGTGGCATCTTTATCAGGGAGGAGCTCTCCTCTACAGCTGTAGAGGTGGCAGTCCCCGTGCGCCAAGGCTCGCCTGTGTGTGTGTTTTATGTGTGCACTTACGTGGGTGTATGTGTGTGTGTTCGTAGGCTTATCAGGTGAGCCCGGGCAGAGTGTCAGATGCGGTTATGGAGGCTTCAAAGACAAGTGCTGCGGTGAGTTCCCTGGCTCCCTTTTACCTCCAAACCCACCCCACTCCCTCTTACCCTTCCTCCTCTTCCTCATCTTCCTACCCTTCCTCCCTTTATCCCTGTTGCTTGGATGCGAAGAGGCACACAGGTAGACACCTGAATGGACAAGGAAGGGATGCTGGGAGGAAGATAAGCAGGTAGATAAATAATTAAGTGGGTGCAAAGTCAAATAGACAAGAGGCAGACAGTAAATCAGGCTGAGTGACAGCCAGAGGAGATATTGGAGAGCAGGGAGGCTGCCTCACAGATAGACAGACAGGCAGAAGACAGACAGTCGAACAGTAAGAGTCGTGGCCAGGTGCTTGTCCAGACCACCTCCCTTTCACTTGCACGAGTAGAGCTACATCAAACACCCGCCACTTGTCTGCTGCTTTGTTCTGCTCTTGTCTTTGCAGCTGTGGTTGTTGTTTCATGCACATCATTGTTGCCATCGCTGTTGATTTGCTGTCGTTGAGCAGGGGTTCTATTTCTGGCTCGCTATCTGCCTGTTTCCATCATGTTTGGTGCTGCATATGTGTTTGGTTAGGTTGGTTAATGTGTCAGTGTGTGCGTTTAACAAACAGATACAGTTAAGAAACAGAAATAGACTGGTCATTCGTTGGTCTATAAGTCACATCTTGTGGAGATTGATACACTTTTTGAAGGGATAGTTTAGTGGATTTTGAGGCTTGAAAGTTTGGCGGTTTCATGTAACCAATTGATATCGATTGGTATTTATATCAAAACTGTTAAGATTGTTAAAGGTTTCATTTTGAATGTATTTCATTATGGAGCTAAATTGGTTGTTGTTGTTTTTTTCTCCAACAGAATTCATATTTCTTGTACATTTTGTTTCATATGATGATCCGTGTCATCAAACCTTATCTTCATGGTTTATTTTATTTATTTTTTCAATAACCATTGTTATCAACGTGCCTATACAAACATTATGAATGTCATAAGATGTCATGAGCAATGAAGATGTCTTAATTTGAAACCTTTTTGTAAAGAAGTGAATATTACCCATATTTAAACACATTGCTCCAAATATTTTTTTAAAGGGAAAACAAAAATCCTGTATACATCTGCATAATTTCATAGAAAAGTAAACAGTTGGCATTCATATCTTGAAAAAAAAAATTCAAAGCCCAAATTGCAAGTTCCAAACTATAAGGGTTAATCAACCAAAAAAATGCCAATTTGAACAAATGACTTTTTCTTTTTGATATTGCACTCCTCTAAAAGCTAAGTCTGCTAATGTTCAGTGTTTTTCTCCTTGTTCCTGGTCTTCCTCCTCTTTCCTTTGTCCCTGCTCCTTTCTTCATCCTCCCCAACAGCAAACCCTGGAGAACAACCTGACCAACCTGGTGAAGAGGAACAGTGAACTAGAGAACCAAATGGCCAAGCTAATCCAGATCTGTCAACAAGTCGAGGTATGTCACATATGTTTTTCGTTTGTGTTTGGCTGTTTGGTGAGCTCATGTTATGGACATGGATGTTTTTTGTCACTTAACAACATACTGTAATAGTTCAAGGTCAAGGTCAACTACTCTACACGGCAGCAGCCTTGGAGTGGGATGGGTGAGATTAGGGCCATAAATGTTGACAAATCTGGCTCACCTGTCACATCATTAAAATCCCATGGTATTTTTACAAAGTCAACCAAGTCAGACATCTGGCAACATCAGTGCATCAAGCTTCGGATGTAATCTCATAGAAGGCAAGGTTTTACTTTTTGGTTTCCAGGTCGATGAAGATTTTAAGGGTTAGGTTAAGACTGTAGCCTACATGGATTTTCTCACTCCTCCTGCTGTAAGAGACGCATGAACAACCAACACTGCCTCTGTTATTGATTGTATACAGCTGCCCCTGTTATTGGTGACTGCTCTCATAGCACGCTGCTCTCACTCGGCAGCAGTCTGATTGAAGAAGTACAGGGGAAGAAATTCACCCTCTGTTATGTGTTTCTCTCTGTCCTCTCGGATCAGGGTTGCAATAAAATCACAGCTCCTTTATTCCAATTGCCATGGCTAGCTGTATCAAACATTGATAAGTCTCAATTGAAAGTTAGTTTCAGATGTAGATTGCGGGTTCATCAAAAGGCCAACATTGCTATCTATTTTCAGATAATTCATTTGAGAAGAATTATTCATTGGAGGAAAGAAAGACAAGAAGCAGCACAGATGCTTTAATGATGACTTAAATCTATCTTTGAAATGCATTCATCTTGAATCTTTTTTTATATTAAAACCCTTTTTATCATCACTGAAATTAAAATGATAGCACCAGATACCATGAAGGGTCGAGGTGGCCTCTTGTACATTGCTGATGATCACTCGACAGAGAATCTGACTCAAACCATGACTCAGCAACAAAGATGAGCTGAAACAGCTCTCAGCAAACATTCAATCTAAAACGGTTTTATAAGGGTGCTTATGTAATTCAGATTGCTTCTGAATTTGAATTACCAATTATCTTTGGGCAGCATTGAAACCACAAGCTCTTACACTCAGCCGTTCCTCCTTTTTGAGGTGGCAGCAGCTTGATTTCGTTCCTTTTCCCGTCATTTTTTTTATATTTTGTACCTCTTAAAGGTCATGTTTCACTCTGTCCTTCTGCATATCATTTTAAGGAAGACATGTTGTTGCAAAACTCCACAGTTTAATTTCCCTTGGTCCCACCAGTGCAAGAAATTTATGCTCCTAAGTCCAAGCAGATAAGATAATCTATCTAAAGATAAATATATCTTCCAAAGGGGAATTTAATTCATTCTCAAGCCGGTAATTTATCACAGCTCACCTGGTTAGATTTAGTGTCAACCTTGGGGGAGTCTTTGCTCTCTGATGTCCTTGTTTGAACTAAAACCTGTCAGGAGATTATGATATCACAGCCGGTGTCCCTGCCATGATTCAATGGAGTTGCTGTAGATTCAGTCATAGAGCACTAATGTCATTGGGTTCTGTCTGCATTCAAATGTGGTCGCACACGCTCAATCGAATACTTTGTGTTTTAAAGCACTCACTCTTTTCAAACACCATCATTGCTCTGTGGGACTTGACATAAATGACCGCAGAGGACAAATGCACTTTTGGTGCTGCCATCGTTCTGTGTGCTCGGTTCATTTCTTATTCAACCACCTGACTCGATTTACTCGCAGTCAATCTGAGGTCCACAAAACACAAGTGTCATTGTGGCTCACCCAATCAAAATGAAATGACCACAGCGTGATTCATTAACGACAAACAAACTGTTCATGAACAATGCACGGAAAAATGAGTCTTACCTCTGCATCTGACTGCATAGCGATGTGTCTCTGCGCACAACAACAGAATCTCATCACTTATTCATCAAAAAAGAAATGAGGAGCGATTGCATCGAAGGGGGAAATGCTCCATTGACTCTTAAGCAAATTATGAAAAGAAACTCTATGTTTTCCTGCTTTGTTTGCGCTCATTCAGGGCCATTCCCCTGTGTGATGACAATGACAAAAGGCAAGTTTGATTATTGTAGTGTTTTCAGGTGATTACATTTACATTTGAGTTTCACAAGAAGAAGAAGGGAGCAAACAAGGACTAGGGAAGAGGAGAAAATGGAGAAAAATAAGGAAGGGGAATGGAAAGAAAAGCAAAGGGTAGCAAAATGAAGAGAGGATCAGAGTTGAAACAGCATATAGAGGAAGTATAGGAGAAGAGAGGCTGAGCGTTAGCATGGCAACCAATGACCACTTGACCGAACCAAATACAGACACAGTGTAGAAAAGAACACATTTTTTATTGGATGCATTTTTGGAATTGTTATGTCTTTATTTAAGAGATAAGACAGTTGATAGTAATAATAATCAGCTTGGATAGTGTCAGAAATTAGAGAGAGTGGGGGGTGAAATGCGAAAAAGGAGCCACAGGCCGGATTTGACCCAAGGCCGTGTGCCGCGAGCACAACAGCCTCTGTACATGTGGCATGCCACCGGCACCCCGCTCAGTAATTATGCAAACGACAAAGTGATTGAGTGGAAAAATGAGATTCAGGGAAGTGAGAGAAGTTTGTGCAAAGTAAGAAATCTCTTTGGGCTTTGTGCATGACCTGGATTCCTCTCCTTCTTGTGTGCATCATGTTGTATTCGTGCCAAAGATACGATCAAACACAGAGAGAACCAGCTTCCAGTGTGTCAGCAAACGCAGCCGCGATGCAGCGCTGATCTCCTGGGGTTCTCTTTTGGGAGTTATCTTCTCCTCGGTTTTAGAAAAAAAGATTCATTGATTTGAAGAGTGTAGGATGTTCCTTTCTTAGCAGCCCCTAGTTCCTTATCACAATATTTGGTGTAGCCTTGTAGAATGTGTCGCTTAGTTTAATGACATTCAGAATAATGTTCCTTTTTCTTGAAAAATTGAGCAAGGTGATTTTGAGCTTTGGCGGTGATAGTTGTTGAGCAACTACTCTTTACTGTTTTGCAGTCTGCCATGGAGCAGACTGGGGAAAAAATGGCAGCAGAGAAAAGACACTCACTATTTGGAAAGAGCATTCTCCTAAAACCACTTTGATATTAAATAAATGTTGAGAAGCAACTGAAGCTAAATGTGAGCCACAGTGAGAACTGAGATGATTCTCCCAGTCTGTTGCATGACACCTAAATAGTATTACCTCCATAGAAAGCTTTTAGAAAAATGCAAAAGCACGTTCAAATCATCTGTGCTGAACTGGGGAAGTCCCCCTGCATGATTCTACTAATAAAGTATCTTGCCTATTTATCCATTTCATGTGTTTCCTCTTTGTTCATACCTTCCAAAAAATGTGTAACTAGTTCATCTGCAAAAGCAAGCTATATTATTTCAGTTTATTATTTTAATCTAGCTACTACTTTATCACTGCTTGTTGTTCAAATGAGAATCTCAAAGGAAGCCCATGCAGTCCTTTAGTACAAGTCTTTTGTGGAATTATTGATTCCCACAGAGCACTCTTACATAATACTGTACGTGCGTAAAGACTTGCACATTGCTCTTCTGAATTCAACAGGCTGTTTTTTTTGCCTGTAAACTTTTCTGTCCATTATGCTCTGTCCCATTTTTTCAGCTGTTTTGCAGTGGGTTTGTGCACACTCAGATAAAGTGTTGTGACACACCGATCTTTGTTTGCAGCTTTTTATAATGAGTGCAGTCCCTAATAAGGTGTAGGCTTGCCTGGTGCATGTATTCATGGCAGGGAACACATCATCCAGATACGGCTAATGTGGAGTAAGCATTGTTTGAGGAAGCTGTCAAAGTAGCAGCCGCCCCCCCCAAAACCTGAAACTGTGCTGCGAGCTGCGAGGAAACTAAATTAGCCCACTGTTAAGGCTGTCAGTGTGTGTGTTAGGATCGAAAGGGAAAGAATCGCATCACACAGAAGCCCATTGGGTCTTAATCATAAAACATGTAAGTCTACTGATTAAACAGTAAGCAGTAAGTCATTAGTCCAGACTTGTCCAGGTTTATGTACACAGAAGATGATCCCATTGTGTCTGTACAGAATATGAAATAACTGGTTGGAGGTGGCTGTAAAGCCACCTAATCCTGTGCATCACGACTCATCTCCCCTCTTTTCTTTACCTTTCTACGGCAGCATCAGTGAGATGGACGAGTCTGCTGCAAGTGTTTGTCTTTGCTTTATTTCCAAAGCCATTTGCAGTTCAGCTTTCAGACGAAGATGTCAATGCAGTTGGATACTGGATTATAATGAAATAAAATCCTTCACACAAAGGCCTATCCCAGACTAAGGATTTACATAATCAAAACTGATTCATCAGATTTTGCCGACGATCGACCGATCGTTGCACAGACACACACTGACAGCCCAGTGTGTGCGGATTCAACCGCCTCAGCAGCCACATCTGTCAGAACGCCAACAAACAAACGTCTTTTTCACTTCACTTCACCTCACATTACATCCGTAAAATTGCACAGATTAAGTCAAATAAACTTTTGATAGCACGTCTTAACAGCGAATGATAGCCTTTGTTAAAAGGCGATGCCTCCCCCTGTTCTGACAGCCAGATAAACGTGACTGTGCTGATGATGGATATTTCCAATGAAATTCCCAAAACATGCATATTCTTCTTTATCAATACTTTGGAGGGATTTCTCCAAATACACACTAATGAACTGATTTAAAAGTAAGTGTTTTTAAGAACTGCATTGATAGAAAGAACTGACTGAAACAGATACTAAACAGACAATAAAGTCTTGACACAGACTGAATCAGTGATATGATGAGCTTTAAGATTTAGATGTAGTGTTTGACTTGAGTATGTACAACAACGATGACTTATCTGGGATTAATGTTATGTTAGTGAATCTGGTAAGCATCAAAGTTTAAAAAGAACTCCTTGTCGGCATAAAGAGACAGTTTTAAACTTCATCGCCAGTGAAGCATTCCGGATTATCGCCTCTATCTGACATAACATGTCCACATTCTTCACTCTGTTGGATCCATTAAGCTATTCTTCCCTGTTTTAAAGTTAAGTGCCACTCTGGTGTCATAAATCTCTCTGGAAGTAACCCAGAGAGTGTGGAGTCAGAGATAAAGCTGTCAGAGTAAATCCTTGCATCTGTTTGAGGAGATCATGTCTGGGAGAACAAAAGCGGAGGAGGGGGGTGCAGTGCGAGAGTTCTGGAAGTGGTCAGTTTGAGGCAGAGAGGATTGGGACCAGTCAGAGACAGCTAAAACAAAGAGAACAAGAAAAAAGTAAGGCAGGAAAGGAGGCAGTAGAGACTGTTGGGAGTGGAATGAGCACAGAATTGATTCAAGATGTGAAAGTTTTGGTGTCAGAGAGAGGTTACGAGCTGTTCTGAACTTGCATCAGCCTTCACAAGTTTGGATGGAATCTAATCTGGCCAGAAGAGACTATTGGAACCCCAAGTTTCTCTTTGCTGTAAGGCAGGGATATATTGAAATACTGATAAAAAAACATTCAGATTAATGCAAAACAATGACATACATTAAGAATATTAAGTATATCAGAGGATATGCTTTAGGTTTGGTAGTGCTACAAAGTATTTTCTAAACTTTCAATTAAATTCTTTCTGATCAGAGGACCGCTGATAAATTCAACAACGGAGAAAAATGTGACGCAGTAAACAAAACCAACGATGGAAGACATCCAGCAATTCATCTACTTTGTCACTGACATGCGGCTCTTTGTTACAAAACCGCAATTAAGCTTTGTTTCAGAGAAGGCTGTGTGCCACGAGGGGAAATACAGACGATAAAAACAATCAGCTGTGTATTTAAACACAGCGTGGTTTGCCGTTGTCGCTAAAAAGTGACGATGCTTTCGCCCAATCAACCGACTGTAGTGTTTAGCTCCACCTTTTAGGGTCGGATCGATGTACTTGACACCCCATCAGAACGGTACCAAAAAGTATGTTGTTACAGGTCGGTAATTTGAAGATCTTTCCAAGCAGCATAAAAGCAATCAATGCTTCAAATGTCATGAAAGTGGTGTTCATTTGTAAAGATTATCCAGCTGAACAAAAAGTCTAAACATGAGAAACGTGTTTAACACAGAGCTTATTTTCTGCAACCATCCAAAATCCAATGCAAAAATCCCATAGGCAAATTCTCGTAGGAACCACCGGCTTAGTTGCTTTTGGGTTGGCCTACAAAAATACGTCATCACTATTCCAGTCTATAGACTTTAAATATAGCATAAAAGATTACCTTTGAAAATAAACAATTTAAAAAAACAAGTCTTTCATTGTCCACATGTGCTCATTCAACACGTCTTTAATGTTTTCTGAAAAACCTTTCCTATTCCAAGTTTTCCTCATGTTATCAAAAATAAGCTATCCTCTTCATTTTCATAAACATGTTCATTTATTGTATTGGAAGATAATTAAATGGAACTGGTGGGTTTGAACAATTGCTATTGTAAAGATGAACAATTAAAGGAAATAAATGGGAATCTGATTCATAGAAATAGGTGGATAATTTAGTTTGTGATGCTATTATGGTGTATGTGAAGACAAATACACATTTGAATCAAGACTGGGTGAACGATACAATATAATGAAAATGCTTCATGGTATTTATCTGAAGTGAACAGATTCTATTAAAACGACACAACATAGTGAACAAGAATCGCTGCATCAGTGGACTATAGAGGGAAAAGAACTTGTTTCTGTTTTTTAAAGTTTTGTGATTGACAGCATATGCATGATTGGCACCGTGCTCACATGTCACTCAAAAGATTATTCACTGTGTAGGTGGTGAATAGTGACTGTCAGTCATGTAGAGCAAGAATAGAAATGTAGCTGCATGGCTTATTGTATTTCATTATAGCTAGTGATATACAGTAGTAGTTCTCATTTTCACACAATAAAAAAGGGCAAATTTAATCTTGATATTGTGCAGGAGCTGAAGTAATGATGTTCAGGAGCACGCTGGCTCCATGTCACTCACCTTATTCTGAGCCAGAGGTGAGAATATAGTGAAGATATACTTTGTGATTTAGGTCTGTAGTGATTGAATGACTCTGGTGTCAGATTGAATTATGTGGTGCACAGGTTGATGGATTTATTTAATAATATCGGGTTGATTATTATGCATTATACCATCTTACCGACTGAGCATAATTATGACTGCGGATGCAACATGTGGCTATATTTTATCACTTGTTATCAGATAGCAAGTGGATGTTGTTTTTATGTGCTGAGTTTTGATGCCAATTGTATGATTGTGGTTATATGAATGCATTAGACAGAATTAATTCAGAAAAAAGGACTGCTTGATTTGTTAACAATCATGTCAATTAAAAGAATAATACTAATCAGTTGGTAAGATATTAATGTAATAATAAAAAAAAATACTTCATTGTCCCTCCAAAGATTATATCCTTTTTGAATACAGGTGCATCTGAAGACATATTTTACCCATTTAAATGGTGCTGTGGATCTTCTTTACATAGTGAAATAATAAACCTATACCTCTGTAATTTTTGTCCCACTCAGTAGAAACTCGGTAAATAAGAAGATGCACAGTAGGTGGGGGTTTTACTGTAGCAGGGAATGGATAATAATGCATCTTGTCTGAACAATATAGTTGTGTCACTTGATCCTTAGGCCGCTGGACTTGCTTGAAGATCTTGAAGAAATTTCACCTCTACTCTGAAAGGCTTCTTCAGTTCTTCGGAGGAGAGGTGAAACATCTTCAAGTAACTGTGTGTGCGCATCTGTGTGTGTGCATCTGTGTGTGTGTGTGTGTGTGTGTGTGTGTGTGTGTGCATCTGTGTGTGTGTGTGTGTGCGTGTGCGTGTGTGTGTGTGTGTGTGTGCATCTGTGTGTGTGTGCATCTGTGTGTGTGTGTGTGTGTGTGTGTGCGCATCTGTGTGTGTGCATCTGTGTGTGTGTGTGTGTGTGTGTGTGTGTGTGCATCTGTGTGTGTGTGCGTGTGCGTGTGTGTGTGCGTGTGTGTGTGTGTGTGTGTGTGTGCGCATCTGTGTGTGTGCATCTGTGTGTGTGTGCATCTGTGTGTGTGTGTGTGTGTGCGTGTGTGTGTGCGTGTGTGTGTGCGCGTGTGTGTGTGTGTGAAAGAATAATGAGGCTTAAGTGGATACATGTGTTTTAATGAGCTTTGTTGATAAATGAGTCAAACCCACTGAAAGTAGTTTCCTTGTCTGCATTATGACACAATGTAAAACACCTATTAAACGTAATCAAAAGTACATCATGTGACCTTTTTAATTGTTAGAAGTTCAGGATAAATCAGCTTTGACAGAATAGTCCATCTGAAAGCTCTTCTCCCTTTTAAAAGAACAGGAATGTGTCTGACTTTATGTGTAACACACCCCAGTCCAAGCAGTGTGATGGTGTTCTCTAACAATGCCTTCTCCGTTGTAGGTCTGTTTGGTGTTTCCAAGCTCAGCAGTACTCTAGCTACAGTCAGTGCACCGCAAAAATCACTCACCAGTGCTTTTGTCAAAACAAACACTCCAGCAACCAGTGATGCAGTCAGAGGCCATGCTTAATGATACGCCTTTTTTGGATGTTTTAGCAGAGATCCTCCTCTCTTACGCAGTTCCAGTTGTTTTAAAGCTGGCAGTTTTGGCGAAAACTTCCTGCAGTCTTAATCATGACTACCTGTCTCTTGTCTAATGCAGAAGAAAGCCACGACTATCCAGGACAGCTCATTTAGCTGTTCCAAATTTGCTATTAAAACGGCAACAACAACAAGCCCATAGGTGAACCATCAATTCTTAAATCAATCCTCAGTGGTAAATTTGGAATATTACATCTGAACTTAGAAGAGTAGAACATGTGCCTTAGGTCTCCAAACACCTTACTCACACACACACACACACACACACACACATTCACCCACCCACCTACACTGGTTTCAAGTACATTGTACATTTAGTTAGTTAGTTAGTTAGTTAGTTTCATTTATTGTCCACGGTGTGGAAATTTGGTGTTATCGTGAGATGTCGGACTGATAGTGACTTCCCTTAATGGTAACTTCTGTTCTAAAAGAATCACAGACTTTATTAAATTGGCGTGGTGCAAGCACATTTTGTCTAAGAGTTAATGAGTTTCTACACAGGGCCTTTTGGGAGCTTCTTTAATAAGAGATGAATATTCCAACAACTTCAACCTACTTCTAGCTAATTATAAGTGAAATAAACACGTTATAGAAAAAGGTGCTTCAGCGTATGATCATGCAGCATATTATAGGATTTCTCTCTATAAGGTTTCAGCCAAAGAACAAAAGTTGTGATATAAATCCAGCAATCATAAACCCATTTTTATGAGCCGTCATAGACGTTCCCTCCTGCAAAAAAAGCAATATTGTCTCACTTATATGATACATGACAAATAAACAGGTAACCAACCATCTGTTTATTTAATATGTGCATTTTAAGTTGTTTTTAATGTTGATCAATGTGTGATTTGTCATTTAAAATGATTTATGGGCTTCCCAGTGTCATAATTAAAGACTTGGAAATCACTTCATAGTTCATTGCAAGTTAATTCTAATATGTGCACATCTTGTTGGAAGCAGCTTGTCCTTGTGTGCAGAATAAATAACGAAATGGAAAAAAACTAAAATTAACAACGTGCTCTGTATGTAAGCGATGATATAAATCATCAAAGCTACCATCCAGAAATCTTAAAAAGCTCCACAAAGAGAAGAGGATGCACAATCCCATGGATTATCAAAACACAAAGACCTCAAGATACATAAAGATATACATTACATCCTCCACCATACACATTTAACACAGAAAACAGAAACACACACGAGTGAAGCAAATGTCATTAAATGTGTATTTTAGCAAATATGAATAAATGTGTCCATGTGTTGGCAAGCCTATGTCATGTTCACCTTTACCTGCTTCCGTCTCCAGGTCAACACAGCCATGCATGAAGCCAAGCTGGTTGAGGAGTGTGATGAGCTGGTGGAGATCATCCGCCAGAGAAAACAGGTCATCGCTGTGAAGATCAAAGAGTCCAAGGTGAAGTATCCCCATCTCTCCTTCATCCTCCTCTGGTTTCAGGTTTAGCATGATAGATAGATAGATAGATAGATAGATAGATAGATAGATAGATAGATAGATAGATAGATAGATAGATAGATAGATAGATAGATAGATACTTTATTGATCCCAAGGGAAATTCAGGAACTTTGAGACTTTGAGAAATTGAGACTTTTTACAACAACCATTTTGATGAAGTTAAACTCATGAAGAATGGCACAGGTCAACTCCTCTTTAATAGATTTAATAGAGCATTAATAGACGGATTGAAAACAAGCTGACAGGCGCATCTGTCTATCCCACTGCATCGAAAAACTCAATCTAGCTAGCAAGTCAGCCGCTGGTTAGCTGGCAGTAAGTAGTTTAAATGTAGACTGAAAATAAAGAGATTCACTGACATTTTTGTTATTATTCTAACCGACACACTCTAAGAAAAAAATGTTGTCAGCTTGCAAACATTGTGTGCTTTTTGGTGCTGGTAGTGTGACAAGAATTTGTGGAACATTTTCTACAGTCAAATTATTCTTTGTACTGCTGCGAGAAACATTGATGGGAGCAGTAAGAGTGAATTTTACAGCAAAACAAGCAGCACAGGTTCCTTCTAACCCAAACAATTATCCTAAATTAGCATATTAGCTCCTTAGAACTGCAGAGAAAAAGAGTGGAAAGATAGCTGAAGAGCCAGTGATGACAGTACTGGACCTTCTATTCGAGTGTGTGTGTGTGTGTGTGTGTGTGTGTGTGTGTGTGTGTGTGTGTGTGTGTGTGTGTGTGTGTGTGTGTGTGTGTGTGTGTGTGTGTGTGTGTGTGTGTGTGTGTGTGTGTGTGTGTGTGTGTGTGTGTGTGTGTGTGTGTGTGTGTGTGTGTGTGTGTGTGTGTGTGTGTGTGTGTGTGTGTGTGTGTGTGTGTGTGTGTGTGTGTGTGTGTGTGTGTGTGTGTGTGTGTGTGTGTGTGTGTGTGTGTGTGTGTGTGTGTGTGCGTGCGTGCGTGTTTCTGGTCTGATGCCTCCCCCTGAGAACGCCTGTTTCAGGACAGAGGTGAGCCCTAATTTTTCCCTCTCAGAGGTGAAGTTTTAGGTATATGTGGAAGGAGCTCTGTTATAGATCAAAGGTGTCCAAACACTCAGCACAAGGTCTGGACAAAATGTGGTGTTTTGGTGTTTTTTTTGACTATGTCAGAGTGTGTCCACACTGATTGCAGACAAAGAGCAAGGCTGCTTCTCCTGAGAGTCTGGCTCTGTAAAAGGCTGTCTGGTAGAGGCTACAGAGTGAAAATACACAAGAGGAAGGCTTGATTGATAGAAGCCTGCAGGTGATGTGTTAATATTGAAGGCTGTTTAAGGGCCAAGAAAGGTAAGGGAAATGTAATTTGAGAATTTCAATTATCACGGGTATAGTAAAATGGATTTTAAGAGCAGAAGAGACCACTAGAGATGGCATAAACACATCTAGTTCCAGGCATTGCAACATCCTCCTGCTCTTTTTTTTTCTTGTTTAGAAACTAAAATACTTAGAAGTAACTCTGCCACAGAGTAACAGGATTATGCAGGCTTGATCAGGATGTGCAGAGCTGTGCAAGGTGCTCCCATCCTCTCTTTCCCTAACCTCCCGCTAACAAGCCCTGTCTGTCTCTAAGGAGGCTCTGCAGTCATGACTAATCTTTCCCTGCCCAAACAAACACACTCTATTGTCATTTTGCTGTGTGAATGTGTGTTGTTATTGTTTGGCTCTGCTTGTCTGCAATTCCTTTCTCCCTATATTCAATCTGTTTTCACTCCTTAAAACATGCATATATATTTGATATGTAGTGAATATTTTAGTGCGTAGTATACAAAGGTTACGGCTGATGTAGTCTAGACTTCATCAGTCAGGTCTGAAATCTCTAAATGCAAAAAGGTACAACATCATATGGAATAATTCTTTACTTACATAGACCATCAACAACTGGTAATGTTGCTGAACAAAAAAATGTGCTGGTTAGCTTAGCATAGTAGAAAGACTGTAAACAGGTGAATTATCTGATTCTGCATAACCAACAAAAACCCCACAGACCAGTACTCCAAAGCTCACAGATTCACAATCCAAATCTTGTTTGTAACATTCGATGACACTTTTCATTTAGAGCTCAATTTGGACAAGTACTGATGGACTGGTATTACTAATCATTTTAGAGCGAAGATTGAATATTGATTGTCATTTTTTCGCACTTGATTAGATACTGTTTACATAAGGTGAGAGACACACGCGCACACACACACACACACACACACACACTCAAAGCCCTGCTATATTGTTCATTATTCTAAGAGAGAAGAGTAATCATCTCTGAAATTGTTATGTGCAGCATAAGTTGCTGAATAATAACCGATCCATTTACACGTGCCTCGCTTCTCCTCTTTGAGTTATTAACAGCCTGAAGGTGGACTTCTAGGCAGCTTCTATGCTTCTTCAAAGGTGCAGTTTTGCCAGCTGAAGGAAGTGATTTCACATTAGATTGTTATTATTGGGGGTTTTTGTTGTCGTTTATTTTCTTTTTTTGTTTTTTTTTTACAAGTTATTAATTAATTGTCACCCAGTGTTTTATTGTGAATTCTTCTCAGCATAATCCAAAATGTCTCGCAGACAATGTTCGTGACTAATCCTGTCAAGGTACTCATCTTTTGGATTGTTCTGTCTTTTTATTGTGAGGCGATTTAAGTGGTTAGTGGTTTCCAGAAGTATGCTTGAATAAGACAATGACATTATCTTTATTGAACTTCTTGGCTTTTTTAAAGTTCAACATAGTTTAAATCGGTCGTTATTGCTGAGCTTCGTTTTAACTTCAAAAAGATGGGGGGGGAGTTGTTTTTTTTACAGCTCACCTTTGGTTGACAGTCTTGAGTCTCAAAAACAGGCTGTTTTTTTTTTTTTTTTCTTCCTATGGAGAGTTTCATCAAACTAAGTTAATTCAAGGAATCTGGATATGAGCCGTAATGAAGATAAATGGATTAACTTAGCTTAAGTAGGAGAATAGAAGGGCTTCCGTTCTGCTGAAATTGAATCAAGCCCTTTGACAAATTACAGTCAGGGAGGATTGCATTACAGAACTCAGTCTGTGTTTACTCTGGCCCCCCTCACTGCCTCTTGATATGCAAAACATAGATTTTATAAAAGACTTAGAGCAGGATAGTACAGGCATTTTCTCCATATCTCATACTGGAATCACTGCACCCTATTTGAAAGTTTTTTTTTCAGGTATATGGTTTGCTGAGTTGTTTTCTTCCCAGAATCAGAGCAGTGCATTGAAACAATTTGGAAGTTATTTTCAATGACGGGAGATGAGCATAACAGATCAATAACAGCAGTGCCTTTGTCTGAGAATTGGGAGACATGATGAAAGACAAAGTATAGCTAAAAATTCCTGCATTGTGGAAGAATGGGCTTTTTGCCTTTGGCTACACCAGAAATATTTGTATTCTGGTAAACTCATGTTGTTTTTGTGTTCTGTTTCTTCGAGGACACATTGAGTCATGTATCCCTTTAAAGTTGACATAGAGGGAAGACGTGTAAATCTGGGTTGAAACACAGCAACATGTTGGTTTTTTGTGTGTGTTTTTCCAGGTGATGAAGCTGCGTAAGTTGGCTCAGCAGATCGCAAACTGTCGCCAGTGTCTGGAACGATCCAGCGCGCTCATCACACAGGCCGAACAGAGCTTGAAGGAGAACGACCACGCCCGCTTCCTCCAGACCGCCCGAAATGTAGCAGAGAGGTGGGTGATGCCAGTGACGCTTTCTCTTTGAATACCTCCAGACACACACTGTTAGGGACTTGGACATACAGCCTTTTTAAAACTGTTTTAGATAATAAAAGTTGAGATTAGAAAATCGTTTGACCTACAAAGCGATCACACATAATGGCTTTTTTTTTTTCCTTTTCAAAATCCCACCTAAGAGAAAGGCTAAATCACAATTAAATCAAACCTTTTGGAGCTTCTGCGATCAATGTCAAACCTCTGTGAAAATTGTCTCCGAGCTTGGCTCTGCAGTTGCTCTTTCCCCCTCAGTTCCTCTGTAATACCTTTATCCCACCCCCCAACACGGGCCAGATACTTTCCAACATTTCCTCTGAAACAGACAGTTAGGCGTTTTTTATACTGAAGTTTTTTTTCATTGCTCGCCCTGGCTGTATATTGAGCCACTGGTTTCTCTTCACTGAGGAGTACAGGTCTTAAGGACTAGTGAGGGTCGGTGCGCCGCTCTGTTACCTTGCCAGCTCTGTGGTTCAGGCCGCTTCCTGCCACAGTTGGCTCACTGATGCTCAGATCAGAAGTAGAAGGCACGTGTTTCCACAAAGCTGTACACACTGTGGAGACAGTCTGTCAGTGTGTGTCTGGCCTGTTGGAATCTGACAGATCTCTGGGTTAATATACAACTGTGGGATTTGTTGTGGAGACGGTTTGGGATTGTCAGACCTCTTTTTGATGTTCTAAATATTTTCTAACATTTTTTTTTTTCTTCTCCTACTTCTCCCGCCCCCCTTCCATTTCTCTGTCTCCTTTTTTTTCCATGGCCATCTTATCCTGCTTTTCTCTTCCCTCTTCACAATTTTCCCCTGTCTTCATCACCTCTCATCTTTTATTGCTGCTCCGCTCTTTTCCTCTGATCACCTCGTCTGACCTCCTGACCTTCCTCGGCTCCCTCAACTCTCCTCCCTTCCGCTGACATTTTCTTCCATGGACCCCGCACCCTTGACCAAATAAAGGGTTGCCATGGCGACGGCCTCCTCCCAGGTACTCATCCCTGACGTCAACCTGAACGAGGCATTTGACAACTTCGCCCTGGACTTTTCCAGAGAGAAGAAAATTTTGGAGGGACTAGATTACCTAACAGGTGAGAGTTGTGCTGTTTTCGCCCAGTCCAGAAGCTCAATCTTCATTCTTTATCTTAAATACTGCTGGTTTAACATGTCACATCCTGTTGTGGTTTCCTTCACATGTAGCTCCAAACCCTCCCTCCATCAGAGACGAGCTGTGCACCGCCTCCCATGACACCATCACTGTCCACTGGACATCTGAGGACGAGTTCAGCGTCACCTCCTACGAGCTGCAGTACACCATCTACACTGGCCAGACTAATTTCATCAGTGAGATATAAACACACGTACACACACTTACTCTTAAACACAGACAAAGCTATGGTTTGTCCTCATGGTAATACAGATAAGGCATCATTATGTAGGTCTAAAAGTGAGCACAGTTGTTTTCAAACAAAGGTAAGCCAAGAGGGATAAGATCATCACATATTTTATTCCAAATGTTTGATAGGGAGCTGTACAAAGAATGAATGCTATGTTCATTCATTAGTTAATCAAATGCGGTCTTGAAGAATGTATTGCTAAACACCAGCATGGTATCTTTAACTTGGATACTTTGATAGGAAGAAATAAAACAATTATCTTTATAGAAATGGACAGTTACATTCAAAGACAATAAAACACAATGTTGCTGATTTTAAGACATTCAAAGATGTTGCTGCTTGCGTGGCTGTAAATGAGTGGTAGCTTATGATTTCTTAGATTTTGCTGAACTGATGTTGCTGTGACAGTTCTCTGACTTTTATCATGATAAATATACTTTTGAATGCAACATCTCAGCAAGTCTAGCAGTTATGGTCAAAATGATTGTGTCTTTGTAAAAGTTTATATCCGTTTTTATTTAAGGGCTTTTTGCCTTTTTTTTGATAGGACATTGTGGACAAGCTGCTTGGACCATAGTCTCTGTACATGACTCACAACATAACCGCGAGGCCATCTGCTCCCTTGAAAGTCACAGACTTGTTTTTTGAAGGGTTAGTGAAGTAAAGGATGTACGCATTCATACGAATAATGTAGAGTAGAGTCTTTATATTTTTAACAGTAATAGACATATCTAGCTGCATACACGGATCCACAAAGCTGGGAGTAACACAATAGTCCCACAGATTTCTCTGCACTTACAAAAAGAAATAAATTGGGGCACCACAAATACTTTCTGTATTGCTCAGTCTTATTTTCATAAGTTTAATATTTGATGCAAACCCTTTTGCATAACCTAGATTTTCTGTCCAGCTTTAGTCTTTGTTGTTTTCCATGCGTTTTTCTAATCAAGAGATCGAGCTGAGTTATTGAGAACACTTATTATAAAAATAGGCCACACAATGCAGATCACAGTCAGATGCTTGTGAGAGTTTCTCTGTTTTGTGTCTTTTACTCGTTTAAGCCAAATGAAAGCTGCAGCTCTCGAGAGAAAGTGAAATCTCTACTGCCCTCGTTTCTATCTGAAACAAAAGTACAACATTTTTTGCAACACATAGGTCTGCCCTTACACGACCATTTATTTGTAAACCTTTTCGATACGATGACACCACAACCTGGCTATCTATATGTAGCCTGTTTGGGTTTCTAAAGACTAAAGGGAATGAGACTCCAAACATGACTGAGAATTTTAGGTCAACTCAACAACTATCGACACAGAAGTCTTGATATATATTTGCCATTTTTGATTTCTTAAAAAAAAAAAAAAGTTAAATCACTCTCACAGTTGAATCCAAAATTCCACTACTTGTTTTGTTATCTTTGTAAAAAATGCTGAAGGCGTTATCTTAACTAAAAGTAGACGACACATGAATGTACAAAAGAAAAAAAAAAACATTTAGGTAGTAGTAATGAGTCCCCCTTTCTTAAATTGTAGCTAAATTCAAACTGATTTCAAATTCCGGAGACATGATTTACACATCTGGGCCCCATTTGCGTCACACAGCCAATTGTCTACACAAATAAAGGAACAAGAAAAAAACACACTGGAGGAGGAGGAGGGAAGGAACAGGTGAAAATCAGAATACATCAATGGGACATAAGGGAGCTGAAGATGAGCACTTACCACTGATGTCAGCATGAAACTTTTAATGTACATCATTGTGTATATTCGAGCTTGTACACACGTCCCTGTACCTCTCTACCTTCCCCTTCCCTCGTTGATCTTTTCATCTTCCTCACTCCTCTCCCCTGAGCAGTCTGACATTTCTCTGTTTAAACTGAGCAACTCTAGTGCCCCAGACATTTGAAACATCAGGATAGATTTCAGCTGTTAGTCTGAGTGACTCAGATATTCAGCCGAGTGCTGCCACATAGTCCTCTGAGATTCACAGGAGAAACGGAGAAAAAGAGAAACCCATTTAGGCTGCCATGCCACTTGAGTTTTTACCATTGCATTTCCCTCTGACTTTTCAAGTGGCTAAATGTTCCCACTTGAGTGCAATCCAGTCCCTCTCTCTCTCTCTCTCTCTCTCTCTCTCTCTCTCTCTCTCTCTCTCTCTCTCTCTCTCTCTCTCTCTCTCTCTCTCTCTCTCTCTCTCTCTCTCTCTCTCTCTCTCTCTCTCTCTCTCTCTCTCTCTCTCTCTCTCACCTCTTTCACAGACTTGGCAAGCCTTTCCTTGTTGATGGAGGGAAAGGCTGCCGGGTCTTTTGAACCCTGCCACTGCAGGATCATCCAAGCTTAGCAGCAGAAAATGGAATCTCCAGTGGAAAAAAAACACCAAAAAAAAAAAACTTAGAAAAAACACAAAGAGAGTAGAAAAGAAAAATATGACAGCGTGTTGCGTCGCCTTCACTGTAAATGAGTGGGTGCTACATGTGGTACTTTGCTAGGTGCAAAAGTCTTGTGTTGTGGACTCGTTTATTTGCTAGAAAGCATCAGCAACAACTATCCACGTATGTCGTGCATCGTCTCCTCTGTCAATATTTGTTTTTCTTTGCACAGAAAAGTCTGATCACATGCATCTAATCAGCAACCTCGGTTGTTGAAAAATGAAGCCGATGCAGAAGTGTAAAATCCTGCTTTCTGTCAAGTGTGTCTGCTTGAGGCTGGCCGCATCAGCACCAGAAGTCACAGAAAAAAAAACAGCTTTTTACAGCAGAAATAAATAAAATAAAATATATATAGCAGCTTGTTTGCATTACACTTGAGAGACTACAGTATTGTAAAGTGCTATAGTTTCTCCATCATGGCCTCCAGTCAAAAGTCACTACTCTACCATTTTTGGCTGCACAACCATTTGTGGTTTTTTTTCGTTTCCTCATGGCCTATGGCTATCATATTTATAACAGCTACCCTATAAAACTAACAAGGCGTAGAAGCCAAACAGCCTCCACACTCATTTGTTTTCCTTTACTGTCTCTGTCTGGACTCAGAGAAGTCTAAACCTCCCGCTCCCACCTCCGCATGATTTTAAACTTTTTTTTTTATCATTTCTGTTGTCGTGCATACATTTCCCTGAGAGCTCTGCAAGTTGAACAAACATCTACATGTTGATTTCAGCTGTGGGTCAGCTTGTGAGTGAAATGTGAATTTGATTTTAAGAGAGCAGGATCCATAGTCACTGTTACAGTTTCTTTAAATCTCTCTCTCTTGTGGCCTGATGGTTAGTGCACCCCCCCCCCCCCCCCCCCCCCGGCCGTAGCTCCTTCCCTATATGTCATTCCCTTCCATCCCCTATTTCTGACTATGTCCTGTCTTGAGAATGGGAACATCGAAGACCCAAAAATAAACCCCCTAAAAACATCTCTCTCTTGCTCGCACGTTGGGGCATCTTTCACAAAAAGCGCAGGATTAGTTAGTTGACATGATGAGGCTTTTGTATTGTATTGCATCATCAAAGAAAAACCTTTCTTCCTTTTCCAGGTTACTTTGAGTTTCCTTTTTTTTATTATTATTTTGTCTTTCACACGCAGACACACAAACACACTTAATACCTGGTTTGACACAAGCTGATATATTTTCTGTTTCCCTTTCTTTCTTTCCACATTCAGTCCCCCAATTCACATGTTTGCGTCACAATGCTCTACAAAGCAGCTTTGCTACTGTCAGAAAACTCTCTCTTTTCAGCGGCGGAAGTACCGATGGAATATTTCTGTGTACTGACCTAATTTGATTTAGCTAAAAGGGAAGAGGAGCTATGAAGATCAAAAGCTTTAAAAATGGAAAGCAGTGTGAAGTCCTTCTCACTTGTCTTTCCCCTGTTCCTCTTCTTGAAAGCCAAAACAACACTGCAGCCTCCCTATTTTCTCTTTAAAGGGCTCAGGCGACAGGTGGGAGGTGTAGTTCTGGAGACAACAAGGGAGACCCGTTGTAGTTTAACAGCATGCTTACTTTTTGTGAGGAAAGCATTGATTGTTGAATTTCATCGTAGAAGATCGATGCTTGTAAAACAAAACGCGTCTACATTCCCACCACCTACATCCTCTCTGAGCTTAAAGGCACATAAACTCTCTCCGCCATTTCTTTTGTTGTCTTCAAAAGCCCGTGAATCGAAGTAGATGTGTGTAGCCTTGACTCTAACTTTAACAGTCCTCCCCCCTCATTCATTCTTAACGCTGCCTCACTTTTAAAGGCCGTATTTGCGTCTTGTGAAGTATTTATATTTACAAGCAGACTCCCAGACATTACTTATGCATGCCGTTGCCATCTTGTTTAATAATTCACCACGCATCCTCACCAGAAGGGACAGGGCAGGCATGGCCCTGAGAGCTCCTCTCCTCCTTGTTCCCCTTTCTATCTGTAAGAGGTGGGGGGGAAGAAAAACAAAACAATAAAAAGGATTGTTGTTTCACCTTCAGCTCTACAAATATCAACCTCAACTGTAGTGCTGCTGAACAAGAAGGCTTTGTTCGTTTTGGCAAATGTTTTATATGAATGTGATGGGAATTTTTTAGGTGGGGGAAAGAAAAAAAAATGTAGGCATGGCGGTCAGTGGCTCTGCCTCACAAAACCATATTTCTGTCTGGTGTTGTGCTGGCACATCACAGCGGGAATAATCAATGTGTTTATGAAGTTCAAGGTTTATCTAACAGGGTATAAAAGCTCATTAAAATTCATTGCGTTGTTCCGCAAACGAGCGTATTTACTGCGGCTGGAGAGGCTCCAAACTCTGCTACAAAGGATTTTAATCAGCTCTATTCACCTGTCCTCCATGACAACACCACTAAAATGTGTGAAAAACACAGCCAGTGTAGGAAGTGAGACATTTCACACTGTCTGTTTATTTCACACATCAACTCGAAGCATAAGTTCGCTACACGTATACAGTGCCGTAGCACACTAAGCTGTGAGTCTTTTTAATATATCATTCATGTACAGGTGTTCTCCACAAAAGCTTCATCAACAACTCAGCCATTCAAACTTCTCCGCCTTAGCAGCACTTTCTAAAACACATGTGGTGGGTCAGTGGAGGCAAAAAAAAAACCTGTCAATTTATTCCCTTTATTTAACATAACAGTCGAGGTTAAACGAGCAGCTCATTGTAGTCAATCCCTGTTTCTGAGCTGAGGTTTCCTCCACATCCTTCACCCTCCGCTGTAGCTGAAGGGCGAAGGAGACTTGAGTTCAGGAGCATGGGGGCTTCCTGTCGAGCCCACCCAGCCATCACTAACATTCTGCTAGAAGTCTCTGTGAATCAAAGACACACACCTACCGAGGTCATGTTGGTGTTGCCCATGCTGCTGTACATTTGAACATGAAAGGCTATCACCCTCTTTTTGCCCTCGGGCGTTTACTACAGACGTTCACTTGTCTTATTTTGTGAGCACCTTGTTCTTAATGGTTTATAGATTTAGCTTAGTGAACACACAGTATAGCCGCAGGGGAGTACGCCATGGTAAAGTTGATGGAAAGGAAATGGGATGGATCAGTGTGTACACATAAATGTTGCATAGCATCGAGGATGATCGCTTGGGTTTTAACTCTGACATGACTCACCCAAGGTTTGAAGAAAAAACAACTCCTCAGGTCAGGTTTTTTTTGGGGGGGCGGGGGTTGCAATTTTTTTCCACATTTGCTCTTTTCGCAGCCGGAGTCAGAATAGCCCAACATATTCTAAAAAACATTAACAGAGCTTGGTAACTCATGCGTTGTGTGTCTTCTCGTGTGTTCTTCCAGGTTTGTACAACTCGGCTGACAGCTGGATGATCGTACCGAACATCAAGCAGAACCACTACACGGTGCACGGCCTTCAGAGTGGCACCCGTTACATCTTTTTTGTCAAGGCGATCAACCAGGCAGGAAGCCGCAACAGCGAGCCGGCTCGCCTCAAAACTAACAGTAAGTGAAGGATCTTGCGACGCTTCTGCCTGCTTTTCTGTAAAGATTTAAAAGAGAAAGATCTCTTTTTTTCTTCTTTAATTCAACACCCGCCACTGAAAACCTCTGCTCATGCTCCATGAAAACTTCACTGACTATGTTAAAGCTCGAAGTACATCAGGTTCAACTTTCACAAGCGTATCATTGTGAACCATTAGTGTCAGAAAATGATGATAGCATGGTCTAGAACACACTTCCTTTTTAAAAACGAGTCGTCTCCAGATATACTTCAGACATTTCATCCGATGACAGTAGTCATAGTATGGCATTAATCCCCTTAGCCGCTGTGCCTTTGTTAACAGAGTTTGAGTTCATTCTTCATAATAGCTCAAACTTGCCTGCCTTGAATTGATGAAATGATTTGCAATTATAAGTAATCTTTAAAGTGTTTTGCCGTTTGATATATAAGTAAGTTTTAATTTTGCTTCACATTTCGTGGTCCAACACAATACAAAAAATGGCGTCATACACTGACACAGAATGACACGGTGAGATGGTGGGTCAATACCAGCTGGCACAAAAGATGATCTGCATCTATTTTTGTTACATAAAGACTAAACCTCTTCCCTCATGGATTCATCTGAATGAAGTTTAGTTTCCTTCAAGCACCCTTTGCCCAATAACCTCATTACTGCTGTGCGATGTCTTGATCTAACAAGCTGCAGGGCGAAGACGCCTTCCCTTAAAAAAAAATAGAACATTCCTTATGTCTTCCTCACCTTTATTTTGAGGCAGGACTGTTCACACCGGTGAGCAATCCACCAAGAACTGGTCTTGTTTCCACCCTGAATACGCTTTCATTCACAGTCTCATGGGTGTATTGAATAACATGTCATGACACGTGACTTCCTCAAACACTGATTGAATTCGTAAAAGTGATAAGGGTGTTAAAAAGCACACAGCCATAAACAGGACCCAGTGAGGGCTGAGGCCTTACTGGGCGGGTCCGTTAAACCAACCATCTGAGATCCTGCAGTACATTACATTTTTAAACAAGACATGAGCCTGTGTGCAAGAACATGTGGCATGCAGTTAAAAGCAGAATAAAAGTCCATAAAGAGACACCTTAGTTTTTATTCCCCTCAGTCGAAGATTCCAGCAGCTGTGATGTCCTGTACTCCCTTCATGACACTCTAGACAAACTGTACAACATGGCATAACTTGTTTAATGTGTTCATGACAAGAGAGTTAACCATTTAATGTCCTTTGATTTATTTTCTCACTTTGCATCAGAGGAGTCTATTATACATGCTTCATGCTGGCCAAGATGGACACAAAAATATTATAAAAAACTAGCATCTGTGGGGTCGCCGGTGGCGCAGCGGCAGTGCGCGCGACCCCACGTATTGAGGCTCAGTCCTTGCGCGCGGGCGGCCCGGGTTCGCGTCCTGCCTGTGGCCCATTTCCCGCATATCTCTCCCCACTCTCTCTCCCCCTTTCCGACTCTATCCACTGTCCTCCCTCTATAATAAAGGCAAAAAAGGCCAAAAACAAATCTTTAAAAAAAAAATTTAAAAAAAAAACTAGCATCTGTTGTTTCACAAACTGTATTGTTGGCCTCTTCCATCAAGACCTGGGCTTTCCTTCTCTGTTAAACATCCAGGACATTTACTCACACTCACTTCATTCACTTTAATCTACAGCCTGCAGGCTTGGTTCTAAAATTAGAAAACTCATCACTGAAATCACAGTTTTCAAATGGGAAGCAGAATGGGTTTAACACTCCTGCTGAATCAGCACAATACTCGGATAAAATACTCGTCCAAGCTTTTTTTTATTTTCATCCAAACCACAAAATGAGATCTTAAAACTATACGCAAGTAATCTTTGTTCATCTCACCCTCCACTTTTATTATATACCTTTATGACGTTTACTTTATCTGTGTTTTTATAAGTGGTGTGTTCTGTTTTGAAGTCAATGTATTCAATGATATACTTCTCTGATTATTTCTAGATGTCTTCATTTTATTCCTGCCTTTTCTCCTTAAAGTGTTATTCTTTAATGTTAAATCTTGGCTTGGCCTTGCACTCCATTTTTGTGTTCTTGATTCTTCTCTTAATAATAAACATTAAAAGAAAGAAAGAAAGAAAGAAAGAAAGAAAGACACAGCATCATAGTTCCATAAAGACGAGGCATTATTAATGCACAAGAGAATAGAAGGACAATGTGATCGTCTCTGCTGAGCAAGATCAGTCTACTCTGTGGCACTGAATAATCCGCACCAAGATCTCATGCACAGCTGTGGCATACAAAGGGTTAAAACCTTGCTAATAATAATAGTTTAGGCTGAGTCTCGAGGGGACCCAATATAAATTTGAAATCGGCCTTAAATCACAGCGGCAGTGCAGTGAAGATGAAACAAGGCTGATACGTCAGCTCCTCTTAGCTGCTGTCAGGAGTCAGGCTGTGGCATTTAGGATTAAGTGTAATCTGGATACACTGTGAAAAAAAAAAGGGTGGGGAACTGCAGTCATCAGGGAACGATCTTGTCACTTACGCAAACATACACCCTCCCTCTCTCACTCGATTGTTGCCCTTGCTTTCCCTGTATGCAGAAGAATCTGAAACCTGACTGAAGTGTTAGGGATTGACAAACCCACACCAGTTTGACCCTGTGGATTGTTCCATCCATCCCTTCTCTTTACCGCTTTTCCCGTTCGGGGTGGAGCCGATTCAAGCTGTCATTGGGTGACAGGCTGTCAGGCGGGGTTCACCCTGGAGGGTTTGTCATTCAATCACAGTGCAGACATATACAGGCATACAAGCCGACATAACCACATTCACACCTACAGCTGCAATTTTATAGTCACCAATTAATGTTACAAGCACGTCTATGGACTGTGGTAGGAGGCCGGGGTTTCCTAGAGAGAACCCAGGCATGCACAGGGGAGATCATGCAAACTCCACACAGGGAGGCCCTGTCCAACAGGGATTCAAACCATGCACCGTGTGTTTTGCTCTTTGTAATTATTTACGTAATTTGTCCTCTTCTAATAATAATAATAATAATAATAATAATAATTCAATCCTGTTTGCAACAGCCTAGAGACTAATGCAAGAACAGAAAAAATGCAACTATTATATGAGTTTGCATTGGGGACGGTATCTTTAATCATGCCTATGCAGCAATTTACAATACTGCATTATAGCTCTTCCCTACAGCTGGAAGCTGTTTGCAGTGTTAAAGCTTTAATAACCATGTGCACAGCTAACTCAGCTTAAAACAGCAGCAAAACACAGGAAGTGATCAGCAAGTGGACACAAAATAGCATTTAGTTGCCAAAAAGTTATATACTATGTTGAGACGAAACAGGGCTGCAAGTGAGTGTATTTTACTTACACACACAATGAGGACACAAAAGGACAAAAATATTTCTTAACTTCATATTTTAGTAACTACCATTTTCTTACAAGTTCCTCAAATCCCCCATAAAGCTTTAGAAGAATTCCCAGTTTCTGCCTTTAAGTTTAATTGCAGGTTTAATAATAAAAACCTGTTCAGCTGCTGATTCAAATATAATGTGAAACTAATTGGACACAAGGGCCTTTGCATCCGGCCTCCTTTTTATGTGCATATTGCCAATTAAACATATTTTATAGCTGGTAGTGTGAAACTTAAAACAACTTGCCAACCTCTCCAACTATTCACCTGTCCTGCCCCTATTTGATTCCACCTTCTGCTACTTTAAAGTCCTCCCTTTCTTCATCAAGCATCAGCAGGCCCTCTCCTCTGAATCTGTGACCTCACTGCCCCCCCCCCCCCCCCCCCCCCCCCAAACCCACCTACCAGTCGCCATCTTCCAGACTCTCTCTGCCTGTGGGACTCGGAGCATGGCGGTGCGTTAACTCTTTTCTTGTGGCATTAGGGTGGATTACTGCCTCAGCGTGATGCTGGCACGACAAATAGCCGGGGAGCGTTGGGAGGTGAAGTGCCGGGTATCTAAGGCTGGCAGTCAGCTCGCTGTCACTGAGGCTCAGGACTCTTACTGGGCCAAAAAAAATAATAATAATAACACTGAGCAGCACTTCAATTTATAATGTCCTCCCCTGACACAGATAAGTAGAATGAGTGTTTAAAGGTGTTTGTCATTGTCAGTCTGCACTTCTGTATTGTCTCTCACTTTGTCTCACACAAGCGTTTCGGATTTTTTTATCAAAAGTTGCCGCTCATGAAACAGGCAAGGGGAGTCCTGTCCTGTACCCACTACCTTCCATGGTATGCAGCATAGTATTAGCACAACACAGTATACTGTATGGTGTCCAGTTTATCTGTTGCACAGTAAAACATGATTCTCCTCCCTCCACTTCACATTCACTTTCTCTTATTCCTCCTCTCCTCTGAAAGGCAGTCCTATCGAGGGGGACAGCTAGTCCACCCACAGCCACGTTTGTTTGAGTTTCTAAGCTCGTGATTGGCAACCAGCATATTTCTATGATGGAAAAGTTGTGACCTGCCTTCAAAGAACCAAAAAAAAAAAAACACATCAATATTTGTGTTGATGATGGCAGGGGTTTTTTTTGTTTGTTTTTTTCATCATGGCACCCGCATCATGTGTGTTTGTGTGCGTCTGTCCCTCTCTCTTTCTCTTATCTCCCCCTCTCTCTCCTCCCTCTTTGCTCAGAGGAATTGTAAAGCCGAGCTGTGCTGTTGGATTAAAGTGGGTCACAACTAAACTGATCACAAAATATCTCACTTTGACAGGCTTATTAGGTTCCTCTTTAGACTCTGCTGCGCGTACGAGCGCTAGTAGCAATCTTCTGAGCCCGGAACCACAACTTCTTTCCTTCCTCTTGAAGTCTCTCTTTCTGTCTGTGGCTGGATTGTAGGGTTTAGCTGTCACTTTTCTTTTTTTTTCTAAGATGAGAGGCACTGCAGGCTTTTAGCCTAAGCTCATCATATTTCAGGCAAAGCAAAAGAATGCTGTGACAAGTTGAACAGATACTTGGAAGACGTGCATCACAGCCCTGTCTGCTGGAGAGAGTCTCAAGTAAACTTTAAAAAAATGCTGCACTGTATATATGTTAAACAAATTCGAATTCAACCAACTGTTCAAATGTGCTCGAGAACATGCAGTGCAGCAGTTTTAGGGTTTCAGTTTGTAAGGGTTTTTTTTTCTTTATTCAGGAGATTATGAAGTTTTTGTTGTCGAGGACGAGATATTGAAAACAGAGGGTTCAATACTTGAACCTAGAGAATCTTATTAAACATTTTCAGCTTACAAAAACTAAAAGCGTTGACTCAGGTTTACTTTCCTGAAGTTGGAGCAGCATTGTAAAAGTCTGTTACTCTTATAGAACGTATTTCCTTGGCCTCAAACCCTCCATGTTTCATGTCCCTCTGTATCTCCTCTCTTGGCACTCTATCCTCTGTTACCCCCCGGCTACAGCATATGATCACTTCCTCTGGTGGCCTTTGTTCAATCTTCATGCCATCTGTCAATTCATCCCAGAAGTCAGATTTGTCATCAAAAGTTGCCAAAACTTTCGAGGACAAGCCAGACAGCCTCTCTCTCATCCCACACAGACGTAGACAAAGCCCAACAATGCATAGTCATGATGAGCATCTACGTTTATATGTGTAAGAGAGGGTCAGAGAAAGAAATAAGAAGAAACAATGGATGCTGCAACACACTAACTTCTGTGACTTCTGAGGTACTCCCTACAGGAAGACACCTTGAAGATCAAAACTGTAAATGACAAACAAATACAGATATTTATATTGAGTTGATTCAATTTCCTAAAAAAAGAGAGAAAAAATCAAATAACACTGATGTTCAGTTTATGTTTGTAAAGGTACTGCTTGTAAAATAGTGTGAAAAGGTGATGTATTCCATTACCGTGACCTACGGCCTTAAAGGAGAATTCTGTCAAATCTTCCATATAAATGTTTATTCTTCTTTCTAGGAGGACTCCACATTTATGTAAGATCAGCTGAAAGTTTTTATTTTTCATAAATGGTGCAAGACATGTGGAAATGGACAGGGTAATACAGAGAGACAATAAACGGCACACAAATAATCAGCTCAGCCTGACGATGTAACCTAAAATCCAAGCTTGGCTCGATGCTTCATTTGCTTAGCTGCTAACATGACACGTCAATCTCCAATCAGAACGTCAACTGTCAAGTGAAAATGCAGACTTCTGGTTTTACATGAAAGATGTGTTATCGAAGAGGATATTTACGGCTCTGCTGCATCTTGATCCGTTACTGTATGTTCTCTTTGACCCACAGTGTTATACTGTAGGAGTGCAGAGCTAAATCAATGCATTCCTCTTATAATGGTTTCACACCTCGGCTGCTAACCTGTCTCACGCGATTCCATAGGCCCGAGACAGATAGATTTTGACAACACTTAAAGTCATGTTGTGAAGTTTTAAAGCTTTCACAGGCTTTTAAGGTCACTCAGATGAAACCACTCATGGAGCCTTGAGTGGCTCAGAGTGAACGGCGACACATATACCGCAGAAGTATCACTGCGCTGTTAGATGGCCACAGCTAACACGTGAAGTGCCTCACAGCTTCTTAAAGCACATATGAATTAAGAATGACACAGAAGAAGAAGGCAGTTCAAAGAGCTAGTGCATGCATGTGACCACATTTCTACGCATTTGTCCTCTAAAGTCAAGGGGGAAGAAGCAACAAAGAGACAGTGTGCAAGGGAAAGTATGAAAGCAGATAAAAGGTGACAGATTGAGAGTGAGAGGAAGTGTGTAGAGCGGAAGAAGCAGACAGCGAATAGCTCTTTGCAGGGATGAGTGTCTGCAGACATGAGTGCCCTCAATCCACTGCTTTTTACCCATTAATACAGTCCAGGCCTGAGCCAAGCACAGATGGGTCAGTCCAGTTACAATTTATAAATGTTAAGTCAATACAAGGTACATTATAAAATACAGGGCAAATACATTTGTTTTATATCACTGTGCAGGTTTGTGGAAAGGTTGCTCTCTCACAGGCTTGAGATGTTTATAGTATTCTTGACTTTTTTTTTTTCCAGCATGAAAAACAAGAATAATGAAGCTGATCTAATTAATTGAAATTCCTGCGTATTACTTAAACATTTGAAAGTCAAAGCCATATCTTCTGGCTGACAACATAATAATCATTGTATTTGTGTTTTAAAGCGCTGTGTTTTTAGGCATTGATGAGCATGCAATTGAATTAAGGTTGCATCTGAGTTTGGTCATTAATTATTAGACTGGCAGCCGACAGAAGAAGAACCCGCCTTTATCTATTCAGCTTTTATAGACTTTGGCCTATTTATGCTTTTAATTAGCTGTCTGTGTCGGTAATGAATTCACACCAACAGGAAGCAAAGCTGCAGTGGAAGAGGGAAGCAGTTTGTTATTTCAGGACGGAGAGAAAGGTTCATATTTACACTGAGGGGTAACAGCAGCTTATGTAGGCCACATTTTACAGTGGTCTTACCGTCTTTGTGCTTAGTATTCAGGACTGCAGCCCTGTGACTTCAGGTCCAGTCAGAGGAAACAGGCTGAACTGTTCATAGTGTCGGATTTGATTGCGAGCGCAGGTGGAAGTCAACTACAAAATGTGATTTTCTCAGATATAAATTCAGAACATGTACCCGGGCCAAGAACAACTTATTCTAACTTTTTTTAGTTTCTGGAGCATTTGAAAAAGAGGCAAACTCTAGTTAAATCTCAGTTTCAAAATAGCTCTCTCCACCCTCTGGGTCTTCTACATTAACTAGCTTCACTCAGTCCAGCACTCTGCCTTGACATTTGCACCCATCCCAGCATGAAGCCTCTTAAAATCTACATCCACTTCAGTCACTTTCTGGAGCACAGCTGCAGGATGGTGGGAAGAAGGAGTATCAACAATGTAAATCCAGGCTTAAATGTGTCTTGCTGTTGTAGCCCTTTTGTTTACAAGCGAGGAATGGGCTGTATTTTGAGAGAGCACTTTGTTTGTGTCCAAACAAAAGCTAATTGGATTGCGTACCGGCCTCCTTTAGGCAGCTGCTGTGCTGAAAATCAAACACTGGACTATTGACTTTATTATCTTTGTCAGTCTGTTGGGAGACTATTCCTGGTGTCCATGTGGTGTGTAAGAAGCAGGTCGCCATCAAGCACCCCAAGAGTGTGTATTTGTGTTTGTGTGTGCAGGTGTTTAAATCTTAAGATCCATGACCCTGTGCTAAGTAAGATGCTAACATACAGGCTGAAAATATCTCATGTCAAGGTGCCCCAGGGGTACATGTATCGCTTTGTCAACTGTTTAAGGACCTGCAATAATATTTACCCAGCATGCATCTGTGATGACAGGCCTCATGCTTCTAGGCAGCCCCTGAAGTAAACAGTAGGAGGTGGTGAAGAGACAAGAGGAGAGACGATGTAGGGAGAAGAAGAAAGAGAGGTGAAGAGGATGTTAGAAGAGTTTCCCTGTCGGAAAAGTGCTACAAGGACACACCCAATGTTAGTCAAAGAACGAAGCCTCGACGTCATCTTTTTGTTATCGTGTCGATTGAAAGCCCCTGGCAGCATTATTTACATACTGTGTGTTTAAAGTGTTTTTTTATTTTTTTTTATGGGGGGGGGGGGGGGGGGGGGGGGTTTATGCCTTTTTATTTGAAGACAGGACAATGGATAAAGACAGAAATTGGCAACAGGCAGTTTTGGGTCTTGAAAGTTTTAAGAGACTGCTGACACATTGTCTACTCTGCTTTCCATGTGATTGACTGATGAGATATTCAGAAGGAAGTAGAAATTGTAGAAATTCTGCTCTCCACATGTTTCATTTTTGACATTGTCTCAGGTCTTATATAAAGCCATCTGAGCTAATGCCATTGAACTTCCAGCTGACCAGTCTGCATCATGCACATTAGACCAAAGTCAGTGTGCTGTGTGTTGGTTGAGGACTAGCATCATTAAAGAAGCAGCATCGTTTTAATGAGTGCATGCATTTTAAACACATGACCTACAGAACTCATGGTGACTGCTGCTGTAAAGACGGAGGGAAAGTCAAGGCATCCAGTAGCTGTAAAAGACATGTAGGACACAAGACATTAGTTACATTAAACAGTAAACAACAAGCAACCACTGACCCTCTCACTTCCATATATAATAAACACGAAACAAGGTGAAGCCCCCCTATAGGACTAAGAAAAAACAAATTACAAATTAAACCGTTGCAATTAAAAATAGACTTATACTTACATAAAGAAATGTACATAAGCTGTGCAGGAAAAGATATGCTCAATTTAAAAGACACCTCTCAACAGTTAAGAAACCAAGTAGACTCTGTTGACTCTCTTGAGTTCATTAAAGGGTGAAGCTGGAGAAGATCAGTCACGCCTGTCTGTTTGTCTTTGCTCTACACCACAGCACAACATTTCTTTAAAAAATTAGGGGGGAAAAGTGTAAATATGGCCTGTAAGAGGTGAGAGCAGAGGATGGGATACATGAAACACCCCTCATATTCCTGCTGTGCGTTTCCCATCCTCAGCCATGTTACATGATTGATGCAAATGTTTTCTCACCAGTGTATGACATTGTGTAAGTCGGTTAGTGCTGTTGTATAACATACCGCATTACATATAGATCAGTCAATTAGAAGCCATGTAGCATGTAGCCTTGCATTTTAATGACTATGAAAGATTCAAGTTGAACAAAGGTTGAAACCTGCAGGAAAACTAGGGTTGTGTTCGACCTCTGAGAGCTCTCTATCTTTGTCCTTATGCTTCTGTTTCTAGTGCAGTAATTGTTAAGTTAGGCAGTAAAATTGAGCTTTTTTGTTCATTCTCCCTCATTACAGACTGAGCTCAATCTATCCCTCTGCAAGAATGTGAGCCGGGGGAAAAAGGATTGTGAGGGAAATTGACTGAATTGAAATAAAGTCAATTATCCAGATTCTATCCCACTGCAAGTATTTCAACTATGTCTTGATGAAATCATGTCAGAATGTAATAGTTTATATAAATACTCTCCCAACGGTATCCCCTTTATTTCCTACCTCTTTTATTTCCTTAAAACGGTTTAGCTTTTATGTTCTACAAGTTTCCATTTAAGATGTTCAAGTCAGTAACTATGCAGTCAAAAAGAGAGCAGATAACACCTCTACAGACTGTTGGAAACCTCTCTAATTATGTGTGTATCTTAGAATGAGGAAAAAGGCTAAACGTGGACACTGCTGAGGAATCCACACAGTAGGATTAGCTATTTGGACAAACAGTATTGTTCTGTCCAGACTCTGTTGATTTGATATGGATTCCAACAGCACAAGAATGTGAGTCTACAGTATGTGTTAAACTGTTTAGCAAAGAACTTCATATATTTGCTAAATTGTGTTTGTGCATGCGTGCATGCAAACGTGCATGCATGTGATGCAAGACAAATAAAATCCACTGTAGTAAGAATTACAGACTTAGACTGTTAACATGTCTTTGTTACATAAGAATGATGATTTTCTGAATCATTTTAGGTGTAGACCACTCGCAAATTCCTCTAAACTGGAAGTACAAATTAAACTTTTTAATGCAAATGAATAGCTGCAAGATGTACATGACAGCCTAACATGAAGGTCAAAGTGTCAGACAGCTGCATGCTAGCATACATTTAAATTTAAAACATGTAGCTTCTCCAGCCTGCCAAGATTAAAGCGTTTTATAACAATGTAAACAAAAAAGATTTTTGTTTTTTTTGTGCAAACCTCTAAATATAATTTTATTTGGAGTATCAGAATCAGCTTTATTGGCCAGGTATGTTTAACACACAAGGAATTTAACTTTGGTTGACTGTACTAACAATTAGCTAAAAATATAAACAGGTCATTAAAGACTAATGTACAAGAAGAATAAGATAATAGTGAAGTGGTGAGTATAGTTCAAAAGGATGACGAAGTAAACATGAGGTGGTTACTGTGTCATTTAAATTAAATAATATATGCACATTCACAGTGACAGTTTAGTTCCAGAGTTATTTCACAGCAGCAGGTCTGACACTCTTTGACTGTTTCGCCTTCATTAGAGTGACAGCCTGGGGGAAGAAACTGTTCTTATGACGACTTGTTTTGGCGTAGAGTGATCTGTAACGCCTGCCAGAGGGGAGGGGAGTATCCGCCCTTACAGTATGTGGTTACACATTTCTTTCTCACATTGTAGAAACTCACTGTTCAAACTGAAGCTTATAATGCTTCAGTTATTCCATTTACAAGAATCCTGCTGGCATTGCTTGAAAACATTTCCACTTGGCCTCTCACTGAATGTCTGCTTGTGTGTAGGCCGAAGTTGCTGCTATGTGTGCTTGTCTGCTTGTCCTCTATGGTCACGTGTGTCTCCCCTTTTCCAACCTCGGGCACAGCCCAGGCTCTCAGGAGTCATCCCCTGGAAAGGCATGACAGAGCCCCAGTGTTTGGAAATGGCTGCGCTGGCAGCGATAAGCAGTTCAAAGAAGAGAGCGCATTAATGTAATTGGCTGCCAGCAGCACATTGGCCTCGTCGTCTCACATCCACATGCGGTAACACACACTCACCACGCAGATTATTGGAGGGAAGTGTGTGAGAGAGGATATAGAGGATGAGAAGTAGAGAATGGAGGAATAGAGATGAAGGAGAGGACAGATACAGAGAGGGGAGGAGGTCCTCATTGTGTCGCTCATTAAGCCGTGGGAGGCTCTTGGAGGCTGAGAGATGAGATGAGAGGTGTCAGAGTTAAATGTCAGGTCTGGAAGGGACGTGGCTGACCTCCATGAAGCCATACACGGACACTGACACGCACACACGAATCCTCAGCCTCACATTATCCCCTTCAACTTCTCCTCATCTCCTCACTCCTGAACTCCTCTCTCTCTGCCACTCACCTAGTTTCGCTTGCTCAATTTTCCACCCATTACACCCAAATTACTGGTGTCACTGCAAATTGAATTGTTGCAACCGGATAGCAGCATTTCCAGTGAATAGCCCCGTCCGCTACCTACTGCAGTGGAAGTGAAGGCTATTTCCTTCAGCTAATTTCCAAGTCTGTGTGATGGCAGGCACAAAGGAGAATGCCGGGTGGCTTCCTCCACTGTTACGAGATGTTTTCACCAAAGGCTGTGAGAGGCTTTGAAGTTTAGACTCTCTCCCTTGTATTTCAAACATTCTCCTCTTCTGCCTCCTTGTGAGTTCTCTGCAAACACTTCTCAACAAACTTTCTTTTTTATCTTCTTCTTATAGCTTCTGCCTTTAATTTTGCTCTAATTTTTATTGTCAAGCGCAGCTCCTTCACCATCTGAGCCAATAAGATATCATCTGCCCAATCTTTCCCAATATGAGTAATCAAGAACTCAAAAAAAACATAGGAATAAAAAAAGTGATATTTATATTTTATTGTGGTGGGGTAAAACTATTTTTAATTTTATGAAGTCTGTTTGTATGTTGGGTGTTAGACACTTCCAAAACAGTGTACAAGCATGTTTTAAACACAAAATAATGTCTTTTTTTCCAGGTCAACCCTTTAAGTTGGACCCAAAGACGGCCCATAAGAAGTTGCGTCTGTCTAACGACTGTCTTACAATGGAGAAAGATGAGAGCTCACTGAAGAAGAGCCACACCCCGGAGCGTTTCAGCGGCACTGGCTCCTACGGTGCAGCTGGTAACGTCTTCATTGACAGCGGATGTCACTACTGGGAGGTGCTGCTTGGAGCGTCCACATGGTAAGAATCATGCACAGTGGTGCGTTATATAAGCCTGGAGAAGGCTTGATAAACCAAAATATCTTTCTTTTGGGAGTTAAAAACTAGGCTGTTATAAAAACTCAAACTCATAACAGACACGTACCCACCACACAGTGCGTATACTCTTTTACTATTTATATTCTGTTCACTAATTGGCTCTGAAGTAGACCTGTAGGAAAGACCCAAAGGGGCTTGCCTATCCTGTGTGTGTCCTCAACATCAAGTTAGCGTAACTGTTCAAGTAAAGTTATTAAGGAGGACACCACTTTATGATGACTCATGCATTCCAAAAAATGTTTCCCCTGCAGGTATGCCATCGGCGTGGCTTACAAATCAGCCCCCAAAAATGAATGGAGCGGCAAGAACTCGTCCTCATGGGTGTTCTCACGTTGCAACAACAACTTTATGGTGCGCCATGACGGCAAGGAGATGCTGGTGGAGGCGAGCCTGCAGCTCAGGCGGCTGGGTGTCCTGCTGGACTACGACAATAATTCCCTGTCCTTCCATGATGCAATGAACTCCCAGCACATCCACACCTTTGAAATCTCCTTCCTCCTGCCTGTCGTACCCACTTTCATGATCTGGAACAAGTCAGTCATGATTCTCTCAGGGCTGCCTGTGCCCGACTTTGTCGACGGTGTGGCCACAGATCTTCAAGAGCAGCAGCAGCAACAGATGGGCTTGTGTCGACAAGACTCACCATACTTAACAGGGATGAAGTCCTGCCACTGAGAAAGGCCCATTATGTCCAATCAGGCCCTGAGGCTGAAAGACATGGACAGTGTGACAGAGTTCTGGTCTCTCCTCTGCACTGAGAGTCAACCAGTTTCTTTCTTATGGATTTAGGAAGTGTTGGAAATATACACAAAAGTCTGGAAAAGTGTCAGTCCTGTTATTGTGTAGCATCCAATGCTTTACAAATCCAGTATTGAATGGGAAAGAGGGCTCTTGACTGGAAATGTCAGTAAACATGAAATTCATATTATGCTCTGGAGGCACTGGACAACAAGTTTTTATTGGCCATTTCAGGTCTTCCAATTTAAAATAAGTTTCTATCTAATTTGACCCTTTGGGTGGACGTCCGATGGGTAAACTGTTTGTCTATTTGCAGTTTGAAGTTACAACATGTGAACAGTGACATCAATTTATACCTGACATGAAATAATAATAGTAATAAAGCATATTGAATTAATCCACTACTACTATTTACATTTTAGTTTTGATATCTATAAATCCATCTCAATTTTCAATTCAGTTTATTTAAGATATAACTTTATTGATCCTCAATGGGGAAATGTGTGCATTGCAGCAGGAGTAATACAGAAGGGGACAATGCAAATGAGTAAAATACATGATTATACATGGGTGAAAATGCCAGAATTAGCCAAAATGCTACTTTAATCTATAATCCCCTCAACCTTAAAGAGTTTGTTTTACGCTCTGTGCCTGTTAAACTAAATATGGCAACACTATATAAAGGCAACAATTAATAGAGAAGATTGATACTTCTTTTAATTGTGGATATTAACTTAGTTAGCTTAGCATAGCATAAAGTCGTAAGTGTTTAGTCTCATACTGTAGTTCGAGCAGATTACTTTTCAGTTTTACTTTTTTGATTGATCATAAGACACAACAAATTATGACCACTAAATGTGACAACTTTAGAACTGTTAACATGTGTGAATGAAAGAAAGAAAGCGTTGGCCATTATGCCAAAACCACCTTTATCCTTTACATGTGCAAACAGAATAATGTTGGCTATATGCTAACGTCTTGCTAAAGCAAACTCATGCTAACTGTGGACTCTTTGTGTTTCATTACAGCAGGATGCTTCTGATGTCACTGTTCATGCAATGTAGCCTCAGTAGTTGTAAGTGGTCAATGCTTAAGTCTTTTCTTTCATCTCCTTTATAGATTTGACACAGCAGTCCTGTTTGTTCTGGTCGGCCCCAGTTTCCAAGTTTCAGGAATTGCTGATGTTGTTCCCAGGTGACCATGGGCATCATGTGACTCCTACACATGTATAATAAGAGATTTATTAGAGAAAAATAGAAAATGAGTTATTTATGACAAAAAGATGGTTTACTTATATTAAAAGTCTCAACATATTCATGATGCACTTTTTAATTAAAAACTATTTCCCCTCAATAAGTATGAAAGTAATAGAGAGAGGTTGCAGGGATGTAATATTACATTATGGTCAGTTATTAATAGTTACTAATTACTGGCCATAAAATGTAATAGTACACTGTTCAAACTTTATTTTATTCATTTTTGGTAACACCCAACCTGAAAGCACTTTGTAATAAAACACAAGCCCCTGCTGTAAAGTTAAAAAAAAAAAAAAAAAATCAGTGTGCTTTGAGCACAATTAGTGACTTTTTCTCCATGTTGGTATTTTCCATAGCATATAGTAAGTATATCCTGTTTAGTAAAGGGAAATCATTATGATGATGTCATATGACGTTCATGATGATGAACTAAAGTTATAGCTGTTCCTTAAAAAAAGTTCACTCTGATGTCGACAGTTAAGTGAAGGAAGGAGTTCACACTTTAACTTAATGTTTGTTGCAATGTCATAGCATGATTGTGTTTTCCTCTGTGATTTGTTAACAAACACACATGCACACACAAACACATATGTCATGTTTTTCTTTAAGCAGCCTTTGTTGTGATAAATGCATGGAACATTGTAGGATGTCACTGATTCAGTAGATGATTTAAATAGCTCACCAAATCCAATCTCGTACATTCGCCTATGACACACTTGACCTCAAGCTCTTTGTCACTTTCAAAAAAACAGCCTTATAGCTGGATCCATTTTTTTATTTTATTAACGGTTGGTGGCATTTCCTCTTTGATTTTATGTTGAGATAGTGACTCTGATTACGACAATCATGTATGTATCATAGATTTGAGATGTTTGTAAAAGAAAAGAATTGGGGTGAAACAGCCGTTTTACATGCTTTTTTTTTTTTTCATTTGACATGAAAAATTCACACCGTGATGCCATTTTCACCACTTCTTTACACCATCACGTATGCCCTTAATGTCTAATGTCATGTTCCACTACAAATCCGCAGACAGGCTTCACTTAAAAAAATACAGTCTTACACGGTCAGCACACTTTGAGTTCAGTCAATTTCTAGACATTATTGTTACAGAGTGAAATCAAAGATCCAGTGAAAAAATGCTTATACTACTGAAGGTAGTAAAAGTCCTACATGGCATGGCCTCCCCTTGTATCTTTCCTCTGCTGTGTTTAAAAAGGACGCCTTTGTGAAATGTCTCTTAAAAATTGTTTGATGGCAATAATAGCCTGAGTGTTAGAGGCCTCAGAAATACTCCCAGAAACTCCACTCCAAGGGGAAGTATTTTTTCCACGTTACCTGACATCTAGATATCCACCCATCTTGTTGCAAAATGTTGGTCACATGCTCAAAACAGCCGTGATCTGATTTGTGATCCAGACTGACAAGCTCAACTCATCTGTGCGATGTGCTTGGCTGGGTCACTGCATGATTATGTGACCTTGCTGCAGGTTCATCATAACTCTTCCTTATCTTCAAGATGGGGCTCTTATCTTGTGTCAAGCATATTCTCCTTATTTATTCTTTTTTGTTTTCTGATAGAAAAAAAAAATAACCATGACAAGAACACTCAGACAGGAAATGTTCATTGCCATGCATATCTGATATTTTGCAGTGCTCTTTCTTTGTGTCACCATGCAGTCAGTACAGGTAAATATATACAGTGAATGATTTTCAATAGCTTCCAACTCCTTGTAGTGCAGTCTAATACCGTAGAGACAATGCAATAGATCCTTCTTTTTGATTTTTCTGTTTGTGTAACTTGGGAAATTATTTTTTACAACTCATGAGACAAACTTTCTTCTCCTTTTGGCTTTTGGACCTTGATAAACAGCACAAAAAGAGCTGCGTTGCGCTCATGCAAGGCTTTCTGTTTCCATGGATATGAGAGATACTTTAAGCCAGAGAGAAATGTAAATCGTATGGGGAAATCTATATTATATAAAGTTGTATAATATACAAAATATATATGAACCAATGTTATTTATGTGAATTTAAGTCCAATTAAAAGTCTGATCCCAAAAGTGTTGGAGTCAAGATTCTTTTCCATCTGTTTTTCTGTAGTCCCTTATGTGTTACTTCATTTACATTGACAATTAAAAATTAAATTAGGCATTTGTAAGACATCAGTTCAATAAAATGTATTCATAATACAAGATATAAGCTATAAGTGACTAGTTTATACTTTGCCAAAGTCAAAAATAATTTCATCTCGATCATTTAATGCACCACTCAGCAAACAGGCTACGCAAAGTGATACAGACACGCCCACTTTCACCGACAGCTGCATGCCGGGAAAAAGCAATGTGCAATTTTTACTTTTATTAAAGTCCTTTTACTAAGATGTCATAGAACCATCTCTAGCCGTTCATTTTATTCAAGTTGAGTTTAATTCAACTGGAATGACAAACGTGACAGCTGAGATGTTGTGTGAAGACATGCAGAGGTCTGCTGGCAGTAGAGTTTGATCGAGCAAGAAACGGTTGTTTTGAAGCATTTAGTGTAAGAAGACAGACACCTCACATGCATCTGAACCATGCTTTGTAGCATGAACAGTGACTTTAAAGTGCAGCCTTAAGCGTGCAAAAGGCTGCACGGGAAGGCTTTGGATCAGTAAACTGCAGAATGCGGCTACCAGACTGGCAGGTCATCGAGAGCTCTGGGTGGAGTTTGTAGGGCTGTACCCTTTTAGTCCAAATCTGTTATCACTGGCACAAGGGCTTCACTGCTACAACATGGTACTGTAGAGCCTGAGTTCCAATACTGCCTGCGAGCATGGCAAACATACACTGACCCTGAAATAATGGGCAATATGCTTACTGATTTTGTGTTGTTTTTTTTTTTTTTTATGCACAGGGGAAACAGGAAAATGTTACACTAAACACAATGAAAGTATGATTGACAAGTATGAAAGATTACATTTTTGACCATAGAAACATGTTCATAACATCACTGTCTTTATTCTTTGTCAAGGACTCTTCACCAGCCCTTCATCAGCTCCAAGGTTAGTGCTGCTCACCTGACCCAACACTGCTCGGCCCGCCGAAAAGATGAATTGTCTCCCTCGGGGATCAATATTGCTTCACACACAAACTTCGCAGCCATGACCTGGGATAATCTGATCCAAAACTGTCCTAAAGCCGGGGGGGAGAAAAAACTGCAAAACTGCTCAAACTAATTATTTGTCCAAAAACAGTCCAGGACTCTGGAAAAGTTTGAGTTTCAAGTTGTCAGTGGATTTAACCCCAGAGTCAGCAAACGATGATCCCCACAAGAGTTAAAACACAACTGCACCTTTTGACTTTTGAAGGTGTGCTCTCACGTCTCTGCTTTGCACAGCTGACGTGCACAACTGAAACATGTTAGCTAAATGAATCTATTTTATGTGCTATGGTCAAATTAACTCGACCGGAGTCTTCCGGGTTTAATCAGAGGCTCTTCCACCCTCCACATGTGACAGATGGGCTTGGGGTAAATGTGACGCTCACTCTGTCTCTGCTCCGTCAAACTGCTAGCCAGCTAGCAGGCAAGCCATCGGAGGAACCCATAATTACATTTCTAATTGCAGAATAATTAGGACTCCCTGTGTAGCTCATTAAGTCATTTGTCACTGAAGCCTCTAATGTGACAAACAACAACTTTCTAATTACACAGAATGAAAAGTGTACATGGAGGGGAGCATTTCCCGACAACCAAGAGCCTGAGTTTAGCCAGGAATATTTCACTTTCATTCATCGAATGTTGGTACCATTATCATTTTTATGCGTATTAAAAAGTGTGTACTGTTGATGTGGCAGCTAGTTGAAATGCTAAAACTCTGATTACATATTTTGTGTAAGAATGTGTGGTCCTGTCTAAAACTTGCTTAGTGTAATTGAGATGTGGCCTTACAGCTTGCTCTTAATATGCCAAGGTCAGATAACTCTTCTCTTCAGAGTTAAAAGAGAGAGTTACATTGTATTTAAACTAATCATTTAAAGGTTAGGTCTCTTTTATTTGACTCCTTTGTATCTGTGCTACAAATTAAATTTCACTTTTATGGACCGGTCAATCAGTAATTAAAGCAAAAACAAAAGTAATAAAAAACCTGTGAATTTTTTTGTAAAGCGTTATCACTGTCATCTGCCAGCAGACAAAGTTTTTAGATCAAAAGTTTCCAAAGTGCTGAGTGTCATGAGCACACATCCCAGTGCTGTTCTTTGACAGAATGAGCACAGAATCCAAAACTGAGGAAGCTGTCAGAAAGCCACGCGCAACTCAAATGTTTGACTTCAAGGCAGATTGAGGCATCTCTTTGCAAATGTGTCTTGAAATGATCATTTCATTATTGATTCTATCGGGTTTATCAGTGGAAAAAGACCTATGTGCCTCTGGACTCGATATCTTATTTGTCACGTAGCAACAGAAACATACGCTAAGAGTTAACACGTGCATTAACAATGGTTTCTATGACAGACAGACGTTGGGGTTGACCTGACAACAATAATTATTTAGTAACATTGCCGTCCAGTTCATTTAATGCTGACATAAAGGCAGATTCTGATTTGTTCCAAATCAATGACAAGCATTTATCTATTCATAAAAGTACCTCAATGGCACTCAAACCCTGATTCAAATAACCAGTTATGATTGGCCCTCCCGAGCCAGAAAATATGTCTAGAAGAGAGAGGACAAGAAACATCTTAAATCAGAGCTTGTAGATTGCTGTACAGGCTTCTGTTACTGATGCTGTTCTTTGCAACCGCTGCTGCAAGTTCCCAGAGCGAGTTTTTACAAACATTCTTAAGTTGTAATGGCCAAGCAATAAGTTTGATACCTCCATAAATCCTAAAGAGGAACAAGAACATTAGTAAGTGCACAAAGATTGATGCCTTTGAATCCAAATCAGTGACTTGAGATTGGCATCTCTTCCAGTAACGGTCACAAAGAGAAGTTGTTCATGCTATTATTTTCAGGGGGCAAAAAACAGCCACATTCTCATTGATCTATTTCATGACTTTATTGGCTTTTCAATACATAACCTCTTGTGTCAGAATTAACTGAGACTGAGTTATTTCTATTTAAACCAGAGTCATTCTACCCCCTCCACAAATGCAGGCTGATTGCTCACCAGCTCTGGTTCACCAATCTGTCTGGGTCAGTGAGGTGTCATTGCAGAAAAGGTCTTGTCAGAGCTGTAAATGCACAGCTGGATATCTGCATCATGCTTCTGGCCCTGTAACACCTGCACCCACCTGCTCTAACTGCAGTAATATTAAAATAAGGCCTCATTTCTTTAATCATATGCTTTTTAGGGGATGATTCAAATCTGTCAGAATGAGAGGTTATCCTGCTTTTAAATGGGTGCTTTTGAAAGTGTGTGTAGGAGTCTAAGAGTGCACAGGCCTTCGTGTGTGTGTGTGTGTGTGTGTGTGTGTGTGTGTGTGTGTGTGTGTGTGTGTGTGTGTGCGTGCGTGTGTGTGTGTGTGTGTTTGTGTGTGTGTGAACAATTGTCTCATTATGATTTTTTTATGCAGGTATTTAACCTTTGCTTAAGGACATTCCTGAAAGACGAAGGATCTTTTTTTCCCCTTTTTCAATGAGCATGTGGAGCATAAAAGCAAAGAATCAACACAGCACAATCAAGATAATCAATCAAAGATGAGCAATGGAGAAAACGCAGATCACAGTGAAGTGATAAAAATGAGTTTCCTTTGGACCCGTTTTCGGCAGCCTTTACCTTTTCTAAGTGAGGATGAATTAGACCACTGTGGAGGAGCGAGGAAAAGGTTTGGCTCCCCGCCTACAGGTTGATGGAAGAGAGCTATGAACTTTGGGAAATAAGGATCTAAACAGGCTGTAGATCACTGAGCCTGCTGGCGCTGTCTCAATCAGAGACCGTCTCCCTGAGACTCCCAGAGACATAGCTACATTCACACTGCACACAGTCAATATCTAGATAAACCTCTGAGGATGGAATCAATCAACTAGCCTGGTGGCGTCTCAGAGAGCCCTCGAGGCTTGATAGTCCTCCTGAGAGAGAGCGATATGTCCAGGTGCTTAGAGATATCTCGGCAGAAATCTCTACCTTTCCATCTTTCCCTACGGAGATGACAGGGTGTTAGCCTCATGAAGATGAAGTTACCCTTACTGACACATTGATGAACAATTTAAGGGTCAAACTTTGGGTGTTAATGGCTTATTTCGTCAGCTAATGTGGTGTTATTGACAACACAAGTGTTTGGTTGAAAAATAAAAAAAGCCTTCTGTACAGTGATTTGAGAATTCTATTACGTTAGCATGCCAACATATGAGTAGCTTAGTTTGTAGCTATAGTTCAATTTAAAAAAAAAAAAAAAAAGTATGTTGCAACTGTTTAGTATTCTCCCACAAGACTAAACATGGTATCAGAGTGTTGGCTAACGTTATCATGCCTTTTCCGATTTGTTGATTTTAGAAAGGCTGCCTACCCTCCAACAACTTCCATGGGCAGGCTAGCTACAGCAGCTAACTATTTAGTTTCCTTTTTGTCAAGCGTTTTTTACAATTCACTAGCCAACTGTGGATATAAAAATAGCATAATAAAGATGTTGCAAGACAAAGCAGTTGTACTTTACTGACGGGTTTACGTTATCTAGTTCTGTTCATTAGATGTCTGAACAGGATACAAGGATTCAGCTATCACTTCCAACTCACTTTGACAAACTTGTGCTATAAAAGGGAATCCAAAGAATTTACTGGTCACCCCAGCTTGAAGTCACTGTGCTGCATCGCCTTTGACCAAGCTGTCCTTAAGATTGAGTGCTACTATTTGGATGGAACAAACCAGAGGAGATTTTGGTTTAGCCTGAAGGATTGTCTCAGAGGAGCTTTTCATCACTCTTACAGCCACTTTTACAGGTTAATGGATGAAGAAAATGAACTTTGGGCTTTCTTGCTGAGGAATTGGCGGAATTTGCATTTTAATATGCCTTTTAAAAATTGATGGTTTGAAATAATTATTGGCAAACCTGCATTTCTAATAGAAAGTATGCCTCGATATTTTGACTGATTCACATATCAACATTAACATGCACTTTTTTTTTTCTTTCTATGAACTATCCTCCTTGAGCAACCTGGGTATAGGGAGTAAATGTGGACTTAGATCAGAGGTTTAGTAAAAATAGTATGATATAGTATGACGCAGTGTTTATAGCAGGTTCACAGACCCCTTTCGTTTGACTTGTTAGACCGACAAGCTCATAAACACAGTGTTAGTGACTACATTATCGTTGATGAATGAAAACGGCTGCATTGCTTATCCTTTAGTGACGGATCGGAATCAAAAGAAGACGCAGCTTGATAATTCTGTTAAGTGAACCATGCTGACTCTTTGATCCGCGCTCGTCTTATCATTGAACCCAAACAGCCATCTCCGTCTCGTGCAAATCGTTGTCTGTGTTATCCTAATATCAAGATGTCTCCCCGCATGTCTCCCTCTCTGACTTTGATATTTATCAAGCCATTTCTCATGCTGATGGAAGCCCATTAGTTGCAGGCAGTTTCAGGCTGACATGTTGATTTAATTGGATACAGCTTACAATAAAAGTAAGCGTCCTTGACCCACGCACCCGTCTTGTCTTGGTAAAGAGATGTTCACTAATAGGGATGTTGTGTGAGGGCAGAGGAATAATAAAGCAGAGCAGGCTTACAGGGAAACCATCAGAATATATTTATTACACCCAAGTAAAAAGTTTACATTTTTCTTACAATTGGTTCATTGATTTTGAAACTTTTGTTGCAGCTTGCCAAGCAACACGCAGGTGGCAGCTAAAGAATCATCTGATGCCCTACTTAATCATCCTCTTATATGTGGGAAATAAAAACAAGAATGAGTTTGTAATCAGTAATACTGAATTCATGCTGATTACAAATGGCATGTGCAATGTTAAAGGTAACAGAAAGTAAAAGTAAAAATACAAAACTATTGCCTGTCTTTGCCTGCACCATCTTTCTGTTCAATTCACTGTTTTGGTTTATCGTCAACGCTCTCATCAGGTTTTCAACTGCTTACTTCAGGGGGGAAAAAGCATTGATAAACACACAGATGGCTGAAGCAGAACACACACACATAGCCATGGAATCAAATACTTTTCTGAGGAGGGAATTTCGACAAACATATTAGACTGAATTAAATGTGATTAGACAGAAATACTCAACACAGACATCCTACATGCTGAGATGTAATGATTCTCTTCAGAAGTCTGCTTAAAATGATGTTTGGTGTGTCTTGTATTTTGGGCCCGCGCAAACGTCTCCATCTGCGTTCTCAAAATAGGAAAGAAATACAATAAATAAACTCAACAGTCAACAGCTTTGTTTGATCCGTGACAGTGGGGGCGATTTGTCAATTTGTCACACAGGAGGACAAGGACTTGCGGTGTCAGTTTTATATTACACTTTTTTTTTTTTTCCTGTTTCTGTTTTGACAGGACAAGAAGTCACCAGTCTATTTTTACATATTCATCTGTTTCATACTAACTGGCATGCAGGCCTCTAAGCTGAAGAAGTCTGTCCGGCTGCTTGTTTCTTGTAGGGAAAGAAGGTATGTGCATTTTACTGCAATACACACGTGTGAGGATTTCCTTTTTATTCGGAGCCAACACATTGAAACAGAGCTACATTTGGACACGCTGCACTGGACTGAAAGAGTGGAATCAGTAATCACATCACTCAGTGAGCTCATGAATCACACAGTCATCCTTACTTTTCCACAAATAGGACGTCCTCTCTGTTTCTTCCTCTTTCTTTTCCAAGCCATGAACAGCAGGCAGTGTTGTTCTCCTCAGGCTGTAGCAGCACCCCACACATATCCACATCAATAGCCCCCCCATCTACCTTTGATGTCCTATAAATAGCTAAGCCTCTCTTTCTGATCACAATGAACCTTGGCTTGAAGATTCCTGCCAGAATCCTGCCTGCTTTATTTCTGACTCTTCCTCCCTCTGAATTAAAAAGAGCTTAAATAGCTGTTTTCTCACAGCAGTATACAGTAGCATCTGGACAGTTCTCATCAACTCTTGATCCTAACACCCAACACTAACATGATGACGTTATATCACACTGTGTAATGGACGGTGAGGTGAGGAGAAATGAGGCAGCAGGTCACATAAGGGTTCAGCTGAGTTTGAAGCCGGTCTAATTCTGTCTGCTCTGCAGAAGTCCTCCTCGCATGAAAAACACATCCACACAGGGTGGAGAATTTACGGCTTTTATAAGGTCTGTGTGCTGACATTTCTTACCACAGCCAGCATTGAAGATGTCGTCATGAGCAAATGAGCGTGTTATGTATTCAGTGTCGCTCACGGCCGAGTAACTGTGCACTCTGTTAGATCAGAGATGTGCTGATAGGAATCTGGACGAAGAAGAAAAGAGCATGCTTTAGTTCTCTTTTGAAGGTCTTGGCTGCGGATGGGATGTACATGATGGTATGGTGAGTGTGTAGACGAGTAAGTCAATAAGGTGTAATTTAGTTTGAATGATAGAAAAAAAAGAATCAACTGTAATTCAAAACAATGACTTAAGAGGCTGTTGTCATTCTTTTACGGGTTCAGGTAGGGCAGGATAAACCTGAGGTCTTCCTCAGGCTGATCAAAGACATTGTCTTGCAAATTTGAGCAGCTCGATAGATAGATAGATAGATAGATAGATAGATAGATAGATAGATAGATAGATAGATAGATAGATAGATAGATATTTTATTGATCCCGAGGGAAATTCAAGCTATACAAGCTTGTGTACAGTGAGTCTTGCCTTTGCCCTGCAGACAATGCTCTCTGTGGTTCCCACTCTCCCGTCTGTCTTGGGTTAACCCCCCGTGGTTCAGCAGAGCATTCGGTTCTTTTCCACAGACTCTGGCCTGCAGCTGCCTCCCATCACTTTGCTGCTCTGTTCGCTCGTCTCGTCCCAACTTCTCCTCCTCCGCTCAGCACTCTGGAGCTCGTATGTATTCTCCTTTTGTTACCACCAAGCTGCAGATGGTTGATTGAGAAGTCTGGAGCTGGCTCAGTCTGATTGTCCACGGAAGCTGGCGAAGGAGGTGCTGCAGACAAAGTATTTCACTGCGTATAAACTCAAAACGAAAACACGTCACGCAACGCACAGAATTCAAATCAAAATCAAATATGAACACTACTGATACTGATGCACTCTGGGAACAAAAGAACCAGTACAGCAGAACATTTTTTTCTAAGTGAGCAATATTTGTTTCATCACCTGTTAAAAATGATTCCAATACAAAGTTGGCTTCAAGGAAACTGTGATGGTGTTTGTTTTAGATCAGCAAGTAATGGGTTTGGTTTTTAATGTGGCAGATTCAGTAAACTACTGAAGCTATTTTTAAAAGTCTTAACGGATCCCAGTTGATCCATAATCTGACTGTATCATCCCGTCACGGTACAGACAGCATGAGATCTATGACTCGATGGAAAATTCATCATCACTGTGTAAAGTCAACTGTAAAGTGTATCGTCGCTAAATCCCTGAGCGGTCTCAGTGAAAACAAGACAGTGCTTAAGTAGTGCTACTGGTGATTCAGAGATCAGCTGTGCACATGGAGACAAATCCGTCTTTTAGTCAACAAATACTGGTGTTGAAATCTGTCTGTGGTTCTCAGGTTTTTAAAAGCACTTTCTAAACACTAATGGAGCTCATGTTTGTCTGATTGCTTGTGGTAGTAGTATTGGAATTGTATCAATGAGCTTAGTGTATTGTTGTAGACCCCACTGAGACCAGAGTGGCCCAAGACCGAGACAAGACCAGGATAAGGTGGGGCGAGATTGAGACAAGACTAAGACCATAAATATCACTATACCCTGATTCTAAGTGTGTGGAGGGGACATTTCACTTAGACTGTAACGCTGGAAAATGCATGGACGGGGATAAAAATGTAATTATAAATTCATTTAATTCATTCCTTTTTTTTTCTCTCTTTTTTTTTTTAGAAAGGGCTGTGTAAATTAATTACTCAATAAAATTGAGGCAACAGATTTCACACATTATTAATTAAATCTAACTTTGTTGAGTTAATATAACTTAAATCAGTTGCTAAAGAATAACCTGTTTAAATTGAGTAGATTCAAATAAAGCACACAATTAATTAAATGAAAATATTAAGTACATAACAATAAGGGAAAATGTCTAAATTTAATATTTAATGTATTTTTTAAATGTTATTTAATAAAATTAATTAAAATGAAACAACAAATAAACAAACTGTAAGGTCACCCAGAGATTTCAGCTCCAGAGTCAAATTAACACAGGATTAAATTAGTGTTTCACATAATTGGTTATTAAATGCAAACAATACACTTAAAAAGCTGACATTTGGCACTTTCGATTCTTCTTTAAATCTCAAAATTATGCACTTGACTTGGATCACTGTCAGGTTGAAATTGAAGCTCACATGGTCTCAACCTCCATGTGTTGATAAACTTTAAACTGTATTTCAAGTTAAGCTAAGCTATTAATTAACTCTCTGTAGAGTGAGACTAACACCAATGGATCAACACTGAAACAAGTCCTACACTAAACACCATTTACTTCAGAATGAGTTAAAACAACACATTGGGATTTAAAATCAACTCTGAAATGTTTAACCCTGAAATTTTAACTCTCCAATGTTTGCAGTGCATGCTAAGAGATGAACACACAGTTCCCTCTTAAAAAGTCTCCTACAAACAAACAAAAAAAATTAATTGATTATGTTTCATCTCAGGTTGAGTTGCAGCTTCATCAGCCTTTGAGACTAAGCAGCCTTAGAATAATAAAAATAAATGTACTAAAACACTCTTGATATTGTTACTTTTGGACAAATACCCTGCCAGTATTTTCTTAGTTTAACTTTTCCCGTCATAAAAAAGTTGATTGTTTTTAACATTATACAGTAAGCCTTGATTATTGAATTATACTACAACTCTAATATAGTGAAGAAAACAGAGGATGTGACACACTATTAAGAAGCATGGCAATTCATGTTGATTGTATAGTGTTAAAATGCAGAGTTTGAGTTACAGCCAGCCGAGGAGTAGAAATTTGTTAACTTTTTTTAGAGCTTAATGTACTTGTAATCCCCATGGCATTGGAAATGAAGAAAACCTCAATGTCCCTACAAGAATAATTAAGATTTGAATATATTTTTCATGCTTAACTGATACTTAGAATTAAAGTATCTAATTTGACGAAAGAAACATGATCAAATCTCAACAGTGTGATGTATACTGCACCCCTAAACATTATGAAGATAGAGAGAGGTTGATACATTGTAGAGAAAAAAAAACCATTTCAGTTTCATAACATCTTTTTTATTCTAAATGATAAGCTAATTGAGTGACTACAATGTTTTCCCCTTTACATGAATGTAGTACAAAGGGACTTTGAGTGACTCAGTGGATAATGAGTTAGTGACTAACCCTGTCAGTAAGAGGGTTAATTTTCATGTCACAGTGCATTCATGTATGCATGATTATGACGCTGTGTCGCTATGACTTATGCATTCCTGCAACTAAAGTGACAGATACAGAAAATGTATGTCATGGTTGATATCCTGATTTTTACATGCATTATGCATCTATACACAGTCCTCTTCCAACAGCTGGGCAGAACAAAGTGCAGCTTGCAGGATTGTGTTTGTATCAATCAATTCCCACAGGATGCTAACGGAAAGAGAGAGAGAGAGGTCGGGTTAAAACTTCCTCCCCAAGGACACAGATGTCATGTCGAACTTTGTGCAGATCATGCCTATATTAAGGGATAAAGAGCGGGGAAATATCTGCAGCTGAAATCACTTTCATTCATGGCTTTAGTTTCATTTGGCTTGTTTAATTGAAACAGCCCTGTGATCTCAGATCAGATCCTCCTACTGACATGTAATACAACAAGGTTCATACAATGGGCCTTAAATCCAGCTTCTGCCATCTTGTGGCGCTTGTATGTAACTACAAACTACAGTTTACTACAAATAAAAATCACAATGAAGTCTAAAGGGTCTAAAACCTGATGACAAGTCAACGTTTTCACATGTATTCTTTTGAACATTACTAACACACGTCATTCTTTGGGAAACACTGATGGATGCCGTCTGTATCATGGAGGCATGTAGCAAAAGGTAGTTACTGTAGTTCAACACGGAACCTGTTTCCTATAGGATGTCTTAAGCAATGCTTTTGGTTAACTTTATTCAACTCCTTTGGAAAAAAAATGAAACTCTAAAGTTTTCTTTAATGATAACCTTGACTTGTGCTTAAAGACAGAAGTGATAATAGATGAAAAGCCGATGTAAAAGCCCAAAACAAGTTCAGGACTGAGAGCTGCAAATGAAGGAAACATCCTGCATAAAAGCCAAAACAACTGTGTTAATATTCAGGGTGTAATGGTTCAAAAGAGTGATGGTTACAAGCCTAGTTAACATCAATCATCCTACTAAATCAAAACGGTATGTCTTTTGGCACAAACACATGGAAGTGAATGAAGAGTTAAGATGGGACAGAAGGATAGTTTGACACCTGAGAAGACAACAGGCACTTGGAGATTTAAAGTGAGCCAGTTGTTTCGGTTTTTTGCAACATGTGTTTTTTGCAGCCCCTTTCTATTATCACATTTGTTTTGGGCTCCTGCCTTTGTTTCTGAACTAACATTGTTTCTTCAGTTTTATGGGCTGTTGCCTTTGTCAGTTACCATAAAATTCCCAATTTGGTGAATTCCACAAATCACCACTGATGCAACATCACATTTTAAAGAGGATGAAGGGCACTGTGGCTTTTAGGTTTCTCCAGGTCTCTGTTTAACCATTGGCTGACTAGTTGTTTGGCGAAGTTACAACATTTGACTTGTCAGCGAAGATGACCTTGCTCCAATCTTTTTTGCTGTCATCCAGACATTGCTGAAACACATGAATGATTTTGCTGATCATCTCAGTTTGTGAAGTGTCACTTTGTCCCTCTGCCTGTCTGTCGCTTTGATGTCCTGAATGTCTCCTTCTTGACCTTGTTCAGAAGAACAACTGTCTTTGGGATGTAAGTATGGAAACAACCAGATGCTCACTGCACCCCTCTGCCAGTAAAGCCAGAATTGAATCCCTTTTGCTCACATAACTTTTTCTTTTTTACTCTATTGGCAGGTTTCCAAGCTTGGTTTTGCTATCCAGCTGGCCCATCTGCAAGAAAAAGTGATAACTAAAGCAAGTTTTGTTGTACTTGTCCTCATTAAGTTAATTGTGTTCCAGATGATAAAACGTTTAAAGATGGACATGTCAGTTAAAATTTGGAAAGGCCTTACTTTAGTTCAAAGCTGTACATCCTTAGTTGGCATTCACACAATATGACAACCACAGGTTTGTCCACAAGCTTTTTTGTTGTTCAAATCACCCATGCCTCCTTACATTATTCACATGACATATCAATGCATAATCTGATTAAACGTTGGCCTGTTTGTTAGCCTGAGGATAAAGCCCCGTATTTGAAGTTGCTGGAGGTCAGATGATGTAGCACATAAACAGTCTCTCTTTTCTCCCTAGATGCCAACACCTGCACGCATCACATTAAAAATGCATCACATTCAGAGCTGTAAAAGGATTCACCACCTGGTGGCACAGGGTCATGGCCCAGTTTTACCCGTCTATGTCACGCCCAGCACTCAGCTGCTACTTTAAGTTGATTTTCTATCCCATTGGAAACTAAATACGAGGAGGGACGAGTTTAGCCTCCACTGCCAGGAGACTTCTCGGGACTCTTTTATATCTAAAATGTCACCAACACCTCCAAAATCATGTGGTCCAGAATTTCTGAGTGAAAGACAAAGAAGCATGGAGACGATTCCCAGAGTACAAAATGTTTGGTTTCAAGGTTCACAGAAATAACTTGGCAAGATAAAACAATATATAATATACAGTAGAGGTTGAATTAAAAGAAACACAGTACAACAATTATTCAGTAGAAAAAAATGGTTCCACTTTGTGTACACTAAGTCAAGATTATTTCATGGGTGTCTGTTCATTGGTTGTTTTGACAGAGAATTTCCCCATGGGGAAGATAAAGTCAAACATTACAACAAGAAGAAAAGTTCTATATTAACTCACATAGGAAGTGTATATGGTAGCATTTTATTCCTTTTGTGTTTATTTTTATTTTGTATTTTCTGATCCTTTTATGTTGACAGCCCATTGCTTGGTGAGCTCTTCTGTAACTGTACTGTATATCTGAATGGTTTAAGTTCTATGCTCTGGTTGAATAACGTGAGGCCCCAGAGTGAAATCTCATACTCTATTAATGCCAATACCAAGAAGAAAAATAATCTTGAGACGTCTGAAAAGGGTGAAATACCTCCAAAATGTTGATTCATGGAGCAGACTTTCTTTCTGCCTTTATCTGAATTTTGCAGAAAGGCTCCCTAAAGGTCACAGTGGATTTAGATGAACAGCTAAAGACCTAAAATCTATGAAGGAAAATGTGCATCCATTAAAAGGATACATGAGAGGCTAAATCTCTAAATTAAAATGTATTCAGGGAACTCAGGGGAAAATAAGGGCGGGATGCTCCACTATTTAAAATTACAATTTTTCGAACGATACAAAGCTTAATACAAATATTTGAAGAATCCCTTTAAACAATGAAGTGTGTGAGTGTGCACGTGCATGCTTTTAACCCACATCTGTGTGAGGGGAGAGCCTGTTTCCAACCTCTGCTGCTGGACTGTGGAAATTTGCCACAGGCATGAGGAAGCACACAGAATAGCCAATGAGCTAATTCTAATAATGAATGCAGTTTGGGAGTTATTGCTGAACAGAGTAAAACGACTTTGACACTAAATGTTTTCAGAGCTTAAAATCAGAGAGAGAGAGAAAAATACAGAATGAGACAACATTGTTATTGCTCTGAACACCAAGGCAGCAAAGGCATACATTTATTTATTTCAATTTACTTACGGTACTCATAAGTTAGAAAACTAAAAAATGTAGGGATACAGTAAATTTTCTGGGAAAATTTCACAAGGGTAATATTTTTCAGACGTAAAAAGGGTCACTGAGTCCAGTGTGTCCGACACTGAGATTAAGCAGTGTTCGCCATCATCATGCTTTGTATCAAATAGTGTTGGAAATATCGTCTGTGTTTTTTGGAGAATTGATTTATGTCAACAATAAAAAAGTCTCGACGTAGGTTTCTTTTTGATGCAGTAGTTCATACTGTGGCAGTAGAGGCACCTTGTTATGATGACTTCCTGTTTATTGTACCATCCATTACCAACCTGCTCACATGAGGTTAGCCTTCACTACACACCATTTATATTTGGTCTGTTTTGTTCCACTGCAGTACTTTTGTTGGCTGGGAGACAGATTTATTTTTACCAGTTGAACAGTGCTGCTTCAGTGACGGCCGAAAAGCTCAGCAACCAGATATTGAAGCCAAATCTTACCAGCATTATTCTCCTGTCATCAAAGCCGGTAAACGGAGCTGCAGAAGTGTAGATGAAGGTGTATGGAATGCATGTTGTTGATAGAATGGATCCTTGAGGGCTTTACATGAAATGTTGTGCTTTGCTTGTGGCAATGCAATGAAGAGTGCTTTTTATGATGTCAGCTTAAGGTTTATCTAAAAGGAAGCTGAAGTGACTCACGCACACCTCCAGCTCTAATGTGACTCATGTTGGTCTGCAGATAGAAGCACAAACTGAGTCCAAATGTATCTCCTGGGCAGCAGCCATAAGGGCTGGTTGGAGAAAGAGGAATGTCTTCCTGTCCTTCCTTTTTCAGTGCAGTTGCAGCAGTAGCTCAGTCTGTGGGGAATTGGGTTGGGAACCTGAGCGTCCTCGGAGCAAGTCCCGGTACAGACGTATGGAAGTTGGTCCGATGGCTGAAGAGGTGTTTCCTGATCTTTTCCTGCAAGGCACCAAGCCGCCAGCTCTGAGCCGCTCCCTTTGGAGCAAGCCCTCTCTGACTTCTTTATTAATGCATGTCCATAAGTCCTGTTAGTGCATTTGGGTCTTTACATGTGAGTGTAAACCAGAATTTCCCCTCTGGGATTGACAAAAAAAATTGCTGCAGCTTGTAGCTCTTCTAACCTGAGCAAATGGAAACCTCCTTGACCTTCGTCCTCTGTAGATTTTGTATCCACCAAAATGTCTAATGTACATGTTTTTTACAATCGTGCAGAAAAACAAATATGATCATAAGATCATGGGCTGTCTTGCTGCTCTTCTCCTAGACTTTCTTAAATGCGCTGACATCACCCAGCGCTCCGGTTAAAATCCTGCTTAAGCCGATTTATTGACTTCTGTGTCGACAGGAATTTGATCCCAGAAGAGCTTTACTATGTTTTGTATCGACATGATTTTGTTTCCCTGCACTTCTTTCTTCTTCATGTGAAATAAATGTTAGGGTCTTTCAATCAAAAAAATGTTCTCCCTTACACAATCTTTCTATGATACACTCAACATTGTGCTCTTCAACAATCTTGGAAGGCGCTGCTGGGATTAGATGCTTTTACTGTCAGGGCGAGAAGGATGCTGGAGGTTATCGTTGTTGGAGGTGGAGAGGTCACAGGAGGGAAACCACCTCAAGGATACTGATCGCTGTGCTGATGGGGAAATCTAAATAATTACTGTGGGGGGTTTGAGATTTATGCTGTCAGGCAGGCTCCAAGTCGTCGTGCCTTTTCGCGGCTTTGCTGTCTGATTCAGGGCGCCGTTATCCCCGGCCTGAGTCTGCAGGTGTCGGTTTAAGGAAATGAAAAAGAGCTCAACCTCCTCCTGTAAAAAAAAAAAAGGAGAAGAAGAAAATCAGCAACAAATTTAAAATGCTAAACCGACATGCCTGCTCTTTGCTTTTTAATCCAAAGTGAACCAAATAAAGATTAGGTTGAAATGCCTCAGATTTGAGAAATTCTGAACAAATTAGCCCACATGGGATCACGCTGCTTAAAGTGATTTGCATTAAACTCTTTAGATTTAATGCAAATCAGTCAATTGCAAACTATTGAAATTGTTTTTTACTTTATCACAGAATTGTAATTGGATACTTAGATAATCAGTTTGACCAAGAAGTCTTGCTGTAGTTTGAGTTTAGTGAAGCATTTTAGTGTACTAAATGGAAATATGTTTTATGATAACAGTGTTTGTGCTGACTGTTTCAGTTTCCAGTCAATAGTTGATCCAATGCTCCCTTTGTGTTCTATTACATTACAGATACCCACACACTCATACTGCAGTCTATTCCCATTAGAGTCATGCTACTGAATATAAAATTGAGTAAATGTGCCTGCAAGGGAGTCAGAGTGAAAGAGAGAGAGAGAGTCCTTAATTTCCAATCTGCTACTTTCTGCTTGTAGTAATTGCAAAGTTTTGGATCAATGAGTACACTGGAGTCAACACCTCTGAGAGAGCAGCTTCTGTTCATGTGAACAAAAGTTTGAACGCAGATATATGTGTTGTCATAAAACCGAATAATTCATTAATTCACAAAATTAATTAAAAGAATGCAGTCTAGTAAATCCCAGAAGATTTCTTACACTGTGCAGGCATTCGTTTTCATATCAAAGGAAAGACTGCTTGTGGTCCACTGCTGGGCTGAAGAGGCTTAAACAATCTGACGTCCACTGCTCCATTTTTCTTTACATTCTTTATTTGATTCTATGTTTTACCTGTTTGAGTTTGAGATAATACTTTAAAAAAAAAAAAATACTTAAGTACTATGACACTGATGAGTGCAGGGGTCTGTCCCTGCTCCCACCTCAATACTTAACCAGGATTGGCTGGAATGCAGGAAATTTGTTACAAAGAAAAATCAAAAGGACATGCACACCCCCTAAGATCCAAAAAAAACACAAATAGGTAGAGAAGCCAAAAACCAGCCTGCATACCATGAATCTCTGGTTTAAAGGACTTATTGATAAGTGACATTTCGAGCCAACATGCTGTTCCTCTTGCCCTCGTCTGAGGACCAGCATGGAAAGGTCCACTGTTGATGTCAAGTGTGCAAGATACATTTCAAATGAGCAGCTCAGCTCCAGCACATTAAACATTAATTCTACTTCCCGTCTGCACTACTAGCAGCTGAAACTCAGCTGACAGCACATGTTCTGCCCTCAGTTTGTCAGCTCCAGAGCAGGTTTGCTTTTTTTTTTGTTCTATCTGGTCTTTCAGTGGAGCTCAGCCTGCCATCGGCTTATAAACACAGCATGTGCATTCAAAATGAGACAAAAAGTGCAAATCTCAATTTACTCCTTCATACATTTTCACTAACAAACAAGAGACTTTAAAGTTGTCTCATTGACAAGACACAAAAATATTCCATTAAAATGCTGCTGACGAATCACCAGTCATCCCCGTGAAGACGCTGGCTTTCAAATGTTGGTGACATTTTTGTTTGTTGGTTTATCTTTTTTGCTCATAACATGATATGGACACAGGAATATATTATACTCCCGTGTCCATCCCTAAAGATGATGATGAATTCACACCTACAACCTTTATCACTACATGAGCACTAAGGCCAAGCCAAGCCTGGAACATCGAACATCGAATGGACCGATTTGGACTTAACATTGAAGTTGTTGTATAGCTGGCCTACTATCCTCCCTACCTCTGCCCATGTGGTTTTTTTTATGTTGTTTTTTTCCTCGTGAGTAGACGCTGCCTCAGTCACTAAGAAAGTCTTTTGTCAAGTGTCATATCTCGTTCTTTCTACAATCATTCTCTCCTTAAAAGATCGTTGTTGACTCAGATTGTTTGCAAGGGCATCTAAAATCGATCACAGTGAGAACAACATCTCTTATTACTAATAACATTTCCACACTGTGACAGCAGTTTAAAAAACCTGATGAGGAACGCAAATACACACACACACACAAATAAACACACAAATACACATCTCAAGGTCTCCTTCATGTTTCAGCGACCACAGAAATTATGTGCTGATGACAGCTAAACAGATTGTGTAATTACTTTTGCCCTGCTGGCCCTGGCCTGCAACAGAGTCCATAAGTCCTGAAGCAGGTTATTACCTCCACAGGACGATAGTGTTTGTGTGGGCCACATTTACGATGTTATGCTGTGTAAATGTAATACCAGTGTCCAGGATAATATAGGGAAGCGGAGGTCGGGCTGGGTTAAAGAAATAACGCGGCTGATTAGAGAAACGAGCTGTTCGTTCTGCATTCTCACTGTTGACATTTCGGCTTTCTGTAAAAAAAAAAAAAAAAAAAGCACAATCCAGCCCAACCCTTCGAGAGAGCAGCGTGTTCAGACACCACTCACAGACACAAAAACAGCCTGTTCAAACCAGGGCTGAAGTAGAGGCGGTTACAGACACGATAAAATACAGGAGGAGAGAGTCGATTGTTTTGGACTTAATGAAACTTGTTGAAAAAGATTATAATATGTGACCTTTAAAAGCTTGCAGGCACATTTGATGTCTTTTTTTTCTCTGAGGACTTTTGACATCTCCAATTTTTGAATTTATGTTGATCATCATTTCCTGCTGAAAAAATGAACCAGTAGGGGCTCGGACAAGGTGGTAAATGAAATCCATGTCATGTTTGAATAACACACTCGTTTTTATGTTTCATAGATGCAGAGCGAAGGTTAAAGAAATCTTAATCAATGGGTCATGGGGCTGCAATTTTTTCTGCTTAACTGTGAGGAAAATGTCAGCTAATTAAACTCAGACCCTTTAATGAAACATCAGCACTGGTTACAGAGCAGATTAAGAAGTACTCTTCTGGTATTTAATCATTTCTGTGCGAGTACCTGGAACAGAAAGACTTCACAGGAGCCGAGTGCAACTAGGTGAACAACTTTGGAAAAATGTTTTCCTTTGTGTCATATTTAAAATGATGTATTTGTGAAAAAATGAGTAAGGGGTATTTTTAGTGTATTAAAACTTATATTTTGTGTATAATGTTGTGCCTTGCAGTTACCAAGTACATCTTAAAAGTCAACCATTCAGAAACTTATCGTGACTATTCTCTGTAAACTTTATTTTGAAGGGGACCTTGAGAGTTGTTGTTGTCACTGAATGAACACATATTACCCCTCTGCTCTTCCCCTCCAATGTTCTTGCTCACTTTCCTCAATGTTCCAGTCACAGCCTCAAACTGTCTGTGCTTTAAGTCCCAAGGCGAAGGATTAGTCAGGTGAGGATTTGCCACAAGTAGACTTATTCCATGCATCAAATCGTGCTCACAAAGCATGCCGGTTTTCTCAGGGAGGCTCCTGGCAGTTTATTCAACGGGGGAACACATATGTTCTGTCTATACAGTTCTCTACAGACATGAACATCTGAGGAGACCTTTGAAGTGCCCTCACTCCTGGTGTCACTGGCACAACACGGGTGAACATTGTGAAGACATTTTTTATAAATTCAAGACAATATTAGAATGCAAATATGTAAATTCCAAAAGAATTAAAGGGACAGTTCTGTATTTTTTAAGTGGGGTTGCATGTGGAACTTGTCAATAATGAGTGTATGGAGATGGCAGTCAGCGTGGCCCCATGAAGGAGAAAGTGAAAACTCGGCTACAGCGAGGCAGACAAGGTTTTTGTTGCGTCATGGAATTTATCTAATTTTGAGGGAAAAACGACCTAAAAAACAGAGTTGAGCTAAATGTACGCCATATTGAAATCACAGTGCTTTACTTCTCCATTACCAAGCAACTTTTTCGCCTCCATGTGCAGCACATTGGTCTGCTGTTAAGGTCAATATATAGTGAAGAAACTTAACTATAATTTTATCAAGTAGGCTGAGTATTATGTTGAGAATTTTAATATTACTGCATCCTATGCTGAGATTACTTTCAGCAACAGTGTCGCTTTAAAGTAGATATCATTAGTGGAGATTGAAAGGGTGAATGAAAGATTTTCATTTATTTGTACAAACTTTATTCCCTCTCTGCATAAGTCAGTGTTTCAGTTGGGCCAACCCTGGTTATGCTGTCTTTTGCTCACTTCAAAAAGTGCATTGTCAAATTCAGACGACGCTCAAACAAATCGCCCTCCGTCTGAGTCAGCCAATAAACCTAGAGTATTCATAGTTGCAGTCTTATGAACTTGAGACTCACACTTTGTCACCCCAGACACTGGGTCTGTGTTAAGATGCTGTGGTGGGATAAAAGTGGGAGTATCTGAAAATGGGAACTTGAGCTTTAGCTCTGGCACACTGATTCAATAAATCTAGGCCTTGTATGGTTTTCATCTTCACTTAAGGGAACATTCTGCTTCTAAGTGACCATCCAGTTCATTCAAACAGGACTTTGTTTGCAGAAGTGTTTACACGGGGCAGCTGTGGCTGTGTAGGTCGAGGGTTCGATCCCCAGCACCTGCGAGCAACATGTCCGATGTGCCAAATTGCTCCTCGGGTTGCGTCGGGGTATGAATGTGCGTGAATGGAATTAGTTACTGGATGGGCCACAAATCCAGCCATCAGTGTGAATGGGTAGGTGTGATCTGTGGTGTAACAGTGCTTTGAGTAGTCAGAAGACTAAAACAGCGCTATACAAGCTCAAGGCCATTTACATGAAAAGGTGTTTGTTTCCTTGTCGGGCTAAATATGGATACACAAATACAAATTATTGAACAAATACTAAAATACTAATGTATGATCAAATTCTGCGATTACATCCTTGTAGCCGTTTATCTTTTTCCACTCAGTGTTCTCTGTTGAAGAAAAGGCATATAAAGAGCCTCATTTGGTGTTACTGTTCAGAATTTTTGTTGTTTCACCTGGGGGTTTATCACAGGCTGTGTTTACAGTATGGCTGTTGTTTGCCTGCCTGTGATCACTGAAATATCAACCACTGACAGTCTGCATCATTTTTTCCCCATCTTGTTACAGTCACTCTCTCGAGCCCCTTGCGCACATTCAATGCACTTCTGACAATATCCCATCAGCGTCTGGTCTGTGCGAAAGCAAGCGGCCACGTTATTCAGCCCAACTTTATGGGTGATATTTCCTGACCGATTTCCTGTCAAGTATATGAAATGTGTCACATCAACCACACCGTTCTAAGATCCAGCCTGACACAGTCTTCCTCTGGAGCTCATAATATTTGAAAGACGACGCTGGAAAAGTTTGGGACCTTAATGTTTTGAAATGTTCTAGAAAATGTCTGGAGTTTGTGTGTGAACGAGGCAAACAAGATGTATGCAATACTGGAGACTACAATGTGAGTCTAAAAATAAGGGATCGATCTGAGCCTCTTATTTAGATTTTTTTTAAAAGAAAGGTCTGCCGACATTTTGACATGAACTGTACTTTTATGTTTCAACACTTGACTTTTTTATGTTCCATTTTACCTTTGAACGGTGAGAGAAACGGCGGCTTAAAGAAAGATGGGCTGGCAAAGAGCCAGAGACTTTTAGACAACACATCGCAGGAGACTCGAGTGGGCCATCACAGCGCAGAATTAACAAGGTAAAAAGAAATAAGAGGAGAACTTTATCCATGTGATCTATAATACAGAAATACCTCTCGCATAGTAAAATCAATAAATAAATACATCTTTACTGACATCATGATAACTTTCTGTGCAGATGTTCCTTCTCCCCCCTCCTCTCATAGGAGTGAGAAAACGTTGAGGTTTGTGAGATTTCAAATGAATCTTTAATAATGTTTCTCGCAGTGACGTTTCATCTGCACTCAAGTTCAAGTGAAGTGTGATCACTCTATTTTCTCCCTGGGACCAAGCCCATCTAATAGGTCCCCCCCCCCCCTTATCATGTTGATGCACACTTTTATTTTTTATCTACTTTAGTTACAGCACCCAAGCAGAAAAAGAGTTCCCCCTTTTGGTCTCTTTTTGGTAGAGCCTGTTTGTAAGACGGACAGAGATCCTTTTCAGTCTCGGGGGACGTCCCTTAATTTGGAGCGCAGCATGCAAAAACAAAAAGCCACATGAATATTTATGTGTGATAATCACAGTGGACTATTATTATTCATTAGACCTGTCTTTGTGCACACAAAAACGAGGCTGAGCAAATGAAAGACGTTTCAAGCCTCATCCTTGCAACAAAAAAAACAATGAGAGGGATTCCTTATATTATCATGTTTTCTTCCTGTTTTAATTCACTTTTTTTATTTTTTTTAAAGATTTGTTGTTGGGCGTTTTATAGCCTTTATTATAGAGGAGGACAGTGGATAGGGTATGAAGGTGGGGAGAGACATGCGGGAGGGATCGCCACAGGCCGGACGCACGCAGTGCCACTGCGCCACCACGACGTCCTCTAATTCAGTTTTGAGAAATTCTGTGAAAGCTGAGAGCTGACGTTTGAGCACTTCTCAAACTCTTCAAATAATACAGTTCAATGTGAAAGATAAGCATGGATTCTCATTTGCATTATTTCCAAGCATGTATGGACACGTCCATGGAAAACAAAGAGACTTAGTTTTATGTTGTCTTTAAATTGTGCTTCTTTTCCTCTAAGGTGAACATTTTCATGTCTTTGCCTTAAAACAATCCACGTTCAGAATCTCCTCTGGCTTTCATCACTCTCTCTCTTTAGTTGTGCAATTGAAGGAGAAGTGTTATGATTTGGGTTTTTGTTAGTGTGTGCACTTTTGTTGTTTGCTTTCCCTGTTTGTCTTCTCCTCCTGTGTGCTCCCCTTCCCCTTGATTACAATTTGTTTCAGCTGCACAACCAGGTGTCACTCATTCCACGTCTCGTCAACTCCTCCTCTTAAGCCGGCTCTCCACATGCAGCCGGCGCCAGAGTATTGTCAACCCTCCGTGGTATCAAACCTCTAAATCAGGCTTCCTTGTACTTTGATGTTCCTCGTGATTTACGTGTACTTACCCTCTTCGTGTTCTCTCCTCGTCAGCTCCCAGTCCAGACCTACCTGCCCCTTCGTGTCCTGTCGTCTCATCGTGTTCACTTGGATTCCACCTCACGCGTGCTGGATTAGGGTTTTTTGAGAGTCACTTGGATTATTGTCTACACTACGCACCTGAGCTTGGACTCTTGCTCATTATTGTCACCAGTGTCACTTTCCCTATTTATAATAAATTATTGTTGTTACCTGATCCTTGGTCTCGCGCTTGGGTTCTATTCTGGTTCCGTAACAAGAAGAATACAATAGCTGCATCATCTTTGAAAAGTTGTGTAGATTTCACAGTGCTTCATAAATAACCGTCTATACTTTATTGATTCGTTAAACCTTGTTTTCCTCTTCAGACAATGTCTTTATCTCATCGGTGCTCTCCTAGTATGTGGTGAAGGGGCCTCTTAGTTCTTCTAGTGTTTTAAAATTAACTTCTTATAAATAAGAGCAGAGACTAGTCTACCCTCCCAGAACAGTTGGTTTTTTTCTGGACATCTAGAAGCTCAGCTGAGAACTGAATTGTTGTGTAACATCTAATAGATATTGACATTATATATATATATATATATATATATATATATATTATATATAGAATTTGGATCGAACTTTGTTATTTTATCTCTTGTGTAATATATTCTTGTCATCAGTTTGTATTGTATTCATTGTGTCTTTCATCTGTAGTAATACTGTTAGTAAGCTAGACACTTTTCTTCCTGTGTGTCGTAGACTTTAACAAGGTTGCTTCATTTACTTTTCTTTGTTTGCGTTCTCCAACACAACAACATTCAGTATCTCTTCGAGAAACCACAACAGCTACTGCACTGATACTGCTGTCGATTTTTGTGTGAGCTCTTTCTGACATCTAGTGGAGAAGAAGTTTATTGTTTGGATTTCTGTAGTGGGGAGTGTATATCTTACCAATAGAGCTGATAAATCCACGCCAGCTGAAACGTATGAATGTGCAGTAAACAACATTCTTTAGTTCTGTACGAAGAAGCATCATCCCCTGCTCTGTCGTCTATTTACAGTACACATACTGTATATGTTCATGCTTTTTATCATGCGTTTTTAGAGTCTCCAGATGAAACTTTTGTTTCTGCCTTCAAATGTTTTCAACATCAGAATTTGTAGCAAAAAATGCTTCCAACTCATAGAAGATTTTCTGGGATTAATTTTTTTATTCATGTCATTCTCAAAGATTTCACTCGAGGGAACATGGGCCCAGATCTGAGTACACTTGACCCCAAAGTTCGGTTCATTTGATCAGTGTGAACAAATTATTTATGGTAAGTATAACAGGTCAATCTTTTATTTCAGAAAAACAGCATTAATACTTACTTCTAAATGCAAGATATACAACTTAATGAACATTGGGGTAGATTAAATTAATCATTTTGACCTCTCTCTTCTCTGTGAGTTTATTTTTTTTATAATCTTGTTTGTCTGATTTGTCTTCTGAGTTTGACCTCAATAAAAATATATATCAACGATTACTGATGGTGTTTAAATTTAAATTTAACCATTTTCTAAATCCTCCATCACTTTTTAAAAATATTTTTCATTTTAAACCAAAAATGTCTGGGTTTTGTGAAAAGTTGCCAGAATTGTAAATTCTCAACTCAATTTTATTTATAAAGCACTTTAAACAGCCGTAGCTGTGACAAAGTACTGTACATACATGAAGAGCACAAAACATAAAACATAAGTAAAACACTAACAGGGTTAAAACAATAAAAACAATAAAACACTAAAACAAGAACGGAGTCTCATGCTGGGTTGAAAGCCAAAGAATAAAAATGTGTTTTAAGATGAGTTTTAAAAATGGACAGTGAGTCGGCGTGTCTTATGTGCAGTGGGAGATCGTTCCAGAGTTTGGGACCGGCAGGAGAGAAAGCTCGATCCCCTCTGAACTTCCGCTTAGACCTCGGTACCTCCAGGAGCAGCTGGTCAGCTGACCTGAGGCACCGGGCAGGAGTAAATCTACCGCTCATTTAAAAAAATATTTTTGGGTGACAGACGTGTAAAAAAAACAAATCAAAGTCATCATTCTTATGAGTGGAGTTTCTCTTTTGACCATTAATAATAAAGAGTCTGACCCCCAATACCTTTTGCAAAGTCAATTTCTTATTTTAGTTGCATATGAGATCATAAAGAATTGTTTGTTTTCTTTCTTATCACTTACGATACGCAGGATTTGGGTTACCACAGCTTTGATCAAAGTCCTCTTCTTCATGACTTATCTGCTCTATAAGACACGCGCGATTCACACAAAGCTCGACAGCCGCTCTTTACAGCAAAATGTTGAATAGCATTATGAGATCTGGTCGTAGCTTTGTGAGGGGCTTCAGTGAATATCAGAAAACAAATGATTGACAGGGGCAGATTTATTTAAGTTTTGGAAATCACTCAACAGTCACTGAACAGTCAACAGTGTCCGCTATGAGCTCTGTGGAGAATCATTAACAGGCTGCTGGAGGATTTCACTCTGGAAAGTAAACTTGTAAAATGATGTCTTCCTAACATCATATTGTGTTCTATAATTAACTAGTCTCAACAATCTCCTGATTTATATGGATAAATAGTTTAAACAACTGTATGTTGGATCACCACCAAAAACATAAACCTCTCAGACATTTCTGTGACCTTTGGATGCCGTTGTGTTGGAACTGTGCAAAAAGTCAAACCCATAGAAAAAAAATCACACATGCGTACAAACATCTCAGTGACCGCTGAATCCCTTTTAATATCGAGTTAATTTTATTAAGTTTCACTGCACATCCATCCTACTTATCTCAAAAAAGTGTTTTTCGTTTATTCTGAGAATGAAACCTTTTTTGCTGTTGAGCTTGATCAAAATTTAAGTTGTCTTAAAGTTGTTTGGATTTAAAAAAGAAAAAGAAAAAAGAATCAACTATTATTTTATGTTCTATGGTTTTATTTGAGCTGCCTGTGGTACTCAAGCTGAACATCCTGAAAAAGCTTATAATGTGAGAACGATGACTTCTCAGTGGATTCTCACTCTCTCCATGCAATGTGTTCATAACTGTATTGTACCTTAAAATACCATACAGTACAATACAGCATAATACAGTACTACACCATACAGTATACGAAATGGTACAATACAATGAAGTACAGTAAAGTACAGAACAATACCATACTATACTCTCCATCGTCCTTATAGATAATTTAGACTCTAGACTCAAAAAGATAAACTGCCTCCGCAGTAAAATTGATAACTAAGAACATTACTATCTAGAACATCATACAACATGATATAATGTAAACAAGGATGTACAATAAAATGGCAACCTCGAATAGCATATAGCACATTACCCACGCTCATATTGTAAAGACTACACAATAATGATAAATGAGAGGGATAAAATCATGAGGTTCTTTCACATATGATACTGAAACAAACCAAGAAATTTAAGACAAAAAAATCATAATATTTATCTCCTATCATTTTATAAAAGCTCGCCAATTCAGTGAGAGGGGTTATCATCGAGTACAAGCTTGTATCTGCATATTTAACAGTTTAAAGCATGTATTCATAACCCTGAACCTCCACAGGGTTTCTGTTTTTAAAAAATCCTTAGTAATCCTTCAAACCTCTATTGGGTCATTTGGTCTTTACTAAAGTGAGGAAAATAAAATACTGTCTTGCATTATATCTGCACTATTTTTTTTCCGAATAGCTTTGAGAAACACTTTACCTTACTTTATCTCACTTTTAATGACTGTTAAAAAGCAGAGTGAGGGTTTGCTGCCTTTTATTAATTACATTATTGAGAACTTTCAACAGCTTACCTAAAGCTTTGTAGGATGTGTGTAATATTTTCTTTTTTATTCCATCTGGCAGCCAAAAGGCTTGACCATTTTAGTTAGTTGCTTTTTTACCGTATCCCTCAGGAGAAATGTGTTTTGGTCACAAGAGAATATCGAGTTCACATAGAGTATAGCACATGACAAAAAGAAATTAGGCAGAATTAGAAAGGTCTGTTTAAATACAGCATAACTTCATATCAGCACAGAACATGCACACTCTTCATTTGCACATATACCCACACAATATCTATCTTACACTATTTCATAACTTAATGGAGGTTGGTATAAAGGACAGTTTATATCTATTTAACTTGCAGTTTGGTACCCTATACCTTTTTCCTTAAGGCAACAGCTCATATTTGCTGAAAAGAACATCTTGAGAATTAATCTTGAGAATACATGCTTTACCTGATCTGTCCATCTGAGCTAAGAATCAAAGTACAATACTATTTGAATGTGCATTTTTGTTAAATTTCCTCCTGGTTTATCAACACAGGGCTGTGGTCATCAAATGAATTTGGATCAAAGATAATTGGTCTTCTTGACATTCAATCATTGGCTGCATTCCTCACACCCCTTTAAAACATCTACTAATTCTGATCAGTTATTTTCCAAATGTTTGAAAACAAGATGGTGTGTTGTGTAAAGTGCATCATCCTCAGCCCTTACTTTCCCTAACATTATACATTCAAATGATTTCATATACCAAAGTAAGCTCTACTGGTCTGAATTCTTTATTTTCCTGTGGGCAAGATTTTTGGTAGAAGGAATCATTATTGCTGATGTCCACAAACCTAAAATCCAATCTGGTCCACAGGTTTTTTTTATGTTCAATTTCTTTAAGACTTTAGTTAAATCTTCAGTGTCTAATATTATTCTGTTATCTGGATCATATACTTGTCTAAATCTGCAGATCCCTGCACTTCTCAATGTCAGTTAAAATATCCAAGTCAAATCTTTTATAAAAGTTAAGTTCATTTGCCTCTTTCGCTTTAATTTATCACATTCTTTTCATTTCAGTTTTTATGTCTGTCATTTACTTTATTTTGTCTCAGATTTTTTGGAGCTCTTTAATGAGTAGACCTCTATAACCCGTTTTACTGTGCTGGGTTTCAAACCTACATGATCTTTACTCCTGAAGGCTTCTTTTTTTTCCCTTTGAATACACGTTTTATGTCAGGTGTGATATTCTTTGCTATTTGATAATAGATTTGTAGACCAATCTATAAATTATGTTATCAATATCAGCAAAGCGTAGGCTGTAGGTACAACCTAGCCTATATTTCCTACAGAAAGACGACTTAATAACAAACTATATCAACATCTTTATTCTCAAAATTTAAATCACCCACATCACACTACACGAATCACTTGTTCATCGCTTGAGCCACACTCACACATGCGCAGGAAATGATGAAATCTGTATACGTCAGTGAAAAGGAGTCGCACATGGCCACAAACTCTTCCCCATAATTTTAATCTACAAAGATGTGCGACTGTCAGGTGTAGTTTAGGTTAATTGTTTTTATGACTTTGGGTAGTAGAAATGTTCATCACTCCTGATTTGCTCATATTCCTTGTGCATGGAGAATTTTAAAGACATAAAATCGTAAAGTCACCATAGCCTACCTCATGTTTGTTTGTCCTATTGTGGTTGTTTGTCTAATATAAATAGGCTACAAAAACAGTCAATAAAATAAATAGTTTAGCAGTTTCTCATTGACTCTGAGGGGCTATGGCACTGCTGGTAAGCAGCTAAAGCTCTCCACCTTAACAGAGCGCCGCAGGTTTCAGCTGCACAATGAGGCAATGTTGCGCAATCGGCGCATACAGTGAGACATTTCCTCCTCGTCAGCACAACTGAGGCGGGTTAAGCTGCGACCTGGGCTGGGAAATCCTACTATTGCTTCCCAATTCAACATCATCCGAAACACAGTAAGTTTAAGCATATCTTGGAAATTTCAGATGTTTTTTTTTTTGTTGTTGTTGTTTTTTTTTTAAATGGAAGTGTGTTGTACATCCACGCTGTCAGGGGAATCCACCCCATAAAGGTCCCTCTGACACAAAGACCCTTGTCCCTATTTGATTGTCCAGGTTTACTCCCACTTTTTTCCCAGTCCTCTTATTGGACGCATCCTAATGGCCTGTGTGCTACCTGGTGACAGTCTCCCCCACGCGCACTGTTATTTAAAGAGCCCCCACTCATGAGATGCCTGCGCTATGTCAGAGAGCTTAATAACTCGCCCTTACTTGTGATTAAGACGTTCAATTCTAAAGTGGGTTTGCATTGTGGAGTAATAATACAATAACTCTTTAATCAACCAAAGAACACCATGGAGAAAGGTATGAGCAGTGATAAGTGTGACGCATTGTGGACTCTGTTAGAGCTGCCTCATGTTTTGTGGAAACTGTTCACTCAGCCTGTGGAGGTAATCCTTCTGTGAAAGCTGTGCTGGAACGTGTCAGAGTTTTGACTGAGCTATCAAATTGTCCCTATAGCCTTGTTTGGCAGCATGTTGCCATGCTGCTGTAGTGCTGTGTGTAACAGGTAATAAGTGATCTGTGAAAGTTTGCTTTACTTGTCTTTGCATGTTTTATAACAGTGTTAAAATCATGAGGGAAAACAACTTTTCTTTAGATGAAATGTTGCTGAAGTTCTCTTTGCTGCTACTTTTAAAATGAATTGCAAACAAGCCACAGTTGTTGTAGCATCATGTACTGAAGCTTATTGGACGGTTTGGTGTGACACTTTCAGACCAATAGTTTTTTGTTTATATAAAGTGAACAATTAGGGACATTTGTCATGAAGGTTTCACACTGTTTTTGTTTTGTATGTTTAGTTTTTTTTTTTTTATTGTTTAACCACATTATGCAAAAAAAAAGGTCCCCATTGGCCTAGCAAGTAAAACCTGTTTGAGTCACAGAAAAAAGAAAAGCAAGCAAAACAAAATATTGACAAAATATTGTTCTTGTGAAATCTAAATAATATAGTCGCCATGAATGTGCCACAGACTGTCTTAAAGGTACTGTGATCAGTTCTGAATAAGGGTTAATTTTTGTACAGACACTTGTTTTTCACTGTGGTTAGACATTTGAAACATTTTAGCTCAGTAATATATTAACATAGATTTTGTAAAATGTCACTTTTAACTGGAAAGAATGTAGCACCAGTGTTCTCTTTATTTTAGAGGAACATTTATCAGGGATTCACATTTTATTTAAAAAATGTGACAAGAAAACATAATGAATATATATCCTCCTGGACTAATGGTTAGATGAGTCACTGACACGAAGTCCTTGAGCTTTGCTGCATCTTCCACAGGAAAATATTACTTGCTTCCAGTTCTGTTTGTACATGAATGATGAAGTAAGCATTACCATACATACAACACTGTCAATTTAATGTATCTATAATGTTGTGTTCAGTTAAGACAGATGATAACAATATGTGTTATCGCTAAACAACCCTGTTATAATAAATATTGTGTTAATAGTTATATTGGTGTCATTTAGAAGCTCGTAACAACATGACAGAGTTTTGGAAGGAGCACTCAAAGGGCGCCACAGTGGAGGAGATGATGCTCGACTCTCGTGCCAAGGAGCTGACCCAGCACGAGCTGCCCGAGATCCTATCCATGCTGCCCTGCCTGGAAGGATACAGAGTGCTGGAGCTGGGAGCCGGCATTGGGTGAGTAGCTGCATTTAGACTGTATGTATGAATGTAGAATTACACGTGTGTCAGAAGTGTTTGAAGTTTCTGTTCAATTCATTCTCTAATTCAGTTGGTTAAATAAAAAAAAATTGATTGAACAGAACTCAACTGTTGAATTATAACTTGTCAACAGTCGCTACACCAGCCACCTGCTGACCAGGGCTGCTCATGTGACAGCTGTGGACTTCATGGACAGCTTTGTGGAGAGGAACAGGAAGGAGAATGGCCACCATAGCAATTCTGCATTTCTCCAAGCTGACGTCACAAAGATGGACCTCCCCAAAAACAGGTGAGTGGTAAGATTACTACTACCTGGGCAGGAAATCTCAGCAGCTTTACAAGCTCAAGCTGAGGAGTGTGTAAAGCCATTCGAATTTTTGTTTTGTTTTTTTTTCCTAAAAATTAGACGTGTATTATATTTCAATATATCAATGGTATGTTCATTTCAGCATTGACTTCATCTTTTCCAACTGGCTGTTAATGTACCTGAGTGATGAGGAGCTGAAGTCCTTCATAGAGAAGACTCTGGGTTGGCTGCGGCCTGGTGGCTTTCTTTTCTTTCGAGAGTCTTGTAACCACCGATCAGGTACAGAGCAAACAATGGAACCTGAACGTCGTCATTTCAGGATAATTACCATTGAAGCATTGATGCAAACACATTCTGACAGCAGGGACTTATTACAAGAATTGGATTTGCAGTAAATTAGATTTTGATGCATTGATGGAGGATTTTTCATAAACTAGTAGGTTAGTGGATGGCTGGAGGATGTTGGATGGACCAATAGAAAGATGAATGGAAGGTTTATTTTACTGCTAAGATTTAGTTTATGTGTCATGTCATTGAATTTGTTATGTTCAGCAACAGTAGCAAACATCATTGTTGTTCCAAACATGACAAGATTAAGAATTTACAATAGCTTTTGCTTTTCTGAAAAGGTGACTCCAAAAGAGACTTTAACCCCACCTACTACCGCACTGAGGCACAATACAGCCATCTGGCATCATCAACACAAGTGGAAGAGACAGAGGGGAACCAAATGTTTGGATATGATATTGTGTTAAAAAAGAAAGTCAAGGCCTACATTGAGGTAGATTAATTAAAATCCCCTAATATAATAAGTAAAACTGTTCCACCATGTTAAGTCCACCCTGTCCATTCACCGCTCTATTCCCTCCTCTCTGGGATTTTCTCGTCATCCTTCTCCAGATGAAAAATAATCCAAATCAGATCTGCTGGCTCCTAGAGAAAGTTCAACGCTCATCCACCACCCAGAAAGGATTCACTACCTTCCAGCAGTTTCTAGACAACCAACAATATACCAACCGCGGTATCCTGCGCTACGAGAAGATGTTTGGAGCTGGTTATGTCAGCACAGGTGGACCCATTACCACCAAGGTAGGTTTCAATATGGAAAACACAGAAAGTAATACTGAAAAGAATCAACGTTATGTTCAAACATGTTCAAACTAGGCTACTTTTGAAGCTATGCACAGCTGGTGCAACAGTCTATGGAGGGTTTTAGTCAGAGGAAGACTGCCACCATGTAAATATGGTCAATTGACCTTTTTTTGCTAACAGGAGTTTGTGGACATGCTGAACCTGAAGCCCGGGCAGAAGGTCCTTGATGTTGGCTGTGGTATTGGTGGAGGAGACTTCTACATGGCAAAAGTAAGAATCATACTGACTTACTATTGATGATGATGATGGTGGGGAAACCTAGCATTCTAAAGGACTATAATTGCAGCAATGATTGTGATTCTTTCAGACTTTTGGAGTGGAAGTGCTTGGCTTGGACCTCTCAGACAATATGGTGGAAATCGCCATGGAGCGAGCGATCGCAGAAAAGATGCCATCAGTACGTCCAAATGTTTCCCTGTCCACTTTATTTAGACACCACTTATAGTGTGATGATCAGTCTGTTTAATATAAACACATACTTATCACTAATGCTGTGTGATAATCCTCAGGTCCAGTTTGAGGTGGCCGACGCCACTAAGAGGATGTTTACAGAGGGTTCTTTTGATGTGATCTACAGTCGAGACACAATCCTGCACATCGATGACAAACTGGCTCTCTTCAAACGCTTTCACGTGAGCAGTTTCTCATATTTAAATAATTATTGTCATCAAATTTAATTCTAATCATTTACTAACATATTTTTTCATTCTGCTTGTTCACTGTGTCCAGTCATGGCTAAAGCCAGGGGGTAAGTTACTCATCAGCGACTACTGCTGCGGTGAAAAGCCCTGGACACCAGTGTTTGAGGCCTACGTCAAACAGAGAGGCTACGTCCTCTATACACCTTCACAATATGGCAAGGTAAATATAGAATAGAGTCCAGTTATGTAATAGTTCGTAAAAGACTACCCTGCCCTATGGGGAGATCTGCTCTTTGGTCCTCTTAACCAATATGTAACAAGAGGGTCTCTGCTCCACAGCAGCGTAACAGGTTGAACAGTAAACATCAAATATATGAACTGACTGATGTCCATGTGTCCATCCATGTGGCAATGAATCCACCAAGCCAAAGATCCTTAATATTTTCAAAGATGTGTGTAATGTTTTGGGCAAACAACGTATTTAGTTACAGTCACTTTGAGGTGAATTCTGAAGTGAATGTTTTTGGGATTCTTAGTGAAACTAAGTGAACTTAGTGAAAATTATATGTGCAAACTATACAAAAATAAATACAGGTATAACTTTTTTGGAAAGGATTACGCAAGTATTGTCATGTAAAAATGAAATGTCAAAAAATAAGTTGTGCAATAAATAGATAAGAAGTCATATCCTGTATGGTAAACTCAAATGAAGTCATCATGTGCTCTGTGGATGTGTTGTTGCTGTGTTAATACACACCATCAGCAGGTGGGGCTCTTTCTACTACTTCCTTTTTTTCTTGTCTTATCCTGTAGTTCATTGAAGAAGCCGGTTTCAGCAACGTTAGGGCGGAAGACCGAACAGCCCAGTTCATCCAGGTGATAAAGACAGAGCTGCAGAGAGCAGAGGCCATTAAGGAGGAATTCACTGATGTAGGAACACACACGCACACCTACAATATAAATAAAATGTGCACACAGCATCTATGATGAGAATCCTACCGTTATTACTACATGTGTGTATATGGCTGCTTATTGTACCTTCTTCAAACCGCTGCAGGAATTCTCTGAAGAGGACTATCTTGCAATAATGAATGGATGGACTGAAAAACTGGGACGTTCCAACAGTGGAGACCAACGATGGGGACTCTTTTATGCAACAAGGGATTGAGTGATTGCACAAAGGATGTCGAAGATGAAGACAGAAAATAACGAATGCCTTTTAATTATTTCCTTCTTATTGTTTGCTTTGGTCTAAAGCAATTTATTTCAGATGAGTTCACTCGCACGTTCATGTGCTGAGTAAGCAAAAAACACAATCATGTATTATAATCAAGTATTGATTTGATGAAAGAAAGAGCAAAATGGTATGACATACATGTATTATGAGCTCAACAGTATTTAATGTATATGTTATTGTATTTAATTATAACCAGTTATTTAAACATTAAACTGAACATTGTGTCATATCTGGTTTAAATTGAGCAACATTATTAATTCCTGACGTGCATTTTGTAGGACTACTGTCATCTGGCAGGTAAAGCAAAAATAATAAGATGGATCAATTGTTGTTTTGTTTTGTTTTGTTTTTTGGGGTTTTTTTGCAAAAAAAACCTTGGAACTATTACTGGAGTCAAACAGGTCAAGATCTGTCAAAGAGCACATTTACTCATTAAGTTGCTTCTGATTTGTCGTTAGCTATTCATTCATTTAACTGCAGCACAGTGTCAAAGAGGCCCCGAACAAACTATCCTTTATCAAGTCTGGTATTTCAGGTGGTGCAATAAGTCACGCAATTTTACTTAAGTGTTTAACTTGTGTAATCCACTCTGTACCAAGAATGAACTTGTTATTTTTCTTTCAAAATAAAAACTTTGATTTAATTCTGTACATTCAGCATCTTTTGTTTTTCTTGATCTTGACTACTGGTGATTGGTGACTAATGATAGCAACCCCCAAAGATCTACACTAATTTATGTCACTGATGTTTCTGCTTCCTGCTACTTTTGCTGTTTGAAAATGAACTAAAAACCACAATTTCCCAGCTTGGGATCAATAAAGTCCATCCGTCCGTCCGTTCGTCTGTCTGTCTCTATCCAGATTTTCCCATTTGAGAAAATATTTGGGGCCTTCAAATGTCTACTGCAAACACAAAAAAAGTCTTTCAATCTAAAGAGCAATCTAGAGCTCAAAACACAGTACACAAGAGGTGAAGGGACGAGGGGAGATGAAGAAAGAAGAGATGAGGAAGTGAAAGAAGGAGGGGAGGTGGTGAAAGGATCCTGGATTTAAGTGGGTACAGGGGTAATAACGTCATCAGGGTCATCATGTGGGCACCCTCCTTCACCGGTGTTTCGTTGATAGGCCCACAACACCTCCAGTGAGCTCATCGACAACACCTGGCGTCCCAGGTGAGCCCCCTTCTGCTTTTACCCCTAATTACTGTTCTTTGTGACCCAGTCGGTGAACTTTCTATTAATCCAAATTCACCTGCTTCTTCTGACAATGATTTCCAGAGCTTGGTTGTGGCTGTGACCACAAATTCTCTGCACCCAACCTCTACCAGGAACACCTGTGTACGCCAGCCTTGTTGTTGTGCCTCAAAAGCTAAATCGGTGTTCATAGTAACAGGCCCAAAGTTAACCGGCTGAAACATACAAAGATTTCTGTTTTTGACAGCAAATGGTGTTATTTGTTGATTCATTTTTTCATATTTCACAGATATTTTTTGTTGTATGTTTTTTATTTTTTATTTTATGGGCTTAGAAATACTTTTTATAACAAAAAAAAATTTATAACATTATTTAAATAACCAAATAATGAAAAAAGCCTGTCACCTACATAGGCTATTGCTTTCTAAATATTTTGATGAGGATAGGAAGTGATGTTTAGGAACAATAATATGCAATGTCAACGAGAACAAATATAGTTTTAAAGATAATTTCTAACTATACATGTAAAAAAAAAAAAGTAAACAAAGGATGTGACACTGCGACTCGACTTACCATGATAATAATTGTAAATGGAGGTAAAACCGCCTGTTACATGTTACATGACCATGTAGGCTACAGTAACAGAGCCAGACATGGTTAATTTCTCTTTTAACGACTTCTGAGATTGTAACATGGGTCTTTATGAAATGTCAAAAAAAGCACCTTAAAACTGAGACTAAGTGAAGTCTTCCTCTTTGGTCTCCCAGTTCACTTCCTCCTGCAGTGTGTGACGGTACGCCCATCGTTTGTTTCTGTTTCACGAGCGTGCAGGAAACACACGCAACGCCAGAGAGGAGGCAAAAACACTTGTCAGGTCAAACATGGCGAGGTTAAGCGAGCATGGGATTCGTTTGAGTTCGGTACGTATTTAATATTTTTCATTTTACATACAGTTCTACACAAAACGAAAAGTGAAACCTTTTAATGTTTTTTTTTTGTTTTTTTTTCAGATGAGTCCTTCCTTCCTGAACAGCAACTCGACAAGTCATACCTGGCCGTTCAGCGCGGTGGCAGAGTTAATAGGTGGGTGACGTTATTATAAAGTAGTATGCTTTGTATTATGTAGGGCTGCACGTCCGGATGCGCGCTCACCTTAAAGTGACGCTGCACCTGATGGTTTTATTTCATGCATGCTTCCTTTGTCACTCTGAAAGCGGATTGCGCTCAAGAAATATTTAGTGATGATGTTGACAGAAAGAAAAAAAAGACCGAATGGACTTCTTCTTTCTCACCCCTATCGACTTCTAACTCTGCTACGTCATAATGTCTGTCAGGCTGAAGGCAGCAGTGCCATATTATTGTTGAGTACTGAAAAGTAGCTTGGAAACACTGGGCAAGTTTTCTCACAGAATCTAGACTCGATGACATTATTTTGAGTCGCTTGATGATTTGTAGCCTGCTTCACCTTATGTAAATCGTCAGTTTGTAGGCTGTCAACATTACCTTCCTCCACTCTGTGCTCTGTGATTGGTCAGGACGTGCTCAGTGTCAGTTGGCTGATGACTTTGATCAGCCACTGCATTGGGAGTGTACTTCATTGTTGTACTGAATGAAAGCAGATGCACGCTTATAAGGGCATTAAACATGAAGTTAACAGCCAAAATCTCTCTAACAGGAGTGGCTGTGTATCTCAAAATAGTTATCATACAGAAAGCGTAACCATCAAAAGTTATTTTTTTACACAATAAACCTGCAGGTTTTTAGTTGGTCTTATTTGTTTGTGAATGTTTCAGATATTTTGTCCCTGTGCAAACAACAGGATCATTTCCTGTATTTTGTCACCATGATCTCATAAACGTTTTATTTGTGACACTGACAGTCATCCTATTGCAGTACTATAGAGAAGGTTTTACAACACTGCAAGTGTTAAGAAATGCTCATTGTCTCATAATGTTGTTGTTGATTAGGACACTTTAACTGCAAGTTCATGTCCAGAAACATGATCAGCTGGACAATTAAACAATCAAACAAAAGTTTTACTTTAAGATTTTCGAAGGGAAAAAAAAGTATTTATTTTAAGTGTTCCATATTTATTAGATGCAGGTTGTCTGTTGAATGCTTGAATGTACTGTAGAGCTTACTTCATTTGTTTATACCATTAGGAGTGAACAACATCACTTCCTTCCACGCATCACTATATTTGAATGCTCCTTTCCCTGTTCTAATCCTCTACTCCCTCACCTGCTGCTCTAGACAATGCATCAGATCCTGGTGTAACAGCTAAACAGATCTGGATAGATGTAATTGAAGAATCTTCTCACCTCTGTTTAACGTTCACTGACAATGGCAGTGGCATGACCCCCAACAAGCTGCACAAGATGCTCAGGTAAAGTAAACACATGTACACATGCACATGAAACCTGTACTTGTGTATGCAATGTGTTTAAACGTGTTTTCAGCATGCTCTGATAGCCGTTTACTCTATGTGACTTTAGCAGGGAGCTGAGGTCCTCTTGTGAGAAGTGTGCACCGCTTTACAACACTAGTTCACACAAGCCTTCAGTTCATAAAGGAGCTAGTTGGCTGTATCTGTACGGTTCATTATGATAGCTGAGGCTAAGAGAGGACAGTGATAGATGAAGTTAAGAAGAAAAAAAGAGAGAGTGACTGAGCAAGAAGCAGAGTAACATCCATGCAGATAATATTCATAACAAACGGGACATAACGTGAAGCTGTATCGTTATGTAACGGTTGTCTCATGTTTAGCAGCTTTGCCAGGTGCAGAATGTCACCCAACCCAATTTATGTCTCAGGTTTGCAGTTTACAAACAACAGGCTGAAGACACTAGCAGAGTCACAAAATCCAGAAATATTACTGTGCCTAATCAGTCGTCATGATCGTAAAGCTGGTTTTAAAGCTTATCACAATGTCTTCATATCCTCTGCTTATAAATGCACGTTCTATAGGAAGGATGGTAACAGCACAATGTGTAATCATTCAGAGCGGTTGCACTCTGAGACCTTCAACGCCAAAGCACATCAAACCAAACAAACCCTTCCTCCTCACTCACTCACTCTCCCCTTTTTGTGTGTATGTCCAGCTTTGGTTTTACAGAAAAAGGTTCAGGTAAGGCGAGTCAACAGGCCATCGGCGTGTATGGCAACGGTTTCAAGTCTGGCTCCATGCGTCTGGGCCGTGACGCGCTTATCTTCACCAAGAATGGCGGCTGCCAGACTGTGGGGATGTTGTCTCAGACATACCTGGAAAACATCAAGGCTCAGGCTGTCATCGTCCCCATTGTACCGTTCAACCAACAAACCAATATCCTTGAATAAAACCCAAGAAATGATGACCATCAGAACCAAGATAAACATGAGGTCACACTTTGATTTACTTGAAGGCAAAAAGTCAAACTGAGTCAGGGTCTCCAAATGATTGTTAAAGGTAATACACATCCAGAAAACATCTTCTACACAGTGAATTGTAATGAAAATCTTTGTCACTTTGAACCCTGTTTTTTCTGTCTAAACCTTAACCTGTGACACGGTCTCTGGTGGTGACGGAGGACTCAGAAGCCAGTTTAGCTGCCATCCTCCAAAACTCCATCATCAGCTCCCAGGAACAGATACACGCCCACTTTGACTCCATTCCCTCCAAAAAAGGCACCAAGATTTTAATCTGGAACATTCGCAGGTCAGAACAAAACTTTGAAACATGCAGGATTCTGATCAAAGGTTTAAAGCAAGATGGAAACACCACTACCACTCCTCTATTTATCTACTAGATCATATGAATTTGAACCAGCAGACAGTTAGCTTAGCTTGGCAAAATGGGGAAAATAGCTACCCTGGCTTTGTCCCACTGTTTAAAAAATGTGCACCCTTATCAAAAGCTAATTTGTTAAATTTCAGAATTTTTACAGTTCCATTTTATTCAGAAAACAACAAAGGTGTAGTGTTGATAGGCTAGCTTCAAACATGTTAGCTGACATATTTTGTTAACTAACTTAAATCTCCCCTGGTTGAAGCTTCATTTATCTCAATGTCATGAGAGTTGTATTTATTCTTCTTATATAATTATTTGAAGCTCGATCATTTAAATAAGAACTTTTATTTAATTTTAAATTATTCCTGTAAGCTGAACTAGCACAACAAATGCAGTTTGTACTTTAAGTGTAATGTACATGAAGCCTACACAGTGTATGAGACTAGTGTGTAATAGCTGAAGTCCTTTCGTGTATGCAAACACAGACATACATTAAGCAACAACAGCGATGCATGGTCTTTGTTCAAACGTGCCTTTAGACAAATCAATGCAAAATTCAGTTTTCAAAATTGAGCCTTTGTATGAAGTGCTGAAGTTATTCAAACCCCTTCATCTCAATGGATTGTAAAGTCTTGTAAGGAACTGAAATTCTGTTCCTGCTCAGAGTAATGTGAAGACTTTTTTGACTTCCTCTTATGCTAGAGTCAAAAATGGTCTCTGATATGAGCTTCATCAGCCAAACCAACTACTGCTGTAACCACAGGAAATCATGCAAAATCCACTTTTAGAGTTTTAAATATGTTAATCAGTCTGATCTTTTTTCTGGGTTTTTCCAGAAGAGTGTGCAGTGGTATAAGGTGCATAACAAGCATTCTTCCGCTTGTTTGACATCTGCTGTCTTGTTTGAATATGTTGTCCTGAAGGGCCAAAGATGGAAAACCAGAAATCGACTTTGAGACTGATGAGAGTGACTTCCGTTTGCCTGCGATTCAGATCGAGGAGCTGAAAAAGGGTCTGAGGAACAGTGGAACCCTGAGAGCCGAACACAACATCCCAGATATGAACTACAGTCTCAGAGTGAGTGGGATCACTCAAATACAGAAAACCATACGATAGACATTACCCATGTGGAAATTTGCCTTGGTTTCCACTGCTGCATACATTGAGCGGCTTCTAGTAAACATACCTTTTGGCATCATTCTAGGCCTATTGAAATAAAATGGATAGCTCCTGTTTGCACTGTGTATTAAGTCGGCAAGGTTTTTATTTTAACTCTCCGTGTTTCTGTTTGTCTCAGGCCTACCTCACTATCTTGTACCTGAAGCCGAGGACACAGATTATACTGAGGGGGAAGAAAATTCTGGCTAAACTGGTATCAAAGAGGCTGACGAACATTGAACATGATGTGTATAAACCCCACTTCAGTGTATCCTTTAACAACTATTTCTTGATGTGTGTCAAATCCTGATCAGTGTGCGTGTATGAGAGTGCTTACATTTAGACGGCAGCAGCTCTATCTTTGCTGTGATCGAATGGGCACTGATTCTTAGATAACAAATACTTTGAAGGGGAATACGGAGCGATTCATTACAAGTACATGTAATGTTTTG